>NC_088887.1:119114980-119745942 GCF_037157495.1 Lathamus discolor | reverse complement strand
CAGTTTTCTATTCATTTTTTACTATAATAAAGAAGTAATTATGACAAAAAATACAAGACTAAGAAAAACTCAGTTCCCCAGAGGATTCTTCATAGAAAATGAAATTTGATGGACCAACTGGAAAAAAAAACCCAAACTCACCTGCATTAGAGGTCCAATACAAGCATCAGGAGAAACAAGAGGAGGATGTGGCATGTAAGCAACAGTCTATATGAACAGCATAGTTATGACTAAGGATTTTTAAAAAGAAGTGGGTATCAATTTAGGAATGAAGTGGATTAAAATTGGGAAAGGGAATAAAGAAGACCTGGCCTCCACAAAAAACCCATTTCTGTTCCTTTCTTCTCCCAATGCATAACTAAACTTATCTTTTTGCTTAATTTTAAAGATACTCTTTAAATATAGACTCTTTTTGGACTTAAATATATAGATACGTTTGCAGATAAGTAGAGGGAATACTGCTTCTTCTGAAGGAGTCTCTGGTGTAAGAGGAACAGAAAAGTGAATTCGGGCACATGCAAGCCTTCTGTTTCTGATGCTCAAATTACTTGTCTCAATCTGGCTATTCTCTGAGAGCAATATCCTGAGCCTGAGTTCTCCAGATGTGTTATTTATCAGCAGGTTAATGAAGAGGCTGACGTTGACAGATCACTTTTACCTGTTCATGTTAAAGCTTGGGAATTTTATACAGTGGTCAGTTTTAATAGTAATGAAATGGTGTTTTTTGTCAGATACCAAATATTTGAAAAATGTAGCTATCTTTTAATATTAATATTGTTTTCCAAATTGAAGCCTGTCACCTTTTCTTCACTAAGTAGACTTAACTCATAACAACTGTCTTTGGCCAGCTATTGCTTTAAAGCAGCTTCACATTACTGAGAAAAATGTTGTGTTCAGTGATTTATTGGTATTTTTCTTCTATTCTTCTACCTGCCATCACTGACGGGTCTGTCCTAGATTTTTTTTTTTAACCTACAGGAGACTTCTTTTGGGAAGGAAAATGAAACATAGTAATAGCTTTTGTTCAGCTACTGAAAAGCATTTGATGCTACACAACTGCAAGGAAGGAGAGTTTGACATGGTTTGAGTCTGACTCCTGGCAGGGTATAACTGTGCGGAATATGTTTTTATCCATCATAAGATCATGGGACTTATGCCACCAAAGAGGCTATGGCAGTATAAGGCTGACTCTTCCTGATGCTTCATACTCGCATATGCAATTCCAAATAAACCGTAGCACTTATTATAATGAGTCTTATTGACTCGTACTAGTTAGGAAGCGCTCACTGGATAAGAGGCAGCAGATCAGAGAGGTGGAAACTCACAGCATGGAATTAGTAGTGAACTAGAGATGCTCCTTGTCCATCCATGGGAGCTGGAATAATTCCCCAGCTTCTATCCTCTAATGGCTTGTATCTAACTCCCAGGAAAGCAAAGCCTTAAAATATAAAAATGCACTTCACGTCTCATGAAAGAGAAAGCAAACAATTCTCAAATGTATTGTTTAAAGGACCATGAACAGAAGCATTTTTAAACACTTGGGAATGACAATATTGCGATAAAACACTGAGGTAGTGAGATAGCTGTGCTTAACGATTTCATGAATTGCATCAGATATAATTATTTTTGTTTAAGAAATGTCTGTTTCTATCACCAAGATAATAACTCAGCCTGAAAGCTTTATTGGGTTTAATTATGGGAATACTCTGAACAAACCAAACAACTTTTTCTTCCTTTAAGGTGCCAGCGTTGGCATTGCATCAAGGACTGACATGCACTCATACAATGAGGCAAACCTGTGAACCTGAATCCCTTAGCTCACTCAGGAGCATCATGGTTTTAATTTTTACACTGCAGATGGACTAATTAGATAGACGTTTTTCATCTGAACATCCATCCCACTGGCACAACAGTTATAGCTGGTCCTGGGAAGTGAAACTTTGAGTAGTGTGTAGTACTTGCATATATGTTGACAGAAACTAGATTAAAAAAAATTATTTTTTACTTTAATAGCATATCAATGAAACTACCAGGTTGTTTTGAACCATTCTTTAGAATTTTACATTGTTACTATTTTAATAAGCATATTAATAACCAAATCTGGTTTTCCTCTCATAAGATGTAAGCAATTGCAACAGAATTGCACCAGCATAAGAAGTCATAGAAAAATATTTGGAACAAGGGAAAATAACTGTTTGGAAATTGCCCTCTGTTTATGTGCAGTTAATAGACTAAAAGGAGGCCAAACAGAGTGTAGTTGCTGTGAATCACTGCACAGCTCCAATCTCAGCAAACGCCTGTGGAGACCTGGGCAGCAAGATAGTGGCAGTATGCTTCTTTTATTAGAAAAATCCTATCCACAGAGGAAGATAGAAGGTGATAGTTTAGTAATCATCCAAAACTAATGAAGCAGGCAAAGACTTAGACAATGGAATAAAGGAAAACCATTAATTCTTGTAGAAGAGAGAATAATGATGAAAAAGGGGATCCCTCCCTTCCTTTTCCTACCAGGAGCGGTGCTGGGTCCCGACAGTGATCCAGCAATGCTAATGGTCAACTGGCATTACCTCACAGAGAGCCCCACTTCAAGGAGGTCTTGGTGGCCCTGGTCTGCACTGGCACTGGCTACCAGCGGGGTTCCCTCATGGCTACAAATGCGTTCTATTTTCCTCCTTGTTTCTTGCAGCAGCCTCAGCCTGAGCTCAAAGAATGGCTGAAATGAACTTTGGGAGGATTTCCTTATGGAATTGCATTTGAGTTCTTTATTGAGTGGCTTTTTCTTAAGTTCAGCAGTAATCTAAAGAGAAGACACTTGTTTCACTTCACACATTAAAAAAAAAGAAGCATGGAAAATGTAATTATCCAATGTTACAAGGGAGAATGGGGGAAGAAAGCACTGTGAAAAGCACTAGGAAAAAGGTAGAGCAATAAGAGAAAGAGAAAGGTGCAGAATATTGCACCGCTGCTTCTTGGTTTTCTTTACTCTTGAAACCATGTGTAGTGTGTTGACCCTGGCTGAACACCAGGTGCCCACCAAAGCTGCTCTGTCACTGCCCTCCTCAACTGGATAGAGGAAAGAAAATGGCTCCTGGGTAGAGATAAGGACAGGGAGGTTTCACTCACTGATTACCATCATGGGCAAAACAGACTCAACTTGGGGAAATAAGTTTAATTCATTACCAATCAAATCAGAGTGGGATAATGAGAAATGTTGCTGTCACGTATTCTCCCTCCTCTCTCCCAGCTGCTGTTGAACAACAATTTCCTCCCTACACCCTTTCTTAAATACCTTAACCCAGAGCCACTACCCCCACCACTGATGGGCTCAGCCTTGGCCAGAGGTGGGTTGTGTTGGAGCCGACTCTCATTAGCTCCATTGGATATGGGGGAAGTTTCTGGAACCTTCTCAAAGAAGCCATCACTGTAACCACCCCAGTATCAAAACCTTGACATAAAAAACCCTAATACAACACTTAATAGATATTAAGCCTTCAAGAGGATAAAAGGATTGCAGTGAGGAGCAGTATTTTACTCTAGGATTTTACTTCTTGATTATCCTTCAGAGACGACTCAGAACCCCTTGACCTCAGACTGAGCATTCCTTGTCATCATGTGCTGCTGGGCCACATTGCTTCACCTGTGAAAGCAGTAAGTCTCTGGGTTTTATGAAGCCCCATCATTATGAGAGGAGTGTGTCCGCATGTAGGAGTGAGAGGTGATATAATGACAGGAGAGTATTATGGATAAGAATTTTTAAGTGACACACTTTCCTATAAAAAGATTAGACAAGTGAATATATTTTTATAACTACAGTGCAGTGTTATTAATATTTTTAAGCTTTCTAATCTGTCATTCACCTTGAATATCCAGCTGTGCTTTACATCCTGTTATTTGACACATGGCTTCATCATTAGTTATTATTGACAACTATTTGCAGCCAAGCAAGATCGGTTGTGTAACTAGAGCCTCTTAAACTAAATATATATTCGTTGTACTTTCAACCAATGAATAAAGACATGAAATATTAGTTCCAATTTCTTCTACATAATTGGGCCTTTCACTAATTAATCCTTACAATTTACATATCACTTTTCATTAGATTATTGCCACATGTAAGATGAAAATCAAAAACCAGCTGCACTGATGTTCTGGTTTTAGGTAGACATGTGTTTCTTGGTAGACAAAAATTAAGACTTAGCCTATTACTTTAGTGCTAATAGATGCCATAACCCAGAAAGCTTGTTGTACTTGACAAGACATTAATAATTCAAAAATACATTGATCAGCATCTAATGATTTTATGGTTTTAACCTTCAGATCTTGGAACTTACAAGAGAAAGGTGAGAGAAGAAACACAAATCTTATGATCTTCCCTGTAGATCTAGAGACAGACAACTTTGACATCAGTCACCCTGGTGGGCTGGAGAAAAAAGGCTCAGGTTCCACTTCAGGTACCAGATCATAGAATCATAGAATCATAGAATAGTAAGGGTTGGAAAGGACCTCAAGATCATCCAGTTCCAACCCCCCTGCCATGGGCAGGGACACCTCACGCTAAACCATCCCACACAAGGCTTCATCCAACCTGGCCTTGAACACCACCAGGGATGGAGTACTCACAACCTCCCTGGGCAACCCATTCCAGTGCCTCACCACCCTCATAGTAAAGAACTTCTTCCTTATATCCAATTTAAACTTCCCTTGTTTAAGTCTTAATCCATTACCCCTTGTCCTATCACTACAGCCTCCCTAGCAAAGAGTCCCACTCCAGCATGTGTAGAGGCCCCCTTCAGATACTGGAAGGCTGCTATGAGGTCTCCACGCAGCCTTCTCTTCTCCAGGCTCAACAGCCTCAACTTTCTCAGCCTGTCTTCATATGGGAGGTGCTCCAGTCCCCTGATCATCCTCATGGCCCTTCTCTGGACTCGTTCCAACATCTCCATGTCCTTTTTATGTTGAGGACACCAGAACTGCACACAATGCTCCAGGTGAGGTCTCACAAGAGCAGAGTAGAGGGGCAGGATCACGTCTTTCGACCTGCTGGTCACGCTCCTTTTGATGCAGCCCAGGATACGGTTGGCTTTCTGGGCTGCGAGCGCACACTGAAGCCGGCTCATGTTCATTTTCTCATCGACCAGCACCCCCAAGTCCTTCTCTGCAGGACCGCTCTGAATCTCTTCTTTGCCCAATCTGTAGCTGTGCCTGGGATTGCTCCGACCCAGGTGTAGGACCCTGCACTTGTCGTGGTTGAACTTCATAAGGTTGGCATCAGCCCACCTCACAAGCGTGTCAAGGTCCCTCTGGATGGCATCCCTTCCCTCCAGCGTATCAACCGGACCACACAGCTTGGTGTCATCGGCAAACTTGCTGAGAGCGCATTCAATCCCACTGTCCATGTCAGCGATGAAGACCGGTCCCAACACCGATCCCTGAGGGACACCACTCATTCCCGGTCTCCAGCCAGACATCGAGCCATAGACCACAACTCTTTGTGTGCGGCCATCCAGCCAGTTCTTTATCCACCAAGTGGTCCATCCATCTAATTGATATCTCTCCAATTTAGAGAGAAGGATGTGGTGTGGGACAGTGTCAAATGCTTTGCACAAGTCCAGGTAGATGACATCAACTGCTTTACCCTTGTCCATCAGTTCCTTAGCCCCATCATAGAAGGCCACGAAATTGGTCAGGCAGGATTTCCCCTTAGTGAAGCCATGCTGGCTGTCACCAAGCACCTTGTTGTTTTTCATGTGCCTTAGCATGCTGTCCAGGAGAATGTGCTCCAAGATTTTGCCAGGCACAGAGGTGAGGCTGACTGGTCTGTAATTCCCCAGGTCTTCCATTTTCCCCTTCTTGAAAATGGGGGTTATATTTCCCTTTTTCCAGTCGTCAGGAACTTCACCTGACTGTCATGATTTTTCAAATAGGATGGCCAGTGGCTTAGCAACTTCATTCGCCAGCTCCTTCAGGACCCGCGGATGGATTCCATCAGGTCCCATGGACTTGTGCGTGTTCAGATTTTTAAGATGGTCTCGAACCAGATCCTCTCCTACAGTGGGCCCAAGGTCTTCATTCTCACAGTCCCTGCATCTACCTTCTAAGACCTGGGTGGTGCAGTCAGAGCCTTTGCCAGTGAAGACCGAGGCGAAGAAGTCATTCAGAACCTCAGCCTTCTCCAAATCCTGCGTAGCCAGTTCTCCCGAAAGCTTCCTCAGGGGCCTATTTTCTCCCTAGTCTGTTTTTTGTTTGCTACGTACCTGTAGAATCCCTTCCTGTTATCCTTAACATCCCTGGCTAGGTTTAATTCTAACTGGGCCTTAGCCTTCCTAACCTGGTCCCTATCTTCCCGGACAACATCCCTGTACTCTACCCAGGCCACCTGTCCTTGCTTCCATTTTATATAAGCCTCTTTTTCCCTTTGAATTTTCCTCAGCAGCTCCTTATCCATCCAAGGAGGTCTCCTGGCCCTTCTGCTGCACTTCCTTCTAGTTGGGATGCAGCACTCCTGATATTTTATAGTAATTTAAATATAGCAGATCAGTTCAACAAGAGCAATGGTAGATGCTACTTCAAAATGACTGAGTGACCACAGCATAAACCTCAATTGTGACAATGGTAAAGAAGATGCATAAACTAGAGATACCCATCTTTAAGTCCAGCTACCTCTCTACTTCAGGGTAATCCTAGAAAACCATTTCCCACTTAGCTATAGATGATCCTGTGTGGATTTTTGTTACATCAACTTCTATTATGTCTGCAAAACTTGCTGTTGAGAATTCCAGTTTATGGCTGAGTTTTCATTCAAACATGACTGCATATACTGTAATAAAATGCATTATTCGACTGACTACATGAACAGGTAGTGGTTGCTGCTGATATGTATGAATGTGAACTGTCTCATGGGATATCTTTAAATTCCTGTTTTCTAGATTAATCTGTTATCTTGGCTGGGAAACTCGAAAACACGGGATTAAATATAAATATTTCAAGAGCCAGGAGATTCAGAGAAGGAGCAATATGCTAAGCATACCAGTTATTTCATAAAACTTGGTATATCCAAGTGAATTTTTTCCAAAGCACCATAAAAAAATGCAGTTTAACACAAGAGTCCAACTTTCCACTACAGAAGTTGGGAGACTGACAAGTTCACAGTATCTGAGAACACTGGCTCATTCTGCTCTTTTGTAGTCCCATTGGATAGCAGTATAATGTTTCCTCCATTTTGTGGGAAAGGCAAGACATTCATATTTTACTCCTTTCTGGAGAGTATAAATTAGCAGAACAACTTTCATCTTTTTTCCCAGATATTTTAATATTTCCTCTTCATTTTATTTTTACAAGCCCATGGGGCTTCATGCACACTTTCTGAGGGAATGAATGTCTTAATCCTATGCTGAACAAGACCTACTTATTTTTGAGTATTTAAAAGCAGGATTAACCCTGGCAGGTAACTGTCCCAAATGCTATCCTAAAACATGGGAATTATGGGATTTACAATTTCTAGAGGAGAGTGGAGCTATAAAGCAGTAGCAGAACATTCTAGGAAGAAAAAACCCACCTTATCTTCATAAAGTGAAGGTAAGATAAAGGAAGAAACTGGGTCAGTAGCAGGATACTGACCTTTGGTTCCTGAGAGAGCCAGAGCAGCATAATCTAAGGAATATGCCATATTTACCTTTGAAACTGAGAGCAAAATCACATGATATGGCCCTCATGACATTTTCTTCCTCACAAGAAATCAGTAGATGGAGGCTTCCAGCAGCGTGGGAGACACAGCAGTAATGTAAATGGTAGGAACTTAAGGAAACAAAGATCAGGTGAGGATCTCTGGGAGATCTTGTAGCTGAAGCTCAGATGTGAGGCCAGTAATCTATTGAGAGGCAGAGATTCAAATTCTTTCCCAGTTTAGTCAGAGAAAAGACCTAAACATTCGCCAAATCTAACACATGCGGTTTGGCTTTGACCTTTTGTCTATGTGTAAATTAAAACATGGGTAACCTCATCTACTGATCTATGCAAAACTATTAGACTTGCCTTGGGTTTCTCCCTTGGCTGCTAATATTTTGGTTTTTATGAAAGAGCATAAACAGTGGCCCTGATTAAAAGTCCATTCTTCTTGCTGCTAAGGCTATGGGCACAAGTGAGTCAGAGTTCAGCATGTCTGTGTTTATATTGGGTGTGAATGGTGAGGATAAGGACCAAAGGCAATCTTTCTTTAGATGTGAAAGTGCTCCACTATGGCAAAGATTTAACCTCCTCTCTGGCTTCTCAGAGGTGACCTTTCTCTCAAATTGGTGAGCTTTCTTTAGGAGAATGAAGGCAAAAGAACAGCAGTCCCTCCAGTACATATCTCAGGTCAGTTAGGTGGAATCCCCACTTCTGTAACCATCTGATCCCATGTTTTCAGCAAACTACAGAATGGAAGGAAACAAAACAAAAAGCCAGTAAGTAAAACCTATACAAATCAGAGCATTTTCCCTTCTGGGAGTCCTGCTCTGGAGTCTTTCTTAGGTCACTTCTGGAAGTGTGAAAGGATTAAATTAACTGTCTTTTTCTGCAATATAATGCCACTGGTCAGTGTAGAGACACTACAGTATGTGTAACGGCTAACTTCATTCCACTTGTATGGGCAAGGATAGAATAAAGTCTGCTTTCTACTAACATTCCTGTATATCCTGTATATAATATTGCTCTTTAAGTGATGCTAAAACTCATTTACTTTAGAAAAGCAAGGTAATAACTGAGTGTTCCTCACTAGACAAGGTAAAACCCCTGTAAGCTTGCAAACTTAGGTATTAGTATGTTGTTCTCTAGGTATGAATTAGACACCCCCTAGTTTCCATCTTTTACTGCTTATTTCCAAAATCTTCACCTATGAAGTTTCATGTGTTTTTAGTAGACAGAATAAAATGCCTGACACAGAAGAAGAAGATGTAATTTTGTAATGTTCTATCAGATAAATTAACTCATTTCAGCAGAAGGTTCAACCTGGAAAGAGGAGACAACATTTTGGAAATTTATTTTCACAGAGATGAAATTTAACCGCTTGTGCTCGCATGTCTCTCCAGTACTGTTCAACTGCCCTTATAATGCCAAGAAAAAGAAACGGGTTAGTTACCTGGGGGATATCTTTCCTTTATGATCTTTTTCCTTCTCATGTCTTCAGGATACCATGTGACTCTCTTCTGGTTGCAAGTTGTAGCTTTGCTTCTTTGAAGTGGTCTCCCTATAAGTTCTGGTAAAAATGTCTCTACTCTGCTGTGTTTCCTATCTGTGTAATTATAGTTTGTCTTTTCATTTAAGAAAAAGAACATTTTAACAGAGCTTTAATTTAACAGACAAAACTCCAGACCTTTTGAAGTTCAGAATAACCTGTGCTAATACTCAGATGTGGAAACACAGATACAGTTCTAAAAGGAAAAAAAGTAATTTTGTCTTGCAATAATCTTCCATGCACAGCCTCTTTGAAAGCACAGTAGATTTCTCCTAGAACATCCCTTAAGCCTTGGTAAGGAAAAGGCAATGTTAGGTCTCCTAGCCTTCAGCATAGGGTGCTGTGTGCTGAGTGCCTCTTGATGATGTCTGTTCAAACTGAGATTCCTGAGCTGTTCCAAGAAAGCAAGATAATTTACTCCTCCGGACCAGCATGTTTCCATGGCCAAGCACATTCCTTCGCACCTTTTTAGT
The DNA here is from genome assembly GCF_037157495.1 of Lathamus discolor. Classification (NCBI taxonomy): domain Eukaryota; kingdom Metazoa; phylum Chordata; class Aves; order Psittaciformes; family Psittacidae; genus Lathamus; species Lathamus discolor. The sequence goes on along the minus strand of NC_088887.1, from coordinate 119,736,258 downwards.
GTAAAGTAGCTACTAGTAGAGAGTACTTTGAGAACTTGGTCTTTTGATATATGAAGGGAACTTGTAAGAAAGTTGTAGAGAGATTTTTTTACCACAGCCTCTAGTGACAGGACAAGGGGCAATGGTTTTCAACTGAAAAAAAGTAGATTTAGACTAGGCATAAGGAGGAGTTTTGTTACGATGAGGGTGGTGAGGCTCTGGAATAGGTTGCCTAGAAAAGCTGAGGATGTATCATCACTGGATATGTTCAAGGTAGGGTTGGACTGGGCCTTGAACAACCTGGTCTAGTGGAAGGTGTCTGTGCCCATGGCAGGGGGTTATGGACTAGATGATCTTTAAAGTCCCTTCCAGCACAAACCATTCTATGATTCAAATTGTCATGTCCAAAGAGAGTCATACCCTACCAATTTCTCCCATTAAAAAAAAATAGAGTGAGTGAAGATCATTAAAGTCTATATTTACATGCATAAAGCTTAGGCACTCTATCCTCCACAGCTCAGTGCATTAGGTTTTTAAAGGAAGAAGACTTGACTGGCCAGGTCTCAGATAAAGTTTCTTCAGCTCCACGAGTTATGGCTGTTATGCTGGAAAGTGTGCATTGCTCCCTTCATAAGGCATTGGTGGTAGGGAAAAGCGTTACCTTTTATTCGACTAACAGAATAGCAAGAACAGGCAGGCTTTAAAGACACAGGCTCTTCTTCAGACCTGAGCAAGAAGTAGGGTATATCATGCACAGGCTAAGAACACTAGCTCTGATTTTAAATGCGTTATGATAATCATTGAGAAAATTAGGAAGAAACAGTTGTCTAAAACCTTTTGATCAGAGCATCATGCTAGTAAATGGAGGTGTAATAAAGCTGTTGTTTTCTATGAGATACAGAGAGGTCAGAGTGAGCAGAGCTATCCTTTAATTTGACAGAAAAGACATATCTTTATATCCATAACTTTTAGCAGTCAGATAAATTACCTATTTCAGTTCCCAAAGATTTTTAGAGGAGATGAAAGAGGCATTTTATAGGCCACCCTCAGGCTTGGGACTGGGACAAAAATGTTTTCCTACTGGTATCAGGATACTTCTGTCCTCAAGTGATGCTTCATGACATTGTACAGTAAGCGTTCAGTCAGCCCCTGACATGTTAATCTGAGGGAGTGCAACACTAACGCAATAATCAAGAGCTATTACTCTACAAGGACTCTGAAGCTGCCTTTGAGAAACTGCTGTGTGATCTTAAATAACTCAAGGGGATCAAGAGTTTTCTGTGAGAAGAACCGCATTTCTGATATGGCAGCACTTCAACCTATCGCTCAAAGCGGTTCTGCTGTCCTGATGGTATTTCCCCCCCCCCCATGTAGCAGCACCTCTTTTTGGGATTTTCCTGGAGATCTCCCATCCCTACTAAAAAAACCAGAATCACATAAACATGCATAATGATATTTGGAAAGTTAAGGGTGTTTCTCATTCATCTTTTTTTCAACCTTCCTTCAAACCTGATCTATATTCTTTGCTGCTTCATTTCAGGAAACAATTTCTGAAGGAGGAATTTTCTTTGTGTCAATAGGTTCTTGTTGCCTAGAAACATTTTTCAATTTGCCACTGTGTAGGTATTTAGGTCACCAGTGAATTAATCTTTTTTAAATTATAGCTATGTAGTCAATCATCAATTCTGAACTATCCCATTGAGAATTGGCAGTACAGTACTTAGTTGTTCATGGATTGAAAAGTTAAATTGAATGTTCTGCTTGTGAAGAAATTCTGTGAAAGAGAAAAGAAAATAGTGCTGGTGCTTAATAAGTAAATATCTGTGCTTTGCAATAGTAAACTCAAATGTTTTTAAACCTAGGCTGAATTTACCAGTCTTGTCTGAAGGACAGATGCTGCTCCCATTAGAGTTTCAACAAAACTCCCTCACTTAAGGAAAGCAGGATAAGGTCTTATCAGAGCAAAGGGAATTCAGTCATCGTTCAAACTTTCTTCTGAAGATCAATGAAACTTTTCCATATTTCATGCTCAGACATGCAGAAGTAATGACCATCCTTCAGTAAATGCTGTTCATGCTCATCGTTCCTTAAATATATAAAAAGAACAGAAGAAAGAAAACTTGTTTTGATTAGCAAGAAAGTTATTTCATGCATCAATACTGTATTTTCAGTACCTAGAATACAGGTCTTCTAATAAATTATGAAAGTTCCATACCTTCTGATTGCTGCCTCATTTTTAACACATTACTGGGAAACATGGTTTGTAATTGAGACCCACCTTGTGATCTCCTTGATAACTGAATCTGCCTTTTCCTGGAATACTCTAAAGGAAGAGAAATAACATTGGATATATGATCATTCAGAACTTGCCTACAGTCACCTATTTTCCCCTCCAAAGACGAGTTCTGGCTATTGGCATCTATATCTCGTCACTAGACCTCAGAGCACTCCAGGGATGCCCAGCATTGAATGCCATATTCCAGGCATGATTGCGATAAAATATGTAAAAAGGGATATGAACTGCCTTGCTCTGTAGTGCATCTGTGTACGGGCTGCTCAAATTAGCAAAGGGATTTCAATTATCCACAGATTATTTCAAAATGATCAAGGAGATAATGGGTGTAACAGACACAGAACACTGTTTTTTTCACTTGCACTGAACTATTCTGTCCGCTTATTATTTAAGAAATAATGTGATGTTGAATTAGGAAAGGCAAAAGAAAGAGGCCCAGTGGGGGTTAAAGTAACGGCTTGGTAGATTGCATAAATATTCAGATCTTTAAGTCACTTATAAATTTAGTATTTCTATACTTAGAGTCATTCTAGTAAAAGATGTTGTGAATGAAGGCCTTCTAGGTGGAAAAAATATATTTTATTTGAAGTAAGATTTTCTGATTATTTTTACTTATAATTTGCTTATTTTCCCTTAGAACCTCTTCTAAGACCTACCGGAAATATCTCTCCACTTTTTTTCATCTTTATACCTGAAGTGATATTACCTTGAGGGATAAAACTCCCCAGATCTCCTTTTCAGTTAGACAGAATGAGGGCTGTTACGCCTTCTGTTGTGTCAGGATGGCAGAGTGGAGACTGAAGGAGGTACTGCCTCTTCCATGAGACAGGAATCGCCTGCATCTCCCTTTGCACCTTTTAGGAGTTGTGCAGCCCTTTGCAGGACATTCAGGAAGTTTGTCAGGTCCTATTCAAATACAGCATCAGTAACTGGATGTTGATTTTTTCATTTCCATAAGAGACAAATAGTAACAAGCTGGTATTACAGAGAGACCTTCAATTGCTCTACAGAGACACTTGCTCTCCAGCACCTGATAAAAAATCTTTGTAGATTGTGTGTCATTCATTAAGCATTGGGAAACTTTGGTGTGAGAAGGGTTATATACATAGTACTTGTTTATTCTTTGCTGAAGTAAATATGCAAACATTGGAAGGAGCTAACCTTCTCAGGCCAGAACAGCAGAGAAGATTTCTTTACAAACACAGTTTTCACTTGTATGTTTTTAGCATTATTCCAAACTGTCCAAAAGACGTATAAAAATGCTGCATGTTCAAAGGCTTTGAGCACTTTTGAGTCAATTCAAACACTATGGGGGAAGATTTCCATAGCAACAAAATTAAAGCAAGGAAAATATGAAAAGTTGATGTTGGATAAGTATATGTGGATGCACATATATTTGGGGTGTGAGGGCTGTGGAGACTATGGGTTGTTATAAAGCGAGCAACTAACATTGATTACTCATTTTATCAAAGCAAACACAATCACAAGGGACTCCCCACTGTTCAATCAGATTTGCAAAATAGATCCAACTGAACAAGCTGGAACAAGTCCAGAGGAGGGCCACGAGGATGATCAGGGGACTGGAGCACCTCCCGTATGAAGACAGAATGAGAAAGTTGAGGCTGTTGAGCCTGGAGAAGAGAAGGCTGCGTGGAGACCTCAGAGCAGCCTTCCAGGATCTGAAGGGGGCCTATAGGGATGCTGGGGAGGGACTCTTTGCTAGGGAGGCTGTAGTGATAGGACAAGGGGTAATGGATTAAGACTTAAACAGGGGAAGTTTAGATTGGATATAAGGAAGAAGTTCTTTACTATGAGGGAAAGTGTACTAGGCGGTAAAGGGGCTCAAGATAGTTGGTTAGCATTCAAGGACCGCTTCTTCCAAGCTCAGGATCGGAGCGTCCCAATAAGTAGGAAGTCAAGTAAGGGATCTAGGAGACCGGCGTGGTTAAACAAGGAGCTGCTGGGCAAACTCAAGTGGAAAAGGAGAATCTATGGATTATGGAAGGAGGGGCTGGCCGCTTGGGAGGAATATAGGACAGTTGTTAGAGGATGTAGGGAGGCAATTAGGACAGCTAAGGCCTCCTTGGAACTCAATCTTGCTAGTCGGGTTAAAGACAATAGAAAGGGCTTCTTCAAATACATAGCAAATAAAACTAACACAAGAGGCAATATAGGCCCACTGCTGAACGAAGTGGGTACCCTGGAGACAGAGGATATAAAGAAGGCAGAGGTGCTGAATGCCTTCTTTGCCTCTGTCTTTACTCCTGCAGACTCTCCCCGAGGGCCCCGGATTTCTATAGCCCCAGAAGGAGTCAGGACAAAGGAGGAGTTTGCTTTGGTAGATGAGGATTGGGTTAGGGATCAGCTATGCAATCTGGACATCTGTAAATCGATGGGTCCGGATGGAATGCACCCACGGGTGCTGAGGGAGCTGGCGGAGGTCATTGCTAGGCCACTTTCCATCATCTTTGGTAAGTCGTGGGAAACGGGCGAGGTGCCTGAGGATTGGCGGATGGCAAAGGTCACACCAATCTATAAGAAGGGCAAGAAGGAGGACCCGGGTAATTATAGACCGGTCAGCCTTACCTCCATCCCTGGAAAGATGATGGAACAACTTATTCTTGACTCCATCACTAGGCATATCAAGGATGAGGGGGTCATTAAGAACAGCCAACATGGTTTTATGAGGGGGAAGTCATGTATGACCAACCTTATAGCCTTCTATGAGGAAGTGACTAGGTGGAGGGATGATGGTAGAGCGGTAGATGTAGTTTTTCTTGATTTCAGTAAGGCATTTGATACTGTCTCCCACAGCATCCTCATAGATAAGCTAAGGAAGTGTGGGCTTGACGATCAAGTAGTGAGGTGGATCGAGAACTGGTTGAAAGGAAGAAGGCAGAGAGTTGTGGTCAATGGCGCAGAATCTAGCTGGAGGTCTGTGACTAGTGGAGTTCCTCAGGGGTCGGTGCTGGGACCGGTGCTGTTTAATATTTTCATCAATGACCTGGATGAGGGAACTGAGTGCACCCTCAGCAAGTTTGCTGATGACACAAAACTGGGAGGAGTGGCTGACACACCAGAGGACTGTGCTGCCATTCAGCGAGACCTGGACAGGCTGGAGAGTTGGGCGGGGAGAAACTTGATGAAATTTAACAAGGGCAAGTGTAGAGTCTTGCATCTGGGGAAGAACAACCCCATGTACCAGTACAGGTTGGGGGTTGACCTGCTGGAAAGTAGTGAAGGGGAAAGGGACCTGGGGGTCCTGGTGGATAGGAGGATGACCATGAGCCAGCAATGTGCTCTTGTGGCCAAGAAGGCAAATGGCATCTTAGGGTGCATTAGAAAGGGAGTGGTTAGTAGGTCAAGAGAGGTTCTCCTCCCCCTCTACTCAGCCTTGGTGAGGCCGCATCTGGAATATTGTGTCCAGTTCTGGGCCCCTCAATTCAAGAAGGACAGGGAATTGCTTGAAGGAGTCCAGCGCAGAGCCACAAAGATGATTAAGGGAGTGGAACATCTCCCTTATGAGGAGAGGCTGAGGGAGCTGGGTCTCTTTAGCTTGGAGAAGAGGAGACTGAGGGGTGACCTCATCAATGTTTACAAATATGTGAAGGGTAGGTGTCAGGATGATGGAGCTAGGCTTTTTTCAGTGATATCCAGTGATAGGACAAGGGGCAATTGGTGTAAACTGGAACATAGGAAGTTCCACGTTAACATCAGGAAGAACTTCTTTACTGTAAGAGTGACAGAGCACTGGAACAGGCTGCCCAGGGGGGTTGTGGAGTCTCCTACACTGGAGATATTCAAGGCCCGCCTGGACAAGTTCCTGTGTGATGTACTGTAGGTTACCCTGCTCTTGCAGGGGGGTTGGACTAGATGATCTTTTTAGGTCCCTTCCAACCCTTGGGATTCTGTGATTCTGTGATTCTGTGGTGAGGCACTGGAATGGGTTGCCCAGGGAAGCTGTGAACACTCCATCCCTGGAGGTATTCAAGACCATGCTGGACAGAGCCTTGGGTGACATGGTTTAGTGTGAGGTGTTCCTGCCCATGGCAGGGGAGTTGGAACTAGATCGTCTTAAGTTCCTTTCCAACCCTAACTATTCTATGATCATCCAACTGTGATTGAGATTCTTAATTCTAGGAAAATTAAGATCCTAGTTATTTATTATTTTCTCAAAGGAAAATATTTTTTATGGTGCCATAGGCTTCCTATATGATTGATTAGTGACAAAGTGATATAAGGTGCTTAACTGTCAAAGATCTCAGAGAAAGCATGAACATGTTGTGCTCATCTTGCCAGTTATTAGACACTCATTCAGGTGCTGTGTTGATATGTATTTATTGTTTATAAAGCACCATTACATCACAAATTAATTATTTTAAATACAAAATCTTATATCTTAATGTGTCTGGAATATAAGAATAAAGAAGATTATAATAATGGTTGTAGAAATTATTATTGAGTGAGGTCTATAGTCAAGACAGCATGAAGTTGAGTCTTTCAGTACAAAGAGTGAAAGCCCAGGTTTGCCCAGATGCAGTTCCATCTTCTAAAATTTGTAATTTTCGTTAATGTTTAAATTTCAGTGTGAAAAACTGATGACTGTATTTGTTAATGAAATGGTACTGGAAAGGAGATTGAACTTAGGGTGATGTGGACCCATCATAGGATGCTTTGTACTATGATTTTAGCCTCATAAATAAATATTCTTTGATCTGTAGATATGGATGCTGTGGAAAATTGTAAACTTCAAAGAGTCAGCAGCAGAGGAATTTCTCTGGGGTAGGGGATGACGGCATACTCCTGTAATTATGCTGCTGCTAACTACAGACAGATTTTACTCTTCTAGCTTGAAGAACAAAGTGGTTGCTGATTCAAGCTGTCATCACTGAAAAGGGCTACCCAGGACTAGAACAGACTGCCCAGAGAAGTGGCTGAGGCACCATTCCTGGAGGTACATAAAAGACATGTAGTGTGGTGCTTAGGGACATTCTTTCCAAGCCCATGTGCTGCCTGACAAAGGGGCCTGCTATGATGGAAAGGCTGCATCAATGGACAAGGGAAGAACTATAGATACGTATCCAGATTTCTGACAGGCCTTTGACATGGTTCCCCATAACATCCTTCTCTCTATTGGAAAGATATGGATGTGATGGGTGGACTGTTCAGTGGATGAGGAATTGGTTGGATGGTCACATCCAGAGGGTAGTGGTAAATGGCTCTATGTCCAGATGGAGACTGGTGATGGGCTGCGTCCCTCAGGGGTCATAGTGGGACCAGCACTGTTTAATATCTTCATTAGTGATGTAGTCAGTGGGATCCAGTACACCCTCAGCAAGTTTGTAGGTGACACCAAGCTGTGTGGCGCAGTTGACACACACGAGGAATGGCATGTCATTCCAAGGAACCTGGACAAGCTCCAAGTGAAGTGGACCTATGCCAGCCTCATGAAGTTCAGCAAGGCCAAGTGCAAGGTCCTGCATTTGGGTCAGGGCAACCCCTAGTATCAATACAGGCTGGGTGGATGAAGGGATTAAGAGCAGTCCTGCTGAGAAGGACTTGTGTAGATTAGTAGTTGAATAGATCAATTGTATGAAGCTAATAGTTTCCTTGGCAATTTTCCTAAATAGCTGCCTACTTCTGCGTTACCCCTACAGAAGCACAAACATTGCTCAACGTGGCTTAAATATCTGCATCTGATATAGACGATTTGCAATGGACATGAGCCAGACATGTCTACAACCATCTCAATAAATGGTAACCCATCACCAAATCTGCCTCTCCCCCTAACTCACAAACCTAGCTGTGAATCCTTGCCTTTTGTTCAAGCAGGCTGGCAAGCAACAATATAGAACAATACCAGCTTACTACTTCTCCAATGGTAAGTGGCATCTGCCTTCATCACCATGAAATCAAAGTGGCTATGGCTTCCTTCATGCATGGTATACATTCTAATGCAGCATGTTGGCTTTGCAAAGCCTACATAAGCATTTCTATGTCTCTCTTATGCAGACTTGAAGACAGATGCACACATACGCACACTCCAAGCAGTAAGCCTAGCTGTGCATCTGGTATGCTCTTGTCTTGCCTGGACCTGTTTGAACTTACAAGTGACCTTTTCCTGAGCTGTTTTCTGCTGTGACTGCCAGGCTCCGTGTTAGCTATCATGTATGATTTTACAGCCAATTAGGCACACTGCACATCGATTGCTTCTTCTCCCTGTGGAACTTATCCTGAACTTTCAAATAGCTTTATTTTTCAGTGGCATATATTGTGAAAGAATAGGATGGAGGGTAGCATATAATCTTTCCAGTAGCTAGATGATATTCTGCTGGTTGTGTCTTAGAAGACAGAAGCCTGTGGAGTTTGATGTCAGCTACAGTACTGTGTTTTTGAGAGGATGACAAATTCACATCTGGTCTTTGCTTCTACTTCTGCATAGCTGGACTACCCTTTTTAATCATTTGTAGACTTTCTTGTTACCTTTCCCACCTCTGGATCCAGATGCTCACAGTCTCTTTCTTTCCAGTACATCCCAATGTGCATGACATCTTCATCTGTAACTTTTCATTGTTACTTTCTCCTACCTATTTGAACTGCTTACGGTTGAAACTTCCAGCTTCTTGTTGGCTTTATACCCTGTTTCTTTCCTACTTTCTGACCCCACTGATTTCCTTCCTCATCTCTTTTCAGCCAGGCTTTAGAAATCATAAATACAAAAATCTGTTCTGTTTCCCCACCATTTCCCAGTGAATTCTGAAAACAGAAGAAACATTACTAAAGGAATAGTGAATAACAAGTATCAGTCTTGAGGTGGTTATACAGTTTGTTGGCTGATTGCAGAAAGCACTGAAGTCCAGAGAAAATTGCAGGTTCTAACACCTTCTACCCTGTTTAAAATTGTGCTAAACTTCCAATTGTCCCAGTAAAATCAGGATCATATTCTCTATCAACAGAAAATAATATGCTGAATTAACTTGCACTAAATTATAAGGAAAAAAAAAAGCTAGCAAGATCTTATTTCAACAAAGTTCTAGGTCAAATCAGTAAAATCTGTCCTAAAAAGTAATTCAATGAACCAATGAAAGTGAAGTGTCTGATGAGATGTGCTTTTTAATAGTTTAAACAAAATTACATTGGCCTCCTCAGAATAATTTCCTCAATGTAATACTGTGGTTAAAGACATGAGTAGCTTATTTTACCTTGTATCTTCCTCTGGGGAGTATTTGTTTTTGTGTTGAGGTTGATTTGTCATGCTGGGTCTATGTATGCAAATAACACATTTGAGAAAAACTTCAGGCACAGTGTTGGTAAACAGATTTCAAAGCTGATGGCACAGTGGGATTATTTAGATGCCTTGTGACATCCATATTGACACACAAGTGTGATGGTGTATTTTCTGATTGTTTCCAGAGTTCACTGTGCAGAAGCTGGGAAAGCATTTGGGGTTTTGACATGAAGGCATGTGCGATATGCAACTATCCCACCTTGCAAAGCAATGAACCAACTAGGTCTTCCTACTCAATCTTGTGAAAATAGAAGACGGGTTAAAGGTGAATGAAATCAGAGAAAGCTGAAGCAAGAACTGTTGCTCGCTACAACCTTTACCCTCTAGTTGTGTATTTACTGCAACAATGAATATAGGAAGCCTTCATTGCACAAACTGAGGAATAACTCTACCAAAGGCATCAGCCATTCTTTCTTAAATCTGGTGTAAGTATAGGGAGAATCAGGCTGTTACACTTACTTTTTGCTTACACTGGGTTAACCTTGTTATTCTTGGCTATACTGTATAACAGCCATCTTTCTTAATGGTTAACCATTAAAAAACTGCAGTACTTCACCATAGAATCATAGAATAGTTAGGGTTGGAAAGGAGCTTAAGATCATCTGGTTCCAACCCCCCTGCCATAGGCAGGGACACTTCACACTAAACCATGTCACCCAAGGCTCTGTCCAACCTGGCCTTGAACACCGTCAGGGATGGAGCACTCACAACCTCCCTGGGCAACCCATTCCAGTGCCTCACCACCCTAACAGTAAAGAACTTCTTCCTTATATCCAATCTAAACTTCCCCTGTTTAAGTTTGAACCCATTACCCCTTGTCCTACTACTATAGTCCCTAGTGAAGAGTCCCTCCCCAGCATCCTCATAGGCCCCCTTCAGACACTGGAAGGCTGCTATGAGGTCCCCACACAGCCTTCTCTTCTCCAGGCTGAACAGCCCCAACTTTCTCAGCATGTCTTCATACTGGGGGTATGAACTGCACTATTTCACCATGATACTGTAAGATTTATTTTGCATTGCGCATGGAAGAAGGATCTCCCATAGGATTTCTTTCAGAGTATGTGCTGTCTGTACAATACTGCAGCCCTACAACTACTTACATAAGATGTAGTTAAATGAGATTTTAATACTGCTTCTTCTCTTCTAAAGGGCATTCAAATTTAGAACAAGCAAAGAGGAAATAGTTAAACAGCCTTAAACTAGCTCTTCAAAAGTTATAATTTAGCACTTTTCCTTCAGAAAAAAATAAAATAAATACAAATATGAATTCTGGATGAAGAGAACCCAGAAAGCAAAAAAACAAATTAACAATATACCACTGCAATTCAGGCTAAACTTAGCTTCCAAGTCTATGCATAAGTCTCCAGCAAGAAGAGGTCCTTTCCAGTTCTTCCGTTCTAAATAACTCCTATTAGATAAGGCTTCAAAGTACCAAATCCTCTGTTAAATTTTCATAGGTAAAAACTCCCATTGAATACAGTATGGGCTTCATTCAGATTCTTTCCAACACTGTGGTAAGCTCCTCGTTGTGTGAATATCACCCCCAGGTTCTGTAAGAAATATTTCTTTACATGACAACTCGGACATTTAAGGGGAAATTATTTTTGCTCAAAAATTACTTATGTGGATCTCAGAGCTAAGACAGCTCCAGCCAGGCTGACTCAACGACTAAGTAAAAAACCCCTAAATAGCTGCCCTGCCTTCCTGCAATCCAGCAATAGGAAACTCTCCAGGGGATGGGTACATCCAGCTCCCTATGTCCCCTGGTTATGGCTGTGGCATCTACACACAGGGAGCATGCTGGCCAAAGCCCAGGAGGTGACTGAGGAGGACTGGTTAATGAAAGGCACTAACCATCCGGGCTCCTGGCAGGCTTCTTAAACACTACTATTTGCATGCAGAGATGAAAGCCCAGCACTGCACATTACCTCTAATAATTTTCTTTTTACATCTCTTAAACACGCAAGAAATTAAACTGCAGGGTTATATATTACAAGGTATTATAGTGTATAAAGATGAAATAATGGTTATTACACACATACGTCTACTGTAGCTTTTACATTCAGCACATAAAGAATATTCATACTAAACCCTACTTCTTTCAACAGCAAGTACTTCAAGTACCAGTTAAACAAACAGTCACAGATACAGAACCATATGAAGAAACTTCTATTCTTAGACTCTATCATGACAGCAATACGCAGTCACATTTTACTGGATAAAATAATTGAAGTGTTTACAGTGTTTTAACATGATGTATGGGCTAACATTTGTTGTAGGTTGGGGTTTTTTTTGTTGTCAGAAATCTACTTAGGTTTGGTTTGTTGGTGGTTTTTTTCTTTTTGTGAAAAACCTGTCAAACCTGCCTGGATATTCAGGCAAAATAAAACAGCAGCTATTTTTGTGCTGCAGGATCTTTGCCACTGGTGATTAGTTAGAGAATAAATTAGTTTAAATTACAGGAGTTTGGGAGAAAAGCCTGCTATGGATTTTATACAAAACTCACATTTGCTATTGTAGAAGTCATACCAGCAGGACAAAGGCAAAATACTTGACAGAATTAGCAATATTAAAACCATAAATGGATTTTTTCTGTTGCTGCTGCAAGGGGGTGTGGTAATACAGACTTGTGTCCCTGCAGTGGCTTGTCTCAAATGGCAAGTCACCCGTTGTTTGCCATCTTTACAGCAAATCTCCAAACAACTGAATAACACAAAGCATTGTGATTGCTGGGAGAGTCGATAATGAATTATTGGATATAAAAGGTGACAAGAATTATTCTTGGTAAATGAATGTACTTGACAAGGAATAATTCATGTCATTATTTATGTTGCCTTTGGTAACCACTTGAAAATACACGAGGAAGAAAATAATTAATTATCTTAATCTGGAAATAGTCATGATAGCAGCAGAAGTTTCCAAGCACCTTTGCTAGAATGGTTAGCTCATCTCCAGCTTTTAAATTGCCTTTTGGTGTTTGCTGTTGCTGTCAGGGCCCTGAGGACATGCCCACTCCTTGGGATATGGCTGTGGGGGCTTAGGGCCAGCTTTGGTAGTGGACTGTTAACCCTTGCATTGATAAACAGGGAGGAACCTCGTTGGAAACCTGTCCCACTTCCTCTGGAAGGGTTTTTAAGCTCAGTCTTCCCTGTTGCTCTCTCTGAGGTATCTCGCAGGAGGCTCCTTGATCCTCTGATCCAATCTGTTGACATGTTATTGTGCCTTGATCTCAGACCTACCTCACCATAGGCACCTGTTTCCCAAATTAAAGATTTCTTCTTTCACTGGGCTGGGTGGATAATCACAGTCCCAGTTTCCAAAGCTCTTGTTTCCTTATATTTGGTAGTCTGGCTTTAAATAGTTATGGGTAGTCTCACTTTAATCGCTCCAGAAGAAGATACACCATTAATGATGAATTTTAAAACACAGGATGAGACCTAGCAAAAAACACAGAGGGAGGGTCCTTCTGGGACAGGAATTTTGATGCAAATTGCTTTTTGATTGGGAGAAAATCATGGCAGAGTGTTTATTAAAGAGAAAATCTCATTTATTCATATCTTGGCAGAGGGTAGCATTCACATGAGCAATCAAATCTCCCAAAAATTCAGGACAGCTTCTATCTCACCAGATGCAAGCGGAGTCTATTGCATGGGTCCCCACAATGTCATTTTCAGCTAGACTGGGGCATGTATGCATTTACTATCTTAATTTTGTATGTATTTAATATGTTAAATGCATACAAAAGACTGTCCTACATGAAAGCAAACTCTAATTGAATCCCAGAGGGAGGTAGTACACCATTTCTGCAAGAACAATTTATATTGGCTGTTCACAGATGTTGTATCTCTGCCCAGCTTGGTCTCTCCTGAAGCAGGAACCACACCAGGGTGTCTGGAGGGAAAGGACAGTCTCTCCTCCCAGGAGAGCACCATCTTCAAGCAAGTTTGGGCTGAACACAGCAGGAGCTGCCTGAAGGAACATCTAGAGCTGTCTGAAATTCCCATCCATAACAACCGGTCAAATACTTACTTGTGGCAGTTCAATCACCAGGTCCATGCTGGTCCTTTATCTCACACCAGTCCATTGGCTCATCCCTTGAGATGACAAACTCCTGGACTATCCAGGGAATTTATGACTTAAGTGCATGTGCGTGCATGCCTGCACAGCCCTGAAACCCAAATACATCACAATTAGAACTAAAGGACTAACTTTATTTTCGTCCTTATAACTCATTTATAACTTAAATGCCATAGTTTGTGCTGCACTTTTACCTTAAGATGCATTTACTTTCAGAAAGAAATAGGAGTACTGCAATGGGGGTACCACCCGATTCCTGAAAACTGATTCTACACATGGAAATGCAATTTGGAAAACAGGTCATAAATATTTTATATTACATATATATTATGCATTGTTGAAGGCTGGCAGAGCTGTATCCCACACGAGCCTGGGGCTGGTCCTATATCCTTTGCATATTGCAGTTTTTCATACCCACCAATATGGCATCCTTCCCTGGGGAAACAATGCAGCACCCTGAGGTTAATGTCCAGTAGTCTACATCTGACATTTCTTCCTCTCTTCTGTGCTTGCAGCATGTGAAACAAGAAAGCGTCTGCAAGTGAGACAAGTATGTATTCTTTTTTGTTTCATTCATGTAAATCCATGTCTGGCAAGGGCAGAGGCTGGATCCAGCATGTCGCAGTTATTTATTTGGCTGTCAGGACTGCTGGCTAATCATCAGACCATGATGTTGTGCTTATGTGTCTGTGCGAGATGTAAGACAAAGGGAGATGCAACTCACAACTCACAAGGGATTTCTTAGGTATGGTTTAACATCATGTAAACATGACTGAGTTGGCCCAGTTTCCCAGCATATGGCTGCAAATAAATGTGGCTGGATATATCCCCACAAATACCCAGAAGATGCCGTCATGGTCTACAGAGCTGGAACAAGCTATAGAGCTACACTGAAGTAAGTGGGCTGTGGGAAGGGTTTTTGACTCCTTGCGCCAAAGAAGTATTTCAGTACCAGCAAGAGACTTATAAACACATTAATGGTTTTCCTGACAAAGATCTTGAGCATGATAAAACAAAGAAGAATTTCCTGTCCAAGAGAAACTTTTAGGTATCTGAATGCCAAATGAGTGGTTTATTTTATGGTGTTTGTTTTAAGAAATATGGGAAATACTTTACAAAGTGTCTTGGTAAGAGTAAGGCCGGAGTTATTTGCACAAAACTAATGAACTGCAAATCGTGGTTCCTAGTGTGGAAGAAAAGATGCTTTTTAAAGATACTTTTGAGTCTAATGCTGCGCCTGAGAAGACTGATTTTTTTTTTTTTTTTTTATACAGGAAGTTCTACACTTAATTTCAAGATAGTGAAGTTTTTCTCTTAGACACAGACTGATTGTTCTGAAAAAACAGTTTTAAGAACTCTTTCTTTTTTGTGAAGAGTTTTCCAAATTATCTAAGATGTTCCGTTTTCCTAACGGTTCTGAGAAATCAACGAAAACAGTGAAAATTAAACACATTGGTTATCGTTTATCACAAACGACATTTGGTAAACAGAAAATATTGAAGACAATTTCCAAAACATTTTTAGCAATATCTGTAAATTCAAATTGAAAAAAAAAAAGAAAAAAAGAAGAGGAAGCAAGCTAAGAATAATGTGTCTCTTATACCCCTGAATTCTTAATGAAGGTGACGTTTTACATTCTGGCTGGCTCTGCAGACTGTGGGTTGGATGATATACAGATTTCCTCTGGCAGTTCTTTTGTAAGCTTCTTGATGTGGAAAATGACTGTACAGATAATTTAACCTTCCTGGTCTTCTTTCCCTTTCACATCACTCTAAATATTTAGCAGGCAATTTGTAACAACTGCAGAAAAAGGTTATTCCTCATGGATATGCCCTCTGTTTCTTTAATCTGCTGCCTTTCTACCAAACTCTCAACTAACAGTGGGAGTTTATGCTAGTAACATAGAATCATAGAATCACAGATTAGTTAGGGTTGGAAAGGCCCATAAGATCATCTAGCTTGAACACTTCAGCCATGGGCAGGGACATGTTTTCTGTGTTGCATTCTTGCCTGCAACCCTGATTTGCTTCAATAAACTGAAGCCTGTTTGGACAAATATTGTTTAGTCTATAGTTACTATGAAATTACTGAAGGAAATAGTTAATAAAAATTGAGTGTTTTTTACAAAAGTATGTGTCAGGATTTATCCAAATAAATCTTTAGTAAATTTTCCCCATAAGTGCATGCAAGGTTTTAACCTCCATTGAAATCTTATCACTGCATAGATTTCAGGCTTCGGGGGTTTGTTTTTTTTTTTTTAAATCAGGGTGGGCGAGATTTATTCCATAAGAAGCATCTCCTATAAAATACAGAATTTTTACACATGGAATATTACGCTGAAAGAAGGAACAGTGCTCTTTATTTAACACTGTTGGGCATCTGTTAAAAAATAAATGGAAAAAGCTGGTCATGAGTCAGTGTGTAGGCTGTTTAATATCTTTAAAAGGATTTAGTAAAACCATAAGGCAAATAAAGAACAATTTGAGATGACATTTTAGCATCTTTCAACCATGAAAGGGAAAAAGACAAAGGTCATGTTTTGAGAAAATATGTCTCTAATTTCCATAGAAATTTCCATGCATACCATTTGCTGTTGTCAGAAATCTGTTACACCTCATTGATGCTATGGCTTTCATTAGGTGTTAAAACACTACTTATAGTCAAGTACAACCATCTCTGTATTAGCTTCCCAGGTAAGCTTTTTATAAGCTGCTTGTACTGAGAGTAAATTTAGAAGATATTCTTTATCTGAAACATATGAACATGATGCCACAGTGAAATCCAGACTTGACAAGTCCAGTGTAGGGAATCAGGAAATTATTCCTGCATTAGTTTCCTCTGCATTATTTTACACTGGCAGACAATAGACAACAAAATATTATCCAAAACAGAACGAAATTAAAACCTTCTTTGGAAAACCTGCATTTTGTGCAAAAGAAATCTTTCACTCATCAAGTTGAGTGGGGTTTTAATGACCTTTCAGTTCTGTCCTGATCTTCCTTGTTTTTCATACTGGAAAAGTCCCATTGAAATTGCAAGGAATATTTGTCATTAAAGGATTTGTAAAGCTTGTGTCAAGACATCTTGGGAGAATAAAGATGATGACTAGGGAATATGAAGTGGATGCATTTAGTATAATAAAGTATCTCATAACTTAAAAGTCTTTAACAATTTCTCACTCAAATTTCAGAAATACTCAAACTGTCTGTGACATAAACTGGGATGTTATTCTTTAGGAACTGCTTAGATCTGAAAGCAGAAAATTGAATCAAACCTCAAATTTATTATCTGAGCACCTTAGTGCTGCCAATCTGACCTTCTGCACCTCATTCTAAGGAGAATATTAACTAACTCAGTAACATCTGCCAAATGATTTGAAGTTGAAAAGTGCTGTGCAATGCTAGATGCTTGTATTATTGGATTATTGTTGATAAAGAAAATTAATTTTTAGGGGAAAAAATGAATTATGAGGAAAGTGGTTATGGTTTAGTGATGAAAGTAAAGGAATTAGTGTAATTCTTTTTGAATTATTATCAATTATTGAAGCTATGTCTTATTGTATTTCCCATTATGATCCTACAGGGTATGTTTTTAATGTCCATCCGGTTTTACATCCCTGTCACTCAAATGACTTGCTACTACTATTTGTGTCATTGTGGTGCTGTGTCTTAACGCTGTAACAGGATCCCACTGTCAGACACTCTGCAGGTGAAGGTTTTTTTGTGACCCAAAGAACTTACATATGAATATTTGAATAGCCATAAAATGGGAGACATTGGAGAGATGCTGGGGAAACCAAAACAAAGGCTGCCTTCATCTATATGCTAAATGTAGCTTATCAAAATAGCTACTCATCTCATCTGAGTTTAGGGTTTTGCTTTGTGGAGGTTGACACATGACCTAGTCACCTTGACTCCTTTTTTAGCCCTGTGGGAGAACTCTTGACAAGCAGCTAAACTGACCTGGTTTAAAAATTGACTTAAAAATTAATCAGATCATGCCCTTGGAATGCTCTTTCCTCCATCAAGTCCAAAGGGAGTCCAGTTCTGTTTCTAGCCAATGTCAAAGCATCTTACAATCATCTAGACTACAACACAGTCTGGAGAAAGACTGGAAGAGGGATAATGCAGTAGTCCCAAGGATGTTTAGATGCTCTGGAATGATTCTTCATTTGCACTACTGCAAACTGAATCAGGCTGAGGCTGATTACACACAAGAACCGTAAAACTGAACAGTGACTCCACAGCATAGATGTAGGGCTCTGACTTTATGACGTGTTAAGCCTGTGTTGCCAGAAGTAGCTTTGATGGAAACGATTCACAAAAGCCATACAGCTAGTGCATTAATTTATTCTATGAGAACTAGTAAGTGCCCCTTAAGGCACTGTACAAACCCAGCTGACATTGTTTACGGTTTTGTATTCTCACAGTTTGTTTTAAAGATTTTCCAGGAAATAGGAACTATCCCAAAGTGTAAGCCTAAGCCACTGCTGACTACAGGCTCATGAGATGGATATCTCACCAGAAGGCGTTTTGATATTCCTACCTACTTTCAGGACATTCCAGTTCTAGCTTCAGATTGTGCTGGTCTTACCCCACCAGATACAATGAGAAATTTGCTTCCATGGCCAATCCAGCTGCTGCAATCTACTTCATAGACATTATCTTGCTTTTCTGTATATCAGTGTTTCCTGTTTTGTTGGTTCTTTGAACAAAAATTACCATTAAGGCATGACAGATGAGTAATGCCACCAACAGCCAGAAGGCTGAGAAAGAGAATGGTGATGTTCCTGCTGCTGACAGCCGTTTGGTATTTTCTTGTTTACTAGAAGTGCTTGAGTTGCTGTTTCAGGATCTAAGGATTTTCTGATACAAATCTCAGGAGTTTTCAAAAGGAGTTTCATCAGAGTTAAATGCCTTTGATTCTCCTGCATTTACCACTGATTTGTCACAGGAGACTTGAACAGCTACATGGGCTGTGGGGTCTGTTGTCTAAGCAGTCACATCAGTCTGCATCCTGACTGACAGCAGTAGTCAACAGAAAAATATATCTGGAGGAAGTAAGAGATGTTCTTCTATCAGACTTTGATTATAGAAGAAGTTAAAGCTTTCAAGCAGTACTGAATATCACAGCATTTGCTATGACGATGATTCAAGGAATGGTCTGTGCATTACCTCCTCCCTTGAATCAAGAGTAATGTCCTTGTGGCTTGGTGGCAAATTGTTACTGCAGCCTGACTCCCTCTCAATTGGTTACTCTCCATCTTTTGCCTTTTCTATGTTGCTGGCATCCGCTTTAGATTATACTGCAGCAGATGATAGGAAGGACTCAACGAGTGGTCATCTTTTAAAAGTTCTTTGTATCTACCCATAGATCAGCCTTTCTAAGGCCAATACATTTATTCAGAGCATGCAAAGACAGAGTTATTAATTTTCCAGCTAACTTCAGAGTGTTCCTGTCATGCAGGAGAGGAAGTCTGAAAATCTGGCTTAGAACATTTAACTTTAAGGTCTCCGGAGAAGGGACTATTCTTCATGTCACTGTTTGACTTTCTATTCAAGATTTACAGCCCTGAGAGACTTTACGCATCCTCAGCATGACTATTTGGAGTTGCCTGTTGAAACTTTTTCTGTTTTACTCAGTATGACAAGGTGTACATCCTAAGGATCGTTTTCCTTGCAATAAAAGAGAGTCATCTATAAAACTAATCGTGTGTAGAAAGAACGCAGAGTAAAAGAACACTGAGCTGAGCTCTTTCATTAACACTTTTCCAAATAAATATAATCAGGCTGGCATGGGTGTTATGCTGTCGAGCATAACAACCAAGACAAAGTTAACACATGCCACTTCCTAGTGCTTATCAAGACAAGATTTCTGCTGAAATATTGCAAACAAAAGTAGCTCATCATGTGCATTTCCTAAGCCAATGCCTTGCTCTCAGGAAAAGTAGGACACACAAAGTAGTGCATTATTTCTACAATCTGTGCATTTCTGACATGGACATAGGATGAAACTGGAACTATGTCTTTGGGCTTTGTATCGTATTCAAAACAACATGCCCCAAATGTTGACTGAACAGGTACTAATTTACACAATGGTATAGACACACATCTCCTGCCTCATCGCAGAGTTTTGAGTCTGATCTGCCAGGCAGACTGCTGGCTACCACATATAAAATGAGTGCCTTCACTGGAGGATTGAGAAGTTCACAAGCTTGCCCCTTAATTTTCTGGTCCTTTTTCTGGTCACCTTCCTACATAGTAATCTGCAGTCAAGATCACAGTTACAAGGAGAAGAAACCTACATATCAGAAACTGGTGTTTCTGCATACAACGCCTGGTACAGAACATCACATCCAGGTACAGGGTGTGCACCCAAGGGACAACTCACTGCAATAAGCCTCAGTCTTTTGTTTCCCTCTTTCTCTCACTTGTGTGGTCTGATGAATTGCATAACCTGCTTGGAAAAACAACTTTGCTCCTAATCCCTGGTGTGGGGTTAGTGCCAGGGGAGTTGTTGGGAGGGCAGAGGTCTTGGCAAATGGAGAGGGAAAGGGGCAGAGCTCTGGGATCTGCTGTGGAGGGGGCATTCTCTCCACCCTTTACAACTTTCAAGGTGAAAAGAGAAGAGCATCCATAGTACATAGCTGTACCTGACACAAAGGCTCCATTCCTGAACTTCCCTGTGAAGACTTATTGCTGAGCCTTTGGCACTTCATTGCAATGACTAATGCACATACACGGCAAAAGCGGAATACTTTCCCAGTGTGAGTGAGGTAACAGTAGAGGGCACTCACTGATTTTTAATCTTTCACCTTTCAGCACACCCTGCTCACCCAGACACCACTGTGTAACTGGAGTAGAGCTGCTCCTGGGGTACAGGATTTATAAAAGCAGATTCTCCTGGAAGGCATGCTAAGGCACACACAAAAACAACAAGGTGCTTGGTGACAGCCAGCATGGCTTCACTAAGGGGAAATCCTGCCTGACCAATTGGGTGGCCTTCTATGATGGGGCTACGGAACTGATGGAAGGGGTAGAGCAGTTGATGTC
Organism: Lathamus discolor; assembly: GCF_037157495.1. Classification (NCBI taxonomy): domain Eukaryota; kingdom Metazoa; phylum Chordata; class Aves; order Psittaciformes; family Psittacidae; genus Lathamus; species Lathamus discolor. Next base: position 119,715,569 of record NC_088887.1, on the reverse strand, counting down.
ATCTACCTGGATTTGTGCAAAGCGTTTGACACTGTCCCACACAACATCCTTCTCTCTAAATTGGAGAGATATCAATTTGATGGATGGACCACACAGTATCACAGAATCCCACAGAATCACAGAATCCCAAGGGTTGGAAGGGACCTAAAAAGATCATCTAGTCCAACCCCCCTGCAAGAGCAGGGTAACCTACAGTAGATAAAGAACTGGCTGGACGGCCGCACACAAACAGCTGTGGTCAATGGCTCAATGTCCAGCTGGAGACCGGTAGCGAGTGGTGTCCCTCAGGGATCGGTGTTGGGACCGGTCTTGTTTAACATCTTTGTCGCTGACATGGACAGTGGGATTGAGTGCGCCCTTAGCAAGTTTGCTGATGACACCAAGCTGTGTGGTCTGGTTGATATGCTGGAGGGAAGGGATGCCATCCAGAGGGATCTTGACACGCTTGTGAAGTGGGCTGATGCCAACCTTATGAAGTTCAACCATGACAAGTGCAAGGTCCTACACCTGGGTCAGGGCAATCCCAGGCACAGCTACAGGTTGGGCAAAGAAGAGATTCAGAGCAGTCCTGCTGAGTGTTGGTCGATGAGAAAATGAACATGAGCCGGCTTCAGTGTGCGCTCGCAGCCCAGAAAGCCAACCGTATCCTGGGCTGCATCAAAAGGAGCGTGACCAGCAGGTCAAAGGAGGTGATCCTGCCCCTCCACTCTGCTCTCATGAGACCTCACCTGGAGCATTGTGTGCAGTTCTGGTGTCCTCAACATAAAAAGGACATGGAGATGTTGGAACGAGTCCAGAGAAGGGCCATGAGGATGATCAGGGGACTGGAGCACCTCCCATATGAAAAGAGGAATGAGAAAGTTGGGGCTGTTCAGCGTTTAGTGTAGGGTGTCCCGGCCCATGGCAGGGGGTTAGAACGAGATGATCTTAAGTTCCTTTCCAACCCTAACTATTCTATGATTCTATAATTCCTAATTTATTACTGCCTATGTTGAGCTACAGTATTTCAGTGGGACACTGATTCTATCAAGCAATTTCCATCATCAGTAGAGAGGGAGTGATGTGAATGAATCCCATGGTGTCTTAAAAATTCTTTCACTTCTACTTGTAACCACTGCATGCTTTCCTGTTTATTTTTCCTGTGCTGCACCAAAGCCTGCTGTAATGCAAATCTGGCTATTCTGCTATTTGTGTTTAGCAGCAGGATCTCCAGGTTAGTTCCCTGCTTGATGCTTTACGTTAATCCACTTTCTGGTTGGAAAAGATGTGAAATTTACTCAAGAATGAAATTGTATTCCACATCATTACACTGTTCTTATTAAATCTATTATTTCCACATCATCACCCAAGAAAATACCCGATGCGAGAATCCTTAGAGAGTTCACTTCCCTAATTCACAGGACAATCACAAAATTGCTTTTGCCACAGTGGGAAATGTTGACTGCTGGGTCACTTAAATTCTTGCAGTGCCAGCTAATAAAAAAGAATGTTATTTCTGCTTGCAGAACTAGAATGCAGCAATGCAGCCAGAGGATACGAAAGGGCTTTAATTTGACTTTTTTCTTTGCTTTGTTGTTTAAATTTCTTTTTTTTTTTGGAAGAAAATAAATTTTCCGGGATAAATAAATGAGTTTTATTTGAGGCTTTTTTTCCCAAGATTGCTGTCTTTATGTTAAATGAGAGAAATTTGCTTTTAAATCCAGCATCCCATATGTGTAAGTAGATTGCAAGTAATGTAGACAAAGTATGATCCCCCAAATTATTTTATTCCAGCATCATCCTGATAGAAAAGTAAACCTCATATAATCATGTTTAAGAGCATTTTGACACATATAAAAGCTTTAACAACCTACTTGCAGGATTTTTTCTCTCCACATTCTCTTTCATTCAGTGCTCATTATAAAAACATGCAAGAAACATTTTCCTGTCTACCACAATGATTTGAGTATTTTTGTTAGTATTGAAAATGGCTGAGTAGTATCTCCCCATAGAGCTGAAGAAACCTCACTCCAAGCAGCTGTGTGTACTACAGGCTAATCTATGTTATACTGAGCAGGGACATGATCAGCAAAACCACTTAGAGATCCAGATGAAGTAAATGGAGGAATCCTCTTTATTGCTTTGGGCTAGGGCAGTTTTGAGGAGTTTGGACATCTCACCTTGAATTACCCATGTACAGGTCACTGCTGGAAAAGCATAATCTGCCTCCAAAGTATATTAACTTGAAAATAGATTCACCATAAGACAGTTATTTGATTTCTTACTAGAACTGATTTTGATGATGGCACAGTGGACTTGTCTCTAGTTCTTGTAAAAACCCCAGCATATTAAGAGGTTTTAAAATATTCACGACAGGAGCTGTATGAACTGCATGTGTGCAGGGAGAGTTCGGTTTACCAGCCAATTAGTTTTTGTCATTCAGATTTCCTGAAAAGACCAGTTTCTCTTCCTGAGGAAAACAGTGGGATAGTAATAGGCAAGTAAGGAAGTCTAGAGTCCTTGCATTAGACATCCATATGAAAGCTGCCTGTCTAAGCTTTGCTTGTAGACACTAACATAGCATTAAACCAAATTTCAGCTCAATTTATACATAAATGTGTATACATATACAAATATCATAGAATCATAGAACCACAGAATGGGTAGGAATGGAAAGGACCTTATGATCATCTAGTTCCAAACCCTCTGCCATGGGCAGGGACACCTCACACTAGACCATGTAGCCCAAGGCTCTGTCCAACTTGGCCTTGAAAATATAATATATGCACAGGTATATGTACATATGCATGTGTCTGCCTATAATGTCTTCCATTTCTTCATGGTATATAACCCCTGTTACAGCTGAACCCAGGACAAATTGCCTATAAATGTGCTACCGATTTTGCAGATGCAAAGTCTACACTGCCTGCATGCCTGGTTTTCATGTGTATTTACCAATCCTAACAGATATTCAGGCAAGGTGAAAGTTGCACACCTGTTTGAATTGGTAAATCTCTTCCTAGCCAATATAGTTGCATTATTAATCTTTGAGAATATAAAGGATGTGGTCTGTATGCATGTTTAAAGGAAGGTTCTGATCATGTGTCTGTATGTTCACACTAGCAGGAAGTGCAATGGCTATGCCTGGGTGTTTGCAAGACTGAATATTAGCAAAGACTAAAATTGTAAAAAACAGTTGAAGAAACCAACAACCACTTTTAAAACTGCTTCAGTGCTGGGAAGCTACTAAAGGAAAAAGATTATTTAAAGTTGTACAGACAGCTCAGGTGTGCTCAGTGAGCATTTTCAAGAGACAGAACATTGGTACATATACCAATTGGTATATATCTATATATATATATATATATGTATATATACATATATATACCAATATATATTTTCAAGAGTCAGAACATTGGTATAACACATACTGCTCAATCCTTTAAACTAATTATTTAATAGGCTTAATATTAAATATACTCCCAACAGCGCGAAGCACCTTCATAGAATCATAGAATCAATTAGGTTGGAAAAGACTTTTAAGATCATTAAGCCCACACAGGCAGGCAGAAGAATCTCTTTATTCATAGGCGGTGCCAGTCTGCTGTAAGATGTCAGCAAAGCCAGGCATGGACTTGACTGACTCTTCAGTTACAAGTGTCAGGATGGAAAGTGCACACTTCACTTACAAGTGAAACTGAATTGGCTTCTTGCAGAAAATACGGAGGGTGACACCCTGACTCCTTTCTTTGTTTGAAAATCACTTTGTCTGCCTGCAGATCTGGGGCTGCTAAATCAAAAAGTCATAGAATCAGCTAGATTGGAAAAGACCTTTAAGATGGTCAAGTCCAATCTTTGCCCCAAGACTGCCATGACCACCACTAAATCATGTCACTGAGGGCCTCATCTACACGGCTTGTGAACACTTATGGGGATGGTGACCCCACTACGGCCCTGGGTAGCCTGTTCCAATGCCTGAGCACTCTTTCTGTGAAGAAATTGTTCCTAATCTCCAATCTAAACCTCCCCTGGCACAGCTTGAGGCCATTTCCTCTTGTCCTATGGCTTGTTACTTTGGAGAAGAGACCAACCCCACCTCCATCCTACTTTCAGGCAGTCGTAGAGAGCAATAAGGTCCTCCCTGAGCCTTCTCTTCTCCAGACTGAAACCCCAGGTCCCTTGGCCGTTCCCCATCACACTTGTGCTCCAGACACTTCACCAGCTCTATTGCCCTTCTCTAGACCTGCTCCAGCACCTCAATGTCTCTCGTAGTGAGGGGTCCAGAACTGAACGCAGGATTTGAAGTGCAGCCTCACCAGTGCCCAGTGCAGGGGACGGTCACTGCCCTGGCCTTGCTGCCACACTATTGCTGATACAGGCCAGGATGTTGCTGGCCTTCTTGGCCGCCTGGGCACATTGCAGGCTCATGTTCAGCCACTCTTCCCAAGCCTGTAGTGTTGCATGGGGTTGCTGTGACTCAAATGCAGGACCTGGCACTGAGCCTTGTTGAACCATTATGTACAGAAAGCAGCAGGTGAACTATCAATACCTTTAAATGAAAAAGAATTGCTACAAATTCATCTTGAAATGCTGATGCTGTCCAGAGTTATTCTCACATACAGTAGACCTTAGTCAATATGAGGTGTCTTTTCACAAGGCTTGTGTCTCCTTCCGCCTTTCTTGAAGAGCACATGCAGAAAGATTAAATGCTCTGAAGATTGTACTTGCAGTGGACTGAAGAAGCAAAGAACACCTGGGCTTTTCTGAACCTCACTGATGGTTGAACATCCTGACAGTTTCTTAGCAAATTTCAGCTTTTCCTTTTCCAGATTTTTAAGACTGGAGAGACTACTCCTTTATTCTTTAGAGAGAAAAATTTGATTGTCTCAAAACCTGATGTTGTTATTTCTTTCTGCTTTAGTCCTTTGTTTGAGGCAAAACTGCCTTCAGACTGATCAAAACCTGGTCTCTGAACTTGATTAGAAGTTCTGTCTGAGGAAAGGTTGTGTAATACACACACAGCTTGATGAGAAACTTTTTTATTGTTCAGAAAGTTGTATATGAAACAATAATGCACTCAATTTTGCTGAAAGAGTGAATGTTTCAAGTCTTTCCCTCACTACATATAAGAAACTAATTCTTCATGATTCAGTAGAGACACTGAGTAGTTTATGATAGTTTGGTGGAGTTGAGCAAATCATTCTTTCTTTTACAGAAATCTGTTATCTAAACCAGAGACTTGTGTTACCTACATGTTGGTAGATCATTCATCTTCCTTTCAAGAACAGTGTGTCCTCCCCCCCGAAAAAAAAATCCATTAGAGTTTTCAGATCCCTAGCAAAGTTCCCTAAAAATAACTTATCCAAGGCTTTCCATTCATTCTGGAGGATGCACATCAATTTACACTTCACCTTCATTTTAGTTTTTTAATGTTCTTTTCTTCTATATTTCAGTAACACATGGAGTGCTGCAAAATACAGAGGAAGCTGCTTTGAATTGCTTTTCATATTCTAAATGAGGGAAGCCCATAAATATTTTGGTACTAGAGGTTTTTGCAAATGCTGGCTTTAAAGATGCCTAGTAAATTCCAGCTCCTGCATAGTACAGTCTCTAAGGTGACACGCAATATGTCAAAAATATTTCTGCCAGATTTTACAGGTCCTAAAATATAAGAGATTCATAATTATGGATAGGATGGATGTCTTAGTAATTCTAAATGAAGGAAGAATAGTGGATGCATGTTTTCTATCAGGTTCCACACACGTATTTTCATCTTCGCAGTTGCATTTTATCTACCATTTGCTACTGACCAGTTAAAGTTTGTCATGTTGACTAAGGAACATAAAAAAGTGTAAGAACTCAGTGAAGGTTATTTGGAAAAAAACAGACAAGGAAGCCAAAAAAGAGATTAGAGAAAAGTTGGTTCATCTGAATGTTTCAGTCTCATAAAGTTCATCACATCTCTTACAAATGCTGCTGTGTTAGCATCCTGAGACCACTGTACTGTAACACTTCTCTTACTAAGATGTTTAAGAGCTGTATAATTTTAATGTAGTGAGGGACTTTTCAGTTCATATGAAGAAGGTCTGTAATCCCATTGTAACTCTTTTGAATCTAGTGAAGGGTAATTAAACTAGGCAGGGAGCTGAGAAAATCTGAAGGGTTTCTTACCGTTGCTGTATCCTGTGCTTCCTACTGTGTTTCCCTACTCAAATAAAAGTTTTCCTTAAAAGTATACAAAAATCTCTTCTGTTGATGATACCATTAACCTGAAAGAGATCGTTCCACTGATCCCTCCTCTTCTGAAGCCCTCTATTAACCTTGGGATTATACGCACAGGTTTAAATTTCAACAGTATAATAGCTGCAGAAAACTGCATTCAGTTGTGGGAGAAAAAAAATTAACTGCAAGAAATCGAATAAAAGGCCAAATCAAATATGTAAAAGTCAGCAGTAGGATGATGAAAGAAAAACAATGCAATGCTTCATTTAACAGAATGCATCTATTTTCTCTGTGTGCTGCCCTGAAGAAACAAGTAGAAATGGGGTGATTGTCACCCCTTCATTAAAACCTATTTGGACAGCGTATACCATGTTCAGGCCAGTATGCTAATGTTTCTGAGATGCAAGTATAACTTTTTAACTCTATATATGTGATTTATAATTATTCTGTACTGCCTTAAAAACACCTGCAAAGTTCCTGAAACGTTATTTTGTGGTTTTGCTCAGTCTTTAGATAGAAAATTTCAGTTTATGACTTAAATCCCCTTCCATCCATGAAATAACTTTCAAAAATCTAATAAAGTCATCTTATTAAGGAGCAGTAATAGAATAAATTATTGTTTAGAAGGTGGAGTAGAAAAAGTTCTCTTGCTGCATTTTTGACTGATCTTGGCGTGTATTTGAAATTCAGCAGTGGTTTTGGTAGAAAAAACTGTAGAACTTGTCAAACATGTTTGGCAAATATTTGAAGTATGGGTTTACAGCTTATCACTTAGATATCACAGTGAAGGAATACAAACTACAATTACTAGAACACACTTTTTTTCTTTTACAAGTTCTGTGTGCGGCACTCAATGTAGATAAAAGCCTTGTTTGAAGTTTTCATAGAATCATAGAATAGTTAGGGTTGGAAAGGACCTCAAGATCATCCAGTTCCAACCCCCCTGCCATGGGCAGGGACACCTCTCACTAAACCATCCCACACAAGGCTTCATCCAACCTGGCCTTGAACACTGCCAGGGATGGAGCACTCACATAAATAAAAATTCACAAAAATAACTCTAAACCAGTTTCCTCATCGTGTCATACCCAGTGAAAATGATGTAATTATAAGCAAGGACATTGTCATCTTTTGTAGTACGTCCTTGTTTCGGCTCTGATGTGGGTTCATGTTAGCTCTTTCATCTGTTTCTCTTACTGGCCCTGATTCAGCAACCCATTTTGTATTATTATGATTTTCTTGGTTGCTTTTTGTGAAGACCTGTTTGATTTGAAAGTTGAATGAGCCTTATATTTTTATGTGTTGCATGTACACAGCAGGCATATATGATCAGAGACTCACAGAATCTGTATTATAAAGGTTAGTTTTCAACTGATGACCATTTCAGTGTTTATTTTAATGTGACAAATCTGATTTTAGCTTTGTTCCTTTAATCAAGGAAGCAGTCTTCTGGTCTGCTTCTAGACCTGGTTAATAGAAGAAAAAATATTGTAAACATTTGAAAGAAACACTTTTCATAGGTAAGGTCAATGTCACAAAACCAGAAAATATCTGGTAAGAATGGGCTATTTTAGATGATGTCTTTTAGAGTGGAAATTTGTTAATATATAATATTTTACTTTCTTTTTAATATTTAAACCATTTTACAAATATTTGTTATTAGCATGCATAATATACAACAAACTTAAGTAAAATTTTAATAAAATAACTTATACTAATATGCGGTAGAAGTTATATACTTTTTCTTATTCAAAACCCACATTGTGATGGCCTCAGATTCTTTGGGGCCATGAATAAAAACTTTGGGCAATTTCCTTCCCATTGAGGGAATCTTTAAAGGTAGGAATTTTGGTTAAAATTTCAACATTTCCTCCTGGAACAGACGCAGTGATGCTGGATTAGCTTAGTCATGCATTTTCCTCAGTGTGTGGATTATTACAGCTTCAGCAGTGAGCTGAAGCAGAGGCTAATTTTCACTTGTAACTGAAGCTGGAGGCGCTTGGTAGAACCTCATGGGATATTGCCCTTGGTTACAGTATGATTTGGGAATGTCAGGATTGCTGGCTCTGACAAGCAAGGAACTATCTACAAACCAGCAAAAGCTGTGCCTGATGAGGTCTTGTTCACATGAGAGTGGCTCTGGGCAACACTTGCTGCATTTTGTGGTTGTTTCTGCTGTTGCCTTGGTGGTGAAGCACACAGACTAGTTCAACAATACACATTCAGACTTCCCTTGACTGTTCAAAACCATTTAGTACTTTCTACAATAACAAGGTTTAAGAAGCTAGGCAACTGAAATATACATGCTGTGGGTAAAGGAAGTTTAACAGTTTATTTGATTTTTTTTTCCTTTTAAAAAACACAGAGAATTTCTGTCTGCAAATTATATCTCAGATGAAAGAAGTGAGTTTTGGACCTGACTTTTGAAAAGCTCTTCTATAAAAAAATACAAATCTTATAAATTCAATCCTCTACTGTCAAAATCTCAGCAAAGCTATCACTGGAGGAAAGACTGCTTGTGCCTATGCTGTTGCAGACTGGTTTAGAGTGCATTGCAAGGTATCTTCTTGTGCAGACAGCAAAGCAATCCATGAACCGAAGCTCTGCTGCTCTGAGATTTCTTTACACAACACTGCCTCATCAGTCAATTTGTAGGCATTTTCACAAGCTTTTCTCCAGCTGCTAAAGTTTCAGTGGGCATCAGATACAGTTTGCAATATACGATGACCTGGGTTAGCACTAAGTGAATTTTCAGAACATACCTAGACCAAAGAATGACATTTTTGTGAATGGGATCCACGTCATAAGAGTCAGTTCATTTCCCATGGGCCAGGGAGCAGCTGTGAGACTCTAGTAACTCGGTCACTGTTCGATGGACCTGGATTTAACCCAGATGTGGAAAGGTTTTTACTTTTCATTTGAAAACTTCTTAGTATTGCTTTTTAACAGCCTCCTAGTATCTATTTTCATCACCAGTTGCTTAATTCCCTTCTTGTTTCTGTTAATTGAAACTGCTCCCAACTGGAATGCAAATGTATACATTGTGTGAATCCTGCTAACTGCAAAAGGCAACAAAAATACCCCTCAAAGCAGGGGCAAGAAAACTGAGCTTTCTTTGGTTTTCCGTTTTCCCTGAAAAGGCTTAATAACGTAAAACAACAGTTCTACGATATGTTTCTGTTCTGACAGTACACATTCTTTTGAATGGATACTATGAAAAGTTGTTAAACAGAGAAAAACTGTTGCGCGTGAGGATCTAATTGTTATGCATTAAATAAAAACAACAAACGTAATGACGAATCCTTTAGAAATGTATTGACTGCCATCTTTGTTCCTACAAGGAAATTGAACCCACAGACCACAGGGTTAGAACATGAATTTACAGAGTCAAAGTTTTTAAGGAATAAAAGCTCACAGTTATGGGGGATTTTAATTTTTTTCTTTATGTAAAAAATATTACTTTATATAATGTAGGATTTTATGCTTTGCCTCAAAAAGAAAACAAAAATAATTTTTAAAAAATATTTAAATATTTTTAAAAGTATATTTTATAAACAAAATAGGCAATTTCTGTCAGGGACAGAAGAAGACTTGGCCTTGCCAAGCTACTTTCTAGACCGCTGTATTTATAAAGTGATCAGCAATCTGATTGAGGGGGTTTTATATTACATAGGGAATAAAGAGGGAAATAGTTCACAATGTCTTAGTTTCCATTGTTCAGAATATTATACAACATATAATGTTTTAGACTGACATGAAAGATCTTGTCTCTGCAGTGAAAGCACTGAACAATGAGCCTTGGAAATCTGTTTGGTTAGAGCTTAAATAACCTCTTCCTCTATGGGATGATGACTTACATTTTCTTTATTGATTTATTTCTGCATATTTCTGTTTAAAAGGCTGCTTAAAGGCAAGTTACATCAAAACTGCATGTAAGTCATCATAGATCGTAGATCATAGAATAGATAGGGTGTGAAAGGACCTGAAGATCATCTAGTTCCAACCCACAGCCATCATCTTCCCCTAAGAGATGTGCTAGAGAAATTTCGTGCACTACAGTGAAAATATCAGGTGATATATCAGTAGAATCATAGAATCATAGAATAGTTAGGGTTGGAAAGGAACTTAAGACAATCTAGTTCCAACTCCCCTGCCATGGGCTGGAACACCTCACACTAAACCATGTCACCCAAGGCTCTGTCCAACATGGTCTTGAACACCTCCAGGGGTGGAGTGTTCACAACCTCCCTGGGCAACCCATTTCAGTGCCTCACCACCCTAACAGGAAAGAATTTCCTCCTTATATCCAATCTAAACTTCCCCTGTTTAAGTTTGAACCCGTTACCCCTTGTCCTGTCACTACAGTCCCTGACAAAGAGTCCCTCCCCAGAATCCCTATAGACCCCCTTCAGGTACTGGAAGGCTGCTATGAGGTCTCCACGCAGCCTTCTCTTCTCCAGGCTCAACAGCCCCAACTTTCTCATTCTGTCTTCATACGGGAGGCGCTCCAGTCCCCTGATCATCCTCGTGGCCTCCTCTGGACTTGTTCCAGCAGTTCCATGTCCTTTTTATGTTGAGGACACCAGAACTGCACACAATACTCCAGGTGAGGTCTCACGAGAGCAGAGTAGAGGGGCAGGATCACCTCCTTTGACCTGCTGGTCATGCTCCTTTTGATGCAGCCCAGGATACGGTTGGCTTTCTGGGCTGCGAGCGCACACTGAAGCCGGCTCATGTTCATTTTCTCATCGACCAGCACCCCCAAGTCCTTCTCTGCAGGGCCGCTCTGAATCTCTTCTTTGCCCAATCTGTAGTTGTGCCTGGGATTGCTCCGACCCATGTGTAGGACCTTGCACTTTTCATGGTTGAACTTCATAAGGTTGGCATCAGCCCACCTCACAAGCGTGTCAAGGTCCCTCTGGATGGCATCCCTTCCCTCCAGCGTATCAACTGGACCACACAGCTTGGTGTCATCGGCAGACTTGCTGAGGGCGCACTCAATCCCACTGTCCATGTCAGCGATGAAGATGTTAAACAAGACCGGTCCCAACACCAATCCCTGAGGGACACCACTCGTTACCGGTCTCCAGCCGGACATCGAGCCATTGACCACAACACTTTCGTGCGGCCATCCAGCCAGTTCTTTATCCACCGAGTGGTCCATCCATCAAATTGATATCTCTCCAATTTAGAGAGAAGGATGTCGTGTGGGACAGTGTCAAACGCTTTGCACAAATCCAGGTAGATGACATGAAGTGCTTTACCCTTATCCATCAATTCTGTAGCCCCATCATAGAAGGCCACCAAATTGGTCAGGCAGGATTTCCCCTTAGTGAAGCCATGCTGGCTGTCACCAAGCACCTTGTTGTTTTTCATGTGCCTTAGCATGCTGTCCAGGAGAATGAGCTCCAAGATTTTACCAGGCACAGAGGTGAGACTGACTGGTCTGTAATTCCCCAGGTCTTCCATTTTCCCCTTCTTGAAAATGGGGGTTATATTTCCCTTTTTCCAGTCGTCAGGAACTTCACCTGACTGCCATGATTTTTCAAATATGATGGCCAGTGGCTTAGCAACTTCATTCGCCAGCTCCTTCAGGACCCGCGGATGGATTCCATCAGGTCCCACGGACTTGTGTGCGTTCAGATTTTGAAGATGTTCTCGAACCAGATTCTCTCCTACAGTGGGCCCAAGGTCTTCATTCTCACAGTCCCTGCATCTACCTTCTAAGACCTGGGTGGTGCAGTCAGAGCCTTTGCCAGTGAAGACCGAGGCGAAGAAGTCATTCAGAACCTCAGCCTTCTCCAAATCCTGTGTAGCCAGTTCTCCCGAAAGCTTCCTCAGGGGGCCTATTTTCTCCCTAGTCTGTTTTTTGTTTGCTACGTACCTGTAGAATCCCTTCCTATTATCCTTAACATCCCTGGCTAGGTTTAATTCTAACTGGGCCTTAGCTTTCCTAACCTGGTCCCTAGCTTCCTGGACTACATCCCTGTACTCTACCCAGGCCACCTGTCCTTGCTTCCATTTTATATAAGCCTCTTTTTTCCTTTGAATTTTCCTCAGCAGCTCCTTATCCATCCAAGGAGGTCTCCTGGCCCTTCTGCCGCACTTCCTTCTAGTTGGAATGCAGCACCCCTGAGCTTGTAGAAGGTGATCCTTGAATATCAACCAACAGTCTCGGGCCCCCCTGCCCTCCAGGGCTGTATCCCATGGAACCTTACTAAGCAGGCTCCTGAAGAGGCCAAAGTCTGCTCTTTTGAAGTCCAGGGCAGTGAGCTTGCTACACGCTCTTCTCACTGTCCTGGGGATCTCAAATTCGACCATCTCGTGATCGCTGCATCCAAGGCTTCCCTGGAGTACCACTATCTCAACAAGCCCTTCCCTGTTGGTGAGCACAAGGTCCAGCATGGCACCTCTCCTTGTCGGCTTCTCTATTACTTGCAGAAGGAAGTTGTTTTCCACACAATCGAGGAACCTCCTGGATTGCTTGTGCCGTGCAGTGAAAAGTGTATGTGTCAGTAAAAGTGTATGTGTCCTTTTGGTATCTTTCAGAACTGCTGTAAAAAATCTCATTGTTCCTTGTACTTCTTACACTCTGAGGAAAGATGATCATGCTTTTTAGATCAGAGCTTTAAAAAAGTTATTAAATCTCAGCAGACATCTGATCCCTCATGAGCTATATAGCAAGACATTTTGATATCTTCAGCTGTTTCAACATATGGATGAAGCCTTCGGTGTCATGGTTTAGTGTGAAGTGTCCCTGCCTATGGCATGGGGGTTGGAACTAGATGATCTTAAGGTCCTTTCCAACCCTAACTGTTTTATGACTCTATATGCAGATCAGATTTTTTTTAATAATAACATAACTACATCTTTGTAACATCTACATTTTCTCTCAAGTTAAAATGTTTAGAAATATTTCTGTTCTTGATCTCCTATACAAGATTTAAATTCATGTCATCACGTCATCATTGCAAGCTTCGAATTCATGTCAACTGTCTTTCAAATAGTGACTATCAGGATTTGAGGCTATTTCATACATTCACCAAGAACTTGCTCTTTCTTCTTATAGCCAGATTCATCACAAACCCTTTCCTGATGTTTTTATCTTTCCTAATATACGTTCTGCTTTTGTCAGTGAAGTGCAATTCTCTGAAGAAATGTGCTTTTTAATCGGGAGGGAGAAAATGTTGCGCATGGTTTTATAGTAAAATAGCTATCCAGTGATCAGCACTGTTCGAGAACTTTATCCTTGTTATAAAGTTAAATGACTTACATGCAGGTTAGTGCTTTTCTTTTATGTTTTCAATATGTTCAGAGCAATCTTCCCCTTCACGTGTATCTTGGGAAGTCCAACCAAGTTGTCTCTTTCATTTGTCTCTTCTGCAAAATGCCATAAAACACTTCCACCTTCAGCCTGTGCTGTGTCTGTTGTTCTGGAACAGGTGGAGCTGTTGGCTCTTGGATGTGTTACAAGACATTAGCTTGATTTCTTCTGACTGATAAATGCTCATTTCTCATAGTCTTCTTAATTCCCCAAGGGAAATCTTCAAACTGTGGAAAAATCTAAACATATGCACTGTCTGGTTGGTTTTGTCAGGTCAGTTCCTAGCCATTATCAAGCAAAGAATGTGCCTCAAGTCTGATTTTGCTTTGCTGATCTGTCATGTACTCAGCATTGGCCACATCCCTGCATATGGTTGGGATTTTCATAAATCCATGCTTTGGGCAGAGGGAGTGGGAAGAATTGTTTTGGACATCCTACAGCATTACTGCATTACCAAGCCCTCTCTTTTTAACTTAAGGGAATAAGAACTTATGGCCGGCTCTCCTGTTGCTTCAGGTATGGACCTTCCTTTTTGCTCTTTGTTGGCTTCTGTGGCTTATGAAATAAAGAGGTAGCTCTCCTTGATTTTTTGAATTATTTGCCTAATTGAGAGTTTATGTTCTCCTTCCAAAATGTCTGTCACTGCTGTAGATTGAAAACAGCCTGTCACTAGCTCAGTAAGAGGTATCAGTCATTTCTCAAAGTCCTTTTCTTTTTGTACATTGTGATTATATTATGCACATTTTTCTTGGCATAGACAATAACTGCAAATAAGAAGCAGGTGTCAAAATCAAGATCTGTTTATCTGAAAATAGAAGTACAGACAAACATATTTTCTACTCTCAGCTGATAAGTCAATTCTGTAGCTTCATAACTTAGCTGAATACCCTGCTATCCTCATGAGTGCATTTTTATGGGGAAAAAACCCAAAACCATAAAATAAAAAAAAAAAATACCCCATGCTTTCATGACTTTTCCTAGTTTGGTTTGACTTGTTTCGTAGAAAGCAGTTACATAGCTTGTGAGAAGTAGGACAGAATATTTTTGTCTGCATATTCTTTTTCTACAGGGCTCTTAAAATTGCTGGAATATGTTCAGTGACTGAAATAACTGTGTCCATTTGTCATCTCTGTTAATTGGTGTGTCATTAAATCAAATCTAGTTTATTCTTATGAGGTAATAAATATTCCATCTATCACACTTTCTTGCATGCCACTTTTCAAGGTTTACAATGGTTTGCTAATAATGTTTCACAAGCTTTCTGACTTGTCTTGCCAACATTTGAGCTTTTGCTGTGTTGTACAATGCAATTTCAGTGTATAATATGACCAGAACAGTCAAACATTTTTAGAATAATTACAATGCTATTAACACAAATTCATCATGCATTGGAATTAAATTCTCAAAGACATACATCTTTAAGAAAGCAAAAAGTAGCTTTCTTGTACATATTATACAGGTATCAAACATTATTAAATTTTAAAAGTTGAGTCCAAATGATTTGGAGAGATGGAAGAAAAGCTCACCAAGACTCCTGTTTCCTATTATGTACTTGTAGTGAATCAACCACACCACTCAGATGTATTTGTTGTTTGGTTGGGGTTCTTTTTGCATTTATTTCCTCATATTCTGTTAAGTGTAGCTGTTGTGTCTTTCAGAGGCTTTAGAGACTGCAGAAACTTAGATATAATTGTTTCAGGCAAACTTTCGTCACTTGCACATTTTGCTCTCCGTGCCTGTGTTTTAGCTCTTTTCCATCAGCTTGTTTCATCGACAATATAAAGAGTTTAGGTGCCTAAGAAATATTGGGTTTGATGTCTCACCTAAAAAGGTGCCTTTTTAGCTCTGCTCACCACCAAGAGAACACGATGGCTAGCTCAGAGGGTGAGTTCAGCTCTTTGTATGTTCTAAAAAATATCTTCAAAGGGAGAAATCTCATCCACATGTCCTCACAATTCCTTCATTTCTTTTGCCACTAACCTATATGCTCCAGATCTTGTCCACAACATTCAAAACAACCTTTCTAGAGAGGAGCATCAGAATTCCTCTCTGAAGCATTCTAAGGAGATTTTTAACATAGATTAGTTATGCAATCAATGATTTCTTGACACATACAGCATAGCTGCAGTTCAAAGGTAAAAATTAGAGGGGAATACCTGTTTTTACTTTCTGGGAAGTAGAAGTTAATTCAAAAACATCAACATATCTGTCAAAGTTTCTAGGCTACTATGATAGAGATCTTTACACCAGAGCAATAAAACTGAATGTCTTGACATGCTGCTGAGTGTTCCTTTCCTATTCTGCTCATATCACTGTTTTCCATCTGCCAGAGCATGTGTTGCTGACATCTTTTCTTCTTATTGTTAAATTCTTTCCTTTTTCCACAGTAAGAGGAGCATACACCCTATATATATTTCTTTATTAATCAAAGTCTTCCTTCATTTTTGAAAGGTAGCAGTACTAGGACAGACAGGTAATGTTCTAGGGTTCTGTTTGCTTAAGCTGCTCTTTGTCCAAGGTCTGTATTTCTTCCAGTGGAACACCAAATCAACTGCTGGTTCTTTCCTTTGTTAGCAGCCTCTTTTGAAAAGCTTAGATAACCACAGTCTGATACCTCTTTGCATTTTCAAGATGTCAGTTGTCAAGAGTAGCTCTTTTGGACTTGTAACGTGCCACAAATTTGACATAAATTTGTAATGCTCCTATCAAAATTCTGTTTTATTTCAATGGAGCGTTATGTAAATCTTCCCAGACACATAAAATAGAACCGAAGAAAAAAACCAATGGTGTTCATTAATTCTTCTTCCAATGGTTATCCCCATGTGAATTCAACACAGACTGTGAGACATGCCCAGTCTTTTCAGAGATTTTATATTTCTAGCGCTGCATATCAAGATATAGAAGCCCTTCACTGTGGTTTGTGCTTCTTGTAACATGTTTTACTGCTACTGACTTCTCCCCCACAATATGAACTGAATAACTACTTTGTGTCAAGCATTTTCTATACTTCATTTGGACCTCCATCACCATCACTGTCAGAGCTAACTGTGAAGTCCTCTTTTCCTTCTTGCTTTGTCTCCCCTAAAGCTACTTCAGTAGTTTGTTTTAATGCTATTATTGGTCCCAATGTAAATGGGACCTTTCCATCTCTAGGATAGACCAGTCGCTAACCTTACTGCAGATAAATTGTAACTATTCTTCCAGTAGTGGAATTTACTTGTTTCCCCTAATGATCATCATGTGTCCAGATGCCAGGGCATCAGTCAGTTATCTCAAAGTCAAGATGGGACTCTCAGTAGAGTTCACTAAGAGCTTACATCACAAAAGTGCCATCGTTTTCACACCTAGAATACTGTGTTCCGCACCTCAACTCCTGTGCACAGTTCTGGGCCTCTCACTACTGGAGAGACATCAAGGGGTTGGAGCAGATCCAGAGAGTGGCAATGGAGCTAGTGAAGTGTCTGGAGCACAAGTGTGATGAAGAATTGCTTAAGGACCTGAGGAAGGTTAGTCTGGAGAAGGCCCAGGGGGACCTTATCATTCTCTACAGCTGCCTGAAAGGAGGATGTAGTGAGGTGAGGTCGATCTCCTCTCCCAAGGAACAAGCAATAGGGCAAGAGGAAGCAACCTCAAGCTGAACCAGGGGAGGTTTAGATTGGAGATGAGGAACAATTTCTTCACAGCAAGAGTGCTCAGGTATTGGAACAGGCTGCCCAGAGCAGTGCTGGGGTCACCGTCTCTAGAAGTGTTCAAAATACGTGTAGACGAGGCCCTTAGTGACATGGTTTAGTAGCAGACTTGACAGTGCAGTGCTGGGGTAATGGCTGGACTTGATCTTAAAGGTCTTTTCTAACTTGGTTGATTCCATGATTCTATGATTCTACGATCATAAACCAGGCCAGAAGTACATACTGATCTTTATAATGCCAATGTTTGACACTGGATTGAAGGTTAATTATAATTTTTCTAGCTGCTTCCAGATCATTCAACACATGCGCAATTAGTCTTAAATGGGAAGCTGCAAACACCCAAGCTCTGTGTCAGTTTTGATTCATGGTCTCTCTAGATCTCAAAACTCTAAAGGAGTCAAGGTGTCACACTCTATATTTTCTGCAGGAAGTGATTCAGTTGCACTTGCAATTGAAGTGAGTACTTTCCATCCTGACACTTCTAACTGAGGAGTCAAGTCCATGACTGGCTTTGCTGACACCTTACAACAGACTGGCACTGCCTACGAATGAAGAGATTCTTGTGCCTGCCTGTGTGGTCTGACAGGCAGCAAATTCATATTCAACTGCATCCCAGTGCTTATGTAATAGAGAAATTGCCCAGGAAATTGCCGATTTTTTTAAACACTGTTTACACATATCTACCCTTTATCTTTGGTATCTCCTGAGACCTCAAAAGGAGGTAGATGGTCAGGAGGAATGAATATAACTAGAGATCTGAACAGCCCGTGTGAAATGTCCATGTATGCATCTTTATCCCAAGTCTGGACCTTAAAATCCCTTTGTGGATGATGTAAAAAAGAATCATGCAACTACGATATGTCTTATGAAATACATCCTAGATGTGACTGTTTCTATTGCTCTCAAAAGAGTTCAAAGCAGGCAAGGCTAAGTGGAGATATTTGTACTATAGACATCATTAGACTTACAAATTCATTCCAGATGTCTTGATTCCATCACAAAATTTCCAAAACAGTAGCCAGATTCTGCTTTCCTGCTGTACACAGAAATGTCAATGTACATCTTGAAGAGTTCTCAGTTACTGGGAACATTTTTTCGGTGCAGAAACCCCCTTAATATTCTTCAAAAGAAAAAATATTTAAAGTGTTACATTAATACCTTTCAGATATAATGTAATTCCAGACCTCAAGTTTTAAAGGAGCGTGGTTTGAAATGTTAAACATCACTTGGTTTTAAAAAGAGATGATGTCTCCATCTGCTCTGTAAATAGCCAGGAAACGAAGACCAATTGGCTGCTATTTGCAGTCTGAAGATGAGTGAGGTCTGCTTCTACGTTTTACAGCTAAATATGAGCTTGCAGCATCTTTAACATCTTTTCTTCTCATTTCTGAATAAGCACAGTCATTAGGTTTTTGAGTGGTCTCATGCTTTATAGAAAGCAGGATATGACTTTTTTTTCAGATATATCTCATCTTCAGTCTTATTGTTGCACCAAAATATTTCTGATGTTTGGCAACTCAGAGAATGAAATGTTCTCTTCTTCCTTTTCTAAGAGATGTTACCTTCGAACTAGACCTGAGCTTATCTCATTTTTCTCTGGCAGGTACATTTTTTTGATTCCACGGATATGAGGAATTCTGATGCTACTTTTCTTTATGTACCAGAACCTGTCCTCAATTAAATACTTATCTTTACAGAAAAGGCCAGTTTCTTGTGCCTTACTGCAAATAGGTCTTCCACATTGCTTTCAGTGAGGTATTAAATTAACAAAAAATTCTTTCTTATCTTTTTTGGTTTTTTGAAAATCTGGATAGTTACAGACTTATATGATCATCCTTCCCAGTGAACTGCTAAAATTGTGTTATGTGGACGACAGTCACAGTCTATATGCATGTGCAATTGTTTTTAATAATCCTGCTCTCTTTCTGAAATAGCAGGAATATTGTCAGTATCTGTCCTGCACTTGTGGCATCACTGACAATAAAGTATCAGAAGATGATTCTGTCATTTTTTTACTTTGGAAGGATGAAGTTCATTCTGGTGTATTTGCAGAAATAGAAGAAATGAAACTGAACTCCTGATACACCAGTGACCTGCAAATAAACCTGAATAATGCTGAATGCTGATGAGTGAAGTCTTTGTTATGTTTCTTCATCTCTTTACCCTCTGAAAATGAGTACAAATGGTTTTTGCCCCAACTTTTGGACTTAATCGTAGCCAAGGATGCTACAGCCTCCACCCATCCCACATATTCTTTCTGTATACAATTTCTGTTGCCCTCACTCCACTGTGAAATCATTAGTCTTTCATCCCTCCATCAAAAGTTTGCTTGTGATTTTAAAATGCATCTTCAGTTTGTTTTCTGGAATTGCTGATACTAGGCATTTCCTAGTCTAGATCACATTCCAGGACTATTCTCCCGGACATCCTTTGGATATAAGGAGGAAGTTCTTTCCTGTTAGGGTGGTGAGGCACTGGAATCGGTTGCCCAGGGAGGTTGTGAGTGCTCCATCCCTGGCGGCGTTCAAGGCTAAGTTGGATGAAGCCTTGGGTGGGATGGTTTAGTGTGAGGTGTCCCTGGCAATGGCAGGGGGGGTTGGAACTAGGTGATCTTGAGGTCCTTTCCAACCCGAAATATTCTATGATTCTACGATCCTTGCAGAGAATATAAGGCTCATGAAATGTTTTCCTTCTCATTTGGTAAAATATAGAGTCTATATTTTATGTTTCTTTATGAACTGCAATATTTGCCGCCTTCTGAGGCAGAAGTGATTTCATAAGCAAATACGTAACCTGTTTGCCTGTTCCTGGCCAACCAGGTATTCAGGCAGAAGCAGCTTCAAAACACATACCCAAGCCATTTGCCTTCTTCTGGTAAACCTTCTCTTATGGCTAGTCATTGTCTTTATACTGCTGTCCATCTTACAACCAGCAATGATTTCTTAGGCTTGCTCTTCTAAAACTACTGTTGTTGTTAAGTGCTTTCTTGCCACGTGCACAGTTGGATAGATGACTGAAAGCATATGGTTTTGAAATGCGCAATTCCATCCAAACTGATACTGTGATGGTATTTCCAACCACTATTTGTGACATTCTGACAGTGAATTCAATGCCTCACTATAATTTTCTTTTAGCAGAATAAAATTCTTTTGGAAACCGTATGGGACTCCAGTGCCTCTGTTATGGATCAGGAGATTAAGGCAACTGACTGCTGTTCTCTTTCTTTCAGCAGTTTGTTGGGCCAATTCATGTCAAATACCTAAGTCATTTGGTACCTAATTCCTCATTGCTTCTCACCTGAGCAGAAGGAAGCTATGCTTTTACAATAAATGCTTCTCTCATTTTGAATTGTGATATTGTCTAATCAACAAACCATCATGTTCTATATTTGAAGAAATGTGAAATAAACAATCAAACACTTCTGCTGCAAGTCTCCAGAATATCTTGAATGATGTGTGGGGTCACAGGCTGAAAATGTCTGTGTTTGTAATAATTTAGTGTTATGGCTGAATGTGGATTTGAAGATATTTTGCCACAGACTCAACATCAGTTGGACTCATTCTCGAAGTCCCATTCCGCCTTTGAAAGGAAAATTACTATTGTCAAAATCTCTCTTGCAATTTAAACTATCATTATAAAGTGAAATGCGTGTGTCAAAGATGATTTCTTTTTTTCCAGACAGGTTCTGAAAAGGATTTTCAGCAGGTTCAGCCAAGCATTTCTATAGGAAAAGAAAAAATCAATAGGTATTGCTGAATTCCCTGACATTTTGGGTATTGTTGCTAATTTGTTTCTTCTTTACCCTGTATGTTCATGTCTGCTGTAGTGACTAAACTCTTATTTTTGTTTGGAAGCTACTTTAGAAATACCTCCAGGCTGTATCATGAGTCATCCAGCTTTTCTTTGGGCATTATGTTTGCCTTCTGTAGGGAGCAGACAGCACCATTATCCCTTTCACAGTGTTTTCGTAAGATTGCCTATTTCTTCACAGTCAGAAAAACTTCAGCCCTCCAATCTTCATTTTGCTCCTAAAATGTCTTTAATTCACATAAAAGATGGCAATACATTTTGTTTTGGGAAGATGCCAGACCTTATGAGTTCTGTTTCTTACCCCGCGATGAGAAGAAAGTTTTCCAAATTGCCTTAACTAAGAAAAATGGTGGGATTCTCATTCATGCCATCAAACAAGATATTGTATAGAAAATGTCCCTTCTCTCCTCTTATCCACCAAGCTAGTCACCTCAGTGTAGAAGGTTATGAGGTGCTCTGCTTAAAGCAGAAGCATGCATTATATTCTGCTTTATTTACTATAGTTCCTTTTCACCCTGGGTACTGCTGGTATGTATTGTGACTGGAAATGATAATAGCCCAGGGAAACTGTCTTTATGTGGCCCTGCCTGAGCAGACGGATTGGACCAGATGACCTCCAGAGGTCACTTCCAATCTCAGCTGTTGTATGATTTTGTAATTCTGTGAAATTCAGAATATTTCAGCTCTTTCACAGACTTGCAATGCAATTCCACTCATTTATAGGCACCTAAACAAATCCAAAGGAGACAAGACCCGGGTACGTATTACTGAATAATTAAGGAAGCGGCAAACTCAATAAGGTCTGCAAACTCAATAACATCTGCCTCAGAATAAGAGGTGTCATTGCCCTCCAATGAAATCGTATCTTACCATATTAGCAGCCTCTTTCTCCTGAGCTTGTATTTTGAAGGGTATTATCACATCACTTATGAACATTCTTATCTTCTTGTTCCTAACTAAAATTAATTTAGTCATTTTAAGAAAATTCTTGCTATGCAAATTTGGAAATATCAGTGGTAGATTTGGATTCATTTTTAGGACTATTTTCCAACAGCAGGGATTACAGCATACACAGTTTATACAGTTACTGAACAATGAATAACAGAGTTCAACTGCACAGTACCTTCTGTTTGAAGAGCACTTTACATGACTTCTGCTTTTATAGATTTGATCAACTCCTTGCATTTTGTTATCGATTATTATTTTCTGTCATGTGTCCATTACATACTTTTAGAATTATTTAATTATATTATATTTTAAGTATACACTCACATAATGGCAATCTGGGATCTTCAAGTACACCAATACTTTGATCCATTCCTTCAACTGGATAAATTACATTGGAGATGTTCTGTACTGTAAAACATATGGTATCCATGTAACCTTGTAGTACACTTTTGCCATTGGCCATAGCATTGTACTGAGTTTGTAAGGTCTCAGGACTCAAGTTTGCTCTGTCTGAACTTTTCCTGACCCACCTGTAATTTTATGTGACTTGGTTCAGCTGTGACAGCAGTTTCTCTACTTGATCAGGTGTCTGTTGCCATACATATTTTCACTTTTGTTTATCTTTGTGTGGTATAACTATAGTTTTATATAGGTAGCAGTAGCAACCAGTTGTTCTAGCTAGAATCATATATTTGTTAGTCTAATGCAATGATGCAGTACAGAGAAGTCATGGCAAGGGAGTGCAGGCAATGGGAGTTCAGGTGGGGAGTAGGGCACAGCCTGGCACTGCAGATCCCACACTATAAGCAACTGCAGATGTGGAGCTGGACAAAATTGGTTTTAAGAGTAACTAAGAAAACAAAGAAATAACATATTTGAAAAGATACCATATATAGAAATAACATATTTGAAAAGATACCATATATACTGAGTGCATTTGGGTATAACCTGATGATGCAGACCAATATAAAAATGTGAAGATATAGATAGATAGATGATATAGATGATATAGATAGCATCATAGATGACATAGATGATACAGATATAGCTAGATGTAGCTATAGACATAAGTATAGGTATAGATATAGATGATAAGAGAGTAATGCTTTCTTTTTGTCCATAAACAAGATTTTGAACATGACCATACTAATATGGCATGAGGATCTAGAGAACAATAACCGGGACTCCAGTTCACACTATGATCAGCTGAGGACATAACAGGAGTCTTACAATGTAAGAAAAATGTGTTATTTCAACAGGAATGGTATAAAAGCTTTTACCAGCCTAAATTTTGTTTGTTCCTCAGTTCTTAGTTCTGTTTGATGTAAATTGCTTTTTGCTTCAAGTCTTACTATAAAATACTTGCCAGTTAGCATGAATTCCTATGAATATTTTACCCTACTACACTGAGTATTCTGTGTCACTGTCTGTGTTTATACTGAATCATCTATTTTCTTGTGTAAGTATAGTAAAGATGCATCTATTATCATAAAATAATTTGAAAATAGGATATTTATTGCTCGCATTTATTATGGAACATCAAGGCAGAAGCAATTCTGATTGATTCTCTCAATTTTCTTCGCATCCAATGCTGGATTGCTTTTTGCAGTAGTTTCTCCTCATTATTTGTAAATATGAAATGCTGTAATTTATTGTGCTGACAAGATTCAAAGGAACCTCATATCAATTTTTTTCTTCCCAAGAGAAACTGCAATCCATAGCAATTTTCCACTACTGAATTTTCATAAAAGACTTGTCTAGGAAGTTTTTATATAGTAGTGTATTACAGTCAATAGTTTTATTGCCAAAGAGTAGCAGTAAAGTTATTCAGAGCTCACAACTACACACTCATTCTATGTTGTTTCAAAACAGCAGAGTAAGAAGTATTATTTATTCGCTTTTCTAACAATAAAAGAATCAGTCAATACCCAAAGAAAAAAAATAGCCTTTTAACAGGTGCGTATTTCTCTAACTCATAAGTAGTCTGTAGTAATCCACAGCAGGGATATCTGTCCTCTGCAATTATTTTCTTTCTTGAGATACATGCACTGCAGGAGTGCTTCATTAAACTTCCTGTGATGGGATGTTTTTTGCTGCTGTACGAAAAGCAAACATGAACTGAAACAGAAAAACCAAACAAATCTTCAGGCGAAATTAACCAGTAGTTGTAAGTATGTGCATGAATCTGAAAATTAGATATATTTTCATTTCCACCTGTATTCAGTATAAATTACCCTTTTCTCATAAAATATTCTCACTATTTGTTGCAGATGTCATTTCAGACATTCCTAATGAATATGACCAACTGCTGGGATCAGTCTTTGAATGTTCTAATCCCTTGACTGGAGAAGACAGATAAGAATTCAGAATTTCATTTAGATACAGGATAAGTATTTCAGGTTTAATCATTCTTAGAGGAAAATGTACCATCTTTCATCTTCCTGAACAACCACAGCAAACATTCACTTGCACTTTCTCGTTAAGAACTGCTGTGACATCCAGGAAGCAAAAGGCTACATCCAGTTCCTGTGGATGGTGAGAACCATAGACGAAAATACGTAGCTGTTTTGGATGGTTTCGGCAAAAGTAAAAAGCACGGTGAACATTTTTTTGGCAATTGTCTTGGTCATCACAGTGGAAAAGAGACAGGAGTCTGTTGTCATTTGGGCCTTTATCATCTATGCCATCATTGAGGGAAGTCATCAAGGAAAGACTGCCAGACAGGTTGGAAGAATAGGCTAGCAAGAATGGTATGACGTTTAACAAAGGCCAACCCTGCACCTAGGTTGGAATAACCTAAGAGTCTAGTATAGACTAGGATCTTTGTGGCGGGGGAACAGCTGTGCCGAGAGGATCTGGTGGTCCTGGTGAAAAAGCTGAACGTGAGTCAGCAGTACATTGCCACAGCAAACTGGATCCTAGGCTGCATATGCAGGGGTATTACTAGCATAGACAGAAACATATCCATTTCACTCTACTCAGCACTTGTCAGGCAGCACCACAAGCACTGTATCCATTTCTGGTCCTTACAATTCCAGAGTAAACAGGCTGGAGAGAGTCCAAAGGAGTGCCACAAAGATGATCAAGGGGCTGGAGAACTGCCCTATGAGGAAATAATGAAGAAGCTAAGTCTCTTTTCTCTGAAGAAGAGAAGGCTTGAGAGGACCTCATCAGTGTTTCCAGTACTTAAATGACAGCTAAATTGAGGATGGAGAAAGAGAAAGAGAAAGAGAAAGAGAAGAGGAGAGGAGAGGAGAGGAGAGGAGAGGAGAGGAGAGGAGAGGAGAGGAGAGGAGAGGAGAGGAGAGGAGAGGAAAAGAAATAGAGAAGAAAAAGAACTGAAACAATCACTGCAGTTTTACTCCACTCCAGCAACAATAGTTAACTTCATAATTTCTTTAACAAAAAATGAAACGTTTGTGAAATAATGTGTTCCTATCTGTCTCCCTGGATCTGCATTTTCCACTTACAAAATGAAAGGGAGAAATGTTCTGAAAACAAATTTTGTTTATAGGAACAAAACATTCTGTCTGAAAGCATCACACATCCACAACTTGTAACTTTTTCCCTGAAGACACGCATACTATTTCTACAATAACTTCTTGATTGATAATGAGTATTACTCTGCAAATCACAACTGTTAGACCTTTTGCCATATGGAGGTGACTCCATTCTCACCTATGAGGAATCAAAACTGTTGAGAGCTCTATCTCAAATTCTCATAACCTTTTACAAAGTCTGATGAGTCTGATGAGTCATAATCAGATGCCCTCTGTCTTTTGAGATGCCATCTGTTGTAACTGCCTGGAAGATGTTTGGCTATTTCCATCAAAGAGTATCAACTTCTTTTTCTGAAAAGCCTATTCCTTAGACAGCATGTGTTAAAGAGTAGCCCTGGAAAGGCAGCAGCTGTTTTTTCAGAGCCTAGCAAGGCTCCGTTTCTGTTAATTTCCTCTTTTTCCGTTACTTTCAGGATGAGAACTGGTTACCATTCCCATTCATCCTGAAAGTTTTAAGAACTGCCCAGGCTGTATAATTAGAATTTCTTCAACAACCATCTTCTGCTGCATGGTTCACTACTGTTGAAACAGATGGAGTCATAACAGCTCCCTATGTCATTCTTAAGCTGGTACAATGTCACTGATGAATGTTTATATGCGTTTGATGTGTATTTTTCATCCAGGGGTCATGACTTTCTAGCCAAAAAAGCTCCTACCCTAGCCTGAAAAATGAGTTTCATCAGCATTATGGTAAATAGGCGCTTTATATGAATAGCATGCCTGTTATATGAATGTCTCTCCATATTATTTCAACCTGTATAACAAGACCTTATAAGAGTCACTAGCTTTCTAGCTTGCAGAGACAGCAACATAATTTTAGTCCCTAGCTGAGATACTTTTGAAGTCTTGGAGCTTTCTGTATCTCATGTTATTTTGTACTGAGGTTCTTACCATAACAGTGCTCTCATTCCACCTAGTCTGGAAAATATCAGGATTAAGTTACACCCTTGCTACTGGCTTTCCCTGTACATAGGAAGCGCAATTTCTGTAGTCTCCTCTCTTTTTTCTTTCTCTATTTGAACACCATGAATTATATGCCGGGGAAAGACAAATTACAATAGTGTTTTGACTGTGAGTAAGATCACTTGCCATAAAAATTGCCAGTGTCTTCTCAGAAAGTTATTTAGCTATGAAAGAAAATAACATCTTAACTGCTGCTTAAAGCTTTATCCTCAGCTTTCAAATAGCAGATGCTATTAATACCATAGATCCTTTGATCTTTTAATCATTCACAGAAGTATTGGCTTGTGGTCCATGACTTTTTAGAGCTGCCTGTTTCATTCCCTTGCCGCAGGGAGTTACCAGTTATCATTTCCAAAGAGCATAACTTCACACCACTTCCTCATATCAAGAGCTAACTCATCTCCACTGAGCAGAAAGTTGATTCTCTGCATTTAGGAAAGTATTTCAAGGATGGTAAAACTCACTTTGTTTTTACTTTCCAGCCCAGTGCATAGTTCTGCATCACTGTATCTACTTTTCTCCTTTCTGGTTTCAATTTCAAGTCTCTCTCAACAAAGAACATTTATTTTGCACGTACTAATAGCCAAAACTAAAAGGTTTTTAACATGATATCCTAATGTGTATTCTGCAGTTTTCCACATATGCCTATGTACCTCTCAGGCCATCCGTCCATCTCTCCATTCATTCGTTCATTTATCTATCGATCCACCTGTGATGATGGAAGCAAATACATAGACCTTGGTAAGAGAAAGTTGTCTCTTTCCATGTTGACAGAATATTATTGCATTTGAATATGATTCTGACAGAGTTCGTAATCAGGGTATTTCATACTGTATTACAAAAAGTAGGTTATCAGTGGTGTTTTCTATCCAGTATTCATATCTATGTGGTTCTACAGCTTTTATGTAGGGAAGGCTTTATAATATGTTTGAAATAACAATAAATGTAAACTTGTAAATATAAGAACATATGAAGCAGAGATATGACCTGAGAATGAAAAATGAAGAAAAGAAAGAGAAGACAAAGAAAAAAGGAACTGGGAAGGAATAATTCATGAAGAATGGAAATGAAATCTTTTGAAATGTTGCAGTATTTTTTCCTCCTATTCGTACTTCTATGCTAGCAAGGTGAATCATTTATTCCAGGACCAAAATCAATTTGCTTTTCCATTGAAAAAATGTAGTCACGGACTTTTACTTTAAATGACTTCAGACATTTTTGTCAAAGAGAACAAGAAGAAAGAAGAAAGATAAACTTCTACAAGAGATCACAATTACATATTTAATTTTATAAGCTCTTTCATGAACCCTCCTTCATATAAGAGTGGCTAATGTTGCTGACTCAATAGATTCAGGTAAAGGAAGAGAATAAAAAGACTGTGATACATACGGCACTTACAGAACTGTATATCCTTTGAAAACAAACCAAGGTAGTAGAGCCAGAAGGAATGTTACTGCAGTTGTGATCAGACACAGTGAAAATTAAAAATGTGATTTCAGACCCTTAACAACCAAACCATTGTTCTGGCTTTCCCCAATTGTCACAGGGCAGAGGGGAAGTTCTTCCAAATGCTCAGATCCTTCCTCATGTCCAGAGACCTAAGCAAGGGTAAGACAATATGCTTAGCCTGTGAGCCACAGAAAGCTGCTATTTGGATGAAAGTACTTTTTTGCAGGCCTCAGAAAAGTTCGGAGGGGATCTAAGCTTCTGCCATCTGCTTGGATTTAGTGGGGACGCTGCAATAGCTTTCAGCCATCCAAACCTAATTTTATTGAAGTGCAGAATCACTATTAACTAATTATATTCTCACAATCAACCTGTGGCATACATAAGCACATGTGTGAGCCTCTGCTTTGTTGGAGGAAAACCAGACTGTAGGGGAATAATTTGCTGTCATAAGTTCAAACTTCAGGATTTCACAGTGAGTATACCTGGGTTCCTGCTCATTTACTGCTGCTACTAAAGAAAGAGAGAAAAAAAAAATGTTCCACCTTCAGGTCAAACAGCTCAAGAACTTTTTACAGCCTCCTGGCACTTTCTTTCCTGCCCTGCAGCATGGTGCGATGACAAGGTCTGTCTCTGAGGCACAGAATATCAAGTTCTGTTGTAATTCTTCAGCCACGTGGTTTAAAGGGTTTATTGGTGGTGATGCCCAGTGCATGTTAACAAAAACATCCTGTTACTTCCTACAGAGTTTCATCAGTATCTACAGAACTGTTTAAAACGACAGGAGAAAAAAAGGCTTTTTTTATAGTTTCACTGTTATCATGAGCATCGTGAAAGAACTGAGGGGAGAGGAAGCAGTCACTTTAGCATCTCCTATTGTGTCTGAGCAGTTTCTAAAGCTTTGAGAAGATTAATGCTTTTTAATAAGTATTCATTTCTTCCTCTCAAATGCTGTGTTGATAAGCTTTTTAGATTAGCAGATAATGAAAAGGACTTCAAAGGCTTATGTTGGCATTCCCAGTTGGCTTCCTAAATGCAGTTGGGAGTCAAACTAATTGGTAGTCTGCAGTGAGGCAATTAGCCACAGGGTGAAGTAAAATGGAAACAGAGACCTAACATTATGTGTGCATCATTACTTGAATATGTGCTTTGTTTTGTGTGAGTGAGATTGCTATGAGATTATTAAGATTGCTTTAATACAAAAATAACTAAAACCCATTTCAGGGAGAGGTGGTGGGGCGAGGCTGAATCCCCCATTTGAGTTTTGCAGGCAAACTGGACATCTACGTAGGGTAAGCCCACTGTTTTTTAAGAAGATACATTTGTAGTGCAGAATCTATATTTGGTAAACTGGTACTAAAGAAGGGAACTGATGGAAATTCTGATCTCTGTCCCACAGTAAAATGCAAAATATCAATATTGACTTCAATTATATATTCCTGGTTTTCTTCTGAAGTTATAATCTAATTCATCTTCATTTAAATCACATCATAGTCACAGAGGAAGAGGGGTAAATCAATTTTCCTTGGGTAGATACTGGCAGTAAGATAACAGGACTTCTTTTCTTTCTTCTTCCTCTGAGATCAGAGGGGCTGCCACAAACATTCAGAGAGTAACATACTCTTATAAATGTAAAAATGTAGAGGTGCCATTCAGTGAGACAGATTAAAGGATCTGAAAATGTCATAAGACTGGAAACATTTTCACATCGTTATCAGCAATGCTCATTCATCATAATTGTTCTTTAGTCTTTGGAGAATGGCACTGCAGTCATTTACAATGAGAACAAGGTTAGCACTCATTGCTTGGAGACTAGACAGCAGAGCGATTGGACTTGTTACCACGAATCGTGCAGATTCAGCAGAACAAATCATCCCCCAGGAAGCAGAATCTCAACTTGAGACCACCACAGAGGCTCGAAGGAAAATATTTTTTGACCACAGAGATTTTGTAGGAAATAAGGAAACATCACTACTATGAAAGCTGATTATGGGGCCTCCAATTGCTTTGGCTTTTCAGGAATGACATCTGTATTTTTCATACAAATAGCTTTACCCTGCACAGGTAGGTGAGGCACTTCTTGTGCATGATATGTGCAGGGACTCATGTCTCCAACTTTCCATGAGACAGCCAGGTGTCCAAGGAATTACAGAAATTTTCCTTAAATGGAAGGAGACAGAATTGACACTTGGCTATTGAGTAGAAAGGCTGCAAATCCAGGAAAGGAAATCTGACAGTAGATCACAGCTGGGAATAGAAGGTCTGCTCTGCTCTGGGGTAGTAAACACTGGATCAGGAGCAGGAACTCCCTAATGTCTCGTTACTGAGTTACAAGGTACATTTGCCTCTTGCTGTTTCTCTTGCTTCTCTCTTCAGTGGTTCACTTCTGAAGCAAGATGTGGTATGAGCCATATTCTACTTGTTTAATAAATAAAAATATGTGGCTTAAAATGTGCTTTAAAGTTCTGGACTATGGTACAGAGTAAGCTCTCCTTCCCACCCTAAGCTGAAATGAAGTACTCTTTTGACCTCATGATTTCTCATACTTCAAATATATATTTAATCTCTTTGTCTCTCAGAACTAAGTTGGGATCTTAATACTATAAGTTTTATACAAGTATTTTTAGCTATGTCTCTGAAAAGTGGATGTTGCAACTAGCAGCGAATAGACTCACAGAGCTTTGCTGGGCTATGTGTGAAATAAATAGTACAACACAATGAAATGTGGGATGATGAGACTATGCCCTATTTTATGGTAGCAAGTGATATTATGACCTTGTCGTCAGCAGGAATTTAACTAGGTTTGTTAGGTATTGTTTCACATCTAGTCTGGAATTGCTCTCAAGTGACAAAGAGTGTAATCCTGAAATAGATGTTCTTCTCATGAAGTGGCTTCGTACATTTCTGAATTAATTACTTTTATTTCAAAGCAGAAAGCCTACAAGGGCTACACAGAGAAAAACAAGTTGGTTGCTTTTCACCATGTATCATTACAGAATCACAGAATCACAGAATCCCAAGGGTTGGAAGGGACCTAAAAAGATCATCTAGTCCAACCCCCCTGCAAGAGCAGGGTAACCTACAGTACATCACACAGGAACTTGTCCAGGCGGGCCTTGAATATCTCCAGTGTAGGAGACTCCACAACCCCCCTGGGCAACCTTTAATACCCCCATAGCATTTTTCCACCCACTTTCCCCCCTTGAATTGGATTTCGTCTGTTTAACACAGTTAAGAATGACTGGGAAATCCGGTAGAGTATCAGCACAAAAAATTAGTTTAAAAGTACATAACTCTTTATGTATAAATGACTCCAGAAACACAAGAAGTTCTTTGCAGCAGTTTATGACTTCAAATTAAATCATGTCTCTCTTGGTTGCTGTTTGGGTTTGAAATATGACCATACCAAAGTTACAATGCTTTGGAAAAAATCCTGTCATAAAATAATGGAAAGACTAGTCAGGCAACATTTTAATGAAACTTAACTGGTGCCATCCCTATATTTCTGAGATATCTGTTATTTAAGTCCTCCAGTTTTGTTATTAATCACACAAGGAAGACATCGGCTCTGCCACCTCATTGGCTTTCCAATAGCAACTCAAGGGCTCTGTGGTTCTTCAAGCTCAGTTTTAGACTTGTAGAGGGAACTTCAGCTTTGAAAAAGATCTACTTTTTTTTCAAATATCAGATCTTAATTATACCAAGCTCAGTTGTTACCCAGAATATTCAACCTGATGGGATGGTGAAGAATGAGATTGCTGTCAAAATTCCTTATTCAACAGGTAATCTCTAATCTCCCCACACAACCACAGTTTTTGTAACAGTGAATTTGGCCTTTCTTTGCTTGTGCTTGTTCTAAACTATCACTGCAATGTCTACCACGAGCACGTATTACTAAGTCAGCCCACTCTACTAGTCAGATCACTTCCCGTGATGTCAAAATGCCTTTATTAAAAAGACAAGTATAGTGTTTTCATTGTGCCTTTGAAAACATTTTATTGCACCCTGAACACAGATATGCCATATGTGGAGTTGCACACATTAAAGGTTCCAGCAGTAGATTAACTTGTGCTACACTTCCTCTTTTAGCTTTTTAAATATTTGTTTGGATGTTTGCTTCTGCAGTGAACAGGGTTTAAAATGATATAAAACCAATAATGAAGCAAGAAAGTGCTCCCTTGTGCAGAGTTCATACCACATTTAATTGGCACTATGGAGCAGTTTATGGCAAGTATTCTTGGGTGTGTGAAAGTTTACTGTTCTTGTGCTGCAGATGTTTCTAGGTAACCTTAAATAAGAGTGGGAAATACAGGTCTTTGAGATTGCTGCTTGTGCTTTATGAGTATATTTATAGAAATCTATAGAGATGAGAATGACACAAAATAGTGGTGACATTATTGCCTGAGAGCAGGGCACCATTAATGTGTCTCGATGGGAGTCCAATAAAGCCCAGTGTCACGGTCCAGTTTAGTGTGAAAATCAAGTTTGGCTTTTGCTGGCACAGGGACTTGCAGAAAATCAGCAGAGGTAAAAACTTACAGGAAAAAACTTACAGCCAAGTTTGGAAGAAGCAATGCAGAAGCTAATTCAGAGAAGGTAAGAGAATGCATTTTTTGTAATATTATTCTAAAATATAAAGCAGGTATATATATGTTTATGTATGTACATATATATAATGTATTTATGTTCTAAATGCTTCCTAAATGTGATGGCCTTGCTGACAACAACAGCTGCTTAAAAACAGCTCTGGGATCAACTGGGTGAAAATTTTGCAGTATAACAGTTTTTGTTTCTGAGGCAGTGTGTTCTGAACTCTTGGTAATACCAGTGTGGCCTCTCTGAAGTCTCCAGAAATCACTAAACCTGAAGTGATTAGCAACGGCTGAGATGTCAGCAGAGGATACCTGCAAATGGAGTTGTCCGGGTGTCTTAATGCAGCTGTAAAACTCTTCAGGTTTTGTGGATCTTATTTCTTCGTCGTTTTTTTTTCCTAAGGTATTACATTTCCCTGTTAGCCCCTTTTGCCATATCTTTAATGAACACTTTTACCAACAGGGAGTCCAGGATGGCTCACTGGCATGAGGTGCAGTACTCCAAAATCAGGCTTAAGGAACTTCAAGGCGCTGTTAATTAAAACATATTAACTAAAATCCAACAACTGGATTTTAGTAAGGCAGAAATCAGAAATCTAAACATAGGAGTCTAGTGCCTGACATTTATGGTGGGAATTGTCTTGGAAATGAGAGAGAATTGTGTGAGCAGGTATTTGAGCATGGGTTTTTCATGTCCTTTGGGTACTATTATGTGAGTAGAAGTGGAGGTAGGTGATGCCCCAATTTCTCCCTGTATTTCCCTGAACTTTATTACAAGTGTCATAAAAAAAGCATCACTGTCAAAAAGTCAAGGTGGCAGATTATGATTCTACAATATTTTGCCTATTTTATTTCATTTTTATTTTATGTTTTATTTAGTTGTAACTACCTAGGAAATTAAACATGACCTTGAGAAATTCTGTTGGTTGTTCACAGATTATAGAGATTTAATATGTGTGGCAAACAACTGATTTATTATGATGAAGTTGAAGAAAATTACAATCTTAGTTACATACACCCTCCACCTGAGGGAGTTTTCCAATAGAAATAAAGTCCACAAGAAGATTGGGTTTTGATGCATTCCCATTTGAATTTGACAACCCCAGCAATAAAAGTATATTTCATTTCAACTACTTTAACATTTGTCATTTTATGTGATACTGCTGAAATTGAAGGCATTTTTTCAGTGGATCCAACAGTGAAAACCATCATTAACTGTTTTCATTGCATGTTTGAATCGAGATATATATATTCTGCATGACCAGAGGGATCACTGCTTTTTAAATTCTATCTCTCTGCAATAGTATCTACATTTCTGTTGCTAATTCACTTCTGGAAAGTTGAGTTAAATTTGTTACTAGAATCAGTCACAAAGGTTCACCAGCATCTCTGCAGAACAATTTGAGAGATGATTCCTGAATGTTGCAATCACAAACTTGAACATACAAGTCTATTAGAAAAGGATTTAATGTGGTTATAGGTAGCAGGAATTAAGTTTTCTTTGATAGCAGCTGCAGACATCCATCCCCTCAACACATCAGTGTCATGACTGAACCTCTTTCCTGCATTATTTTGGATCTGCTTGAACATGCATTAACCAGGTAGATCAACATTGTGCTAAACATCATGGTTTCACATTCCTCCTTTTGTTAAGAAGTTGAAGCATGCTTTATTTCTGTCACTTAAACACTTGCAGTGGCTGCTTCTAGAGAGTGAACAACAGTGAGCTGTTACACATCACTGACTGACTCACATAGCTTCAGCAATGAATGTTGTATTTTGCCTATTTGGGTTTTATCTTGCTTTAGTGAGAGGAAAATTAATCCTCTCATGAAGGTTCCCCCCCCCCCCCCCCCAAGGTCTACAATACCAACACTGATTTTTTTTCCCCCGAGATTTCCAACACTCAAATAATTTCATGTACCTTTCATTTCCATAGGCAAAAATTAGGCATTTTTAACTAGAAATTTGTCCACCTTTTTTTTTGGCTTTGCAAATTGGCACACCTTATAATCAGTATATTCAATGAATACACTCCATGTATTATACCTAGAACATCACTTCCATCTCTCTGTCCAAGCACCGTGATTTAGAAGTAGGATCCCTGGGTGGGATTGACATTAATTAGGTGTGACAGCTACTGAACACTCAGGCTCAACACAGCTCCTGCAAGTGTCAGGAGCTCAGCACATTACAGCAGGAGCTTCCGTCCTTGACAACAGAGAGTGCTGGATACTAATCTAACATGTTTGAAAAGGCCTTTGCAATATTCATCGGTTAAAATTGATGGGAGAAGTACCATCTCATTAAGAGTGGGATTTTTTAATTGTTTCTTGCATTTTTAATGTGATAAGTAAGACTTTTTTCCACAGTACAGCAAAAACATGGTGCTGTAATGCAGGAGTGATAAATATCTGGCTCTGAGGCTGTAATACATCCAGCTATGCAGTGCAGGCAGACTCAGTCAGATGTTAAAAATGCATGTGCAGGAAGAGATAGAAATTCCTCAGCAGGTGCTGTGAGCACAGAGTACCTTTAAGGATGAACTCAACCCGGGCCCAGCAGACCTGAATTGATGAAGCACTGGGGCATGTGATGACTGGGGATTTCTCCAGATTAAGCATCTTCTTTTGGTCTTCATAAAATTACTAAGCTTGGAGTGCGCTTTCAAAACAAACATGTTTAAGGGTACTGCAAATTGGGTTTGGAGGGAATGAGAGGAGGAAATGGATGTCGGAGAGTATAAAGCCTGGAATCTTGATTTAGGAGAGCTCTCAGATTTAAACACAATCCCAAAGTACTTTTCAGCACAGGAAGTGTGGGATGAATCCATGCACTGCAAAGTATGGCATGATGCTTAGTAGAGTGTGAAATTAATAAGAGAACATGAGTATTTAGCACTTAAGTGGTTTAATCTTTTAATTCCAGCATTACTAATGGTCTAAAGCTTCATAGAGTGGTTTCTTGCACTCTCGACTCCTTTAGTTTCCTAACATAAACTAAGGAAAGCAAAAAGATGTTAAAAGGAAGACAGCAGCACACCTTCTTCTATTAATGTTGGCCAAAACATTTAATTTTGTGCTAACAATCCTCAGAAGAGTAAACATACATGAAAAGACATCACCAAGCGGAGCACAAGTCCTTCATCTCCCAGGGTGCCTGCTGAATCATCTTTATTTAATATTTATAATTATTTATTTGTTTTTCCATTAAGTGATGCAGAATTAGGCAAATGGAGCCACACTGTGAAAGACTTGACATGCATCTTCCTCTGAGACAAGAAGTGGAGGATTTGGTTGATTTTGAATGGAAATGATCATGGTTAAGAGCGAGAGTAAAGCTGGGTATGAATAGCCTTTGCTTCCATGTTGACTCCCATTTTCTTTTGGAGGAGTCTAATCAAGAAATAGTGCTTCTTTGACATCGATGCTGATGTAAACTACCTCCTCTTTCTTCTTCAATTTTTATCAGATTGCCACCTTTTAGAACTTCAGTCAATTGTAACATTTCCCATTGAAGATTTTAGGTGGATGTTATCTCTGTTCTGGGTTGGTTTTTTTTTTCAATTAAT
Source organism: Lathamus discolor (assembly GCF_037157495.1). Classification (NCBI taxonomy): domain Eukaryota; kingdom Metazoa; phylum Chordata; class Aves; order Psittaciformes; family Psittacidae; genus Lathamus; species Lathamus discolor. The sequence goes on along the minus strand of NC_088887.1, from coordinate 119,679,465 downwards.
GACATTTTTGTGAGCAAAATGTAATCAATTGCAGTTTATTTTACATCACAAACCAGAAATGCATTTTAACAGAAACATTCTGAACACCAGAATCAGCTTATTTTTGGAAAAAACTGCATAGCTAGGAATATATTTTTTAAGTTGGTGGAATGAATTGTTGTTCATCAGATTTTACAGATTTCAGCCTTAAGCACAGACTTGAAATGGGGTTCACTGCAGACCTGCAATGGTGCTATGTAGTAGTAACACATAAGATGAAATAAAAAGGAACTGTAGCTGTTTTTGTGATCATATAAAGTTTGTTTTGCAGCAGCTTGAAGAAACACTAGCTATGGAACAGCCATCTTCTGTGCTAGGCATGGTACAAAACAATAATAAACACTCCCAAAAGACTTCAGACTGTCTTTTAGATGCATTCATGTATGATGTATGAACACTAATGCCTAACATGATGATATGTGATGTAAGAAATGATAGAACAGGGATGGATGATCCAAAATTTCCAGTTCAGTTCCCTAGCACTTGACTTTCTTATATTAACCTGCTTACATCTTCATTTACTGTCTATTGCTTTCAGGTGGACATTGCTTTTTATTTGGTGGTATAAATGGCTCATAACTGTGTCTATATATTCTACAAATATGGTGGGTTTATCAATATTATTATCAAAAATTATGATTGCGATAATAATAGGATGTTGATTTATTAGAAGACAAAACCCATGACAAATCCATTGCTAAGGAGTATCCTTGATAGTTATTTTCATGGCATGATATAATGTCTCTTTATTGGAACTAGATGATCTTGAGGTCCTTTCCAACCCTAACTATTCTTTGATTCTATGATTCTATGATTTTACTAGAATGAATAATACCTATACCAGCTATGTACAAAGAAACATCTTCAAAAAGACAGGCTAAAATGAAGAGCAATTAATCAAATGTTAGTCATTTAAGGCAACCTAGTTTTGTTTCTAAAGCATGATGTAAATCTGTGTTTAGACACTTTTATGCCAAAGGGTTGATCTTTAGGGGTTTGGTGTCATTTTATGCTATTTCAGAACTAGTAGCATCTGGCAGAACTCATATCTATATTATTGTTCCTCTTATAAATCTCACAGACTTTTAAAGTTGTAAGAATAGTGGACTGAGAAAAAATTATCAGTCAAGGGAGCCAATAATCTCATTTATACCACAATGGAGATATATCTCCTGCAGCTTGAAGTTTTGTGCTTTATTCCCCAGACTGTTCAACAGCACATTGGATTAATGGTTAATAGTGCAATATAGGTCTTACTGTACAATACGCTCACTACCAAACTTAAGGTTGCCTTCTGGAGCTGAAATTAATGCCCTAAACAAAGATTTTCCTGAAGGTTGTATCCATTTTGACAAGTAAATTCTGCACCATGGAAAAAATTTCTCTGATGTTCCTTTGGCAGCAGAAGGGTTTTTTTAAGGAGTTTCAAGGTTTTATCAGTTGTCAAGGGGCTGACTGGCACGGGTGATACAGTTGTGGGGGTCTATTACAGACCTCCTGATCAGGACGAAGGAGTTGATGAGGCTTTCTACAGGCAACTGGAAGTAGCCTCGCGACTACATGCCTTAGTCGTCGTGGGGGACTTTAACTACCCCGATATTTGCTGGAAGACTCACACAGCCAGTCATTCACAGTCTAGGAGGTTCCTCGAGTGCATTGATGATAATTTCTTAATGCAAATGGTGGACGTACCAACTAGGGGAGCAGCGCTGCTAGATTTAGTACTCGCCAACAAGGAGGGTTTGGTCGAAGTGGTGACGGTCAATGGCAGCCTTGGCTGCAGTGACCATGAGATGGTGGAGTTTAGGATCCTGTGTGGGAGGAATAGAATACCTAGCAAAGCCACAGTTCTGGATTTCCGAAGGGCCAACTTTGGCCTCTTCAGTCAACTGCTAAGGGAAGTCTCATGGGAAAGTGTACTAGGCGGTAAAGGGGCTCAAGATAGTTGGTTAGCATTCAAGGACCGCTTCTTCCAAGCTCAGGATCGGAGCGTCCCAATGAGTAGGAAGTCAAGTAAGGGATCTAGGAGACCGGCGTGGTTAAACAAGGAGCTGCTGGGCAAACTCAAGTGGAAAAGGAGAATCTATGGATTATGGAAGGAGGGGCTGGCCACTTGGGAGGAATATCGGACAGTTGTTAGAGGATGTAGGGAGGCAATTAGGACAGCTAAGGCCTCCTTGGAACTCAATCTTGCTAGTCGGGTTAAAGACAATAGAAAGGGCTTCTTCAAACACATAGCAAATAAAACTAAAACAAGAGGCAATATAGGCCCACTGCTGAACGAAGTGGGTACCCTGGAGACAGAGGATATAAAGAAGGCAGAGGTGCTGAATGCCTTCTTTGCCTCTGTCTTTACTCCTGCAGACTCTCCCCGAGGGCCCCGGATTTCTATAGCCCCAGAAGGAGTCAGGACAAAGGAGGAGTTTGCTTTGGTAGATGAGGATTGGGTTAGGGATCAGCTATGCAAACTGGACATCTGTAAATCGATGGGTCCGGATGGAATGCACCCACGGGTGCTGAGGGAGCTGGCGGAGGTCATTGCTAGGCCACTTTCCATCATCTTTGGTAAGTCGTGGGAAACGGGCGAGGTGCCTGAGGATTGGCGGATGGCAAAGGTCACACCAATCTATAAGAAGGGCAAGAAGGAGGACCCGGGTAATTATAGACCGGTCAGCCTTACCTCCATCCCTGGAAAGATGATGGAACAACTTATTCTTGACTCCATCACTAGGCATATCAAGGATGAGGGGGTCATTAAGAACAGCCAACATGGTTTTATGAGGGGGAAGTCATGTATGACCAACCTTATAGCCTTCTATGAGGAAGTGACTAGGTGGAGGGATGATGGTAGAGCGGTAGATGTAGTTTTTCTTGATTTCAGTAAGGCATTTGATACTGTCTCCCACAGCATCCTCATAGATAAGCTAAGGAAGTGTGGGCTTGACGATCAAGTAGTGAGGTGGATCGAGAACTGGTTGAGAGGAAGAAGGCAGAGAGTTGTGGTCAATGGCGCAGAATCTAGCTGGAGGTCTGTGACTAGTGGAGTTCCTCAGGGGTCGGTGCTGGGACCGGTGCTGTTTAATATTTTCATCAATGACCTGGATGAGGGAACTGAGTGCACCCTCAGCAAGTTTGCTGATGACACAAAACTGGGAGGAGTGGCTGACACACCAGAGGACTGTGCTGCCATTCAGCGAGACCTGGACAGGCTGGAGAGTTGGGCGGGGAGAAACTTGATGAAATTCAACAAGGGCAAGTGTAGAGTCTTGCATCTGGGGAAGAACAACCCCATGTACCAGTACAGGTTGGGGGTTGACCTGCTGGAAAGTAGTGAAGGGGAAAGGGACCTGGGGGTCCTGGTGGATAGGAGGATGACCATGAGCCAGCAATGTGCTCTTGTGGCCAAGAAGGCAAATGGCATCTTAGGGTGCATTAGAAAGGGAGTGGTTAGTAGGTCAAGAGAGGTTCTCCTCCCCCTCTACTCAGCCTTGGTGAGGCCGCATCTGGAATATTGCGTCCAGTTCTGGGCCCCTCTGTTCAAGAAGGACAGGGAATTGCTTGAAGGAGTCCAGCGCAGAGCCACAAAGATGATTAAGGGAGTGGAACATCTCCCTTATGAGGAGAGGCTGAGGGAGCTGGGTCTCTTTAGCTTGGAGAAGAGGAGACTGAGGGGTGACCTCATCAATGTTTACAAATATGTAAAGGGTAGGTGTCAGGATGATGGAGCTAGGCTTTTTTCAGTGATATCCAGTGATAGGACAAGGGGCAATGGGTGTAAACTGGAACATAGGAAGTTCCACGTTAACATCAGGAAGAACTTCTTTACTGTAAGAGTGACAGAGCACTGGAACAGGTTGCCCAGGGGGGTTGTGGAGTCTCCTACACTGGAGATATTCAAGGCCCGCCTGGACAAGTTCCTGTGTGATGTACTGTAGGTTACCCTGCTCTTGCAGGGGGGTTGGACTAGATGATCTTTTGAGGTCCCTTCCAACCCTTGGGATTCTGTGATTCTGTGATCAGTTGTTACTTCTGAAAGTGGGCTGCAATGCTTTTTGCTGACCATGACTCTTCATTCTCTTCATTTAGGAGGAAGAGAGGGGCTGTATGTTCATGTGTGCTGCAGGAAAAATACACAAGGCATTTCTCCACCAAATTCAACTTGTAATCATCTTCAGTTGCAGGTGGAGAATTTTGTCTGTTGCTTTAGACACTGTCCAACCAATTTAATGTAGGTACTGACATTCACTCAAGTGTGTGAAAAATCTTTGAGCTCCCTTGTAAAGGCCGTGGAATATTGTTATATCCTAAATATGGACATGTATCTCCATTCCAATCAGGAAGCAATGCAAATTCACTGAGGAATTTTAACCATTTAAGAGGAAATGCTATGGGTGGTTCTTGTTTCATGTGAATAGAAAGGAGAAGGTATGAGGGGATGGGGCTGAACGGCCACGTCAACCAAGAAGCACAAGAAAAGAGACCCTCAGGAAAATCTCAGAGCTGGGGAAATGACCAGTTGATTCGATTGTTCTTGCTTTTGAGATAGCAGGAATTTGTACATAAATCAAAATATTCCTGTTATTGTCATCTGCTAATCAGCACAACTCACAGTTTCTGTATAGCCACTTGGGCTTTTCAAAGGTCCTGATGTGAGGCATCATGAAGTGTTGGCATTCAAAATAGAATCATAGAATCATAGAATAGTTAGGGTTGGAAAGGACCTCAAGATCATCCAGTTCCAACCCCTCTGCCATATGCAGGGACACCTCACACTAAACCATCCCACACAAGGCTCTGTCCAACCTGGCCTTGAACACCGCCAGGGATGGAGCACTCACAACTTCCCTGGGCAACCCATTCCAGTGCCTCACCACCCTCACAGTAAAGAACTTCCTCCTTAGATCCAATCTAAACTTCCCCTGTTTCAGTTTGAACCCGTTACCCCTTGTCCTGTCACTACAGTCCCTGACAAAGAGTCCCTCCCCAGCATCCCTATAGGCCCCCTTCAGGTACTGGAAGGCTGCTATGAGGTCCCCACGCAGCCTTCTCTTCTCCAGGCTGAACAGCCCCAACTTCCTCAGCCTATCTTCATACAGGAGGTGCTCCAGCCCCTGATCATCCTCGTGGTCCTCCTCTGGACCTGTTCTAGCAGTTCCATGTCGTTTTTATGTTGAGGACAACATCAGAACTACACACAATGCTCCAGGTGAGGTCTCTCATCCAGAAACTGTGTTGGAAAAAAAGTGGTGCATGGTTAGGGAAAAAAGTTCCCAGTGGTATTCTTTGTGTCTGACTTCTCACCTCTGATTGCAGTCCAACCTGAAAGGATCAACTATTTCAGTTGGAAGGGTCCTGCAGTGATCGTGTAGTCCAACTGCCTGACCAGTTCAGGGCTGACCAAGTTAAACATCCTGGGGCTGTTCACTGCAAAACTGTTCTTCTGTCAAAAGAGATTCAAATGAAGCATACATGAAGAAGGACAGTAATATACTGAGCTAGCCCTTTCCAAGTGCTTGTCTCAGTGATGACTTGTTTTCTTCTTTTTTTTTTTTCCTAGAAATGTCACAAGACCTTTGAATTCATGGATGACAAAGTTTGGAAGCAAAATCTACTGGCAGATCCAGCTTTTCTGGGTTAAAGCAAGGTTGGATTTAACATACTAAAGATGAGGTCCCTTGCCAAGCTTCTGTTGCCTTTTCTGGTAATAATGACTGTATCATTATGTGTAGGCAGCTATTCCTCAGGAAGCTTGTCTCCAATATTTGTTTCTTTCCTGAACGATTATTGTCCCTCAAAAATCAAAGGTAATATGCCCACAGGAAGGCTCATGGGGAGGTATCAGAACCCAGATAGATTTTTCTTTTCTCCTTGCAGCTCGGAGGCAATGCAAGTACATTCAGTTCATTGTGAAAATGAAAATGTTTCACTGATCAAAATCTGTGGTGAAAGTAAGAGCGAGCTGAGCTCAATGCCACCAAGTGTCCTACAAAAATAGCTCTTTCACGTTAAAATACCTCTTCCCAGGAGTAAAGTGTGGGAAACCGGAAAGAGATTCCTTCAAGACCTCTCCCTAAACAGACATGTGCACATTGTTCTGTCATAGAAAGAAATTTCTCTTCCAACTTAGTCATCTGCTCTTTGTGACCTGGTGGGAGCCGGACAGAACAAGCTGTGTGTGGCTGAATCAAGCCCCAGAGGCCAACAATGAGGCACCAGAATCCTTTCCAGTTTAACGAGGGCAGAAAGGAAAATGTTCTGAAGTAATAATGTGATGAATGTAATGTGAATGTCTTTAAAATAATCCCACAGTGTTTCTTGCTGCTAAGGCACAGTAGGAGTTAAAATCAGTATTTTCATGTAGCTTGGTGAATCATTTACATTGCCAGCATTTCTTTGTGTGTGCTCTCTATCAAGACCCTTTTTCTGCCACCAGGCCTTTTATCTTACTGAGGAAACCACTGCATTTTGTAACAGTAAGTTAGATTGTTCACTTACCTACGTGCACAGGTATTTCCAAGAAACATATTGCATAGTCTTCTGGTTCACTGCACACAACGCACATGCATACAAGATATTTTATTATCAGAAAATACACTGAACTAACATTTTAGTACCAACCGTAGGATTTTTGTGAGAAGAAAACCAAATATTTTCAGAGAATTATCCACAATACCTGCAAAACCATTTTTCCCACTAAGAAGGCTCAACAAATATTTTATGTAACATACTGAATTATTCCTTTTCTTTCAAATGCCTCTGTAAGAGTAGCTCCATTATAAGACCTGCACTACACCAAGAAAGAATTGTTTGTCTTAAAGATACTTATAATTCAAATGAGGCCTAACAATAAAGTAGTTGTGTAAGCTTACTGCTATCACGCTTGTGTGGCCTCGTACTTCAAAAGCAGCCAGTATTTATACCACAAGACCTGTAAATTTTGATTAACACCTTTTAGAGCTACCTTCGTTGTGTAGAGCTGAATATGAGAGATTTTCTTCCACCACAGCAGGCTGCTGTTCCACCTACTGAATAATACTGTTGTGTTTGAGCAAGAGCAGCTCTTGAAAGCCCTCTGAAAGATTAACAGATTTGTGAGCTTTGAAGTTCTGTTACAGAGAAATTCTTTAAATTACCCTAAAGAAATCAATATTTCTGTTGTTCTGATTCACCCAACATCTGACTGCTGGTGTGTGATGGTAGAAGGGTAGTTTTCACTAGTTATAACCAGTTCTTTCTAAATATCCCCTTAATGAGTCTATTTCTAGGCCTTCTTGACAGTCAGAACAGTGAGCATTATAGAAGCCACAAAGCACTGTCATGGTTTAACATCAGCTAGCAACTAAGTACCACACAGCCACTTGCTCGCTCTCTTCCACTCCCTAGTGAGATGGGGAGGAGAATTGAAAAAAAGTTTCAAAATCCACGGGTTGAGGTAAGAACAGTTTAATAATTGAAATAAAAGTAAAATATCATAATAATACAATGGTAATACTAATAATACTAATAATACTAATAACAATAATGAAAGAAAATAAAGAGAGGAATATGTTCCACACCCTGAAAAACAAAACAAAACAAACTGAAACAAAAAGCAACAACAAAACAGCAACTGATTCTCAATGCAATTGCTCTCCACCAACTGATATCCAGCCCAACCCAAGCAGAGATTGGTCCCTTCCAGGTAACTCCCACCAGTTTATATACTGGGCATGACGACCTGTGGTATGGAACACTACTTTGGCTAGTTTGGGTCGGGCATCCTGTCTCTGCTTCCTCCCGGCCTCCTGTGCTCCTCCTCACCGGCAGAGCATGAGACTGAAAAGTCCTTGATCAGGGTAAAAGTGCTACTAAAACATCAGTGTGTTATCAGCATTGTTCTCAGGCTAAAGCCAAAACCCAGCACTGCACCAGCTACTAGGAGAAAATTAACTCTATCCCAGCCAAAACCAGGACATGCAGGAGGTTGCTAAATCTGACCTAAGAAGTGGTGCTGAAAAGGAGGATAAATGCAGTGAGGCTGAGTATTGTGCAAACCTGACTGCATTTCTGTCAATCAGGTACAAGAAAAATAAGGAATATCATATGCCTACTCAAAGTGTAACTCATGCACCTGGGCTGATATTTAATCATGTAGTGAGAGGACAGCATATGACTTCTGGACTTCTTACAAGGTTAAGTGTTGCTAAGATTTTGTGTTCCTACAGGAAAGGGTGCCTCCCAACTGTGATATACACACTTATCTTGAAAGGCCACATAAACCTGTCAGATACAGTGCAGACCTATTCATCTGAAAGGCAATCTACTTACACAAAGAAACAGTCATTACACTGAACTGTGGTATATGGCATATAACTTGTCACAAAGTTAAGAAAGAAAAATGTTAATGTTCTTTACAGGATGTACTATTAACAAGAAAGTCCTACCCCAAAACTTCTGAATTGCATCTTATGTCCAGACAGAAATTTTATCTTCCTTGTTTCTACTGTACAGAATGAGATGAGGCAAAAAAGGTTTTCCAGGGTAAGCTGAAAACTAAGCACATTTTGTTCATCTTGATAAATATTCCAGGTCATTGTCAGCATGTAGAATAAAAGGAAGAACAACAAAACTCTTCAAGCTTGCAGACTGTTGCATTCTTCAGAACAGGAAAATTTACAGTTCACATCATTTGACAGCTACTGTGTTTGTTCCATTTGCCTGTACTAATATGAATGTTCTTTGGGCATGAAATATGCATATAATTTGGTTCTAACCAGGTGGAAAACAGGCGAGGTTGGTAGAAATTAGGGGACTGATTTCTAAAGAAAAGAAATGGATTTTCGTGGCTAAGACTTCAGCTGAACGGATTGTTCAAAGGAGCTTAACATGTGGGTATAATTTGCTAAAGGATTTCCCAGAGGGCTAGTGTGGTAGAAGTCAGATGTGTTACATAAGTAATACAGCTGCTTTGTCATCATAATTCAAGTGGTCATCAATTAAATCAGTGTAAAGGGGTCAACCACAAACTGTCAAAACTATACAGACCGCAAAAGAGACAACCATTAAGGCAAAGACAGAGAAAAGTAAAATATCACAGATGCAAAACTTACATCAACTTGTGGACTGATAGAATGTATTTGTATTATATAGGGTGATAGAATGTATTCTTATGATAGATTGACTAGCTAAAATCTCATATATGATGAGATTAATACACTTATATTCATTTAGAAGTAGTAGTACACCTTCTACCAAATTAACTGGAGGGCAACATTTACTGCAGCATGAATATTTGCTAAAATGGTCTAAAATCTCAGCTGGAAAGGCAAAATTCATCTTCATCATCTGTTACTGATTTTGACAAAAACCAAATTGTAGGAAGGCAAGATATAGCCAACAGCAAGGCAACTGACTATTAACAGAAATCAAGTACCGGTAAACTGATGTCTCACTTGGCCTTGTAAAAGAGTGTCAGAGAAAATGCAGGCAAGACTTTCAATTTTTCAAATACCAAAAGGAACCAGGAACAAATTGACAAGAAAATAGAAAGGTGAACTCATCTGCCTCATAGCAAATCTATAGCTCCTGGGGAAATAGAGGAGAAATCCTCAAAATGCTAAAAATAAATACATATAAATAAAATGTTCTCACAAGTGTTACTGTTAAGCTAAGATTCTTAGAAGGTAAAGGATTTACATACTAAAAAGTTATCTACTTTTCCACATTTATGCTGTACTCCTTATGCTTTAAAACATTTCTCGATTAAGATGTTCTAGGTTTCAGTTTGATTTGTTACAGGCAGGTTTACTAGAGCATGTGATGATGTATCTCACTGAAAGTTTTGTCTAATGGTCAGCCAGCTAGTTCTGCTGGTCATGTGTACTTCTGCCACAGCCAATGTCAAATCATATCCACAGTCTGTTCATGGCTCCCAGATACCTAAACAAGTGAGATCTCCAAAGTCTAAAGGGAGAAGATGAAACAAGCTTAGATTAGATGTTGACATCTTAGGAAGCAGGAACTGACTGATAAAAGTCCAACCACTGACAGTGAGGGAGAAGGAAAACGTAGACTGGACCATTTGTTATGTCAGAGACAGGTTTATTGGGTTTATAAGGCAAGGTTTTGGTAGCAGGGGCTGCAGGACTGGTTTCTGTAAGAAGACGTGAGGAGCTGTCCCCATGTTGGACAGATCCAATTCCAGCCAGCTCCAAGATGGAGCTGCTGCTGACCAAGGCTGAGCCCATCAGCAACACTGTAGGCACCTCTGTGTAAGTTATTTAAGAAATGGTAAAAAACACTGCATAGGAGTTGTTAGAAATGGGAGTGAGAAAATGTGAGAGGGACAACTGCACACACCAAGGTCAGGGCAGAAGGAGGCAGGAGTTGCTCCAGAGCAGAGTCCCCTGCAGCCCATGGTGGAGCCCATGATGAGGCAGGCTGTGCCCCTGCACAGTGGTCCACAGTGCAGCAGATGCCCACCTGCAGCCTGGGGAGGACCTCATGCCAAATCATCTGGATGTGCCCTGAAGAAAGCTGCAGCCTTTGGAAAGTCACAACCAGAGCAGGCTCCTAGCAGGAACCTTGAAATTTACCCTTTGGAGATTTAGTAGGCCTGCGTCTACAGCCACACACATATCTCTAACATCTGCTACATGTTGTACTAAGTAAGCCATATAGATAATACTGTACATAAATTACACATACTATATGTATTTATAGTCTTCTTTGTATAGATATTATACATATTAGATTGTATGTTGGATTAAAGCCAAGGTTTTCAGAAATGACAGTTGAATTTGGACAGTCACTCAAAGCTGCTAATTAACACAAGTTAGTAACAATCCTTCTGCTGAGCTTTGTTAAACTCCTACTTTCTGGAATCACATGAGATCGTGGGAATTATGTTATAATGGTTTTCATTGCCTTTTTTAAGTAAAAAGATTATTCCAGATCTTGTTTGATGAGAAAGGCTGGGAAGAAAACTGTATGAACCTCTTAGTGTTTGGAAATCAGAAAAGAAGGTGTTCTTTTGACTTTAGAAGAATTTAGAAGAGTTTTATGACTCTGAAACCAACACGTTGTTACTTGGTTTTCCTCATGACCCTTGAATATTTGAAAAGCATTGTTGTCAACTTTCTATTTCCTGTGTCTCCTTTGTATAACAGCACCAGAGCCACTGTCGGCACAGTGGGAACTGCAGGGCTCCCATAGTTCCAGAATTCAATCTATTTCCGCTTGAATTCTTCATTGTAGATACTTCAGTGTGTCTATTCTGTGGAGATATTAAACATATACAAATCTGAGACCTGGTGTAAATGTCTGTATTTTTTTGTGCCATTTGCAATCCTGATTTCCCCTCTTATAAATATCATATGCTTGCAGTAATTGGGTATTGCTGATGTATCTTTATTCAGTGTGTCACAAGAGGAGCTACAATGCCTTCATTCTTCCCTTGTGAATTCTCAATGCTGTCTTTCTTTCCTGTTTAAATAGCAATAACTGTATCATTATTTCTTACTTTTGGTGGGTTTTTTTAATCATCTCAACATACTGCTCCACCACGTTCTTGCTGACAGCCCCATCTGTTTGGCATATGCATTTATTCTGACTTGCAATCATTTACCAAATGAGAGTATCCTTTTATGAATCTACATTGAAAGATTATCTTTATCTTCCTTAACACTTAAAAGACATTTTGTTATTAATTCCTCCCTGTTTGCATTTTTTAATTTGCATTTTTATTTTACTCCTCAATTTATTTATTAGGTGGTAAATCACACCACAAATGCCTTTATTGCTATCAGAGCAGAAGACTGATGTGCATCCAGATGTATTTATTGGTTTTGCATCTCTTAAATCAAACCTGTCTTTACAGAAGTGCAAATGCAGCTATTCCGTTTCTATTCACAAAGTTTACCTGTGATGCATAAGTGCACGGAGGCAATATGTAATAAAGAGAAGAGACAGCTGTTATAAAACCACAGAGGATATTTCACAGATTTTATAGGACTTGCACCTCTAAATCTCAGGCTTTATTCTTAACTGTGCTTCCACAACAATCCCCAGATTGCCAGGCCATGGACGTCATGAGCTGAGGTGTAAGGCTCATAAAAGCCTTGATGAAGCTTATTCACCCTCCGTCAAGCAGCTCAGGATTTATTAAGGAAGAGAAAACCTGTGGTCATGTAGCTTTGTACTATGTTGGTTATTGCATCCAGCCAAGAATGAGAGATGAGTTCTGCTCTCTCTTCATATTGACAAAAAACGGATGTTGTGGTTTAACCCCAGCCAGCAACAAAACATCGCAGAGCCTCTTGCTCACTTCCTGCCCCACAATGGGATGGAGGAAGAGAATTGGAAGGGTGAAAGTAATAAAACCCCTGGGTTGAGATAACAACAGTTTAACAACTGGAATATAATAATAATAAAAAATTCAATGAAAAGAAAAAGAAGAAACACAGAGAAATGAAACCCAAGAAAGACAAAGGATGCAAATGAAAATTTCTCAACAACAACCAACTGATGCCCAAACAGTCACCAAGCAACAGCCCCCCTGCCAATCCTCTCCCTAGGTTTATACGCTGAGCATGACGTCATAGAGTCTGGAATTTCCCTTGGGTCAGTTGGGATCATCTGTCCCAGCTATGCACCCTCCCAGCCCCTTGTGCACCTCAGCCTGCCTGCTGATGTGGTGGTGTGAGGAGCAGAAAAGGCCTTGACTCTGAAAGCACTGCTCAGCAAGAGCTAAAACATCCCTTTGTTATCAACACTGTTTCCAGCACAAATCCAGATCACAGCCCCATACCAGCTACTCTGAAGAAAATTAACTCTACCCCAGCCAAAACCAGCACAATGGACTAAAATGCTTGACAAAGTGTGTCCAGCAAGGAAAGCAATTCAAGTCTTTGCACACCTTCCAGTGAGTGCTTTTGATTCCAGATTAGGCAATCTTTTGACTAATTCAGTCTAAACGCTGGTCCCAAGATGGCTAATTCTAGGCAGGCAACAGTTCTGCATCTTGCTCCACATCAGGGCAGCATGAGATGGGGCTTTGAGCCCCACCAGGAAGAAAAGGTTGAACATTTTAACTGGTGTGTTATTATCTAGAAACGAGGGCAGCAGTAACACTTTGAAGGTGTTTAAAAATCCATAAGGAGAAGCTGTGTAGTGGAGGAATACTGAGATTTAACTGGGCACTAAGCTGCTCAGTCTTGTCACCACAGAGACACCCGCTGGCACACCAGGAGGCAGAGCTGAGGCACCTGGAGCAGTGCTACTGCCAGGAGCTAAGGCACTGCAGAGCTGCATGTCGCAGGGCTGGCAGCTGCCTCTGTGTTTTGAGGTCTGCAATTCTGGATTTTAACTGTGTCCTTCACTGAGTGCTTACATCCCCTTTCAGATCTGGCTTTCTTTTAAGAGCCCAATCAGTGGTGGGCAAGACTGCATCTAAAGCTGTATAGTGCAGTGTTAAGAAAGCACTGGTGGGACTTCGCTGTGGTATTGGCTATGAGAACCACAGTGCTCATCCATAGAGCCCCCATGTCATGACATAACACGGAATATAGACTTACACATACGATTGCTTTTGCTTGTCAAGCAGAGAACTCAGGACCACGTCCTGCTGAACCTCAGCAGAGATGTTGAACTTCCAGGAGCCACCCAGAGGAACACAGTGAACTGAGATACATTTGGAGGTGCCATCCCCTGGTACGACGCTGGCAAAGGGGTGACGAGACAGTCTGTACTGAGATTTGAACCAAACCTCTTTCCATGCAGCCAGAGAACCTGGCAGGGCAGGCTGGCTCCTTTGCTCCATGCACACATGCACTTCCCACTGCAACAGCGGCAAGTGCCAGTCAAGCAGACTGACAAAACAACTGCTTTTCACCTGCTAATTTCTCTCTTCCTTTCAGCATTTTCTTTGATTTGCTTCTTGTTGAAATTCCCCCGTCATTACAAACTGTTTACTTCTTATTTCTAAATAGCTGCCATACTGTCACAGCCTCCAAGGGCACCTTGATAAGTTTTCGCATTTTAAAGTCACTTGGACCTAAACCGTGCCTGCCCAGCCTCCAGACAACCTTTGTGCAGATGGAAGACACTCTTTATTCTATTCTGCATTTTCAGGCTGCTTAGAAAATTGCGGAACCTTGATGTTGGTTTTTATGACAGAAGATTCATATTCTCTCACATGCTACTGAAAAGGTCTATTACCATAAAGGTTTGTTGTTTATGTTGGCTACTTGTACAGTCCAAGCCTTAAGATTTCATCTGCCTAGGATGCAGGGATCCCTCCACATAGCTTTCTATACCCCCACATAGGATTCTGTACGTCCTGATTATAAAATATCTTAAGGGAGTGGGATGTTCTCATCATTTATTAACCCCTCCTCTTATTGCAATGCTTAGGTGGAATATGCCTTTTCCCTTGGCCCATTGACCAATTCAGGCTGCCTGAATTGAAGAGAAATCTATTAGTCCTAGCAAAAGAAATGAGAAGTTTCTTCTTTATAGAAAGCTATGCTTTGTGAGCCAATTGACCAAACAGTGGTCAATGGTTAACGAGTTTATTAAATGGAAAAAAAATAGGTTGTAACTCCTGCTCCTTTTCCATTAGCTAGATACAACTAAAGCAAAGTCTAAATTAAAGCAAACCGCAAAGCAAAGTCTAAACTATGTTTTCTCTTCAAAGCACAAGGAGATGTCAGGAAGAGTTTACTGCTCCACAACAGGTATAAAAAAAACCCCACAGCTTCCTTCTTTGTTTACGTTATAAAGGGCTCCAAAATTTGAAGACACATCCAGGCTAAATAGCTGTGTAGTTGCTGTCATGTAGAGAGCCTCCCATTGCATAATAAACACATAGCCATCAGTAAACAGAGCAATAAAGTGCTCCTCAGCAATCAGTCAGTGGTTTGACAAGTCTCTCTGGGCTTCACAATAAATGCTATAACTGGCCCCTCAGAGATTTACTTCTGTCTGGAAACAACACCTTTTATGCACGTGGCTCCCAGGGAAGATAGAGGGTCCTGTCAAATAGTTCACTGCTGTCAATACATTGCTTTTGTAAGGGAAAATGAAAGAAATTAATAAAAACCCACCATATATACTCAATAGTGATGCTTCCATCCCCATGCTGGCTGTGTGCTGTATTTTCCAACCTCTACATCACCCTTAGGTGTGGTATCAGGGTTCTCTTACAGTTAAAATCCCCAGGGTGGAGCTGCCATGCTAACCCAGCTCAGATGGTGCCTTAAATACCCATTACCAGTATATTGCCCAGCAACAGACACAGACTTCCAGGTGCAGCTGCCTTTGGGAAACTTTACTTTTTCGCTTCCATCAGGTTTACGACTGCTTATGCTTTGCCTGAAGAGTGTTTTATGGATGATTTAAAGTCTCTATTGTCTTCATCAGCCATGTGTTGCAGCATTATCGGCTGTCACTGGTGATCAGAAATGCTAATGCAGGTTGACACTTGGAGGCAGGATCTAGACGACCTCCATGCTAGTTTTGACTCAGGTAGAGTTAATTTTCTTACTTTTCTAGAGATAGTATAAGGCTATGTTTTGAATGTGTGACTGTCTGGGCATTGTTCAGTTGGTGGTGAGCAATTGTTTTCATTTGCCTTACTTGTCTTTCTTGGGGTTTATTCCTCTTTCTTTGTTATTTTACTATTATTATTACTAATATTACTATTATTTCAGTTATTAAACTGTTCTTGTCTCAACCCATGAGTTTTCTCACTTTTATCCTTCCAAGACTCTTCTTTATCCTGCTGGGGCAGGAGTGAGCAAGTGGCTCTGTAGTGCTTGGTTGCTGGCTGCAGTAAAACCGTAACAGCCCCAGTTTTAATGACTCCAGTAAAGGCTCCTCACTAAGTGTCAAGACAAGGGGATGAAATCGTACCAATGGCCAAAAAGAGAATTCCTAAAAGAAGCTTTGCTTTTTTGGCAAGGTAGCCAGAAAAGAAGCAAATTTCAAGGCATACAAAGTAAAGAAATGGTTGGTTGTGGCTTAGAAAATTCATAGACCTTTAAAGTGATAAAAGCTTAACACTGTCAGATTTTCACTAAACGATTTCTGCATCTTACTGAGGAACTTGTGGAGCACCTTTCAGTGCTCTTGAGTGCTTCTTGAGTTGGTCTTGGACTAGTCCCAGGTGCTTCTGTCTACTATGACCCTGTTTGCATTCCTTGCCTCTCCATTCGTTGTGGTGATCTCCCTTGGATATGGCTGAACATCTCTGCTAAAGGAACATCTTGTAGTGGCGCTTTCCTTGCATGGTCTGTGAAAGCCAAAGGCACGAATTCACAAAAACAGAAGACGCATGGATAGATTTGCATGGGAGCTAGATAAACAAAATTACCTTCTGTGTACCTGAGAAAGTATTTAGGCACCCTTAACAAAGATGCAATTCCTGAAAGAAACTGTATCTTGTCTTTTAAACCTATTTGAACTCCATAGATGCCAGGTGCAAATATTACCAGTTGCTGTGGAATTGAGCTACTACGGCTTAACTGAAAGCTCATTTCCTGGAAGAAACCAGGCAAATATCAGGCTAGGACAACTTCCTCCATTGTTGACATGCAGAGAAGTCTATCAGGAGGTTTTCATTTGCTTAACTACAACCGTGGGGAGTCGCTTGCTGTGGCTTTGCTCGGTTTAGTATCTTATCTTTGTAAACTATTATTACTGCATTCGAAACATAAAACAAGGATATTCCAGCCCTAATTAGGCAGCTGATGCACTGCAACTGCAAAGGAGATGATTTTCAGGAAATGAGTATTCCCAAATTGAGCAGTCAAAGATATTTCTTTGTTATGAGTGCTGCAACAGCGGTACTAAATGCTGGGGGGGGGGGGTGTGTGTGTGATTGTGGGTCTTGCAGCACCTTCCACTATAGGGTGTGAGAATGCCAGGTTGCATTATGAAAAAAGGCAATGAAACCAGAATGTTAGTTTTGTTGATGTTGTTGCAGAAAAGATAAGAGCTGTAAAATAAATACTAGACTCACACTTGCAGGCAAGCACCTCCTCTTCTTTTAATTAATAAAACAGTCTAGTATTTCTAAGGAATCATAAAAGGTCAAGTGTGTAACATTGCTGTAAGTACCAGCTTGCCCTGACAGCTGAAGACAAACGTTGAAGACAAATGTTGTTACTATATTCTAGATATGCAGCTGCCCAATTAAGAAATGTAGGCCATTTATTACCCAGCCAGACTTCTGAGAATGGAGTGTACGGTTAATAAAGAGCCCCAAACCGATGATGCATCTACCTGTGAGCCAAAAATTCTACCTGTGCAATCAGACTTTGAACCAAGGCTCTTTGAAGAGCTGGAGCCATAAAAGTAGCGTCTGGAACTGCAGTATCAAACAGGATGATGAAGGAAGAAAAGGTGGAAAGTTTCCGTCTTAGACTGGTAATCATTTAATCAAGGTTAACAGTAATCTGGATGGTTTGAAAGAGAGGTTGAACGAAAGTAAACAGCCTAAATGAAACTATTAACACATATATGAGAGATTGGCTACATATGATTAAAGGTAAATTAGCTTGTGGCTACTTGTGTGTGCTTCCTTTGGTAAGGAATTAATTTACAAAACGCTCATATTTTATGTCTTGTCAAGAAATGTCATCTTTTATTACAATAGAGCCTGCGGTCACATGCATAAATATTGGTGCGGTAAAGTATATTTTCATTGTTTCCTGGCAATTGACATACAATTGCATTTCCACATATATTTACCAGTTTCACTTCATTCACCTAGACCGAGTGTTTTAAGAAACAAAACAAAACTGCTATTTAAACATGTACGTTTTCCTTCCTTCCCTCTCCTTTCATATGGTCAGGTCAGTTAAAATAGAAGCTACAGAAAAAAGTCTGAAGATAAAATATTGATGTACAATTCAAGCTGCATACAGAAGGTACTGCTGGGAACAACTATTCCTGAATAGAAAAGTTCAATGAAAATATATGATCTAAAAAGCCGATGCATAAGAAGAAGAAAGCCAGATTTTCATAGTCCAAATGGCTTTCTCTTGACAGCTCAACTTGGTCAAATAAATTATGATCCTTCTGGAATAAAAAAGTAATATTTACTTTTCACTCCATCCGTTTTCTTCTCAATAATATGTATATGCTTCCCAAGGTATTTAGAGTCATGAGATTTTGTTTGTATGGAGGTTTGAAGATGGAAAACATTATCCTGTCATTCCTGGTGTTGTGGCTGAGCTGGTAAATGAAGCCGTGCGGTGGAGATGCTCAACCACCATTTTTCATGAGTCATTTGGGCTCATCCCTCATGCCTGGCACCTCACTTGTGGTTCTAGGTGCTGGGACACCCAGAGAAGCATTTATGGAGGACTAGAATGGAAATGAATTTTAAAGCCACTTTGCAGTATCTTTGCTCACTTAGAAGGTGATAGACTCATGTCTTTTATTACTTATTGCAAACAGAAGGGGAAAATGTTTCATTTTTAGATGGCCATGCAATTAAGATGCATGGTTCTTAATGACCAGCAAAGAGAACATGGCACAGAATGTATCAATATAAAAACAAGGAAATCAAACCTGTTAGAGACTGATACAGTATAACTAAATTTTACATTTGTTCCTGAAAGGGTATTGGCACAAACTGAGCTCCTTAATTCTAAATTAAAGCTTTTATTCTGACCTGCTTACGACAACCCCTTCTAAAAAGGCTGTGTTTGCTAGATACCCAGGTGGCATTCACACATGTATTGCATTACAGAAAGAGACTTGACAGATTCTTATCTCTTCAGTGCAAATAAAAATGAACATTTAGAATTATGTGCCTTCCTAAGGAAGCCTGATTCTTCATGATATTGTTCTAACTCTTATGGTGTAAATATGTGTGTGTTTAGAATTCACACCTTGTTTAGACCTTAGTCTAGAAATTGGCCAAATTCTATCCACCATCTACCAGAGATGGGAAAATCTGCGCAAGAACTGTGACTGCAATAAATCTTGACACAAAAAAAAGGGGAAACAGATGATGAGTCCGTAGTTTAAAGCAGGTTTATACAATACACTGAAAAATAAAGGTCTGTATGTCCTTGAAGTGTTTTATTTGTCTGAGTTTAGTTATTGCTATATCAGGTCCTTAGCCATAGCTCTCAAACATTTGAGGAAGTTACCATTAGGCTTAATGACTATTGGCTAGAAGCCGTCAAAGACAAGTGATCTGAAGATAACTGAAACACATTATCAACTGCTATGTTTGTTGCAAGTTGAGCACAAAATAATTTTGGGGAGAAATGACAACTTCCTCTGCTTCACCAGCGGCATCAGATTTATAAGAAAAGCATGGGGTTCAGCTCATGAAAACTCAGCCCTTTAGGAGACATCTGAATACCTAGGTGCTGTGTCCCCACAGTGTTGGCTAAAGGTATGAATCAAGTGTTATCCTTAATAAGGCATCCGTACAACTTGACTTAAGTAACGCTTTAAACTTGAACTAGCTGGTCTGGCACTAGTTCTGTATTGCAGCTTTGTTGCTGAGATTATTAAACTAGTAGCATGACATCTGCACAGCCATGGTTTCCATTTCCAGCCCTCTGCAGCTAATCTAATCATCCCATGAAGTCACACATTGCTTTACAACCTTGACTAGGTTAACCGAGGTGGAATAATTGAAGCTAATTGTTGCAGCACAGACAAGCCCTGGATAGATTTAGAACATTAAGTCATTACAGCACCATGCATTTATGCTAGAGGGCACTCATATTTCATTCTGAGCAGTAACAGAGCTTGGCATTTGTATAACATATATCTTCAAAGCATGGTGCCAACAGTAACTTTCAAGGAGTGCTGTGAGGTAGGTGTGTACATCAATCCCTATTTTCCAGATGAGGAAACTGAGGCAGAAAGGTTAAGTTATTTGACCCAGTTCACAGCAGGAGTTAAAGGATGTTTAACACAAGTGTTAAGCGGTAACACCGCGATCAAAACAACTTGAAAATTACTCTCCTCGAAAAAAGCCAGCTCATGATATATATAGACGCTTACATCTATGTGTGTGCACAGATTGATTCCGGATGTGGATTTTTATTTTTAAAACCACAGACCTTGCTTTCTTATTCTAAAATTCGGTGAAGAAAATTAACCAGTTTAAGGGTTTAGGAAGAGCACATGATGTCTGTGTCCCTGGCTGTCCTCTGCAGTGTCTATGTAGTAATAGGTCATTCAGTGATAGTATCATCAAATAATTTAGGCTGGAAAAGACCTTAAAGGTCATAGAGTCCAACCATAAACCTAACACTGACAAGTAATAGGATGAACTTCAGAGGCACAAGAAACTCATAGGTCTCACAGGATAAGGTCAGTTTGAGGATTTCTAAATCAACACCTATTCACTAGCCTTTGAGAGTTTCACTCTGTTGCCAACTAAGTGTTCAGTTAAGTATTGCAGTGATGGCCGCAAACACAGGATGTCACAAGATTCTGCCTCCTCCTCTCTATGGAGTTACGCATCTTTAAGGAAAGAAGCCCATCTAAGAAGACAGCTCCTGGCACTGCGAGTTCCTAGCTTAGGAAGTAAAAGGATGAGTGGGAATAGAAAATGCAAGTTCTTTGTCTACAGCAGGAGACAGGCAAAGTTTGTCTTGCAGGGGCTTGAGCCAGATATCAAGACTTTTTGTCTAGACACATTTGTCTGAATGACTGCAAATTTTGTGGGATTCTGAATATCAACCACTTCATTTCCACAGAGCAGCTCAACAAATTCTGCACGTATTCCAGGAGTGGTTATTAGGACCATTTCATTTTACTTCCTGCTATCATTCATACAATTGTGTGTTTTAGAAGAAATGTTCTCAGAAAGCAGATACCCTGCTATTAAACACAGATGCATTCCTGAAAAGTTCAGCTGTTACATTATAGTGTGGATAGTGGATTTTTCCATGAAAATCACCATAATGGAGGGATGCATGCAGGGGCTTACGGTTTATGCATAGTTCAAACACACTGGGACATCTGTGGCATTAAGGATGGAGAGGTAGGACCAAAATGAATGAGTACTTTTAGAGGAATTACTGGTTTTATAGAACAGATAACCTTTCTGAAGATTCTTAGCTGCTTCACCTTTGAGGCTGTACCCCTGATTCCCTGTCTTGTCACCCCTCACCCTTGACTTGTTTCATTTTGCTTCATCTGAAAACAATGCTAACAACTATGAGAATTTAACTCTTCAGAAAGAGGGAGCAAATACGGCATCAATCTCAGGAGCTGAGATCTTCTGGAGAACTGAATGACATGGAAGGTTGCTTCATGTTCAATTTTGCTACCTTGTTATCTCTTTCTGAACAGCTATATTTTCATTATCGTCATCTTCCTCATATGAAACAAGATCATTGAAGTCTGGTGTGTGACAAAACAGTGCAATGATGATGGTTGCCTTGTCAGTGTATTGAGTAGGCAGGCTGGAAGACCAATGGACAAGTAGGGTATTGCTGTAGTCACATCACAAAGAAACCACATTGCAAAGTAATAGGTTTTGATATTACTGGTGGTGCTATCGCAGCAGGAAAACACACCATCACCATGAGTCACATTTGACCAATAGCCAAGGACAGTTTTGAACAGTTACTATCAATGAACATAATAAATTTTAGCTGTCAAAAAATGTGGAAACATTTAAGGATATTCTTGAGAAAATGGCAATCTGCTGATGGGCAATGTGGGCAGGCTGGGTACGTTGGACAAAGTAGAAATTGTGAATCGTAGTTTTTCAGCTCTTTTGATAGCCTGGAAGTCTCTTAGGATTTGAAGCAAGCTGAACAACTGACAATCTTGGAGGAATTCAAGTGTGGTTTTATAATATCTGGTTCAACAGACTGAATTGGATCACTCTCGCTAGCAATTATGTGTTTCACCAAGCATCTGGAAGCTTCATTGATGTTTATATTTTCCTGCATGTGAAAGAGAAAGAGAGGTTGATTAGTCAATATTAATTAGACCAGGCTGTAGATTTCCTGTGCATAATTAAACTTTTCTCTAGGCAACATCATAAGTTTACTTTCCTTAATAAACAGCTTTCAAAAATTGACTGTATTAATAATGCTTACTGTAGTTTTTAAGTTAGGTTTTATGTATGATTCATATCTCCTTTAAATTATACACAGAGCTCACTTCAAATTACTTCAAACTCTTGGTGATTTGATTGCTTCAATAAACCAAACAAACAAGTGCCAGAGGGATGTTAAAGACAGATGCCCGAAGTAAGGCTCTGGAGTCCATATTTCATTGCTTGAATAACAGTTACGCTCATTTTCAAATTATTAATTACCTACCAGCAATTACAGCCATCAACCACACTAATTTTTTAAGCCTTTTCCACAGTTTCAAGAGATTTCTGTATACAGTGCTCACAGTGAAACCCAGGATGAGCCAGATTCATTGAATAAATGATACAATTTCAAGTTACTCACAAAACAGTAAAAAGGTTCTGTATCATCTGAAGTCCTCACTTATTTTTAGTTGAGGCTGATTTATCTCACATGTACTGCTTCAGAAGAGATATAACACCACTGGCTTTATTTGTAAGGCAGAAATCCTCACTCTAGGAACTTAGAAGGAAAGGCAAAGCACATTTTCCTACTTGTGCCTTACTTCAACAGCATGTTTAATTTGCAGCAACCCTTACTCTGTAGAATAGGCAGAACTGAAATAGGCTGATCAGTGAGACATAGCTCAGAACAGCATATAAAATAAGTATTAATACTGAGTAAGGATTTTTTTTAATGATAGCCACTAGCATGTTTGGAAGAAAAACTTTTTTATGCTTTCTGGCGTAAAAGACACTCTTCCACTTTAACTATTGGCACTGATTATTTATTTTATATGACAGGATATAGAAACCTCATTATAGCTTCAATTTTCTGGGAAATCATATCACACCCCCAGATTATACACATATAGTAATGCATATAAACATATATGTATATATTTATTTATATGCAAATACTCCTCTTCCTCCATAAACACTATGCTTTTATTTGCTATCTAAGATTACTGAGATTTCCAAGCTGGATCTGGCGCCTGGTGTACTTAGACCATAAACACCCATGCATAGAGTGCCACGAAGTCTACCTTCAGCAAATGCTCAGCATCAATTCAACATAACCTGTACAATTTAACATGTGAAACCTTTTTCTGTATGTGTATGTTCAAAAACAGTCAGCTGAGATGTTTAATTATGAAGTTCAGCTATAAAGGAAACAAACCAAAGTACACATGTGTTTCAGCTGAGATGATACAACTATAAAAAAAGAAAGTTGGGGCTGTTCAGCCTGGAGAAGAGAAGGCTGCGTGGAGACCTCATAGCAGCCTTCCAGTACCTGAAGGGGGCCTATAGGGATGCTGGGGAGGGACTCTTCATCAGGGACTGTAGTGACAGGACAAGGGGTAACAGGTTCAAACTTAAACAGGGGAAGTTTAGATTGGATATAAGGAGGAAGTTTTTTCCTGTTAGGGTGGTGAGGCACTGGAATGGGTTGTCCAGGGAGGTTGTGAGTGCTCCAGCCCTGGCGCTGTTCAAGGCCAGGTTGGATGAAGCCTTGTGTGGGATGGTTTAGTGTGAGGTGTCCCTGCCCATGGCAGGGTGGTTGGAACTAGATGATCTTAAAGTCCTTTCCAACCCTAACTATTCTGTGATTCTATGATTCTATTCTATATGAAGACAAAAAATAAAGTAATAGATTATGTGAAGGTGATTTCTAATCCCCTTGAAATCAATGGCAAAGCTCCAAGAGTCCATTGACCATCCCTTCACGCCACAGTATAGAGCTGAAATCTGGGATCTAACTGAAAACGTTCATTTACGCTGAGATTTCTCATGCTTCTTCACCTACACAAGTGACCTTAAATATTTGACCTTTGACCTCTAAATAATATCAGATGGCTGCAAAAAACCCAAATGTTCAGACAATTCATTTACATACTAACCCCTAGAAAGTGCCCTAGAACTGAGAATCGGCTCTGTACTGAGGTGTTAAAATGTTACTGCATCACATGGCTTTCTCAGACTAGACAAGCGAATTCCTCAAGCATGTACCAAATCGTTTTTCAGGACACTGTGAAATTTTGTTAGAAGAAACAGACATGAAAAGTATCTTTCAGTACTGCTTAGAAAGCTGAAGACAAAACAAGATTGTTAAATGCACAAAACCATGCTAAAATCTAATGTGTTGTGTATTTCTTTACTAATGGACTGGTATCTACTTCATTTACCCATGTATTGCTTCCCTCTTGGAATGGCAAAGTACATTTTTTCAGTAATATCCTAGGGACTATCTGGGATTGTGCCCAAAATGATTAATGCTCAGCTGTATCAACCAAAACCCTTTTTGTCAGAGACTTAAGATCAGCATTTTATAGGAGTGAGAAAGGGAGAAAGAACCCTGAACCCCAAAAGCATAAAATGGGGATAGATGGACATCCCTTATCCCCACTGGTGATGGATGGAAGACCATCTGCCAGACCTGAGACTATAATTTCAGAAGCAAAAAAGTGATGTTTTACTTCAGCCATAAATCAAACCAAAGTAAAATTGGATCACTAAACCTCTTTTTAAACTTCTGTAGCTTTCTGGGGAAAGAAAGCCAAATTTAAACATGAAAATATTGTTTTGACATGAAAAGTCAAAATATTTGGGTTTGGGAATATGAAAATTAAAAGCTTCTTTTTTTCTGCATTGCTCTTTCTTATTTTTAATTAAATTAGTCACCAAATTTGACCCATATTCCTTATTATGTTAACTGCATTTTAAACTGAGTTTGCTGTTTCTTTAGTAGGTATCTGCCGAGATCTACTGAATATCTGTGAAGCGGAATTAGATAGAGATCATCCCCAGCTCTTTCAGGCCATTCCACCTGAAAAGGCTTCTGCTTTCAGTCCATGCCTACCTTCTTCTCTGCCAGGGGCCGTTCCTTTAGATGCCCCTGCTGAAGTTTATGTGACTGAACTCTTCTTCAAGCAAAATGTGTGGGTTTGCTACCTAAAGCATTCTCACCCATGTGAATAAAATTCTATCTTTTGTTCTGTATAAGAGGAAAGGAATAAAAAGACCTGTCCATAGTGTATGTTGGATCAGAGTGGAATTTTCTCATCCTGAACATTTATGTAAACTGTCTAAGCTGAGTGGATGGAAATTTCTGTCAGGTACAGCAGAGCAAGAGAGGAAGGTTGACTCCAGAAGATAGCACAGCTATTTTTGAGCTTGTGTTAGCTCCAGCCTTCTCCCATGGTTCAGATGACAACTGGTATGTGGATGAGAAGTGACATATTAAGTCACTTGCTGAAAGGAGCCTGTGCTTATGCCAGCAAAGCAACTCCTACTGTCCCAACTCTATGTTTTGATCACTTCCTTTCTGATGCTGTGTTGCCTTTTGTTACAACCCTAATCCTATGGTGTCTGTTCCGTGTCCTAGGTCTGAATCAGACGTTGCTGTATTCTGGTCTGTCTAATGAAATATTGATTTCTGCACCTCTCCTCCTCCAGTGTGTTTTGCAAAAGAAAAATCAATATTCTGCTAGGCAGTAAAGCAGCCACAGACAGTAGAAGGTGATCTGATATCCAAACACAGACATTCAGAGATCAGATAATTTTAGAGAGCAGGAGGTGTTGAAAGGCAGTCTAGGGAAGGAAGGAGAAAAAGAGACAGGTGAATATCCACCCACCAAATACAAAGAAACAAATAATCAGAGTGTGAGTTTGTACAGAGAGGAGCAGTCACAGACACCCTACTAGTTGTGCTGAAATATGGAAGCAGCCCCAATGACACAGAACAAAAAGATGTCTTTCCGTGGCTCTCTGTGCTGAAATCCCTTAACTGTCATCTCCCTCATGGCTTTTGGTCTACACAAAACACTACAGGAATTGTGACAATTGCTGCAGTTCAGACTTTTTTCTTTTCCCTTGCCTTTCTTTTCCTTTGCATTTCCTTGCCTTCCCTTGCCTTTTGCCTTGCCTTGACTTCTCTTCCTCTTTTCCTCTTCTTTTCTTCCTCTTTCCCTCTTCCTTTCTTCCTCTTTTCCTCTTCTTTTCTTCCTCTTTTCCTCTCTCTCTCTTCCTCTTCTTTAGGTCTTACCAAGGGACCTACTCTCTCTCCTTGGCAGAGCCACTTCTCAATGTCAACATGGTTCACAGGTTATCAGCTCTTGCATGGTACTAGATGCATCTGTAGTACTGAAGTTTGTTTTCCAGCCTCTTCCATATCAATTCTAGCTCCACAGCTCTCCTAACACAAGGGAAGGTATGTCTACCCATACTCCTTCTAAGGCTGCTATTACTCAGCACTGCATCTTTGATGTGTGATTTACAAGGCGTCTTTCTGGAATAGCAAAGTGCTGCTATGGTCATTTATCAAATGGAGAAAAAGCAGAGCCCCTGACAGAGAAAACTGCATGACCAAGTACATGGTGACTAGTTGCAAAGTGGGAGATGGCATATTTGAGGTCTTCTCATGATAAGGTAGGAACACAATAATACCTTTCCTTCCCAAGGCTTGTGGAAGAATTTTTACTGCAAGATCAGACATAAAGGATTTTACCCATATTACGGTTCCTATGTTGCTATCAGTCCTCTCTTCCTGCTTTTCCTCTACTTCTCACATTGACAGCCTGATTTATCAGGCTAGCTTTTATGAAACCCTTTCCTGAGCATCTCCCCTTTCCCTGTCCCCTGAGGTGTCTAACCCATGTTTGTGACTTCTGTGCCTCAGTAAATCCCAGCACCTGATAGACACTATCACAAGTCAGTGATGCAAGAACTATGTTGTGAATCCAACCCTAAGTGGCTTACCCTGCATCAACATGAACTCAGCTCCTGTCATGGTGCCTGTCTACTAGAGTTGGTCTTTCTCTTGAACCCATCAAGAAGGGATGCAAAAGTGAAGATCAGCACATGCTGCTCTTTATTACAATACAAAGCAAGGCAAAGGGGATAACTCTGAGCAATCCCTGAAAGCCAGAAAGGAGCACTGGAAGACACAAATGAAATTAGAGTTAGCTTTGTAGATCTATCTCCTTCAGATGTATCTTTTTAAGGGCAGTTCTATGGAAAAAATTGCAACTAAGGGCAGGAAAGGACGGTTGCATGATTTAAAACCTTTGAACCTATTGCTGTGGGAAATAATGTCAGTTTTGTAATGCAACTGTCCACTGAAGGGAAAATAAATACTTTATTGAATGTGTCTCAAAACAGGTACACAAGCTCAGCAAGCTTCTTTGCATTCTGATTGCCGTCCCCTTTATCTGTCAGCTCTGATGCAGATGTAGAACATTAACATTTAGAGCATTCCATTTTAATAGATGAAATGTATCCCTGCAGACTAGACTGATCTCTTAGCTCTTTACAGAAGGAAAAAGGCCTCTGCTAGCTTTATGGGTCTTTCTCACTTTCAGATGAAACTTCTTTCTTTGCCATACAGATATATTAGTTTTGTCTGGTTGTTTTCTGGTATAAAACTGCTCCCTTTCTGCATTTGGGTAGTTTCTTTCTCTGACTGAATCTGATGCTTTTGAGTCTTACCTTGAAAGTCAGGGTGAGGAACAAAGTGTATGCAGGCATAGCTCCCTGCCGTGGGCATTTGGGGATGTCTAAGCACTGCTTAAAGTCATGACCTTAGACTCTATTACTGGAGTTGAAGGGAATCAACTTCCCTTAAGTAAACATTTACAAATTCTGAAATAGTCAGGTATTAGATGGGAATTACATCTAATTCCCATCTTCTGCGTTTTATCTCTACAGTGCACCAAAATGCAGGAGCAAGGAAATGACTTTCAAGATGTTTTAACCTACACTCTCCTGGAGCAAGCAGTCTGAGAGTGTGGCTCCTTATGCTCCCTGAGCAGAGCTCCATAGGAAACTGCCAGCAGTAGCGCTTTATGAAGATGTACTATATTGCTGTGTTGTGTTTCTAGGAAAACACAACCATACAAGTTAAAAGCCATCTGGATGCATGAACATGAAATTCATGGATCTGAACTTTTGTGGCTGCAACTTTGAAAACAAGGGAATTTCTCAGATTTAATTCTTATAGCTGATTGGATGTTGTCCAATGAAATTGTTTGAATAGCTGACATTCCAACCTCAACAATTTTATGATTCTGTGAATTTCCAGCTTTTGGCCAGCACTGAATACCATATTTCATTAAAGTGATAGAGAGCTATAGGACAACTCTAATACCTGTGGGATAATCTGAGTCAGCTCCTCTTCTAGCTACAGGAAACAAGTTCTGCAAAGCATTCTGTACAGAGTAACTGTATATCTGAACTGAAAGCTTCTGCCTTAGGTGTCAACTTCATTTCTTGGCTCATGGCAGAAGCTGAAATATTTTCTAGGGCTCTGTGCAATGAGATTGATCAGACTGGGTTGTTTTTTATTTTGAGTGAATAAAAAAGACAGTGTAAGCACCCATACATCCCTTACTGAGCCTGGCAGCCTCAAATGGATTGCTTTGGTTGGAGTTACCAGATCAGCAGATTAGCTGTTGAGTGTCAGCCTAATTCAAATAAATGTCCAAACCTTGTTTATGGAAATCGAAACCGCATATCGCATTTCTCTACAAGTCTACTGTACAGCTTGGGGTTTTTTAACATTCATAGCAATTGTCCAGTCAGAAGAACTGGAAAATTCATGACTTAATTTAAACAAGTGCTAATAAAGTTGGTTTGTTCACAGAGCTCACTGGTAAGATGAGTAGAATTGCTGTCCTTGCTTTGTGGAAGAAGAGGCTGAATCAGAGAAGAGAGTGTCTTTCTGAAGGTCATCTGGTAGATCAGTGTCAAAGAGCACTTCTGATGCCTAGCCCAGCATTTGGGTGATATGATGCACAGTGGACTGCCCATCAGACCAAAAGCTGGAGAAAAGGTACATTATTATCCAGGTTTCTTAGACAAGGAAAGATTCTGTAACTTTTTCCTGGTCCAAATATGATGTGTTCAAATAGGACCTGAAAAACAGAGCATCCATCGCTGACAGCTGAATTACTGCAGAGAAAAGAGGAGCATAATCACAGCACAGCTGTGGTCAGTTGTGAGGTATTTCTGAAGTAGGCATTTTCAACTCCATTTAGTTTTGCCTGACTTGTCTGTTTTGATGCACAAGTTCCGTTTTCATTATGAGGCGATAATAAGCTTGAAATTGCTGCTTTTCTAATCCAAGTCAAAAGCTCACCTCTTTGAACTAGGAATGCTGGTGAAAACAGTTTAAAGGCTTGGAAATGTGAATGGAGCTCTCAGCTACTCTGGCCACATGCTGGCTAATTAAATGTGTGGCAGGAAGAAGAAATTTCCTTCCTTTAAAAAAATGATTCTTTCACAATAGTTGTCATAATGAGATTTATTAAAGAATTGACTATTAAGGGTTATTTCATGACAATCTGGGGATGTGCCTTTCAGTCTGCAATCAATATGGTCAAACTAAATATCCATGTATAAAAGATGACAGGCTCTCCACTGCATATATGGTGATATGTATAACTTGTGACTGCGTTGTGCTGTTGCCCAACAAGGCCTCTATTACATGCAAACTATCCGAACAAATTCTTCCATCTTTGTAGGGAACACAAGGTTGGAGCAGGCTGAGTATTTCATAGAATCACAGAATAATTAGGGTTGGAAAAGACCTTAAGATCATCTAGTTCCACCCCCCCTGCCATTTCCTTTAGATTAATGTAAGAATCAAAAATAATACGTGAGAATGCATTAGGTGGCTCAAATGTTTAATTCTGAAGTTGTTGACTTAGGAAAAACAGCACCAGCGAATAACATGGTGATGTTTTTTGGTGAAATCTGCCAGTTCGACAGACAAAAAATTTCAGACCACTGACAGCTTGAATTATGATAGGTAAGCTTCATGGTTCTGCTTTCTGCAAGACAACCAGAACTAAAAGATGTATTTTTGCCAGTAATCACTTTTGTTTTTCCAAAATGCATAAATCACATTTGGTTTGCTCTGAAGGCTATAACATTTCCAAGCACGCCTCCAGAAAACCTCTGGAGGTCTAATTATTCCAGGATACCACAAAAAAAAAAAAAAAAAAAAAAAAAAAGAGTTATTCCTTATTTGAACTTCTAAAACTGCTAGCTGCAATGTGACAACTCCTCTGCCAGTGTTATTCTCCTTCAGAAAAGAGTTTCTAGCCTCAATAGGAAACATAGCTAGGTTTTTATTTTCCCAGGACCCAAGTTCAATTACTGAATATTCCCTAGGCTGAAAGAACACCGGGTACATGCAACATCCAGCATTTTACAATAGCAGTAATAACTTTTGTTTAGAAAAAAAACCCCACAGATTTTAGTTCAGAACATAGAGCAAATGGGAAAATTATTCTGATAATAACAATGAGCCTAAAAGTTGCTATTGTACCAATTTCAGTGGAATTATTTACACCATTTTAAAGTCAGGAGTCTCCAGTTCTGAGTCGAAATCAGGTGTGGGGATTACAGAATAACAGATCCTAACACTTAGTCTATAGCAGAAAAGAAGAATCTGATGAGAAAGTCATGTGTCCTCAACTCTTACTGTTCCCTTCACAGTGGCCTTTGAAGAAAAGTATTGTCATAGCTGGATTTCTTTCTGTTCCTACATGATTGCACTGGTAACCTGAGGGCTGCTTGGGTTTCTGAGATAAAGTAAGAAGAATCTAGGTATTTCCTTTGCTTAAAATAAATCTAAATCTTAATTCTATGTGGCTTAGAAAAAAATTGAAAAACTCTTCCTCTGTTGTGACTATTTTATACTTTACATGTCCTTTATACTTCCGTAGTTCTGCCCAGCACAGGCTCCATCATCACGGTAAAACCTCTCTGTGACATTTGGAATTGTTTGTATGTTCATTCTCCGAAACGACCTGAAATGGCTTTTGGCACAATAATTGTGGTTGTTCTTAAGAGGCGGACACGTGCTTGCTGGGGACTGATGTATGGAATTCATGATACAGATTCCTTGCTCATAAGGCAAAGAGCAGTAACCCGCTGCATGACTTTGTTAATCTAAACCCAAAATAATGAAACTATGTCCCTCTGTACATTGGTCCATCCTGTTCCCTCTCGCTCTCTTTGAAAGTCTTTTAGATGCAGACATCTTAAAACTAGTTATTACTCACTTCTCTCTTGTGATTTTTGTGGTGGTTTTGCCCTCATGCCCCAGTTTTTAATGAATTAGATCTCTTCTCCAGATAGCGTAGACTCACGTACACATCAGAAATTAAGAAAAAGTAATTCTGAAGAAAACAGCCACACACAGTATGATACATCACTGGTGAACTGCATTCCAAATAAACACAACCTGGTACTTCATGTTGTTTGTGGTCTGAAAAACAGTTAGACACCTAACATAATATTGGAAAGGGACAGAATATGTAACCCTTACAGAAATAATAATAGGTTGTCCGGTAATTATTCCTTGACTCTCCACATCTTCTAGTGACATGTAAGAGACCTTGGCCTCTTTCTTAAACCAGAACTAAACACTGTCCATAGTAAAAATTAGGTTCATGCAATGCTTGAGGCAGTCTAGGACATTTTTGCAGTCACATTTTGTTGCTTCTGCTGTTACAAGTGAGATTTCTTTTAAATATTGACGCTTATATGAGTCAAGACCAGAAGACTAAAATACAAGTATACACTCCAAAGGTTCTTAAGAAGCTTTCGCAAAGTGCTCAAGATAAATTAAATAATTGAATGTAGCATTTTGGCTTTCAATCTACTAATAGTCTAGGTCAAACCAGAACTAAAAGCCTCACATTTAACACATCCAAATGTTCCCCAGAGGTGCTTAATGATGATACCAGCTTTCATAAACACAATATCCATCGAATTGTTGTGTTCAAATCAATATTTCACATGCCAGATCTCCAAATCTTACACGCACTGAGATTATCTGAGACATGTCAAGTGGATACATAGGACTACTGTACCTTGGGCTTTTATACTCTGAAAGTCCCAGTGCTTTATCTGATTTTTATCTCCATTTTCTAACAGGCACCCAGGAAATCTCTACCAAGGTAAGGAAATGAACCTCAGAGCAGCTCATTCATCACTTTGACCGTTAGTCTTTCCTTCCTTCCCAGATAAGTGATTATTTTTTTACATGCTTTTCAGAATGAATGCTTGTAACATTAAGCATTATACAAGTGCTTCAACGCTCCTGACTTTTTCTGGAATCTAGCACAGTAAAGCTGTTGTCTCAAATCAGGCAAAGTGTTTACATAAATATTTAGAGAGAATTCACTGTTAATAATTATGAAATATTATTATGACTATCATTCACAAGAGGTAGCTTTTTTGTCTTGCCAAAGGTCATCTTCTTCCCCAGGCTCATACACAGTAAGTCATTGACAAGCTACATACTTTACTGCTGGCCTATCGTATGAGAGCAGCTGCAGCTCAGAATGTTGCACATAATTCATAAAATCATAAACTCATAGAGTGCTTATGGTTGGAAATGACCTTAAAATCATCTAGTTCCAACATGCTGCAGGGACACGTCACACTAGACCGTGTTGCCCAAAACCCTGTCCAACCTGGCTCTGCTTTAAATTTGCTTTGCTTTAAATTTGCTTTGCAATAATAGGCCTAAAAGAAATAGAAATGTCTTAATTTACAAATTCACCTTTAACTAATTCCACCAAGATTGGAGCTTTGCAAGGTACACATTTAAACTGAGTGAACTATTTGCACTTGGAGAAACATTTAGAAATAAATGGAAATGTTTGTTACCTTGGCTGATGTTTCAAACCAGCCCACGAACCCATTATCTTTACAGAACTGATCCATCTTGATGCCGTTGTTCATAAGAACGTCTATTCCCTGGTCACATTTGTTTGCTAAGAGGACTGTCGGCACAGGCTTGCCATTTGGAAGAACCAACTTAGAGTCCAAATCCTCTTTCCATTTTGTCACTGCTTCAAACGTCGCAGGTCTTGTAACATCAAAGACAATAAATGCCCCCATGGCTTCTCTGTAATATACCCTGGTCATGTTTCCAAATCTTTCCTGACCTGTGGTAAAGAAAGAGGGAGAGAGAAAAAAATTGCCACCTTGTAAAAATCACTGCTTCCAGTCTAAGTCAATATTTCATATAGCATGTTTTCCAAGAGAACATTACTGAAGGTAGGGCTTCATTTTGTAAGTCTCTGGAAAGGTGCTGTTTGCCTAAATGATGACAAGTACTGTGCTAAAGTAATTTGTATGAAAATACAACAAAGTATAGCATGAAAAAAAGAGTTTTAAAGCAAACGTCCAAGGAAAGTTAACAACTTTATGACAAGCTTGAGCTTCAGTGTACAGTCTTATTATGCTGCCAGACTTCTAAGAGTGGGTATACATTATAGGACTTTAAACATAATGTCTTGGTATACATTATAGGACTTTAAACAGGAGTCACAAGAAATCTAGATACCAGTCTGGAAGCTGCTCTATACTATGGTATTTTGTGGGAAACATCTAGCAATTGATCTGCTCATGCAGGAAGAGGATCCTGCATACACTCCTGCAAGTGGTAATAATCAACAGTAACATACTCTAAGGCCATACCAGGCATTAGATTCATTTTGAATTTACTTTTATTGGCAAACTAAAACACAGAGGTGAGAGAAGTGAATTTAAAGCCTTGCAAATATGGAAAGTGTTCTAAGAAAGCTGTATTACTGCAGTGAAAAGATCTGGGAGGAGGTGTTTCACAGTAGTTCTGTTCAGAAGCTTTATGGTTTCATTTGATGAATTCAAAGTATTTCTTGGAAGTTATTTACAGTGTTTTTGTGAGCTAACAATATATTATTATATTTGAACATGGAGGTTTGTAAATGTCTATCATTTTACATGATCAATATAAAACCCAAAACACTTGGCATCAGGATGTGGGTTTGTTATACACATGCTGTTTTCATGGGAATTTTGAAACAGCATTTCCAGGAATGGAAATAAATTACACAGAATTTTTCTTTAAGCAAACAAAAAATAGAATTTCTATTGATGTCTACTGCTGAGTTGTGATCTGAAAAGTAGAATTATAAATTCCTGAAACATCTCATAACAGCAGTCTTAAATACAACTTTAAGAATTTAACAAAACTCTTGTATTCATACATATGCTTCCATAGCTGAGAAAACGTGAGATGAAATTAAACAGCATTCAGTGGAAACCTGTTTTTAGCCTTATTTTCTCAATGTGCATAATTCTGAGAAGGTTAGGAAGACAAGAAGATTAGGAGGCTGCCTCTGACCCTAGGAAGGCCACCTGTGGAGGTTTTATCTGGAAGTTGTGTTGTCAGATGTAAAGCTGGGTTGAGAACTGAAGAGTACTGATTACGGGGCTTCTAGACCATGTAGTTTCATTTAATGGAAGTAGCACTGAATGCACTTATGGGGTCAACACTCTCCATTTGTGAAGTTTATCTTTGGATTTATGTTGTAGCTGTTGCAGCAAGGAGAAAGTCATTCACATGATACAGGAACCAAATATTGGTGTCTGTCTCCTCCAAGTCAATATTAGGGGTTTTTCTACCTTAAACAAACACTGTGTTCCACTGATAAAACAAGCTGAAAGTGCAAAATTTCTGGGACATGTGAGTTCATATTGAAAGATTCTTATGGCTGTGATTTGTTAAAATGTCTTATGATTCCTATCACTGGGCTAATCAGATGAATGGCCAAGTCATGTGCTATTCAATAATCTCCTTGAGCAATTTTCTTTCATCTGCAAGAAGGTGCCTGCAAACAGAATTTGAGGTCTGACCTTTGCTTGCAGTAATGCAAGCATCAACATATAAGAGTAGTTTTTGATTCATGGCATATTTCAGTGATACTTTATATACTTCTGCAAAGTTCTTGAAACGTTTACACTGTAGATGAGATGTAGATGATGTAAGAACTAAACTTGGGCCTTACACATATTTATTGGAACAGAGATCTCTAAGATAGGTGGGACATGCCATAGAACAAGAACTATATTATTCATTTGCAACACAAACTAATTCATCGCAAAGTTATTAGAAGAATAAAAGACTCCTATGATGTGATCTTCTGGCTCATAGTGGCCTACAAAGTTCTGACGGATAATATGCCACTGATTCCTCCTCCTGCTTTGGCAGATATCTAGGTTTCTCACTGCACAGAAAAGCTACTGTGTTTGTAGAAGCAGCTTTATGCAGGGTAACACAGCTCATCAATTTCCATTATCACTTCAAAGAGAGAAAGAAAGAATGAAGCTGCTGGCTGAACAATGTGTGTAAACCCTTTCTGAAGTGGTCTGTTCCCCCCTCGGTTGCAATAAAGATATGAACGTACTTGGCATAAAGACATTAAGCAATTTTGAATGGAAAAAGGTGGTTTGTAAACCCCAGAATTTTATGTCACTTGCATAATGGCTTTACTTTTACTTTATTTACATTGTAAGAAAAGTGATCTCTAGTGTTTCCATTGTGCTTGGAGACGTAAATACTGTGTCTAAGGACCCAGGAGGAGTCTTTTTCCAGATATTCTCCCTTATGTGAACAAATCCTTATCTATTATATGAGGCTCCTAAAACTTATTCATATAGCAGAATTACTCATGAAAATGGGAACAGTTTGATGTATTAAAGGTGTCAGAAGCTGGCCTTAGGTTTTCAGCAGCACAATGGCTTAAGCAGTAAGTAGGTTAGAAAATAGATCAACCATTAGGCATTCAGCGGTATCTTGGAGGCAACCTTGAACCTTAGGATCTATTTTATTGCAAGAGGGACTGAGGGAGATGGGTTTTGCTTTTCACTGGAAGGGTCAGAAGCTTGTGAAATATTTGTTTGATCTGGCCCATTATACTTTACTGCATCCCTTGCAAGGCCACTGGCATCTGGCATCAAATCCCACAAGCCTGATGGCCTTTGCCCACTGAGATGGTGCTTTAGGTTGTGATCCATCAGCTGTAATTTAGGTTCCATAAAATTAAGGGGTGGATCTAAGATTAGGGTCCCTTTGTAGTCAGAGACTGAGAAGAGATCTAGAGGGCATCTTCTCAGCAAGAACTGACATTTAAGAGTGGTCTCATAAGCTTCTTCATGTAGGTATTTAACCTCTACCCTCAACCCCCTGGTGAGCCCAGGGTGAGTAGCTTACTCTCAGATGGTTCAGTACAAGATGCCTAATTGTTAAACCAGATGAATTCTGGTTTAAACCTCTTCGAAGTGAACCCAGTGAGACCGAGGTGCCCAAACAACAAGATTTCCATTAAGGGGAAGGGCTCCCTGTCTAAATAGCACCTTCCTGCCCAGCTCTCCTAACCTCAGTGGCACTTCTGCCACAGGGATAAGTATCATTTCATGGTCTTAAAGCAGCCAACAGCTGAATTTTCATAGCTTATAAAAATTCACCCCACATAAACTTGCGAGCATGAATTGTACAGAAGTCTACAATTTCCACTATCCACTACCATCCCTGATAAAATTATAAAAACTAATGGTAAAGTGCTAAAACTCAGATAATTTCCACCATCTCTCCCATAGTATCTGAATTATAGTGCAATATAAAAATTAATTAAAACTGCCTAATGCCCAGTTTTCCAATGGGGCTTGCCACCATCCATTGTCCTAAGAGGCAAAGGCTTCTGAGAACCACCACTGCTATGTAGAGGGGCTTTAGGCAGCACTGAGAAGTTGGAAATTGTGGAGAAGATCTAAACATTTCAATGACACACCTTCACACCTTCCTTTTCAATATAACTTCCATAATTTTCATCCTTGAATTCAAGTCATTGTCTTTATGGGCTGAAACCTAAGCAAGCCCTAATGTGGTGTTCACCCCCCCAGAATGCAGAAAATAGGCTGTCAGCAGGATCAGGTCCATGGATCTCACCACAGATCTGTACTGAAATAAAACCACCCCAGGCAGGGACTTATTTATGTTTGCAGAACAGTAATTTCAAGGTAACTTAGCCTAGAAATCACCATGACTATCTTATTTATGCATATGTACTGCAGATGTGCTGTGCCTTGTGTTGGTGAACAGCCCATTTACTCATCCTGGAGCATAACAGAAACTTTACAACTGCTGAAACATTTGGCCGTATCTGTGCAAAGTCTGATGTTTCCAGAGGTGAAAGTTGCAGGGAAAGGAAATGAAAGTGTTCTGTTACCACTGGTATTGTGTGGATGTCTCCAAACGATTGGTCCGACTCTTTATGAGATGAGAACCAGCCTTGTAGAGGCAAACCAACATATACTGGGTAGCAATGAATAATCCAGCCCACACACGCGCAGCAGGAGGGATAACAGCGATGCTGACAGGGCTGTGAAAAAGTAGCAGTGGAAGGGGAAGGCTCTGAAGTGCTGCTCTCTGCCCTCCACTGCACTCACATTGCTGCTCCCTGCAGTAAATCTGCAGCTAAAGCTGGTCTTCAGTGATCTGAGGGCTGCGTGGACACAAAGCACCGACAGTGGCGCTGAGAGCAGCCTTGCAGGGGAGGGAATAGCAAATACACCCGGATCTGATGCCTGCAATAGTTGGTTTCTGCAAAAGCAGCCCCAGCCTGCATCTGCAGGACCACCGCACCACAGCGCTCTTGTTCAAAGTAGGATTAAGAGTTTCTTTTAAGGCCTTCCTTTTATCAGTCTGTTCATTAATTTAAAGTATACTCCTACAGAGGCGGCAAAAAAGATAAGGAAACAGAAACAGTTTACTGAGGACCAAGATTTAAAGATGTATGACCCAGCAGTAGAGGTGATGGCACACTTTCACAGGGACATGAGCACCAAAACTGGGAATTTGGGACATTCAATGACATAATTTGGAACTGCTGTGAGGAAATTAAAGACAAAGAGAATTTTACCATGTATATCTCAACCCAGACATAATAGTGAAAATTCAGTCACCACAAACTTAGGCACTTGAGTGGATAAGACATAAAATCATAGATTTTAATGCCAGCGTCTTGGTACAGAAATTGTAACAGCATAAACCACGAAGCTTTGTCCAGTTATTCCTGTCTGACAACCATAGCTTCAGGGATATATTATCTGTTACAAAAAGTATCCAAGTCTTACTGTAGTAGCATGTGATGCAGAACCTAACTTATCCCTGAATTAAACTTTCTAATGCTTAGTTCCCTTATTGTTCAGCAATAAGGGAACTCATCTAATTGTCTCATCTAAATAAATGTGGTTTCATTAGATCTTATTTACTTATTAAGCTATTAGATCTTATTATACTTTTGTTTATCAAATCAAAGAATACAGAAAAATACTTTAAAGAAATACAAACTACATTTATCTATGAAATTAGATAGCACCAGATGAACCAAATTTGCTTTTTCTTCTTATGTCTGTAAGGGTAAAAGAGGTTAAACTGTTTGGTCCTACCACAGCTGGAGTATGTCACTGCTCCAATTAAGTCACTGTGTATGTAAATCCTGCTATTAATGCAGATGAGCTTGACACCAGTTTTACTCAAAACCTTTTTGAGAAGATTATTTCTACAATGTTAAACAATTTACTACCCACTGACCCGCACAGTGAAGTGCATATTACACTTAGTGGTAAGTTCACTGGCTGTATAATGGAGAGAGAGGAGAGGACGTAAGAGCTAAAATGGTAATTGATATATATATATATACATGTACCCACATACATATAGAAACATGTAAATACTGATACAAGATATTATTGATAGATTTGCAGTATTTGCTTCAACTTGAGATGTCTCGAATGCAAAGCCAACATCCTTCAATGTGGTCAGAGACCAAAATCTTATTCCTCTATCCCCAAAGCTAAACATGGTCTAGAAATAGAGATACTACCTAAAGAAAAAGGATGTTCTGAGACCAGAGTTTTTACTTTCTTTTCTCTTTTCCTTTCATATTTGTGTTTTCCAAGTGATGATATGTGACCAGACACAGCCAGGGTAAAGCATTTCCATTCCCTCCATATTTCTAAACTGTTTTACTTTGCTTTCACTTTAAAACATATTTTTTTTCTCACCAGCCAGATGACTTATTCAGGGTAACTTCTATGCCAACACTGCACTGATGTGAATTCAGTGCATTGCTTACAGAACTTATGCTCTATGTACATCTATCAACACCTGAAGCTTACACAGAAGTCATTAAAACTGAGACAACTCTTTCTTACTGGCCACTGTCTTGACCTTCACAGAGATGCTTTGAATTGGGCAATTCATATGAAATTTAGTACTGTGGTGTAATTCTCTCTGTCATGTGTGATAACTCAGAAAGCATGCTGCTCATTCAGTACTACAACTTGGTGTAATTGCTCCTGCAGCCTGACTGAAAGCTACATCATATGATCCGCCAGCACATGATTAGTAGTGTAATGCATCTCTGAAACAAGGCAGGCAAAATACATTCTTTAAGTCCCTGACGCATTCAGAATCTACCATTAAACGCTCTTTGGCATGCAGAAAACTTCTGGATGTGTATGTATTTATTGTTATAACTGATGAGCAATAAAAGCAACATTTACTCCCTTATTCCAACTCTTAATAAACTGAGCACATATGTATTAAATATCATAAACCCACAAGACTTTACTGATCATAAAAAAGCCAAGGTTGTGCATGTTTTGCAGTGTTGTTGCATAAGTTTTGGTGCCTTGGTGCCAAATTCAGAGCTCAGACATGAGGCAGCTCAGTGCAGAAGAAAGGCACTCCCTCCGCTCCTAAGAATGCCAAGAATTTTCCCATTTCACTAGTTTTA
This sequence comes from Lathamus discolor, assembly GCF_037157495.1. Classification (NCBI taxonomy): domain Eukaryota; kingdom Metazoa; phylum Chordata; class Aves; order Psittaciformes; family Psittacidae; genus Lathamus; species Lathamus discolor. The sequence continues at coordinate 119,639,733 of NC_088887.1, read as the reverse complement.
CTCTGTGCTGTTCCAGACTAGATCACTGAACCCACAGCTCAGGCCACAGGCTGGCCCAGTTGCCTAACAGCTGATATAACATTCACCTCTATTCCCTGTTTAACGAATGTAACTTCTTCATTTAATTAAGGTTTTAAAACACCTTCCTTTTTGCTGTAAGTGTTGCGTTACAGCTGGACTTGGACTCCTAAGGACACTTAAATGAGAAATCATCGCTTAAAGCATGCAAGACATGCCATCAAGATAAACTTCTATTTTGTGGACTGAATCAGAAGTAACTCATTCCTAAGTGGGGTGCCGAAAAATTGGTGGATTTAATTGGAAGCCAAATATAAAATCTCCAAAGCACTGACAGCAACAGTGTTGAAGTCTGTGGGGTTTTAATTATGTAAGCGTGCAAGGACAGCTCTATTCCCTTATTCTTTTTCTCCTAACAAAGTAAATTATCTTCATTTTCTTGGTGTTGGCAGAAGGACAAGTAAACATGAGTAAATAAATTTTAACAACCAGGATTATTGCCAGAGAGAAACACTTCTCTTTTCAAAGCATGTCAGAAGTTGTTTATGTTTCATTGGGCTGAAGAAAGGGAAAGAAAGGAGGGTGCTTCGAGAAAGGAACTCAGCAATACTTTTTCCTTATTTATTGAACTATAAAAATGATTTCAACCACCTTGTTGAATCCCTCATCTCTTCCACCAAATAAACAGTTGTAACAGGAAATTCTTGTTTCTCTCCCTCCCGTCACAGAGATCTGTAAGTATAATGAGGCAAGCTGAACAGTAGTAGCTGCAGAACAAGTGGGGCATTCGAAGAGGGGTGCCCATGTCCCCACACATGTCTAGGGGCTTGGGAGGAACATCAGACAGGGCAGGTTTCACCCTGACACCCCTTGTTTGGAGGTCTGCTGGGTTTAGGAAACTCCAAAATGTCAATCTGCCCATAAAGTTTTCTTTCCTCCATCTCTTCCCCCTCAGCACATAGGCACTGGTAGCTTCCAATTTAAATTAATTTGGGTCTATATTTTGTACTGTCTTTGGACAGGTTATGGGGCAAAGGGTTCTCCTCTGTACTCACCTGCAATATCCCAGAGCTGCAGCCGTACCACAGTCTCAGCATCCCAGCTCAGCACCTTCAAGGCAAAGTCCACCCCGATGGTGGCCCGGTAGTGAGGGGAGAAGTTCTGGTGCACATAACGTTTGATGATGCTGGTCTTGCCCACTCCCAGGTCCCCGATCACCAGCAGCTTGTAGAGGTGCTCCTTCTGATTGTGCTTCTGCATCCTTCCTGTGGCTGCGGCTGCTCCCTGCGAACTGATTGCATGCTCTGCCCAAGGAATCCTGCCAGCCCGAGGGGGAGAGAGGGAGTGAGGAACCGGGGAGGGAAGGAGACCAAGGTAGGTGGAGGCTCTTTCCCTTTGTAAGGAAGCAGGATCACCAGGTCCAGCAGGCAGCTCTGCTGGGAGGTGAAGTAAGCAAGGCACTGGGGGATGAAAGTCTCCCGGAAAGTTTTGTGTGATGTGTGTGAAGATCAGCACGAGGTGTGTCTGGGATTAGTCTGGCTACTAAAGACCTTGCAGGGAAATTCATGCAGCAGCCCTGTTCCCTGGTTTGCTCCTCGCTGGAAGGACAGGGTTTCTGTTGTGCACTAGTTTTACACATAGGTTCTTAAACGTGACAATTTATCACCCTATGCTTGTTTCCAGGCATCCTTAACATGTTTGTCACAGCACAAAAATAAAAGAAATCTCCTTTCAGAAGTTTCACTCCTCCTTTAAAGTGCAAAAGTTAAACCAGTGTGACTTTACCTTTGGATGTGATTTGGTTTTAATCAGTGTAAGTCAGTGTGAATGCAGTTGTATCACTAGAAGGGGTGGTTACAGCAATATAAAGCATCTGTACTTGTGTCCCCACAAAGAGGGCTGGATGAATTTAACTTAAATCATTTAAAATCCATGGAATTTAATTACAACAGATGCATATATTTTAACATAATTGCAGTTGTCTGTCTGCACCTATAAGCATGAATGCAGCACACAGCTAATGCTTTGTTTTTAATTACAATTAGACTCTACAATGCAAAAAAAATCCAAATTTATCCCATGACTCCGATAATCAGAAGTTATGAAAGCAGAACAGCGTCAGAGCATATGAATGCCAGGGTCTCAACAGTCCTCTGTTTCCCCAAATAAGTGATATCAAACTTGCAAACAATTGAATGCATTTGAGTAAATCATTCCATTGACATGACTGACCCTGTATTTTAAATGAACACAAGGACAGTTCAAACACGCAGCTTAGCTGGAGACCCCTGTCCATTGCTTGTAGGTGTTTGATTCTTTTAACAGTTTTGATATCGAAACCCCAGAATTGTCATAGGCTGTGGAAATGATTTTTACATTTATTGATGATATTGGTAAAATAAAACACATTTTACACTTATTGAAATTTTATTTAATGGAGCTCTTATCCAAATATGCACTGAAAAGGCATTATAAACTTGTCATCTATCCAAAAAGCTGGATTTTAGTAGACAAAGAATTCAGAACACTTGTGTTATGCAACCTCTTATAATCAGTCTTTAAACTCAAACTTTACAGCTTTTCTATATGCACACACAAAAAGTGGAAATGGGTAATTTGAGAGGAAAATTGTTTTATTTTCCTTGAAACTTTTTTATTTTAATAAGAGGCTTTTTTTTTTTTTCTTTCAGTAAGATGAATTCTTTTTCCAAAAACAAGTTCTCATCTCTATCACTCTGTTTAGAGAGAAAATTTTAAAGGGCTTACCCTTGTTAGCTACAGACATGTAAGACTACAACCAATTCACTCCAATCAGTTATTATCTTTCCATGACTCAAGCTTATTACTGTTGCTACTGGTAGGGTGCAGTCTGTGAACCTTACCTTCACAGCACTGCTGTTTTAGGAGAGGATGCAATTCCCAATGCACTTCTAAGCACTCACAATTCCCTTTAAAGTTTGATGATTTCGCATTTTAGAGGTCAAAAAAGGACAGGCTGAGAGGTTATAACAATTCAAGAAATTACAAAATTGGTGTTTCTGATGAGATTGAAATTACACCTGATCTTTTATCCTTCTTTGATGATGGCCAGTGCTTGGAGAGCAGTGCATGGAAGATCTCTGTGAGCAGGTATTAGGGAACTGGAGATCTTAAGCTGTTAGCAAGAGATTGGCCTACACCCAGAAGCATGAGGCTTTACCTCTCTCCCAAAGTTTTTGTTAGCATTAGCTATAATAGCTCTGGATAATCGTGTTACTTGTTCAAGTTTCCAATTCTTCTTTGAACCTGCCTAAATTCTTGGCCCCAGCAGCACCCTGGTACAATGAGCTCCTCAGAGGCTTAACCAAGGTCATCCCCAGATGGCCGAAAGGGCTACAAGGAAGGTATTCAGTGAGGTGCTCAGATATGGGGTGAGCATGTGGAAGACTTCATTGCTTTCAGAGGGATGATTTGCTGAGCTACTCTGAGGCATGGACTGAAGTGTCTTGCTGAGTGGAAGTTGTACCCAGATCTCCCAACTCCATGATGAACTGGCTTTCGTAGGCACTGTGCTGAAAGCTCCTAAGATGAGAGCAGGTTCTTAGCCCTTTTTGGAGGACTGTTCCCATGTCCTTAACTATGTGTCTGTATTGGTTTGCCTTCATTGTCATCTATAGCCACCAGAGCAGGCAGGTGTGGATGTATTCCTCATTTGCAGTCACGGGGCAGAAAATCTGGGCTGGTCAAGTCTTAAGTGATCACTGCAAGACTTGTTTGATGTTACCACCTGATCCCTTCAGGCACACAATGAGATTACTGTGACTCCATGATTTGATGTCCACGGAAGCACAGTTAGCCTGGAGCTGATGCAATGTAATCTGTCAACTGAGACCTCAGTTAAGGGCAGGTAATATAAACCGTATTAGCTTGCACTTACCACCCACAGGTAGTAGTTAGCAAGGCTCAGCTGACAAAGAGTAACTTGTTAAGCTGGGAGAACCAGATCGTGTCTCTGAGTTCTTATTCTGCTGCTTCAGATCCTTCAATAATGCCAAGGCAATAAGAACATGCAAACATGCCACTCATTTAGTTGATATTTCGGTGTTTGTATTTTGGTTGTCTGTGTTTTTCCCTGGCAAAGACACACATTTTAAACTTAATTAAATCAATTATCAAGTTTTTTAAATATTTAGTTCTTAAATAATAACTGAAATGCTACAACTTGTACCTACACTATTTATTTTTGTATTCCCTGCTTATTCACTATGCTATTTGCCACAATGGTATCATCTGATGCCCTGGTCTATTTTAACACCTATACTGATATTATTAGAGTATATTAACACTCCTTTTTAATTGACAGGAATTGATATTATGATGTTCAACCACGACAAGTGCAAGGTCCTACACCTGGGTCAGAGCAATGCCAGGCACAGCTACAGACTGGGCAAAGAAGAGATTCAGAGCGGCCCTGCAGAGAAGGACTTGGGGGTGCTGGTCGATGAGAAAATGAACATGAGCCGGCTGCAGTGTGCGCTCGCAGCCCAGAAAGCCAACCGTATCCTGGGCTGCATCAAAAGGAGCGTGACCAGCAGGTCAAAGGAGGTGATCCTGCCCCTCTACTCTGCCCTTGTGAGACCTCACCTGGAGCATTGTGTGCAGTTCTGGTGTCCTCAACATAAAAAGGACATGGAACTGCTGGAACAAGTCCAGAGGAGGCCACGAGGATGATCAGGGGACTGGAGCACCTCCCGTATGAAGACAGGCTGAGGAAGTTGGGGCTGTTCAGCCTGGAGAAGAGAAGGCTGCATGGGGACCTCATAGCAGCCTTCCAGTACCTGAAGGGGGCCTATAGGGATGCTGGGGAGGGACTCTTTGTCAGGGACTGTAGTGACAGGACAAGGGGTAACAGGTTCAAACTTAAACAGGGGAAGTTTAAATTGGATATAAGGAGGAAATTCTTTCCTGTTAGGGTGGTGAGGCACTGGAATGGGTTGCCCAGGGAGGTTGTGAGTGCTCCATTCATGGCGGTGTTCAAGGCCAGGTTGGATGAAGCCTTGTGTGGGATGGTTTAGTGTGAGGTGTCCCTGTCCATGGCAGAGTGGTTGGAACTAGATGATCTTAAGGTCCTTTCCAACCCTAACTACTCTAAATTCTAAATTCTAAATATAAACTCTACACATCTCCATTGTAATTGATGACATTTAAGGAAATTCCATCAAATTAAGGCATTACAGACTTTGTCGGCCTCAGCATAAACATGAAACCCATTTTACAGTGATAATTTTCAGGAATTTCTCACTATTCCTCTGTCATTAGTAGAGATCCTTTTCTCTGAGAGAAGTGATAAAACTGAAGATGCAATTACATTGACAGGGATCAAGGGCAGCATAACTGCATCCTGGATTTTATTACTCCTCTCTGCGTGGCATATGCCACAGAGAAAGACGTCAATCTTGACTGAGCACCACAGTTGTTACCAACATACATTTAAAACTGACAATGTTATCTGAGATACTGAAACCACAAAGTAGTAGTTTTTGTCCAAGGAAACGCATTCAGATTATTAGAAATGTAGGTACTCAAAGAATTGGCATCTCATTACCTATGGCTTTTACACCACAGCCATTGATATCATACTTCGTAGCCTTAAATATCTTGAGGGGATTTGCTATACCACCCTACTGATCTTACTGAATATGATATAATATAAATGACACCATAATCCAGAGAAATGCTAAATATACATCTGCATATGTATGCATATATCTGTATATATACAGATACACAAATTAATATGTAGGACCAGAAGATTATTTTATGTCCTGCTTTAAAACCAATGCAAAACATTTTCATTCTACAGTTTTTTGCCAGACTTCTGTACCCCAGTTAATCCTGGGACATGGAATAAATACTAAATTGCTAGCTACACAGAAGACTAGTTCATCTTTTATTAACATATGGTCTTCCCCATTTCAGTCATAGCACATTCACTGACTTCACTATGGGAATGGTCAAGAATAATCTTTTACAGCTAAATAGATTGTTTTAACAAAATGGTGCATTTCCCCCAATTTTATTTTTAGACTAGAAAGACTTAATTAATTTGGATTTTCTTCAATTCCAATGGTTCTTGTGATTAAGACATTCAGTTAAAACTCACTATGACTCATCACACATACCCATACTGGAATGGTTATTGACTTGCCAAACATAGCTAAAGCTCTGCTTTGATTAAATTATGATCTTCTTAACTTATAATTAACTTAGCAGAAAATGCACTTTATCAGGAAAGATCCCTCAAGGAATACCTAAACAAAAGTGTATGCAACCAGCAGAATAGATTTTGTGGTCAGATGTCATGTTACTGTTCTGAAACAAGTTATAACTCCTGCACTCAATTATTCTCACTCATTGGAAATTCAGTCTACACCCTGGCTGAAAGCACTCTATCAATAATATAACAATGCAGATTGAATGGGCATGCCCAAGTGTTAACCACTTGGGAATTACTATCCAGATGTCCCACAAAACAAGGTCTGGATGGCAGGAATAGCTTACAGCAGTGTCTGTTTTAAATCAGGAACTACATTTCCTGCATTTTAGCTGAAAACAGTTAAAATCTTACAATTGCAGCCCTGTTATAAAACTCTTAAACAGGCACAAGTTACCGGTTGAGTCTCTAGTTTTACCCTACTAGAGCAATGGATCTTTCTAGGATTGGAGATCTTGCAAGACTAAACCTCAAGGCAAGATGGGATTCAGGCCAGAGAAACAGCGAGAACACAGGAAAAGAGATTACAAATGTTAACAGCCCATATGTGTATGAATCATTGTATTAAAAGACTGAGAGTTTGTGGCTGTCGCACAATTACAAACCTTTAGTCTGATAAAGGGACCTTGCTTGGCTACTTATTGCATATTCCAGTATACCTTCCATATCCACCAGCCCCGTACAGATGCCTCAGGGCATCTCAGATGGTTTCAGTTACCTGTGTGATTACAGTCAGTGCTCAGATGCAAACACATGTTTCTATTCCATCAGACTCAAAATATAACAATAATAATTTTATGTAATTCCTTTGCTCAAAACTGATTTTTTTTTTATTACTACAATTTTTTATTGTTTATAGACTCACAGCCTAATAAAATACAAGTTAAGGTCTATCCTTTGGAGCCTGCAGTGAAATTTTAAATGGGTTGCAGTGCATTTTACACCAAGTGCATTAGAACAGTCCCCTGGGAATTCACAAACACGGTGCAACTCAAAGCAATAAGAGGAAGGACCAAAATGTCTACCATGGGTAAAATATAATAACAGAGGGTCAATAATACTTTGGGAAAAATAAAATGCCTTCTCCCTGAGGCATTGAAAGCATCATACAGCACAGAATTAGTCTGTAATGACTGCTTCCAAATGAACACAGTTGTGTCTTAGATTTGATAGGCAAAGTGTAAGAGCACTCACTGAGGTTGTAGATTGAGCCATCACACTCATTGCAGGGTTGCTACTATGGAGCTACCGTAAAAGCCTGACCCAAACTGACAGTGCCGCAGGTTTAACCTTCTTCAGGTACTAGAATTATTCGTGTGATGAGGATCAAACAGCTACAGTGCTATAGATAGTATGTCTAAATCCAGCTAGGAAGTTTCTGATACTCAGTGATCTGTATTATGCCCTCCCATGAGGGTCCATATGCAATCCTCACAGGAGGAGCTTAGAGACTAATTTACCCTGTCCCCCACAGAGAAAATCTTCTTTAAGAACGGGGATGAATCACAGCAATGAAACTCTTGTCTGATTCATGTAGATTTAATACTGATTCCTGGAGGCTATCAGTCTTTATTGGTACTCACCCAGCAGCACCGACTTCATGTGCAGGAATAGTTGTAAGAGTAGATCCCAAATCAATATGCATTGGCTTAAAGAATTTTGCCTGAAATATCAAATTTAAACCATGCAACAAAACAAGAAATATAGCCCCTTTGCCTGTTAAAAGTTCATCAGGGGCACAGTTTGTAAGTTGTATTCACTATTGTTTAAAATAGCAGAATTATTGAGGTGGGAAGGTACTTCCTCGCAGAGATCTCCGCTCGCTCATTCTCCAGGGAAGGAGCAACTCAAATGCTCTTCCAGAAGAAGCCACTTGATGCCAAAACAGCAGCCAAGAGGCCACTTTTCTTCCTGTTTCCTGGAGACAAGACTTTGAAAAGGGAATAAGACACAGTAAAAGTGTTTATAGAGATAGCGCTGGGCTTGAGCTCCTTCCACCTTTTATTGCTCATTATTTAGCCTGCTCTTGGCACAGTGCTTCAGGGCTCAAGAAGAAAGGCTGAACGCTGCTCAGACCCTGGATGGTGGCCAGGCCTGCTCATGGAAGCCTTATCTCAACAGGCAAGACAAGTGAACATTAAAGATAAGGAGGATAAGTAACAGTGTGTGGATCTCAGTCCATCTAGTGAAGGGTTTCCAGACTGGGATGTTTGGCTGTGTTCTGAACTGTAAAGAAAAGGGAAAAAAAAAAAGGTCTTTATATTCATACACACAATACATTCCTTTACATATATAAAAGGAATTTCAGGATATGTTGCTAAGCAGCTGCAGCTTTTCGTAGCTTTATTCTGAACACATTACAAAATAAGAACGAAATCACTAATCCAGAAGTGCAGAATGGGTTAGCATTTGACATTTTTGACTGCTTTCAACCCGGTTTTAGCACTGTTTACAAGCAAACAAACAAACCCCCAAACCCTTGTCCATTCTGGAAGTCATTTTAGCAATGAGACAGCTGCCCCTTCCACTGGGAACCAGGCTTTCATCTCTGACTCTTTACCTGATCCATAACACAAATAAGAGGGCCATCACCCATCATGGCAGAGCCATTTCTTTTCTTTGTGGAAGTGGGATAGTAGGGAAGGACGTAAATGAGTTCAAAGGTAAAAATGTGCTTTGCTATATGTAATTGTTCAAAGGTTCATGTTCAGAGGTTCAGAGCACCACAAAAACTAGTGCTGAGGATGGGAACTGTACTTGGAGACCTGCAGCTGAACTCTTAAGCCAGAGATTTTGCTGTAATTAACACTGCTTCTCTCTAGCAGCAGTGTAGCAACACTAAAGACCTATAGGAGGGGAAGCATACAACAATACTCTCACAACCACCTTCCTACAAGTGCCATGTTGTACGTTTAAGTAGCCTGTTTACCTATACCCATGAATACCCCAGTGCTTTAGCCAGGTTTCTTTGCAGCAACAGGGAAAAGGAGGGATGCAGCTAAGCAGCCTCCATCATCTCATCCTCAGGTTAGCCTTCAGGTGCTGGTTTTGGATGAGTCTGTCTTGTACTGTTTCAGATCTGAAAGTGGTTGTGATCTTTTGCCTCTCCATTCGGTCCCACTTCTGTGAAGAGTTAGGATTTGCTTATTGAAGTATCTAGTCGTTTTACCTGGAAGCTGCTGTAAAGGATTTGTCTTTTGGATTACCCCTTCTTTTAGGATGCCCCTTGCTTTATGTTGCCCTTTGTTACCTGCCCTGGGTGTCCTTGTGGACTACATGCAGATGTGCTGGGAACTTGATATGCTGCACTGCAACAGCACCTGCCTTTCCTACAGACCATCTCCTCCCATCCCTCCTTGTTCTTCCATACCCGGATGGTTCCATACATTTTCTGTTGGGAGCAGTTTTAATGCTGCCATTACAAACCTCTACCATCTTAATGGCCATGATAAAGCTAACATCAAGTTCTGTTTTGCCAGCCTCTTTAATTAAAAAATGAAAAACATCACCCTCTCAATGTTACAGCTGAGAAATCAGCCCCTAGCAACCAGGAAGATGCAATCACCCCTTTTCTACTTATTTACTTGAGGCAGCACACAGAAAATAGACACATTCTGTTAAAAGAAGCATTGCATTGCTTTGCTTTCATCATCCTGCTGCTGAGTTTTATCTATTTGATTTGGCCTTTTAGTTGATTTCTTGTAATTGATTTCCCTCCCCGCCAAGTGGATGCAGTTTCCTGCAGTTATTATCCTGCTGAAATTTAAACCTGTGCATATAATCCCAAGGTTAATAGAGGGCTTCAGAAAAGGAGGGAGAATTGTAACTGACAAAATTCACAGCCCCAGCAGCTGTATTAACGTGTGAGATTTACAAGGAAATCTTTGTGCAGAGCAACAGCACACTACAGACTGCAGACTCCATCATCCAGTGGGTAAATGCTGAGCTTTTGGAGTATTCCTATTCATACCTAAACACTTACGTGGTGAGGTGAGAGGGTCCCAAAATAGCATCAGGATTTTAAGTGGGCTCAAGAGATTTAATAGAACTGCGATGCAGAAGTGGGGCTGGGAGTAAGAAGTGGCCAGTCGTGCCAAGAGCAAAGCAGGAAGCTGAAAGTCAGGAGATTGTTGATTTGGGCATCCCTGCTTCCAGGTGAAGTAACGGCCTCTCAGAGTAACAGCATGTCTGCCTTTAGGAAGAGTTATCTTCTGAGATACTCAGTGCTAATGAGAAGAAAATACTTAGGGAATTCCATGTACAGTCCAGACCAAAAATCCTATTTATTCTGGTTAATGCTAAACAGAACTATAGAAAAGGATACAATTTTATATTATGTCACAAGTGCTGCTCTGAGGGCTGGAGCAGCTCTGCTCTGGAGCCAGGCTGAGAGAGCTGGGCTGGTTCAGCCTGGAGAAGAGAAGGCTCCTTAAGGGGAGACCTTAGAGCAGCTCCAATGCCTAAAGGGGCTGCAGGAAACCTGGAGAGGGGCTTTGGACAAGGGCCTGTAGGGACAGGGCAAGGGGGAATGGCTTTAAACAAAAAGAGGGGAGATTGGGATTAAAGAATAAATTCTTCCCTGTGAGGGTGCTGAGGCGCTGGCACAGGGTGCCCAGAGAAGCTGCGGCTGCCCCATCCCTGGCAGTGCCAAGTTGGACAGGGCTTGGAGTAACCTGCTCTAGTGGAAGGTGTCCCTGCCCATGGCAGGGGGTTGGAACTGGATGAGCTTTAAGGTCACTTCCAACCCAAACCATTCTGTGATGCTTTTCTGTAGACTGAAACCACCGAAAAAATGCTTCCTTAGTACATGGTCATTTATTTAATTTAGAAGAAAAAAAAAAATGCAGCATTTGTCCCATTTAAACATAAAAATTGAGGAAAAAAGAAGTTTTTCAAAATTATCCACTTGACATCCTTGCAAGTGTTTCATTAACAATGCCTACAACCTTGTTTTAATTACACCTGGAAAGCCACATAGCTGAGAAATATGGCTAAATGATTTTGGAGGTTGTAGGAAGCTGATGTTAACAGAACCTTTCAAAGACCAATTGTCTTCACTGTACAAACCAGCTCTAAGCCTCCAGCAACGGAGGGGAAATCAGCGGATGAAGTACAGGTCATTTAAAGAAGAAATACAAGACAGCTTTACTCTCCCAGGCTTGCTATTTTAATAAACTCCATTAGTGCACGTTGTGGTTTTCCCTCTCTTCCCAAGACCCCTGGACCAATGCAACTCTACAATTACTCAGTCCCAATATCAGCAATTTGAACAAATCTGGGAAAAAGGCTCTGCTGGGGCTTTATTTGCAGTTTATGGTGCAAAGACTGAGAGCTTTGGAAGTTAAAGGTCACCTTGTGTTTTGAGTTCTCAGATCACAGAGCAAGGAGTCATTATGATCTGGCCACATCCCCTTCATAAACCAGTTGCAGGATTCCCAGAGCAATTCTTTAGCCAGGGGAAGTGCTCGGAGTGGAAAATCACCCAATTCCAGTGATGGAAACTCCACCACAGGCCTTGATAGGTTTTAAGGATTTATTACACTTGCTGTTAAACAGCTACAACTTATTTGTCCTCTGTATGTATTAATTTTCCAAACACCAAACTTAATATCTCTGTTTGCTGGGCTGATGCTCAGGTCTGTTTTCCCTGTAAGTATTTATCAGCCACAACACTGTCTATTAACCTTCCTCGATCAGTTAAATAGATTGGGCCCCTGCTTGTTCACTGCAAGGCATATTTGTCAAACCTGTAATTACTTTCCCGAGCAGTAGCCTGTTTCCCATTCTCAGCTGCTCCAGATAACACATCATTTATAGGCCGAAGCCATATAAACAAACTCTACCCTCTTAAAAAAAAAGGTGAAGTTGCAGAGACCCATCTTGTCTATTTTGTGGGTGGTAGTTTAGTCTCCTGTACTCCTTAGAGCCAAGCTTAGCCGTGCTCCTCAACTTCTGAGGAGCTGGAAGGATACCAGTCGGTGAAGCTGTGCTACAGCCTGTACCATCACAAAGTGCAGCAGCACCTCCTCACTTCTAAGGTTTAGCAGCTTTTGAGTTGCATCCCTTTTGTCTTGCAGGAAAGAAATGATCTGGCTGGTCTTCAGGTTGTGGCTCCCAAATATACTTTCTGTACTTGGCCCACAGTACCAAATAAAAGTTGAGGATCCAAGTACGTCATGTTGGCCACGTACTAGCTCCATCAGGTTGACTGACAGCACTCTGTGCAACTCTCAAACACATAAAACAGGGACATTCATGTACAGCAAACAAATCCCAGGCACAGCTACAGACTGGGCAAAGAAGAGATTCAGAGCGGCCCTGCAGAGAAGGACTTGAGGGTGCTGGTCGAGAAAATAAACATGAACCAGCAGTGTGCGCTCGCAGCCCCGAAAGCCAACCGTATCCTGGGCTGCATCAAAAGGAGTGTGACCAACAGGTTGAAGGAGGTGATCCTGCCCCTCTACTCTGCTCTTGTGAGACCTCACCTGGAGCATTGTGTGCAGTTCTGGTGTCCTCAACATAAAAAGGACATGGAACTGCTGGAACAAGTCCAGAGGAGGGCCACGAGGATGATCAGGGGACTGGAGCAACTCCCATATGAAGACAGGCTGAGAAAGTTGGGGCTGCTCAGCCTGGAGAAGAGAAGGCTGCGTGGGGACCTCATAGCAGCCTTCCAGTACCTGAAGGGGGCCTATAGAGATGCTGGGGAGGGACTCTTCGTCAGGGACTGTAGTGACAGGACAAGGGGTAATGGGTTAAAACTTAAACAGGGGAAGTTTAGATTGGATATAAGGAGGAAATTCTTTCCTGTTAGGGTGGTGAGACACTGGAATCGGTTGCCCAGGGAGTGCTCCAGCCCTGGCAGTGTTCAAGGCCAGGTTGGATGAAGCCTTGTGTGGGATGGTTTAGTGTGAGGTGTCCCTGCCCATGGCAGGGGGGTTGGAACTAGATGATCTTGAGGTCCTTTCCAACCCTAACTATTCTATGATTCTATGATTCTATGACAGTTGTTGGGGACAAAGATGGTGACAGTTCTCTCCAAGAGCTCTTCCATTAGCACCCATGCAGCTGCCACACACAAGCAGTGAAGATTGACAGACATGGGAATCTCTAAGAAAACAGCAGTCTTATCCAAACCACATCTACCTAACATGATACAAGGCATGACAAATAGCAAGTATTTTTATCTTCTTAGTGCCGTGTCAGCAGCAGCTCGATAATGAACTGAAGGCTGAAGGATAGTAAAAATAGCGAGAAATACCTAGATTTATATCCTTATTCTCAAGTGCTACCTATGTTAAAGAAATCCAAGAAGCTAGCACATCCATACTAAGCTGTAACTTAATGAAAATACCCGCTTATTAAGAGCTGACACTTCCAAATGTATGGGTTATGGAAGGACAAGCCTACAGATCACCTGCACAACAAACACCATCTTTTGCACCTCATGAGAGCTTATACTGGTGTTAGTATGGCAGTTTATGTACAGTGAAGCTGGTACTAAAGTTAGGTCAAGCTGTGTAGCTGTAATGTCAGCATAGCAGGAAGCCTGCTGCTGGTATTGCACTGCAGCCAGCAGTCTTGTCTTCCAAAATGAAAGCACAGATGACAACTTTTTCCATCCTTGATTGCTGCAAGCATTTCTCAGCTTTAGTTTTATTACTGTAATTCAGATCAATGCCTGCAAAAGGGTAGTGGGTGGCCTACTGAGAGCTGTTTATCAGCACATGAACTATCACACCATTATTATGCCCAGTAGCACAGCAGACAAACCACGCACATGCTTTCAGGGGAAAGCGGTATTGCCTTTCCCACCCCAACATGTTTTCCACAGGGAGGTTATAGAAGAAAGGAAGAAGTGCAAGAGAAAAGGCATGAGTTTGGTTGTGTATTTTAGGCAGAGGTATGCAGAAGAACTGTGTGTCTTTGTGATGTTCCACAGCTGCTACCAAGGGGTTAAGTCTTCATGGGATTCACTTTTGCAGTAACACCAAATAATCTAAGTAGGAAGGAACAAGTGCCCTGCTTCTCCCCCAAACTTCCTCAGCTGAACCAATCCAGTGTACAATATAAGATATGCCAGAAGCTCTCTTTCAAATTCTGCCAAAACCCAAGTTCTAAATTTCCAAACATGGCTTGGTACCTTTTGGCAGGGGGTTCAAAATACAGAAAGCCAAAACCATGAAGCTATCCCTTCACCTGCCATCCAATTTGAGTCAACTGGAGTCAAGTGGCTCTTGTGAAATTCTGCTATTGAAATAAAAGGGAGTTTTCCCCATCTACATTAAATGGGATAGTTTGACCACAGACAACAGTTCCATTTTGTTATGTTTCATAAATTTCTCTACACACTAAAAAACCCTCAAAAACAAACCCCAAACTATAAGATTGTATTTTGTGTATAAAAATACTACTTTGGTCACGTATTATTTTATTTAGATTATCAAATTCTAGGTCATCTACCCATGAAGCTGGGGCTCTCATCTTTACTCACCATTTATTCATATGAAGATCAGCAAAGACCAAGCCCTGTGTTAACCAAGTACTGTGCTGCAGCTGACATTCATCTATCAAGAAATGATTTATCCAAGTGTTGCAATTCCACCCTCTATTCTTCTACCTTGTGTATTTGAAAGGAACAAGGCAACATGTTAAGAGAAAACTTAAACAGGATTAGTGGGGAATTAGCCAATTTACTCAGTGAACTGTCCCACCTCCTTAGCAAGGACTACCAGACTCCTAGACAACTTGCTTGATAGTGCCTGCTGTGAGAATCCTGGTCTCCCATGGATGATTCCTTGCTCCTCTCCCTTCTCATCCTCCTTCCTCACCGCTTTAGGTCCTGCTAAAGTAAAAAGTTCTTAACAGGAAGTTCAAAACTGAAGACAGGTGACTGAAAGAACCAACTGCTTCCACAAGTACAAGCTCCTCCAGGAGTGGGGTAATTTTTATTGAACTCTGAGATGATCAATTGGAAAGCACAGCAATAAAATCCAGAACTGGAACATTCAGTAACAGCCTGAAATGTAGAATTGATTTTCATTGTCATAAGGGTTTGACATGCAGTTTTTGCAAGACACTTAAAGCTTTAAAATCTCCTTTTAATCAGTGTAATTGCCCATTCCCTCCCCAAAACACAGGTTCTAAATTGCAGTGATTTCCTGATTTCTGAGAAGTAAGGCACTACAATGTCCTTTCAAAGTAGTTACTGATTATCACAGCAGATGCTTCCCTCTGAGATCTGAAGTTCCAAGATTGACCAAGGAAGAAAATACAACTGGTGACTGAAGATGTATATCCAGTGATGAAGAACTATCACCACTGTTACCAAAACAGTCACTGCATTCTAGGTGATCTACTGTCAGACTCAAGAGGAAGCCTCCAGTGCACAGAGCAGAGCTTACAGTGTTTATCCTCTCACCTAGGGAAACTGTCTGCTCTATTCCTGAAAACATCATTAAAGCTCCCCTGTTTAAGTAAGGGGCCAGACTGTAACCACAGTCCCTATCAATCAGTATATTCTTATGGCTGGGGACAAGGCACTGCATGAAGACCACTGCATTTATAATTTTGCAATAGGAGTTGCAGCCACTGCAATGCTTTCAATTGCACATTCATCAGTGCCACGGCGGATTCTGAAGTAACCATCTTCTCCCCACGAGGTGCCCCAGCTGTTCTTCACAATCCAGAACTTCTCACCACTTCCTGGCTCTGTACCATAGCCCACCAGCAATACAGCATGATTGGTCAATTCAAAAGGATTGAAGCGATCCTGAAGCCCAGTGTGATGGTAGATCCCCTCTTTATAAAGCATGAAATCATTATAAACCTCAAAGGCAACAGCCATTGGCCCATGCAGAACAAGCTCAAGTTTCATCAGGGCTTCATTGCATCCTCCATAGAAACCACCAACATAGTGGTACTCAGACGTGTAGTAGTGGTAACAGCTGTGCTTGAAAGTGCAAGGAGAATCTTGGGCCATGTAAGGGAAGCAGTCCTCTTCCACCACACCAAAGTCTTGGACATACTTGCCAGCAATGAGGTATGGGAAGCCACCATCACAACCTAAACAAAAACGTATTTGCTTAGTCTCTTGGACAGTTATTTGAGGGGGAAGACTCTCCTACTGGAATCTTCTGGAGTACTTTTAGAAACAGTATTAAACACAAACTTCAGTTTTCATTCCATTAATATTCCTGTTAGCTATAGCTAGCTTTCTGAAACACACAAGATAAAATTCACATCAGTGGGAGCTATACTGGAAACACTAATGCATGGACCACCTTCTCATCCAACTGCTCCTGGCATTCCCCATCAGGAAGAGCAGTTAGTTACATGAAGTAAAATGACCTGTCCTAACACAGGTACTGTCTTTTAGAAAGCCTTAGACATTGCTTTTGCTCATCTCCTCCACCCTATATGCTCCTCCCCTCCACCCTATATGCTGCTTCTCCCCCTGAATATGGCTTGGGAGAATATTTAGTTCCACTGTTTCCAGGTATGGATTGCAATTTAGCTGTATTTTTAGTCCTACTCCTTAGATACTTCTCATCTCCCAGGTAGATCTACCTAAAATCCAGTAACATTCTCAGCATGAGACCACCTACTCCTGGTTCAATCCCATACCTACAGTAAAGGTGGGCCAACAACTCTGGAATATTTTCTGTATATATTTTTCTTTAATATTATAAAATATTATTAAATATTTATCTTTATGAAAAAAACCCCACTAAAACCTAAACCATGGGTGATAGGGAAGGCAGAGAAGTTTTTAATATACAGTCTCCTTCTGCAGCATTCTCACTACTGAAAGCTGTCTTTGCATACACCAGTGTACTTACCCTGAGAATACTGGCTGCAAGACACAACCTGCTGCGGACTAAAGATCGGTTTCTGAGTGTTGTTTGTGAGGATACGTATTCTTGCTTCCAGCATGCCCATGGAGGAAAATGCATAACAGCTACCACAGGCGCCTGAGGAGAGGATAAAAAAGAACCATGAAGAGCAGTCAGTAACATAAACAAGGCAAGTCACCTACACTCAGCTACAACTATTGCTAGAGTCCCCTCCAAAGTGTCAAAGCCTACCAGACAGTGATTGGAAGTTGAACACTGATAGAAAAAAAACCCCAAAACTAAAACCAAACACCACCAATCCCCCTCTTAAACTTTAAATATACATTTAGCTTTTAAGCATGCAATTCAAAAATCTTTTTAATAACAGCTTCTGAAGGAACACTGAGCTTATTCAAGAATCACTGAACTCCTCTGGACTCACTCCAACAGCTCCACGTGCTTTTTGTGTTGTTGCCTCCAGAGCTGAATGCAGGACTGACAGTGGGGTCTTACAAGAGTAAAGTAGAGGGGGAGAATCCCCTCCCTTGACCTGCTGTTCCCACTGCTGGTGATGCAGCCCAGGACATAGCTGGTTTCTGGGCTGCAGGTGCACACAGCTGGGTGATGGGGAGCTTCTTGTCAACCAACACCCCCAAGTCCTTCTCCTCAGGGCCGCTCTCAAATCCAGTCTCTGCCCAGCCTGCAATTGTGTTTGGGATTGCCCCAAACCAGGTACCTTGCACTTGGCCTTATTGAACTTCATGAGGTTAGCACTAGCCCACCTCCCAAGCATGTCAAGGTCCCTCTGAATGGCAATAACAGGCAACATACTGCTCTACAGTGTTTTCCAGTAGCATCATTTAAGAGCTATGCTATTCCTTCAGAATGAACCAATGGGGACCACATTAGCAAGGCTGAAAAGGCTCATAAACTACTGCCTTAAACTATAAGCCTTTATGGAGCACATATGCTAAGGGGGGCAATGATCTACTTTAAGTGAATGCTGACAATATCCTTTTAGATTATTTCTACCTAACAATGCATCTATTGCTGCAATTTCCAGTTGGAAAGAAATATTCCACTTCTATAGCTACTCCTAAAATAACCAGCTTCTGGAAGTCAAGTGGTACAAACAGCAGCCTTGATACAGTGGATTCATCCAAGATCCCCTTACCTCCCAAGGATATGTACACTGGCTTTGCAGAAATTTCCCTTCTGTTTCCTGTCAGAGTTAAGTCTCTTTACTCTTGCATCAAGATTTAGTACTGGATCTAGTTTTAGGCCTCTTCACTTCCTAGAAGCTTCCTATAACACATTATAAACCTTTGGTAGTGGAATGACAAGCATGACAAGGAACAACAATTACTTGGATGAGATCCTATTTTATCTACTGATTGTCACCAAGGTGCCAGATTTCCTTTTGTTTCCTGACAGTAGGAAAGTAAAATATTGCAGAGCTATGAAAATGAGGGAGGCTTGAGGAACAAAACAAAATACTTTCTCCTGAACTGTGTAGGTGTATAAAAGCAGAGCTATTACAAAAGTGAGACTTCATGAAATTGCACCTTCACTCAGTTAGACATGTCTTTGAAGAGAGGGGGCAAAATCAGCCTGAAAATGAATGCTCTTTGCCCAGCAGGGCAAACCGAAGCAGTGAAAGGTGCCTCCCACTCATTGTACAGTCACAGCATCCAAGAAGGGCCATGCTGCAAAACACTTTGTTGCATCTTGTGTGCAAAAATGTAAAAAATAGAGTTAACATAACCACTTCAGTCTGAAGTTTGTTGGGGTGGTTGCTACGTTTCTTTCCTGCTACCACAGCCCTATTTGCGAGGCCTACAGCATCACAACCACACTGTATCAGCAATGTCAGCACAGCTGCAGGAGTAGTTGTTTTTCTGAGACCTCCCACATATTGTCTTCCAGAGACAATTAAAGTTTAAGCCCTATTAGATTCTACTCACTCCACTGCAAAGGGCTGTTAGATATGAGCAGTAAGAAGGAAACGCAGCACATCTAGTGAACAATCAGCTGACAAGGCTTTTCACCTACTTTGATCTGCAGAAAAAGCTTGCAGAAAAGCCAGCAAGAAATTGGAACTGCACTCTGAGGCTAACAATATCTGTAGGTTCCCTTCTTCTCCTGCCTGTAAAACTGATAACAAGTAACAACCAGGCTATCTCCAAAGATGACATCTCTTTGCTCGAAGATGCAGTTACCGCTCTATAAACAACTTGAGAACTCAATCTTTTACTTTCTTGACTACATGAAATGCTACCAGGGATGCTAACATGCTGGCAGTAAATATTACAGTCCAAGACAACTGCAGTTGCATGAAGCCCGGCATGTCTCAAGGTATTCTACAGAGAATGCACGTTTCCCTTTTAATTCTTGCCCACTTCAGATACTGCATTTGTTTCTTCTCAGGTAAAGAGCATTTGACTCTATGATAACCTGTGAAATCATGATCTTGAAATTCAAACAATTCTCTCTGCGTACGCCAGAAAACTTGCATCTCACTGCTTGCAGCCTTTTCCCCTATGGTATTTTCTAATTAGTCACCTAATAACCTTAATAATATACAACTAAGTCCTTCTAATACTACCATTTTAATGAAGTATTGATATCCAATGCCTCAGAAAAATCATACAACAAGAATTAATTTGTATGTCAGCAGTATTTTGCATAAGGTCATCCGTAGGGCTTTTTCCCCCCTGAAAGCTAAAATTCTAATTGAATGGAGAAGAATGCCTATTTCATAGATATTTAACATACTCAGCATGGATTCTCAGATTACAGGAGAAGTGTAGGCAGCTTTATTATTGGAAGCAACAGACTACTTCTCATTTAGAGAATTTTTCAAGCAATACAAGAAAGGGCAAGTTTGAGACAGAGTTCACCAGCTGGAAGGTAAAAGTGCCCTTGGGATATTCAGTTCACACCAGGAGAAAGTACAGAACTTGCACCTACATAGGTCTGTATCATTTCCTGTTACCATCTTTCAGTGATGGCATGTGTCAGCTTTAGAGTTAGAACTCACAGGCCTTCCTAGGCTGCTTCTGCTACCAGTATTTGGCAGAACCACCAAGCTTTAAATGAGGGACCTGTGATTTAAGTCATCCCTTCTCCTCAAAGTTGCAGCCAGACAGGTGCCAACAGATGCAAGTTTATTTGGCAGTGGTGGAGCAGGGAAGTGGCACATTGCGTCCACTCCTGGCTTCCAGTACATAACCATCTAATTCAGATATCCTACACCACAGTGCTGTAAAAGCAATCCCTATAAACATATACCAGAATGGTATCCTTTTAAGTCTACTTTAAGTTAAACACTTCCCTATCACAGGGACAAATAAATGTTTTTACAAATATTCTGTATTTATCAGTGTCTACACTTTTCATAGTGCATGTGCAAGTAGCCATTCAATTCTTGAAGTTACCATGGTGATAAGATTTAGAGGCAGTATAAACAATTTCATAGGCTTATTCACAAAAACTGCATCATAATTTGCCATCAGCAGTAATGAAGGAATGCAGAAAACCATGACTGAGACTGCTTGGACAACAGCTGTCTTTATGCAGGGCACTGTGGTAACTGGCTTTTACTCCACATCAAGAGACACTGGTGAGTGGGTAAGCCAGTACCACCACCAATTTTGGCACGGTGTTGTCAGCCAGGATTCCACACAGTTTCCACAGGTTATTTGTAGTTAAAGGTGTAATCTGTCAACTGCAAGACACTAGACAAAACCTGCTTGTTAACAGGAAATTACAAAGTACAGCAAAGGATCTCTACAGCATTTCATTCAGAGTTTTGGTATTTCATTTCTACCTTGATTCCGAACAGGACTGACATAATTGACACCATTCACATTTCTCCAGTCCCAGGATTCTGGCAAGCTTGAAACTTTTTTGAGTAACTCGGGTGTTAGAGGTGCAGGCTTTGGTCTAAAGAAAAGAAAATGCTTCTGAGTAACATATCACACTCTGGTCAAAGAATCAGTCGCATAACACTCAGTTGTCATCTTCTGGCTGCTACTAGTTGCACTTCACACTTAGTGAAGTGCAATTTGAAACAGACTTCATCTAAGATGAGTGGGTGTCAATCTCAAGAGATTAGTTTCAGCAGGATGCAAGACCTACTCAAATCCTTCCCTGAGGGAACTACATTATGAGTATCCACAAGCCACTGAGGTCAAATGCTTCTGAACCAATCTGAAGTGCTGAGGTGACTTTCAACAACTGTAACAAGACAGCTCTGCAACAGCTATTTTATACCTTTGCCATCACAAGTTATCTGACTGTGGAAGGTACTGTGCCTTGGCAGCATGCACTGACAGCAGCCATAGACGGTTTAATTGCAGACACAGACACATCAACACTTCAATAACCACAGTCCCACTTACCCTGGAGACTTCCCTGGAGCAAGGTTTTACTGTGACTATTGAAGTAGTAATGCTATTCATCCTTACCTACTACTTGCAGCCAAGTGAGGCTTATATACAGGATGCCAGAGAGGGACTATCCATCAGGGACTGTAGTGATAGGACAAGGGGTAATGGGTTCAAGCTTAAACAGGGTAGATTCAGGTTGGATATAAGGAAGAAGTTCTTTACTGTGAGAGTGGTAAGGCACTGGAACAGGCTGCCCAAGGAGGTCGCAAATGTCCTATCCCTGGCAGTAATCAGTGCCAGGTTGGACAGAACCTTGAACAACCTGGTCTAGTGGAAGGTGTCCCTGTAAATGGGTTGGAACTAGGTGATCTTAAGGTCCTTTCCAACCCAAACTATTTTATAATTCTATGATATAGCAGCAAACCAAGAGCTTCCTGCACTCAACTTTCACATAACCTGATGCTTGTCCCATAAATCATGCCATTCACAAACATCGGACATTGGAGTCTGTTCTGAAAGCATGAGAGGGCCAACAAAATGCTGTCATGGCAGTGCATGGTGCAACAGAGCTTCTGAACAGATTACTGTATTTAAGACCACCAGAAGGTTAATCCTGACTTTACAATGAAGCCATGATAATCTGCATAATACTCCCAAGCAAATCAGAAAGTTTTGTTGTATACTAGGACCTTCTTCTACAAACAAACAACTGCCATAGTTTGGACAAAGTAGCATTCCTACCCACAGCAGCACCATGAGTGGAAGAAGCAACAATACAAAGAAGGTAAAACAGCTGTAAAGAAGGGATCTTCGCATCAAAGAACTCAGTTTCTCAAATTAAGGTACAGGATCATGCATCTATCCCCATCACCACTCTCTGCCACGTGATCTGCAAGACCCTGAAGGCACTCAGGGCTACTTCATGCTTCTTCATGAGACAGTCTACTCCTGTTAGAAGACCTTGGTAGCAGACATAGTAAATGATCAAAGTAACCAAGGGAACATATTCAGAAAATCTTGAGTAACCATGTTTAATAACAGAATGCTGTTCACTGCTTCTTAACTGCAGTTATGAACTAGCAGAATCAGGAGGAGAGTCAAGCAGAAACTCCTGACTATGGGAAGCAGCTGATAGGTAGACAGGAGAGTGAGATAACAACTTGAGACTGTTTTCACTTCTTCCCTGTACATATGAATTCAGCAGTGGATTAATGGGCAAGATTAAAGGGTAGATGACCCTGTTTGTCTCAACTGCTTGAGCAACAGGTGCTCAGAATAATCATTCAAATGAAGACATGGTGGCACTCCATGAAAATGAGCTGGAAAGTCTTGAAACTTGATTAAATAGCTGAAATGCAAGCCAAAACACAGCTAGGAAAAGCCAGGATAAACATAAGCAGATTCTCTGCAGCAGTAGGGCTTATGGTAATACAAAAGACCTTAGTACCTTGGAGCTCTGGAATAGACACCTCCAGCTCTTCTAGTTAGGTCTTCCAGGGAAAAGTGTTCATACTCCTTGTATCTTGCTGCTCTCCAGGACTTCTGCTGAGCATTAATAGCATTTACAAAGTCAAAGTTGTGCACAAAAGGTCTGCTTGAAAGTCTGCAAACAAAACCAAACAAACAAAACAGTAAGAAAAGGACTGGGATTGAAAGGTAATTCTGTTCTCTAAACTGAATATGGAAAACTCTTTAAAAGTGGAAGAGTACGTACTGATAAAATATGCAATTGTTTGACAAAGGAAATTTCAGACAGACTAACTAGAATGGTACAATCATGATCTTAAGACATGCCAGATTTGTAATTGGGCTTTGCCACAGACTGCAGGTGAAATTGAGTGATGTGATGGGCATACCCTCCTCTATTTTTGTGCATTCAGGTTTATTGCCAGCACTATCACTGGCATTAACTCTGCCCTCAGTAACAGAATTGGCCCATACGGTTTTAGCTGAAACCTGAAGCACACACAGTTACCAAGCATTTTAGTCCAAAGGTCACTTATCTCTTGCTTACCTTCCCCTGGGTTTCTGGAGAGGTAGCTCCTTTATGTGAACATCTGAGGGAGATGAAGAAATCTTCTGTCCAGTGAAACAAGCCCAATTGTGGCCAAGTACATCATGTACCCATCCTGGCAGAGTCTCATTGCAGTAGCTGGTTACATTCTGTCCTTCCTTTTTGTACTGCAAGGAGAAGAGGTTATGTTTGTGTTGAGCAGATGCATTTGCTGGAATAGCAGTAGTCCCCATGCACTGAGCTGCTTCTTGCTTGTGTTTCAGAGCAAGTGGCCAAATACCTCTACAGAGGTTGAGCAGATGAAAGAAACTGATCTTTATCAAAGACAAACAGGTTATAGCTTGCATTTTTTGCAATAAAAACACATTAGTATCAGTATTAACTGATTAACTGTGGTAATTGTTTTGCCTAGAAAGTAACTGAACCCAAATGTAGAAGACAGATTTGTGACTTATCTTCATGGAAAAAAGACAACAAATTATCTGCTAGACAGCAATTTATAACAACTTGCCTTTTTTTTTTTTTTTTTTTTCCCTCCAAGAAATCCCTCTCCTTTTTCTGGAGTTTTAATTTACTGCCTTTTTGGATTTTTTTAAGATACAGACAGATAGAGAAGAGATTCAGAGCAGCTCTGCGCAGAAGGACTTGGGGGTGTTGGTCGATGAGAAAATGAACATGAGCCAGCAGTGTGCGCTCACAGCCCAAAAAGCCAACTGTATCCTGGGCTGCATCAAAAGGAGCGTGACCAGCAGGTCAAAGGAGGTGATCCTGTCCCCCCTCTACTCGGCTCTCATGAGACCTCACTTGGAGTATTGTTGCAGTTCTGGTGTCCTCAACATACAAAGGACATGGAACTGCTGGAATGAGTCCAGAAGAGGGCCACGAGGATGATCAGGGGACTGGAGCACCTCCTGTATGAAGACAGGCTGAGGAAGTTGGGGCTGTTGAGCCTGGAGAAGAGAAGGCTGCATGGAGACCTCATAGCAGCCTTCCAGTACCTGAAGGGGGGCTATAGGGATGCTGGGGAGGGACTCTTCATTAGGGACTGTAGTGATAGGACAAGGGGTAATGGGTTAAAACTTAAACAGGGGAAGTTTAGATTGGATATAAGGAGGAAGTTCTTTACTGTCAGGGTGCTGAGGCACTGGAATTGCCTGCCCAGGGAAGCTGTGAGGGCTCCATCCCTGGCAGTGTTCAAGGCCAGGCTGGACAGAGCCTTGGGTGACATGGTTTAGTGGGAGGTGTGTCTTCCCAGGACAGGGGGGTTGGAATTAGATGATCTTAAGGCCCTTTCCAACCCTAACTATTCTATGATTCTATAACCTGAACAGTATCCACACCATTTGGGCAACTTTCAGAAAAGTGAATTTAGCAAGTTTCTTACGCTGTTCTTTCAGTTCAAACATATCAGCAAAATTAGGAAGGAGGTGAGGGGACAGTCAGTGGCAGTGCTTCAAGATAAACAAGAGATAAAGAGATAGTCTGTGTAGAACCATAAAATTAATCAGCCTACCTTTTTGTAGGCTGGCAGACTGTAAACTGCTACTGAACTGGCTTTAAAAAGGGGACATGGGAGACTTTAAGGCCATAGCCCACCACCACCATCTGGATAAAGGTAATTTGAACTCCAAAGGCCATTTTCCAGTAGGAAATGAAAATATGCCCATAAGGTCGCAATTTGCTTCTCCCTCCTCCCTGGCCCGCATGCCCCCCCCCCCCCCCCCCTCCCGACTTTTAACTGAGAGCCACTGAAACAGAGACTTGGCTGAGAAACCTTTACAAAAACCCAATACTTATCATAGAATCATATCATGGAATGGTTAGGGTTGTAAAGGGCCTTAAGATCGTCTAGTTCCAACACCCTGCCATAGGCATATGCTTAATTATTACAAGGTAGTTAATTCCCCAGTAGGTTAGAGGAACTAAAATGAGATAGCAACGTCATCAGTGCCAGAGCAATGACACTCACCACTTACTACCGGAAAGTAAACCATCAGATCATTCTTCCAGTGGTAAAACCAAAGCACTATTTCTTACTGCTGCCAGAGAAGGGCTCTGACTGGTAAGATCTAGCAAATCCAACTGTATCAGTTTTAGAGAACCTAGAATGAGCACGCCTGCCCAACCAACAGTCATACAGGGGTGTGACACGGTTGAATGAACAACTGCTGACTCAGGTGAATGCAAATTACAATCGCAGACTCAATCTAAGATGCTGGCACTGTATCCAGCACATCTGCAGAACACATCATAGAACAGCATCCTTCATGGAGGACAACAGCCACACAGATGTGACCACCAGCAACTAATAGACAACTGCTGCAGGCATTTCCTCTCCTGACTTCAGAAGATGGGTTTAATTTTTAAGATAATAAAAGACCACTGCAGCCATGTCCCATGCGATAATTTCATCAGCCAATGCTCACATCTGTAGCATTAAGTAAACTCCATCCAGTGATCTGACCAATCTGGAACAACTCCTGTAGAAAGGCACCCAAACTGTATTCACAGTTCAAATTCTGAGGTTTGAAAGCAGTAAGCTCTAATGCTATTTCAAACGCATATTCTTGAAGTCTGACAACTCATGTGACTTCACCTAATGCCAGAATTTAGCCAAGCAACAACAGCATTAACCTTAAAAGCCTTCATGTACCTAAATTTCAAGGCTTGCTTTCAGATACCTTAACCTAAGTAAGCTTTCTAGTCAAGTTTTTCCTGTGTTAGTCATCATGACATAATCAAACTGCATGTTCAATTCTAGTCCTGGTAAAAAAAAAAAAAAAAAAAAATATTGTTTAATGCTATCTTTAAAATTTTACAGAACCCTGAAAGGAAAGCAAGTATGAAGACCTTATTGGACACAACATTTTAACAGGGATTCAGCAGTACTACACACACAGGCTGCCATCCCATTCTCTTTTACATCTATTGTTCTCAATTTAAGCAATGTTCAGGCAATAAGCCAACTTGAGTTCCAGGAGGCAGGACTAGCCTATACATTAAGCCTGGTGGAAAGACTTACAGCTCATCTGCCATCAAATTTACAAATGTGCCTGTGCATTTTAATATGGGATGCACATTCTTAATTAGAACAGAATTGCAGACTTGCAGATGCCCTACTGTACAAAATATAGAAGATGGTATTACCAGAACAAACAACTGCATCTTGCTACCCAACATAAAATGCAGACAAGTATCAACTACAGATACACTTTCTTTCCTGTAGAGAACATTCTGCAACTCAGACATTTAGGCTTTCAGATCTACATTTCAGGGATGAAGCAGCTGCATACTGCCACTTAACTAAGTTCAGCTAAGATGCTGATTATGTCAGAACAATAATCCTTGTTTTTAACCAAATTTGACGAGTTGGTGAAGGGAGGAAAAAAGGTGACAAAGATGTCACCAAGTCACTCTGGAAAAGATTATTAACTTGGGTAGTGGAATATTCTATAATCTCTTTCTTTTTGCTGAAATAATGCTAATGTTTTAACATGAAGAAATTACAGACTTCTTGTCTTTACTAGAGGACTTCTCAAAAGTTAGAAATACTACCATTTAGATTAATGGACAAACAGTGAGAATCTTACAAGACTGTCTCCCTTGGACTTCTCAAAAGTCAGAAATACTACCACTTAGATGAATGGACAAACAGTGAGAGTCTTACAAGACTGTCTCCCTTAAAAGTGGTAGTCTTAACATTACATACCAGAAAGATACCAAGTAATTGAAACAAGTTAGCGTAAACTTTCCTTTCAGACTGGCTCTAGCTTTTTATATTTGCTGTTCCTGTTTCTTTTACATCCCTTGGGGGGACATCTCCACCCCCACCACCCCCCACCCCCCGATCTTTAAAGCTTGATAACTTGCACAGCCCTAGAGAATCCTTCTATCATCCAGAAGAAGCACATGCTCAAGATTCTGCCAAGAGTCAGTACACTAACTTCGTATCAAGTTCAGTACAGGGATGTTTCAGCACACATTAAATAAGAAACAAGAGCATTCCCATAAAACAAACAAGTTATCTTGTGCTGCAAACAAACACCAGGCAGAGTAACTACAACTTGTGAGAAGCATAACACAAGAATGCAGTAGGATGCCGCATTTAACTTGGCAAGCCTCGAGGGACAAGTCTAAGTACAACAGTTAAAAATAAAACACTGTTACAGCACCGTTACTTAAGCTATTATAGCAGACTGAGGAAAAAATGCATTGATAAGCTCACCCAGTTCACTCCTTTGGTGTGGAAAGTCATTTTCTCACCATTCCCAAATGAAAGAACAAAAAACTTGTGAAGGCAGAGAGGCCCTAAAGAAATTTTAGTGGGTTGTCTGTTTATAAGCCACAGGAACAAAAGGTTATTAAAAACCCACCAAAATATGCATCACCATCGCTGTGCCTATAGCTAACACAGCTCTAATAAAGCCACAATTTAGACAAGCCATTCTTGTTAGTAATCAATAGCTTCATTTTTTAATACTAAGCAAAAATACACAGGAGTTTCAATTAGCATCAGTTGCACTTCTATGTTTGGAACACATGATGTACTGTATTTGCTTGAATACTGCTGTTCATTTTGCCTAGCAACTCCATCCTCTCTGCTGAATGGTAGAATATGAGGAAAGAATTAAAGCATCATCGTATGTAAATCAGGATGCTTTATCTGCCCTGTCACCTTTAAAATTTAAGAGTGGTATTTAAGCAATTCATACTTTCCTGACAAGCCCGAACCCACAGCCATGGAAGATGAGGTACACGGCTTTCTGTATTATGGCTGCACCACCGTCACAAACTGCTCCATGAACGAAAATGTTACTCCACAATCAAGCAGTAACTCCAGAGCAGTGTTCACATTGTAAGGTTATTTTAGAGTGAAACTAAGTCATTTTACCAAATAGTAAAACAATCACAAATTACTCCCTATTAAATATACTAGTTCTAGACCTTGCTGTAAAGAAAGAGACTGCCAGCAAAGATAATCTTTCCTTTCCATGAATTCCAAAAGGACTTTGTCTAATGACTTTCTACATTCTCAACAGCAATCAAGGCTAAGAAATAGTCTAAAATTGCTTTTATGCTTTCCTCTTGCTGCATTTCTTGTGAGAAAGGCCCTTGCCAATTAGTATTCTATTCTATCCCAAGGACTTCTTGATTACAACCAATGCTAAGCAATACCTACCCTATTTTACTCCAAGGGCTTCTTAATTATGACCAACACTAAGCAAACGAAGTCTGCTGCATTTATTTTGCTTTCAGTTAAAATGGTAGGAGCATTTTAAACAACAGGCAATCACCCTCCAAAAACCTCTGAAGCATGCATTTTTCGGAATACGCTACTTGTTCCCTACAAAGTTTACAGTAGAAGATGATGGGATAGGTCCTAAAAGAGCACTAATTGCATCTGGTATAAGAAAACACATTTTTAGCTTATACCAGGACTAGATCTTTTGTATTTCTATTTCATATGTAATGCAATATTTACTGGATTGAAAGTAAACACATATACATCTAAATATGTCATAAGGTCAAGCGGTTCACTAGGAACCACTTTTTTGCCCCAGGTCAACACTAGCAATTGTGAAATAATTGCCGAATATCGGTATTGCAAGTTCTTGCCTAACAAAGTCAACCGGTCCACTTGCTGTCTGCAGCAGAAAATACATTTATTAAATGCTGTGGTATTTCCTCACGCTTCTTGGACATTACACTTCCATCTTGGTAATTTGTTGTTTCCTTTATAGCAGCAAAATTATAGAGAGGGTAACTGAACGGGGCTCTAATCATCTCTATATCTAAGGAAAGAAGGCTTTAATTTAAGCGTGTCTTGCTAATGGACTCCCTACTAGTGACCAACGAGCCAAACAAATTTGCTATTTCTCAATACCGAAAGTGACTGCAAAACTACTCATTGATTTGTCTACAAAAGCTGAGACACAGTCATGACCATGAAATGCAATTAATTGTGCATTGCTGCTGCTCAGGTGGATACGCACTTATTGTTTTGAGCAGCAAGCTGGATCAGATGATATCCAGAAGTTCCTTCCAGCCTAAATTATACCAAAACTTTATAGAATATTGTCTAAGAGTACTCCTGCAAATCAATGCGTTTATGTTTTCATAAACACAGAGTAATATACCAGATCAGCGATTATAAGTCACTTGACATAGTGCCCATCTTCCAGGAATGTATTTCACATGGTATTGATAGCAGAAGCAAAGCCTTCAGTGACTCTCAACTGTCTTAACGTTGGTGCCCTACAGATCCATTTACATTCCAGAGCAGGCCACTTACTGTTTCTATGATTAAATTCCTCACATTTAAGAATTAGTTTGACAATCAACACTTATCTCAAGTGCTTACCATTTTTTTTTTTTTTGCATTACCATGCAAATTTGCATTCAGTGCAAAATACCAATCTAAGGATTCCCAGTCTGCTACCTCAACTACATTCTCCTCAGATGAGTCCACAAAGGCCAGCAATGACTGCTGAATTCCACCTGCCAGAGAGGACACCTCAAGCCTGAGCTCATGGACAATACTACAACATACAGTGCCCCACGGTCATCAGGGAGGCAGGAATTCCTACTGCTTCTGATGCAGGCCCTCCCACTGCAGGGAAGCTCTCAGAGGTGTCCCTGCCTGGGAAGTTTCAGAGTAATTCTGCCCACAGTACCCTTCAATGCTGTAGCTTTTGCTGTATCACCTGCCAAATTTATGAGGTGCACATGACAGCAATTTAGCATCACTACCTTATACAGATGAGAGAATGTCAACTGGGTATTTCTCCATCACATTTTGCTCTTGCTAAAGTATAAGACACAGGATTTTACCCCAAAGCTTCGTATTTTAACAAGTTTTAGTTGTGAATGCTCTAGTTTCGTCAGATAGTTAATTCTGTTTATAGTAGATCGTATAGTGCCACATTTGGGTTTATTCTTAAAACAGTATTGATGACACAGGGATGTTTTAGCTATTGCTGAGCAGAGCTTACAGAGAGTCAAGGCTTTTTCTGCTCCTCATACCACTCCAAAAGCGAGTGGGCTAGGAGAGCACAAGGAGCTGGGAGGGGACACAGCCAGGACAGCTGACCCCGGCTGACCACAGGGATATTCCACACCATATGATGTCAGCTCAGCAATAAAAGCTGGGGGAAGGAGAAAGTGGCAACAGTCAAAATTATGGCATCTGTCTTCCTAAGTGAGAGTTATTCATAATGAAGCCCTGATTTCCTGGAGATGGCTGAACATCTGCCTGCTGGTGGTAAGTAGTGAATGAATTCCTTATTTTGCTTTGCCTGCATGTGCAGCTTTTGCTTTACCTATTAAAGTACTTTTATCTCAACCCTTAAGTTCTCATACTTCTACACTTCCCCATCCCACTGTGAAGGGAATAAGTGAGTGGCTGCATGGCGCTTAGCTGCTGACTAGGACTGATCCAGAACAAACAGCATGTAAACAATTCCACCATTAGTCCTGTAAAACAACCTGCACAGTCCTTTCCCTTAACTTAAGTGAGCTCAAATGAGCATGAACTAAGTTGCAATTAAATGGGAACCTCATACATAATTTTTATTCAGTAAGGATTACAGTTCTGGAAGAATGGATCACTCACTTTTGCTAACATCTGAAAACACTGACTTGAAAATAACTGCTGTGAAATAAACCATTTACAGTGGCTCCCAGGAAGACAATTTAAAGCAGAAGTCATTTGTTTACCCTCCTTACTACTAGCCAAGGTTCAGGGATTTCATGCTTGGACAAGGCCTGGCTGATTCACAGCAGCTCATCTGAAGCCAGACACAAGATAGTACATCCTGAAACAAAATGTTCACTGCTTCTGCCTAGGACTGCACTCA
This sequence comes from Lathamus discolor, assembly GCF_037157495.1. Lineage (NCBI taxonomy): Eukaryota > Metazoa > Chordata > Aves > Psittaciformes > Psittacidae > Lathamus > Lathamus discolor. The sequence continues at coordinate 119,608,366 of NC_088887.1, read as the reverse complement.
ACAATCAAGCAGTCTTGCTCCACAAAATGTCTGTCTCTCAGGTAGCAAAGTCATCCTGCAGGGATTGCTTCAATCCACCCACCACAGCAGCACCAGAGCACTCCTAAACAAGTGGGTTTTCCCCTGCCTATCACTTGCCTATCAGCACTGTTTTCAGCTTGATCTGAAGTCATTAACAGAGACAGGAGATAACAGCATTGCTCCAAAAGAACAAGGAGCAGAAGGCAGCAGAAAGGTTTCTTAGACATTAAAGTAGTATTCTGGAACAAAATTTAAAGATATTGGAAATCCTCCAGCAAGGACAGCAGATGGCCTTTATAAAGTTTCCATGCATTTGAGAACGCCTTTAAGGAAAGAGAAAAGCAGTGATGTTTGCTATTTCACTTGGGTCTGCAGTGCCAGGAAGAAAACTGATAAAAAAAACCCCAAGTCCAGGCTACCAGGAGAGTTAGTTTCATGAAGGTCTTCAATTGCTTTAAGCATGCCAGAAGGAAAAGCATCAGCATCTCTAAGTTTTCAGACAATACTTCTCCCCTCCCTCTGCTCCCTACGCTGTCACTGATAAAAGTCCTTTATCTGGTCATTCAGGCAAACCTTAGAGCCAAAGATAACCAAGCATCCCAACTGCCCCATGGTGGCACTCAGGGACTAAGGAGAAGCCTAACTACAGGCCATTTTAGCAACAGTCAGTGATGCAGAACACTACAGGTTAACTCACCTTAAAAAATGCAAACCACTTGTAGTCATTTAACACCATTTCAAAGCCTTGATTGTAAATCAGAGTGAAGAAACCATAGTTGCCCAGACTATCCTGAGCCACATCTAACTTCTGAAAGTTCACAAGCACCTTTCTTTCCACAGGCCCTGCAAGAAATACAAGCATTACTGCATGATTACTGCATGGGAGAGACAAAAATTAAAAATCACTACATTGCCACATTTATTTTATTCCAAGAGAGATGCTAAAACACACTTGTTGAACAGTCTTCTGCAAAAAAGGCATCAGGAAAACACACTTCAGGGACTTCACATATCTGCCAATAGGTATATATACTCATTTTTGCCACTGCTAGACAGTATTTGCACATTTAATTATCAGCACTGTACAACTATTACTGGGAAACATCAGCTTATTTAAATGTAACTTGCTATACAGCTACACAGGACTCACACTCTGTGTCACTCATACACTGCGTCTCCTCCTAAACATCTGGGATGAAGTATCAACCACCCCATGCTCTTTCACACCAGTGACTCACTCCACCATGCACCTGACCCCCACTGCTCCCACTGAACCTGCCTCATCTGATCCAAGAGCAGATGATTCAGAAAAATCATAGAATCAACCAGGCTGGAAAAGGCAACTCGAGGATGATCAAGTCCAACCATTACCCCAGCACTGCCAAGGCCACCACTAACCCATGGCACTGAAGGCCACATCTAAGCGGTTTTTTAACACTTCTAGGGACAGTGACTCCAGCACTGCTCTGGGCAGCCTGTTCCAATGCACCCTCTCTGTGAAGAAATCTTTCCTAATACCCACTCTGAACCTCCCCTCGCTTCAGCTTGAGGCCTGGGAGAAGAGACCAACCCCACCTCACTCCAACCTCCTGTCAGGCAGTTACACAGAGCGATAAGGTCCCCCCTAAGCCTTCTCTTCTCCAGACTAAACCCCCCCAGTCCCTCAGCCATTCCTCATGAGCTTTGTCCTCCCAAATAAAAAGTACCTATTAATTTTTAAGTATCACCGACATACAAAGATTAAGCAGCAATTCCCCACCACTATTACCCCCTCAAAAGAAGTGGTATTTCCATTTCCAGGCTCCCACAGCCTCTCGCAGCCGGGCCTGGCCAGGCGTCGTGCACGACCACCTCACTCAGCCCCTGGAACAGCCACTTCCAAGAAGGGCTGAGGGTGTCGGGGGGCTGCGACGGAGGAAGAAGTGAACATGGGGTGCTCATGAAGAGGCCTCAAACCAAACAAAACCCCATAAACTGCGGTGGGAAAGCAACAGCGCTGCCCGCTGCGGTCACCCAGAGCCGGGGACCCCCCCCCGGACACCAGCACTACCGCGGGGTGCGCGGGGCCGCTACGGCCGAGACAGGAACCCGCTTCCCCGCCGCCCGTTTCGGTTCTAAGGCCGCTCCCCCGCGCAGGGTCACACACCCCCGTGCCCGCCCCGGGACCCCGCGGGCCATGCGGAAGGGGAACGGGGCACGGCCGCCGCGGTCTCACCCGCCTGCGAGCAGTTGCCGTGGCGGCCGCCGCCCCGCCACACGCGCAGCTCCCAGGCGCCCAGCAGGTCGGCGAAGGAGCAGTTGGCCGGCGTGTCGGCCCGCACGGCCGCGGGCAGCGCCGCCAGCAGCACCAGCACCGCGGCCCACAGCGCCCGCCCCGCCATGGCGCTACTCCCACCGCCCTCCGCCGCCGAAGTGGGCCCGGCCGCCGCGGCCTCCTCCCCAGGAGCAGTCCGGCCGTCCCGGGGCGGGCCCGGGCCCAGGGGCGGGGCCGTGCCTCCGCGGTGCCACCGCAGGGAGCCTGGGGTGGGCGGGAGGTCGCGGGGGGTGGAGGGAAGGCCGAGGGGTGTCTGTGGGTCCGTGTGGCCCAGCGGCGGCACGGGAAGGTGTTGTGTCCTCCGAGGGCCACGGCAAGGTGGTGGGCCCTCACCCACCTCGCAAGGATATCGCCGAATGGTTTGTGTTGGAAGGGACCTTAAAGCTCATCCAGTTCTAACCTTCCACTGGAGCAGGGTGCTCCAAGCCCCTGTGTCCAACTTGTCCTTGAGCACTGCCAGGGGTGGGGCAGCCACAGCTTCTCTGGGCACCCTGTGCCAGCGCCTCAGCCCCCTCACAGGGAAGAGCTTTGTATCTGATTAAATCTTCCGTTTAGAATAGATACTCGTTCTGTTTAAAGCCATCCCCACTCGTCCTATCACTACCTGCCCTTGTACAAAGCCCCTCTCCAGATTTCTTGTAGCCTTTTTAGGCACTGGAAGCTGCTCTAAGGTCTCCCTGGACCCTTCTCCAGGCTGAACAAGCCCAGCCCTCTCAGCCTGTCTTCATAGCAGTGATGTGCCAGCCTTCTGATCGTTATGTCTTCTTCCCCAAAGGCTGTCCTCCTCCCCAGAGGATGTCCTTCCCAAATATCATCCTCCTCCACAAAGCGCATCCTCCTCACTGCAAGGCACCCTGAACCCCAACAGATGTCCTCTTCAAAGGGAGTCCTTCTCCCTAAAGGGCAGCTTCTTCCCAAAGACCATCTCCCCCCTACAGAGCATCCTTCTCCCCAGAGGGCAGCCTCCTGCCCACATCCCCTGCCCTGCTACCCAGCCTTAGGCTTCCACACTCAGAGAAGTCCCCTGCAAAGGGGGGCAGGCCAGTGGGGCCAGTCTGCAGTGTTACATCAGGCCTCCCGTCCACCGCGGGTTTAGTGGCACTAAGTGACTCAAAGTTTCCACAGCAGCCACATGTCACGGCCATGAAAGCATGCATCACCGGTCCTACATGGGTTTAGACCCCAAAATCTTGCATCCCCATTGAGGTGTGGACCCCAAAAACTTGCATCCCCATTGAGACCCCTTGTACACAGAAGCACTCAGCAAAAAGTGCAGAAGATTCCCCCAGGAGGTGGAAGCTGTAGTGACATGAAAATCTTGCACATCCAACAACCAAACTGTTTGCAGGGGATGGGTGTTGTCAAAGGGTAGAGATGTCTCTACTGAACCGTGAGCCTCTGAGTGCAGCTCAGCGGATGGCTGGGTGTGCAGGGAAGTGGTGTCTATTCCACTGTCTAGATTCAAAATGTGCATGCTTTCACATCCCCAAAGTTATATATGGAATCGTATATAGGTTTACTAGTGAGTAAATATACCCTTGTTTAATGAACTGTTGTACAAAGAATAACCCCTTTCAGTGGAACAAAAATTGCATATGTGTTGGACAATAGTGTTGGCCTTTTTTTAATGCAGTTTATATGGATTAAGAAACAGAGGTTTAGTTTAGTTTTGGTTTTGTCTGCTTGTTTGCTTTCCCAAAGGCATCTATATTTTACTGGACTTTCCGTACATATGCATGTGCTTTGCCATTCCTGATCAAGCCTCTCTAGTGAAATGTGGCTGCACAGCATCATTCCCTCTCCTTTCTTTGTCAATGACATTTGTTTCTTTGCCTCCACACTTTCTGAAAGCAAGCCAAAAGGTCCCAGTGACCTTAGGAAAAAATACGTGTTGCAGTTCTTCATGTTTTATATGCAGGAGCAGATGAGGTCTGTGGTATCTTTGCCTCGTCCCCATGATGTTGGTTGTCTGACCCTGCTTCTTTGCATTTTACTGTGCTTTGAACCTCAGTTTTCAGTTTCAATTTGTAGCCACTGCAGACTGTCATTGCGCAAAAACGTATGGGTTTCTCTTTAATTGCCTAGGAGTCACAAGAGATTATTGCAAATAGAGGTGTGTTTTATGTAAAGGGGTTATAAAATCATTGCTGAGAACAGGAAGAGGCGATATGGGTTGAATTTGCCCTTGCTGAGTTCACTCAGATTCTGCTCTTTAGCTGTTTTACCTGGTTTGAGCAAGGTACAAAATCCCTTGTCTCCAATAGTAATTCTGAGTCAATTAGTTCCATGGAGAAAAAGGTCCCTGGTTCACAAGCTCGGCTATGTGTCTGAAACACATGGGCTATCATCTGTGCTTGGTGACAGACTTGTCCTTTATCATTACTCAGGTAAGCTGTTATCTGCTTTCTTGAAGCCAAAATGTTATCCAATCTTTTATAAGACCTCCCTAAGCCATGTTTTATCAGTGTTTGACAAAGCTGCTGAGACTGTTGGCAAATTCATGCAAGGATGAGCCAAGTCAATGTGTTGGTTTATTGTCCCCAAGGGGAACGGTTGGGCAAGTAACCTCCTGATAGCTACAGTGAGCACTCCACTCTTTCGTAAGGTAATTGAAATCCCTATCATGGGGGGAGGGGGGGGGGGGGGGCGGGAACACCCTCAAAATCAACAGTGTAAATCCTTCAGAAAGTGAATGGCTTTCTGCTGAAACCAGGACACTGGGTTAGTCAGTTGAATCAGCTCAACAAAGGATCCAGCAGCAGTTGCCTGGGGTAGAGGGAGCTTTTCCTTTGGTGACAACAGATGTGAAGATAAGCTCACCACATGTTGAATGCTTATGACCAGAGTTTTGGCGACTAATGACAAATGAAGCTTTTATTTGTAGCCTTTCCCAATCCTGGCTACTTTGACCTGTCACTGCTGTGCAAATAGAAGTGGTGTGTGACAGTATGCTGATGTGAGGCTGAAAATAAACTGGGGGGAAAAAAGAAACCCAGGGGTAGTTGTTATTCAGTCAGGCCAGCGTGGGAGCTAACCATGACCTTGGTGGTAATGAGCAAGGTAAAGGAAAGAACACAAAGATTATGTGCCTGGAGTGCTTCACAAAAAAGCTAATTTTAGGGAAAACTAAACTAAAAAAATAATCGTTGTACACAAAAGCTATTCACTTATTTCAGCTGTATCTGTCCGGTACAAGAGTCCTGTCTCTTTACAAACCCTGCTGGACCTTTATCAATGTACCATCACCCCTACTGCTGCTGAAGCTATTAGCACAGTATAGTGGGACTAATTTTAAAAAACACAGAACCTAAACATAACTGAGGACTGCCTTTTCCTTTCCCTCTTTTGGAAGGGTGCAAAAATGTGAGCATTTTTATCGTCCTGAAATGAATTCCTCACAGAGAGAATTGTCGCTGCTCTGCAGATGGCTCTCTGCAAGAGCAATGCCCTAATTATGTGCCTTTAGAAAGTGAAGAGCTTTACTCAAAGACTTATTTTTCAGAGCATTGATTCATACATTATTACTATAAAATTTGACCATTTTTTTATTGCAGGGTAGTTAAGCCAGCTTAGCACTATATGCTTTTATGCATGATTGAACTCATCCTGTTTACTTCACAGTGAAACTACAGAGCTTTGCTCCTGGAGGTTTTTAGGAGGGGGTAGCTAATACGTATTTATTTGTTGCCCTATAAACTTGTTTTGTTTTTTTTTTTCTGAAGAAGACACTATATGGAACAACTCATGTAGTTGATAGCAATTATGGAGACTAATTTTGTGAACGGAATGAGCAGGATAGTTTCTCAAGTGTGTGTGTACAGTTTGATGTACAGCACTTTGCCTGGGACATTTAAACTGATGATTCAAGCTTGTAGCTGTCTAGGAAAGAACTATTATTTTTCAGAAAGTTAGTTTTGTTTTTGGGGACTTTATTGTTAATTATTATTAATTTATTATTTATTCCAATGCAGGAATAGTAATAAGTATAAAGCATAAATGGTAATAAACAAAAGTAGTGTGAAAGATTTCTATTTAAATTATTATTTTTAGAAACCACCAATGTATTTCCTCACATTCTTTCAGTATTATTTTATCATTTTCTTCATTTCCTCTAGTGAGCAAAAAGGTACTTATCTAAAATGCTACCACTGTCCAAAGCCTAAATATTAATAATCATAGAAATAATAAATAGTATTTAATAATCATAGAAATAAGAAATAGGGTGGGATTTAAGCACAGTCTAAGCCTGTGATTTAATGATCTGGTGGGTTCTCTGGCTGGGAGTATCCTTCCTTCCAGGTACACTAACACAGTTGTCTGCTGTACTGTCAACATAGTGAGATGCACTGGGAAAATTATACAGCTGAATAAAAAACCTGCAAAAAAAGGGGCAGGGGAAAAAGGGAATGGGAAGATATATTTAATTCAGATCAATTCACCAAGCTGGGCTTTATCATGTCTTTAAGCCAGTTGAGTTGTTCCACCTGGATGAACATCTTGCTGAAGCACAGGGCTGGGAATAGCTGGAGGTAGGAGGAAAGAAATCTTTTTTACTGTAATTGGTTCTGAAGTACCCAAATTGTAGAAGGACATTGGTGGAGGCTGTTTTTTTCCTAAAGCATGCTACAAGTGTGGAATTTGTAGTGGAATCCAATCCCGTAAGTCAAATATAAATATCACCTTTCAGTTACTTTGCCTCGCTTTTGTTCACTGATGACTTATTTTTTCTGCCAACTTTTCTGAAAGATGATACACAGAATGCTTGGCTGCATAGCCTGTATGTGTACAAACATAAATCCCTTGTTCCTGGAAAAACATGTCTTAATTTAAATGGTTTTGAATTTGCAGTCCTATTTAGAAAGTTAGGAAATTTGGGTGGATGCTTCCTGGAAACTATTACTTTTGTGATTGTTATGACTATTAAAATAACAATGCTAATTCCATGTTAAAACACTATTAAAATATCCAGCTAGTGTTCCAATTGGAGCAGAGTAACATGAAATATTGCTGTAATTAAAAGCAACATGAAAATCCCATTAACTTCAAAACTGCCAGGAGCTCCATAAGTTTTAATATAGGGAAACTTGACTTTAAAATCTTGTTTCTGGCAGGTATTTAAATCTGTAGAATATTACAACCTCAAGGAATCAAGGAGCTGTCACTTGGATGATCTGGTCCAGTTTGGTCTAGTTACTCACAGAAAGATACAATTGAGCAGTAGTATTGCTATGTACTGCTGCCTGCAGACCACAAGATATCTTCTAGTCCTATATGAGGTATGTTCCTGTTTGAGAAAGAATGAAAGACCAAAGGATATTTGCAATTACAAATTAAATGAATGAATTTTAAATGAAATTGCAAGGATATTTGCAATTACAAGTGCTTGGTGGACATCCTTTCTATTCTTACTACCTATAACTCAGCTACTAAGTCCTGCCTAGTTTTAAAATGGAGCTGTATTGGCTTCATATGCATGTATGGTGTGTCGTCAAAGCGAAATGCCTGTTAAACTCTCACCAAATATTCATCCATCCTTTTCCATCCTGCGTTTTGAAAACAAACACTGGATGCTTTTTCTTTTCCAATCTTATTTCTTCGCTTGTTGCTCCAAGCTGCTTTGTGGATTATAAACCTGAGGCATTTTAAAGTGTGTCAGGAGCTTGTCAGTTTGTAGCACTCTTTTTGGAATGCTGCCAACCCAAAACGTTCCATTTTTCCATCAAACTTGACAGTTGGCAGGCAAGAAAAATGCAATGTCTTCTCCCAGAAAACTTTCCGTAACTACCTTCTTGTTTATCACCAACTTCAGTCTCTAATTGATTTTTAATCTTTCCACACCAAGGCCGCAAAAAATTGAGTCTGTCATGAACTCCTTCTCTTTCACCTTGTTTTACATATGAAATTAAAATGCTTTTTATCTGATGCTGTTCCCCAGCTCTTTTGAGACACAGATGCAATCAGGCTTTGGTCCAAATAGCTGATTTGCAAGTGCACTTTGGGTATCTCCATTTAAAGCAGATAAAGAAGTTTATTATCAGCTCTGCCATTGCATCTGGGCAATTATGAAATGCAGGACACAGCACTGCTGGCTATTAATGCAATGGGAGGTGACACCAGAGATGAGAACATGTGTAACCTGAAGCCAAATGGCTGCTGGCAGAGCAGAAGATGGGCACATACCGGCCAGGTTAGAATTCTGTTTGGAAATCAGAAGGCAGCTCCTAACCTCGAATCAGATGTATTATTCCAAAGAAGAGGGGAAAACTGAGAGTGCCCTTAGGGTGGAGCAAAGTGAAGGATTGCAGGGTGCCTGTTTGCCACAGTCCAGTCTGAGCTCAGACACCAGGAGGCACATGTCCAGTCCTACAGTTCTGGAATAATAAGTAGGCATGCGTATAAAATGTATTAAAAGCACTTTAAGGAACCTAATTTAGACTCCTGTTTTGAATTACTCTTTGATGAAGCCTCTTTCTTTCTATTCCCACTGTTTCCTACAGTGGGAACCTAAAGAGTCACACTAACATATGCCACCAGGTTTAAAATTGCCTGTTTTCTGAATGGTGCTAAACTAAGAAAATAACAACACTAGGTTGTTCATTTCCGTTACTCAATAGCTGATCATTTTCTATCTTTAAAGAGACCAAAGAGAAAATAACAACACTAGGTTGTTCATTTCCGTTACTCAATAGCTGATCATTTTCTATCTTTAAAGAGACCAAAGTTCCTCTTCAGAGAAAATCTTAACTGAGTTGGTGTTGGCTTTAATAGGATAAATCAAGTATCAGAAGCTGCTGCTTCTGTTTTTAATCTATAAAGCCACGGAATTAGTTGTCTTGAGTCTATCTCATCTTTAAACATGAGACTTAGTTATGAATACATTTGAGAAACTTGCAGGAAGCCATTCATTCATTTTTCTTTGAAGAAAAAAGGAAATGTTCCCATAATTTCCAAATGTAATTTTCCAAAATAGTGTTGACAAAAATGTTATGTCCAAGATGCTTAAAAAGGAATGTGCACCTATTCTGAGATGCCTTAGAAAATACTAATACACAATATTCTTTGGAACATCAGCACACAGATACAGATTTTGGACATCATCTGTATGAATAGGGATGCTTTCACTTCTTTAAAATGTAAAATTCCAAGAATGAGTTGTATGGCATGCATTGTATGGCAGGAGAAAAATAATAGGAGGCAAAGGTGCTTTGCTCTGACACAAGTTATCGTAAACACATAGTACACAAGCACAAAAAGCCTGTCTGTTAAAATCAACGGTGTTAACTACATGGGTGAGGAGGAGGCAGCAATGAGGCAGAGGAGGTTCCAAGATCCAAATCTGAGGCTCTTTTCCAGCTCATGTCAAGTGCAAGCCAGTTCATGCAGGTGGAAGTGGTACAATATCAAAAAACAGAGGGATGTGCCATGGACCCTCAGTTATCTGTAGTGCAGCAGATATGTCTTAATCACTGCAAAACAGATGTACCACCCACACTGAATTAGACTTCTGCCTTTCTTGCATTCACTGTTTTAGAAACAAAAGCAAAAATGGATTTTTTACATCTAATTTTCTGCCAGGAGTTGGGGTCACATGTCACAGCATCGACTAAGCTTTAAACATTATAGAACTTCCATCTCTATTTTTTAATTCCTCTTTTGCCCAGTGTATTTTGCTGCTTTTGGTTTTTTTGCATTTTTTTCCATCTTTCTGTTCTCATTTCTCCCTTTCTCATTTCCGCTGTGATTCTCCTCAGCTTGTTCCCTATTGCAAGCAATTTTTACTTTATTGCAAGTAATATCAAACCTATTACAAAGCTGCAGCACTCACTTGCATTAACCTTAGGATTGCTTCACACCACTGAGTAAGAAGCTGAGGGGTGGTTTCTCACTATGATTTTCTTTGTACTCCCCATCTATTGTCTCTAGTTATTGTCTTGTCTAGCACATGGGTAATCATAGGGAGACAGAGCACAAGGCTTAGGGGTTGTCTTTTTAATTTCTTTTCATAAAGGACCTACCCCAATAAAGTCCTACAACTCCTATGTACTGTTGCACTATACATGCGTTATAGACAGTGCATTATTTGATGCATTTGATTTATTGGATAACTTCATGTAAGTTTGCATATGCCAAAGCAGGAAAAAGAGGCTTCTGTAAGACTGAAAATCCACATTTTCCCCAGCCCTGCAGTCCTGATTGTTTTCATAGTGATAGCATTCCTCTGCTGATCCACATTCAATAGAGACTTTGCATGGCATCCCATAGCATAAACCTGTGAGTTTCTGCACACAGTTTTACACAGTGTCCTCTGGAGATGCGTGCAATGATGCTTTTATAGGGAGGTTACATTTATTTACACTAGCCCTAGAGTCAAACCAGCAGTGTTGAGATGGGAGGAGAGCAATGAGGCGTGCAGCACTGAGACACACCTGGTACATTGTCTTTGTATGCAACCTCCATGGGTCTGGCCCATCTATCTAAGAGTATAAATCCATTTTCTCACCCTGCCTCACAGTACTTTGCATGACAAGTTAGAAATGCAGAATACATTCATGCAGTCGCAAAGTACTTAACACCACAGAAACCCAGGAAAGCCACTTCAGAGAACATCTTCCAGGCTGGCATTAGATATTACTTGATTCATGGTTACCCAAAATGTAGTCTGGGTAAGTCGAGGTCGAGCTGAAATACAGTGGCTGGTAGTTGTCAGAAGAGAGCAGGGATGTGTGATCAGCACAAATGCCTCTGTTTTCTGGAGTGCCCTATCAGCCTCATGGGATTATCTTGTGTGTGCTGCTTTGCTTTTTGGCTGTCCTGAGGCTTTGGGGTGGAGGGGACATTGTAAGGTACATACTGCCAGCACTTAATATGTGACAGTGGGTCCTAGCAGCTTTGTGTGTTTGAGAAAGAAAAGGTTAAACCTCCATGTGATACGGTTGTAAAAGGAAGAAAGAAACCCCAGCTGGGAGGTTTGTACTAAGATTAGCAGTGTCTGCAACTGTGAACCTATAGCAGTTTTGCAAGCAGCACCCTGATCTCCCCCTCAGGAGCAATATTGCTGCTACAAGGTTGTCCTCTCCTATTCACAGAAGAGGCAAAGTGAAGTCTCTGCTCTCGACTCTTCAAAGGCTCATTTATAACAGAAGGGAGTGAATAGGCTGTGTACTTCATTTACAGAAATAAATGACACTTCTGTTCAAAGAAATGTCAAGCAAGTGTCAACTGATCGTATCACTTCTTTGGTTACCTGCAAAAGGAATCAGAAGAGTTTCTCATTTTCTTCCCACTGTGAAGTGCCCATTCATAAATGCACAGAAGCATAAAATCCAAATCAAAACCAAATTTGGGTTCAGAGAGACCTTAAAGCTCATTCAGTTCCAACTCCCTGCCACCTGCAGGGACATCTTCCACTAGAGCAGGTTGCTCCAAGCCCTGTCCAACCTGGCCTTGAACGTTGCCAGGGATGAGCCAGCCACAGCTTCTCTGGGCACCCTGTGCCAGCACCTCAGCACCCTCAGAAGGAAGAACTTCTGCCTTATATCTATTATAAATTTACTTTTCAGTTTGAGGCCATTCCTCCTTGTCCTATCACTATGTTCATTGCTCTTTACACTCGCTCTTGTTCTGCTACTTGTTTCCCTACCTCCTGAGTTCACAATTTCTCCTACTTAATCCTCTCTTCTGAGCAATTGCCTCCCTGCCTGTAGAAGAGCTGCTGAACACAGACTGAATGCTGCAGCAAAGATCTTCTGTTGCTGAGTGTGAAATAGTATCCAATCCTACTGCAACTGGAAACTAAGATAGATACGCCAAAATATGGTGCACACCTGTGTGAAATATTAGAACATTTAAGCAGTCAGGATTGCTTTTACAATCCTGTGGTTGCTCCTTACCTAGTAGGAAGGACATGTTAATTGTTAGCATTAAAAAATAAAATCCATGAAACCCAACACTTAAATTCATTTTAGGAAGATCACAAAGAAATATGTTAGCCAGTTGGACACATACTGATTGAGCAAGAGCCTGTCTAGAAAAACAAGCGTATTGCAAACTAATAAGGGCTTTCTCATAACTAGTTTCACAATATATTTGTGTTCTCCAGGATGACATTTAATTTGGTGGTTTCATTTCACTTATTTTGAAGCAGCTGGTTTTACAGAATCACAGAATCACAGAATCCCAAGGGTTGGAAGGGACCTAAAAAGATCATCTAGTCCAACCCCCCTGCAAGAGCAGGGTAACCTACAGTACATCACACAGGAACTTGTCCAGGCGGGCCTTGAATATCTCCAGTGTAGGAGACTCCACAACCCCCCTGGGCAACCTGTTCCAGTGCTCTGTCACTCTTACAGTAAAGAAGTTCTTCCTGATGTTAACGTGGAACTTCCTATGTTCCAGTTTACACCCATTGCCCCTTGTCCTATCACTGGATATCACTGAAAAAAGCCTAGCTCCATCATCCTGACACCTACCCTTCACATATTTGTAAACATTGATGAGGTCACCCCTCAGTCTCCTCTTTTGCAAGCTAAAGAGACCCAGCTCCCTCAGCCTCTCCTCATAAGGGAGATGTTCCACTCCCTTAATCATCTTTGTGGCTCTGCGCTGGACTCCTTCAAGCAATTCCCTGTCCTTCTTGAACAGAGGGGCCCAGAACTGGACGCAATATTCCAGATGCGGCCTCACCAAGGCTGAGTAGAGGGGGAGGATAACCTCTCTTGACCTACTAACCACTCCCTTTCTAATGCACCCTAAGATGCCATTTGCCTTCTTGGCCACAAGAGCACATTGCTGGCTCATGGTCATCCTCCTATCCACCAGGACCCCCAGGTCCCTTTCCCCTTCACTACTTTCCAGCAGGTCAACCCCCAACCTGTACTGGTACATGGGGTTGTTCTTCCCCAGATGCAAGACTCTACACTTGCCCTTGTTAAATTTCATCAAGTTTCTCCCCGCCCAACTCTCCAGCCTGTCCAGGTCTCGCTGAATGGCAGCACAGTCCTCTGGTGTGTCAGCCACTCCTCCCAGTTTTGTGTCATCAGCAAACTTGCTGAGGGTGCACTCAGTTCCCTCATCCAGGTCATTGATGAAAATATTAAACAGCACCGGTCCCAGCACCGACCCCTGAGGAACTCCACTAGTCACAGACCTCCAGCTAGATTCTGCGCCATTGACCACAACTCTCTGCCTTCTTCCTTTCAACCAGTTCTCGATCCACCTCACTACTTGATCGTCAAGCCCACACTTCCTTAGCTTATCTATGAGGATGCTGTGGGAGACAGTATCAAATGCCTTACTGAAATCAAGAAAAACTACATCTACCGCTCTACCATCATCCCTCCACCTAGTCACTTCCTCATAGAAGGCTATAAGGTTGGTCATACATGACTTCCCCCTCATAAAACCATGTTGGCTGTTCTTAATGACCCCCTCATCCTTGATATGCCTAGTGATGGAGTCAAGAATAAGTTGTTCCATCATCTTTCCAGGGATGGAGGTAAGGCTGACCGGTCTATAATTACCCGGGTCCTCCTTCTTGCCCTTCTTATAGATTGGTGTGACCTTTGCCATCCGCCAATCCTCAGGCACCTCGCCCGTTTCCCACGACTTACCAAAGATGATGGAAAGTGGCCTAGCAATGACCTCCGCCAGCTCCCTCAGCACCCGTGGGTGCATTCCATCCGGACCCATCGATTTACAGATGTCCAGTTTGCATAGCTGATCCCTAACCCAATCCTCATCTACCAAAGCAAACTCCTCCTTTGTCCTGACTCCTTCTGGGGCTATAGAAATCCGGGGCCCTCGGGGAGAGTCTGCAGGAGTAAAGACAGAGGCAAAGAAGGCATTCAGCACCTCTGCCTTCTTTATATCCTCTGTCTCCAGGGTACCCACTTCGTTCAGCAGTGGGCCTATATTGCCTCTTGTTTTAGTTTTATTTGCTATGTATTTGAAGAAGCCCTTTCTATTGTCTTTAACCCGACTAGCAAGATTGAGTTCCAAGGAGGCCTTAGCTGTCCTAATTGCCTCCCTACATCCTCTAACAACTGTCCTATATTCCTCCCAAGCGGCCAGCCCCTCCTTCCATAATCCATAGATTCTCCTTTTCCACTTGAGTTTGCCCAGCAGCTCCTTGTTTAACCACGCCGGTCTCCTAGATCCCTTACTTGACTTCCTACTCATTGGGACGCTCCAATCCTGAGCTTGGAAGAAGCGGTCCTTGAATGCTAACCAACTATCTTGAGCCCCTTTACCGCCTAGTACACTTTCCCATGAGACTTCCCTTAGCAGTTGACTGAAGAGGCCAAAGTTGGCCCTTCGGAAATCCAGAACTGTGGCTTTGCTAGGTATTCTATTCCTCCCACACAGGATCCTAAACTCCACCATCTCATGGTCACTGCAGCCAAGGCTGCCATTGACCGTCACCACTTCGACCAAACCCTCCTTGTTGGCGAGTACTAAATCTAGCAGCGCTGCTCCCCTAGTTGGTACGTCCACCATGTGCATTAAGAAATTATCATTTTTATTTATTTTATTTTATTTATTAAGAAATTATTATTTTTATTCTGAGTTTTGCTTTTAAGCAAGTGTAAAAAAAAGCCAAAATCAGAAGACATAAAAACGTGTTACCAACTTTAGATCAACTCCTTTACTGGTCACCTGTAATTTTGAGGGCTGTTGAGATTTTGGGGTAGTGGTTGGGTTGCATGTTCTAAGTTGCCTATGCAGAGAATTCATTACTTCTTGAGAGCCAAGCTCTGGAGGGTTTCATGAGGTACAAAATGAAGCAAGACAGGAAATTCCGTAAGGGCAGAACAAAAACTGCTTGGGTTTTAACATAACCCTCAAGTTTGGAGATTGCTTATTACTATCTTGACAGAATCTGGAGGCTGCAAGCAAGCTGATGTGCCCAGATACCTCCTTACCTAAAAAGACACTTCAGACAAATAACAGATGGGGAAAGAAAGCAAAAAAGGTATAATTTAGGAATGTGACAGATCTCATTACTGTTAATGTTGCTACCTCAGCTGAGCAGCCAGGACAGAACATATACAATATATACACCACCAAACACATGCAGTACAGCCTTACTAGACCACAGCCTGACTTATGAGCTCAGATTGAGGCTGGAGGGACAGGGGTGGGTTACCCAAGGCAGAAAGCATCACAGGCATCTGAGCATTTGGGAAAGTGGCTGTAGGTCCATGCTCATGAGCACAAATGGAGCTCAGACAATCCAACTGCACATCAAAATTTGCAGCTCATCAGCCTTTTGGATTAGGTTAAAGCTTCCAGACAGATGTGAACCTAACCATGCTTCCCTGGAATTAATATTTAATATAACTCTGTTTCTCAAGAAGAGGGTGCCTATGAGACGTTTGTTTTCCTAAAGCAGTCAGTAAGACTGCATTTTCTTCCCTCTAAAATCTGTGTAGCACTTAAATGCTAAAATGATACTGAATCATAGAATCATGGAATGGTTTGGGTTGTAAGGGACCTTAAAGCTCATCCAATCCCAACCCCTGCCACAGGCAGGGACACCTTCCACTAGAGCAGCTTGCTCCAAGCCCGTCCAACCTCGCCTTGAACACTGCCAGGGATGGGGCAGCCACAGCTTCTCTGGGCAGCCTGTGCAACCAGAGCCTCACCACTGTCTCTGAAGAACTGCTTCCTTAAAACTATGCACTCTGTCAGTTTAAAGCCAACCCCACTTGTCCTATCAATACCTGCTCTTGTAAAATGCTCTTCTCCAGATTTCTTGTGTCCCTTTTTGGCACTGGGAACTGCTCTGTGGCCTCCCTGGAGCTTTCTATTCTCCAGGCTGAGCAAGTCCAGCTCAGCCCATCTCCATAGCAGAGAAGCTCCAGCCCTCTGAGCATCTCTGTGGCCTTCTCTGGACTCTTTGGAACATCTCCCTGTCTTTATGTTGGACAAAGTACTCCAGGTGGAGTCTCACAAGCAAAGGGGAGAATCCCCTCCCTCGACCTGCTGGTCACGCTGCAGCCCAGGACATGGTTTGTTTCTGGGCTGTAAGTGCTCACTGCCAGCTCATGTTGAGCTTCACTTCAACCAACACCCCCAAGTCCTTCTCCTCAGGGCTGCTCTCAATTCATTCTCTGCCCAGCCTGTGTTTGTGCTTAATACTTGATATCTAAATTCCTGAGTTCTCCAGGCAAAATGCTGAGCAGCCCTTTAAAAGCATGCTGATGTTTGTGTGAGCAGAGGATTCCCCATGGCTTGTGGGGTCTGGCTGAAGAGATGTTCTTGCTGCTTGACCTGGGCAGTTCTGTTGCTCCCCTCCCTTGTGAGAGAAACCGGCACATACAACACTAAACCAAAGCATGGTGCTAAGCACTGTTCTAAAGTGTCAGGCAAAGCAGAGTGCCTGGGGTTTAAAATACAAACCTCTGGCTGTGGAGAGAGCTGCTGATGAAAGGGACTGAGCAAATATTCATCCTGTAACACCCACTTCCTTTGTGTACTTGGCTGGCAAGAAGCAGCTGTCATTACCCAGCAGCTAGTTTGGACCAAGTCTATTCAGTTAACATGAAGTTAACATTTGTGGTGCGTGTGGGTGGAAAGGAAGGGGCTTGGAATCAGTCATTACCACAGATCTCACTATGAGAGCTAATCCTGGAAGCCTTTTCTTTTTCCTTTCTGTACACACACAAAAAAACCCAATATTTCTGAAACAATGTTGATTCTGAGAATCACTGAATTTATTTCAAGAAATCAGAGTAGAAATGTTTTCTACTCAGGCTGAATTTTGGCAGGATGTCTGATAGAATACGAACTTAGAAATGAAGCACATCGAGAAGAAGCATCTGGTTTATTTACATTAGAGCACCTGAACTATTTGTAGTAGTACATGAAAACTTGTATTTAACCTCTTCCCTGAATTGTTATTTCTATGATTCCCCTTCTTCATGCATGAAACTTAACAGTAGATGTTTGGTTTGGTAGAGTGTTTTTTATTTGATAGGGGAAAATAGTACTTTTTAGGTAAAAATCTCTCAGTCTGGATGCTCCTAACCTGTTTCCTTTCACCAGGACAGAAAGAACATGAAAAAACAATTCAATGAGGTTTTACATTCCTACTGCTCAAAAGCAAAAGCAAAAGCAAAAGGCAACATGGGTATTGGATACCAGGTGCAAACAAGACATGAAGTTTCCTATTGCTGCCCTGCCACCATCTTATTCTGGGCAGAGTCAGAGGACTGGACCTTGCTGAGAAGGTCTCAGTGCCCTGTTTGCTGCTGGGTCTTTATCTCATGGAGCTGGAGTCAGATGGCCAGTTATGGGTCTTGCTGACTTTTGAGGTACTAACAGCATGCACTAACCATTAGTCCCAGGGTACAACTGGGAAAGGCTGTTTTCAGTTTAAATATATTTCACTGGTTATATTCCAAACAATGAAAATGAACATATGTTTTTGTAAAAAAATGAGCTGCCAGCCAAGGCTTTAATGGCAAAATGATCTAGTTTTCAGATAAAACGTAGAGTAATAAAACACAGAGAGAGTCATTTAGGTTTAGGAAAACAAGCTGAAGATAAAACCTCAGGGGATTTCTTCCTCCTTTGAAGTGCTCAAGCAAATCTAATTCAAAATAGTGAGAGCTACACACACCTGACAGAGAGATGTGTTTAGCAGAGCACAGCTTCCATGGCAACTTCAAATGTAGTGAAGTCACCTGATTTGGATTGCTGGAGGAAGTGGGTAGTGGAAGAAGGGCATCTGGCTAAGCCACAGATCCACATGTGACTTTGTACAACTCACATGTAAGCATGCTAGTTCACCATCTGCGGAGCTGGGCAGTGCTTTAACATTTTGAGTCATCAAGGGAGAATCAAGAGTAATTATCAAACAGAGATGTTCTTCTACGTGGTCCCTAACAGGGAAAAAGGATAGGGGAATGTGATCTCTTCTTATTACTTGAGAGCCAGAACCTTCTCCAAAGATGTATATTAATTTATCAAAAGCATACTCATCCAGCTGCGGTATAGCCCATTACTTCTGCCTCCCAGAGACAATACCTAGCATGTATAGTGAGAGCCAAAGTGACAAGCTGCATACATCCATGGCATCTCTACCAGCCAGCTCTGGTCAATACCATTAACATATTTTCCTGAGCTGTTGCCTACTTGTTTTTCAAGCAGCATTCAGCTGTTTTCTGACTGTGCTAGCATAAAAGATGATTAAATGTATTCTTTCACCAATGCTTCATGCATATAGACGAGCCTAGCTGCAAATAATATATTTCTTGGAACCTGAGAACTGCCTTCATGTATGCTGATGTTCATTGTGGTGTAATAATAGAGACTGGAGAAAGGCATAAGTGGTAAGCTTTAAGTAGGAAATAAAGAGCAGCGGTTTATTAAAGTAACTTTGAAAAACAAGGGTTTAGTAGGAAAAGAGGCAAGGTAATTGCAACCAGGGAGCAAATATAATAAATAGGTTGGTGTTTCTTTTTCAGATAGCCTTGTATTTTTTGCTCAAAAAAGAAAAAAAAAAAAATAAGTGATGCATGCACCCTGCAAACCCTGCATTTGTGATCAATAGATCTAATTACATCATATATTACTCCTTGAATCCAACGGCTTTGAAATAGGCAAAAGCAGTTAGCTGACTAGCAGCCAGGATTCAGAAAAGATATCTGAGCTGAGGCATTCAAACCGCAGCTTAATGCCTTGTGACTCGAGGAGTATGATTAACTCTTGATTCACATTTCTGAGAACAGCAGCCAGCAGCCACTTCCTCTTGACAGTCCTGATATGTAGTGCAGTCCCTTCAGGAAGAAAATGTGTATCTTACATGCTTTCCCAGAAATTCTGCAAGAACTTTCAACTGCCACTTGCGCCAGTTCTGCTCATACACTTAGACTGAAGAACTCCTTTCTTATGCTTGTCAGAAGGCACGAAACTTGTAACACTGTGCGAGTGCACTCTAGTGAATTTGCTACCTTTAATTCTGATGAGCACCCATTAACAAAATGGGGAGATACATATACATTCTTTGCCAGTGTAATATTAACAGCATGATGAATGCCAGATTGTAGGAAGCTACGAGTTTGTGTGCTTCATTGAGGTACACAGGTGAGTAAAGTACGCTCCTACCCTTTGTCAGTGGAGAAGAAACCATCAGGTGGTTAATCCAGATCTGAGAATTCAGAGGTCATTATTGACTGGAGTCAACATGAGTGACCATGTGCCTAGCATGGGTGGGTAAATTAAACTGTCTGTACTGCTAAATCAATTATCAGTTAGTCATTTTCACACTGTTTGGAGTTGGCAGATGTTTCATAGGGAGAGCTAGCCTCAAAAAACAACCAAGGAAGAGAGAATTAACTAGCAGTGCAAACCATATAGATCCAGTGCTTCAGCTTGCTTTTTGGCACTCTTTATTTAGCAGCAGTCATGTACTCTTAAGGGGCTTAAAGATGAGTGGGATGGCTCATTACGCTGTGGGGCTTTGTCTTCCCTTGTCTCAGTGTAGCGTTTGCAAATCACTCCATCAAGAGGTTTTTTGCTTGTCATTGAACTCTACAAATCATGCTAATAAATACAGGATATTTCCACTTGTCAGAGCTGTTCCAGGGGTTATACTAGGGGAATTTCTAGGATATTCCTTTCTAATGCCTAAGTACAGCACTAGTTATTCAAGATAAGGAAATAAGGGGCCAAAGGCTTTTTAACAGCCTGTGTGGGCAATGCAGAGGTGATACAGCCATTGTGTTGCCAAACCATTAACGGCATAGGCCATCCCTGAAGGTCTGATAACATGATTATTGATCCTTCTATTACTGGACCAGACAGTAAAACACTCTACGCAGTCATACTTCTGCTGAATAAACCCAAAAACTCATTTTGATGATTTTTTAAATTGTTTTCAATGATTTAGTCTGGTATAGACACACAGTACTTGGTAACACTATGATATTAGTGATGTATTAGTGATGTGGTAGACAAAAACCACTCAGAGACTGTGGATACAAAATTAGCTTACCAGTATTTTGTGAAGAAATGTAAATCGATAGTTTCCTCATTTTGAAGCCTGAGGCTATGCTTGTTATCTGATAATAGGAGTCTTACAGCTGCCTTCACATGACCTGCAACTGTAATTCAAAGAAAAGAGGAACAGAGAAGTGATGAGCAGTGAAAGAACAAGAGAAGTCCTAATCAGAGGTTTTATGGTCAGGTTTTAAGTGATCTTATTGTTCACTCCTGTCTCTTTTCTTTCCAGTTTCCATCACATGTTTTTGTCAGTTCTAAATCTTCCCCTTAAAAAGGTCAAAGTGCAGCTAAAATCTTATCTTCTGATGTCAGGCGTCTTCCTGACTTTGGGTCAGACTTTGTCTCATCTCTAAAGATTAGCTTGTCTTTGACCCTCCCTAGAGGCCAAATTAGCCCACTTCTTGTTGACTTTTATAGTTCTCCCTACTTGCTTCATTTATCTCAAGTCCAGTGCTTAGAATGTGATAATTGTTATTAGATGCATTTCAGGTCTTCCACTTTCAGGACTACAAAAATAACCCACTCCAAACCAAACCAAAAAAAACTCATCAAACATTAAAACACATCACCTTCAAGAAAGCCCCAGCAAGAAAAATTATTTACAAAGTAAACATATTCATTGTGCAAAATATACTGTTGCAAAGTGTATTGACCTGTTTTTCTCAACACTACAGGTACAGGTGATTCAGAGTTCAATTTAGCATGAAGAGTTTGCAGTTCTTACTAGACTAGCTTCCTCAGCCAGAATAGTATCTATCCTACCGATGAGATAATCTCACCTAATATTTGTAGCAGAGGATACCAGATGAGAACAGAATAGGGTACAAGATGAGAATGGCGTCAGCAAAACCTCACCCTGTACAAATCATATCTTCCTGTACACTTTAGAATTGCTTAAAGGCCAGATCAAGAAAACAACACAGTGGATAAACCCTAGGATCTTGTAGATCCATTCCTGTCTCCCCTCCAAATCTTGTCTGTCATTGCTTCAGATTCCCAGCTGTAAGATAAGGGAATAATTACTGATTAATTGTGATGTTAATTCATTTTCAAGTAATTTGCTTGGACTCAAAACCTTTTTGTTTAAATGTGTGACATTTTTGTTTTTTCAAATAGAAACCTTTAAAATGAGCTGGCAAAGGACCAGTAGGTGTTCACATATGCACAGTGGAAATACTCATCCACACATTCTGAGTAGGAATTTCTCTGTCGTGTTTTGCAAAGGCAAGCACAGATTTGCCCTCCAGCTCTGTATATATTATATCATATATTGTGGCCCCAAGAAAAGTGGTGTTCATATTTGCCTGATTGCCCTAAAGATAGATGCAGACGCTACGGTAAAGAAAAACACAGATAACACCCATAACACCCACTATCCCCACCCCCAACTTTGTGTTTAAAGACAGGGAGAACATGAGAGTTTCTGTTGCAGGTTCTTTCTCACTCAGGTTTGAACTGGACCTATTTTGCTTTTAGCCACACATTTCACCTCTGTTTTTGTTCCATTTGCAGGTTGAATGTGTTGGTTTATTGCCTGAGAGGTCTTGCAATGCCAAAGAAAAGAGGGCCTTTTGCTGCAATGTGAAAGCTGTGTCATAATAATCTTTGGGAGAGGAGTCACATTTCAGGCAGAGTTTACAAATGCTTCACTGGGGAGACCGACTGACTCGAGTTCATTTGGAAACTCTTCCAAGATGCAGGGCTGGAAAAGAGAGAACGTTCTGTGATCTTTGGAGTAAGAAACTTGGTTGAAAGTGTTTTCTGGCTTTACATAATTTTTCCTTCATCTGGCTTGCATTTATGAGCTTCTTTTGTCACTCAGAAGGCCAGCTGGATAGAGTTTTTCATAGCAATAGAGGT
The DNA here is from genome assembly GCF_037157495.1 of Lathamus discolor. NCBI lineage: Eukaryota > Metazoa > Chordata > Aves > Psittaciformes > Psittacidae > Lathamus > Lathamus discolor. The sequence goes on along the minus strand of NC_088887.1, from coordinate 119,586,165 downwards.
TAAACAAAATATTCATGGCTTGAATCCTGAATATAGATGGCTGGAAAAGAGGAACTCTGTTCTGCAAGAAATGCTAATATATTGAATTCTTAAAAATACAGAATTGTAGAAAAAAATCCATAAAATATATTTTCTGGAATAATTACATTTCTGCGTCATTGAAATATAAGAACTAAATTAAACACTACTATATGTAATATATAAAACAGGCATTTTATTAACAATAAGAAAAACAATATTTTAGACTATAAAAGCCATCCAAATAAATCTTAGTTAAGTAAAGTATCACTTTCTGAATATCAAGATAAAAACAGCAATAGGGGACTGAATGGGCAAGTTGTAAGCTTTTTAAATATGTAATTTTGATCACGTGCCGGGTAATCAAAAGTGCCCACAGCTATAATTACTTGGCTGATTTTTCATCTTTCCTGAACATCCCCCTAATGGCTATAGTCTCTGGTTGCTGTGATTACAATCTGCTTACACTGGAGGGTCACAGTTCACTTGGGAAGAACTTCACAAGGGAGAAGTTTTGCTGTAGGCAGATCTGATATTTTTACTTCATTTGTCCAGATCAAATTATTCACAGTCACCTTGTATCTTATCTAGACACTCTGCATGAAGCATTTCCTATCAACCATGGTTACCACATTGTTACTGTAACAGATTCATTTCAGTGGAGTCGTTTTAATCTTGAAATGCAATTCCACTCTTTAAACCAAGTGTTACGAGGATTCCACCATGTAAGCAGTATGAGTGCTCAAGATATATACCAAGTTATTCATGCAAAGCAAAGAACTAAGAAAGATTTTGGGAAAGTCTTTCAAAACTGAAACAACAATCAAATCTGGATGATTAATAATTTAACTTGAAAAACTAGTACACAGAAAATTGCCTCTAATTAGTATTTGCAATGGTTAAGATGACTAATCAGTCCTGAATGCATTTAGGGTTGAATGCATTGCACCTGAGATCACTTACATAAAAGGTCAATGTCTCTTAAGGCACTGGTGACAGGATGGGATCAAATCAAGTGGGAGTTGTCCATTTTTCTTCAGTACCTGTGAAGAATTTAGAGGAGTCACCTGGATTTAGCCTGTTTAGGTGACTTATTTCTGAGTATTTCAATTTTAGTGAAATGAGTATCACCCTAACTATAATCACTTAACTTGTATGTGTCAAGGATATGCAAGAGTACTGAATGCAGAAATCTACCTCCAGAATACTCTGTCCAAAAAAGAAGTGATTAATAGTGCGAAAATTAATCCTCAAAGCTGACTATTCATCAACTAAAATGTCTCTGGTGAGGAGGGCAATCTGCAGACTGGGCTCTGGCCTGAGGCTACACTAGCATGAAAAACTGCTGGTTGTAATAACTCACAGGGTGAGAAGGTGACGACAGTTATGGATAATACCCTGAGGGATGGACAGATTTCACAGGGAGAGTTGTGTGAGGAGCGGCCACACTGCACGGATATCTGCAGGGGGGGACTGGGGATGTCTGGGGAACTGAGATGACAAGGCCTGGGAAAACACTTCAGCAACCCTGGTATGGCTGAGATGAAAGAAGTAACAGCACCAGAAATACCAGGTTTGGGTAGAAAGGTAGCAAAAGTGGGATCAAGAGGGAAAAATAACTAGTAGTGTTGTTTATTTTGGCCAGAAAAACAGGGAGACATGAAGATGGACTGGAAAACCACAAGCCTGGGAAAATGGGGAAATGGAGGAGTAAAGGGAGCTTTTTCTGTGTAAGCAAGTGGTTGGTTAACACCTTTGGAGAAGCCCACTGCCCCATCGTGCAGTATATCTCCTTGTTAAAATAAGTTTAATTTTAGAATCATAAAATCATAGAATAGTTAGGGTCGGAAAGGACCTTAAGATCATCTAGTTCCAACCCCCCTGCCATGGGCAGGAACATCTCACACTAAACCATACCACCCAGGCCTTTACCCAACCTGGCCTTTAACACTGCCAGGGATGGAGCATTCACAACCTCCCTGGACAACCCATTCCAGTGCCTCACCACACTAACAGGAAAGAATTTCTTCCTTATATCCAATATAAACTTCCCCTGTTTAAGTTTTAACCCGTTACCCCTTGTCCTGTCACTACAGTCCCTGACGAAGAGTCCTTCCACAGCACCCCCATAGGCCCCCTTCAGGTACTGGAAGGCTGCTATGAGGTCTCCACGCAGCCTTCTCTTCTCCAGGATGAACAGCCCCAACTTCCTCAGCCTGTCTTCATACGGGAGGTGCTCCAGTCCCCTGATCATCCTTGTGGCCTCCTCTGGACTTGTTCCAGCAGTTCCATGTCCTTTTTATGTTGAGGACACCAGAACTGCACACAATGCTCCAGGTGAGGTCTCACAAGAGCAGAGTAGAGGGGCAGGATCACCTCCTTCGACCTGCTGGTCACGCTCCTTTTGATGCAGCCCAGGATACGGTTGGCTTTCTGGGCTGTGAGCGCACACGGAAGCCGGCTCATGTTCATTTTCTCATCGACCAGCACCCCCAAGTCCTTCTCTGCAGGGCCGCTCTGAATCTCTTCTTTGCCCAGTCTGTAGCCGTGCCTGGGATTGCTGTGACCCAGGTGTAGGACCCTGCACTTGTCACGGTTGAACTTCATAAGGCTGGCATCAGCCCACCTCACAAGCGTGTCAAGGTCCCTCTGGATGGCATCCCTTCCCTCCAGCATATCAACCGGACCACACAGCTTGGTGTCATCGGCAAACTTGCTGAGGGCGCACTCAATCCCACTGTCCATGTCAGCGACAAAGAAGTTGAACAAGACTGGTCCCAACACCGATCCCTGAGGGACACCACTTGTTACTGGTCTCCAGTAAATGAGCATGAGCACGCTCAGTTCTGCACATGAGATGTTCACCTACCTCACTAGCTGGTGAATAGGACAAGAGGAGTTGTCTGATTCTAAACGAAGTCAAGATGTGAGCCTAAGGAAAAGGAAGAGGTGAGACAGCTAAGGTAAGACCTATAGACTGCTGTCAGAGGGTAGGTCTTACTGCTTATGGACTTCATATTATAGCAAGGGATGACAGCCCCAGGGTGCCTGGATCTTGTTTTTTGAAACTGAGTAGGCACTGACTACCATTTTGAGTTAAAAAACAGTTCACCACAAATTCAGGCAAATAAAAATTAAACGTTTGATTCTTCCTTTTCAAAGTCTGTCTCTGCTTCTGAGAAAGACTTTTCTCAGGAAGGTCTGCAGTTACTCATGCTTGGGCCAATTCTGATCCAACAAATAACTTCTTTAAGTCGCCAGGAAATTAACTAGTCTGCAAAGTAGATGAACTCTCATGACAATAGGACAGCAACTGGAAGGAGAGCAAAGTAAATGAAAGAATGAAAGCATCTCAGGCTGAGACTCTGAGATTTAATGCTTTTTTTGAGGCAAGTTCAACAGCGTGACCAGCAGGTCGAAAGAGGTGATCCTGCCCCTCTACTCTGCTCTTGTGAGACCTCACCTGGAGCATTGTGTGCAGTTCTGGTGTCCTCAACATAAAAAGGACATGGAACTGCTGGAACAAGTCCAGAGGAGGCCACGAGGATGATCAGGGGACTGGAGCACCTCCCGTATGAAGACAGGCTGAGGAAGTTGGGGCTGTTCATCCTGGAGAAGAGAAGGCTGCGTGGAGACCTCATAGCAGCCTTCCAGTACCTGAAGGGGGCCTATAGGGATGCTGGGGAGGGACTCTTCATTAGGGACTGTAGTGACAGGACAAGGGGTAACGGGTTAAAACTTAAACAGGGGAAGTTTATATTGGATATAAGGAGGAAATTCTTTCCTGTTAGTGTGGTGAGGCACTGGAATGGGTTGTCCAGGGAGGTTGTGAGTGCTCCATCCCTGGCAGTGTTCAAGGCCAGGTTGGATGAAGCCTTGGGTGGGATGGTTTAGTGTGAGATGTCCCTGCCCATGTCAGGGTGGTTGGAACTAGATGATCTTGAGGTCCTTTCCAACCCTAACTATTCTATGATTCTATGATTCTATGTATCTCAATATGCAGTGCTCAGTTCTTTTTTTCTGGAATGTTCAGTTTTGAGTCTGACCTTGAGAGAGCTGAGGAAAAGCATAGAAAAAAACTTGAAAGACAACAGCTAAACCTTATAACGACACACTGCTTCTATCCTAAGCCAGTTGTTTTCCGAGACAGTATCTTACCCTTTCGTTTCTTAAAGTAAAAATCGTTGCTAAAGCAAATTGCATCAATAGCATTATATATCAACTATTATTCTCCACAAGTTTATTTCACCAAAAGTCCTAAATATGGCTTTTCCAAATGTGCAGAAACAACCTATTGTAGCATTCATTGAAGAAAGTATTGCATCCAGAAGCACTTCTGTTTATCACCACTGTTTCCACTAACTTCTTTTCTAGGACTTCTAAGGTTATTCCAGCGTCATCTTCATGGTGAGAAATTGAACTAATTCTGCACAGCATCCTGCATGTAGTGAGGTGGTACCTTTCAGAGGCTCCCTCTGCCCTTGGGCTCTTCAGAGAAATAGCAGGATCTATGGATTGCTGCTGGCTTGGGAGGTTTATATAGAAGTCTTGAGGATGTAACCCACTATGACTAAACTCTGAGCATTGACTCTAACTCAGTATTTGGTCCAGCTTTTGACATAGAAATCATACTTCAATTTCAGTGTCACCAGCACACAGGTCAGATTTACTGCACTGTAAAATTGGTTTCAGAGACTCGAGATAAAGTGTTGTAAAGATGCTCCTAATTCACATCAGTGGTTATAGCACCAGCGTGGGACACAGGTGTTCAAAATGCTCCAGCTGACTTTGACAGATATTTTTGTTGAAGCTTGCAGCAAATACACCGTTGAGCAAAACAAACATCAACAGCAATCATTTCCATTAAAGTGAATTTATAAAAGCAAGATGTTCTCTTATGTGTCAAGTCGACAGACCAGGTGGATACTGATATGTTCCAGTGGGAGGAAGAAATACAACACACTTTCTTCCCAGTGCTTCGTGTTTCAGCTGCAGACCAATCTTTTTAAATTTTCTCTTCAAATGATGCTTCTACCTATACTCAGTTTGAAAGGAAAGCACATAATTGTAATAAAGTGATTCCAGGTCATCATGAGGGGTAGATATCTTGCCAAGAAATTAGGAAATGTACATAACTAAATATAAAAGACAATGACAATTTGTGACAAATTTGTTTGGCCTATGACAGCTCATGGAAATGCAGCTCAGTCTTTTGCTAGCATTCTTAAGTTAATGACCCATTCAGGTTTGAAAAGTCATGGTGCACAGCAAGAAGACATCAGAAGCTATAGGAAACAAAGCCCTGTTTTATGAGTGTGGGTGGGATTTTGGTTTTGGCCCAGGGTTGTCTAATAGAGATAGCTTAACTTTAAGCACCGAAATACGCATGATCTGATACTTGGTGCTTAGAGTTCTCAACAACCTGAGTGTGAGACCAAACAGAATGGCTGCATATTAGTGTCACGTTCATGCTCATTATGAGCTTTTAATGTGATTTGATTTCCAGTTATCTGGTTGTACTACTTGTCCCATTCTGTTTAACATGTTGAGTAAGTGAAGACTTTGGAGTGACTGTCATATACCATGGATACCTAAAATTGGTGAATCCCACCTACAGTGTCCAGGATTTCTAGAATCACAGCCACTGTGATGATGTCCAGAAGAATTTACAATTTAGGATGAAAAACATGTGGACATAACAGATGGGGAGAATGAATGTGCCAGTGAGATCAATGTATCAACTGTAGTTCAGCTCAGTTAGATATAAAATGTTTCATACGTGGAGGTGACCTTTAGCAAAATTCTTGCCATACTTCTGGTGTTGTACAGAGAATTGATAGCAACACTTAATTAGACTTCTAAAGTTCATGGTAAAATATTGAGTGCTCTGCTGTATATATTAGCTTTAGAAACCAGATGTGCAATAATCAGTCAGCAAATGCATCTGTTTACCATCAATATTTTTCTTGTCACATTCTGATTTCCTAATTAGTGAGATCGACTAGTAGAAGAAACAATATGTTGATATTGTTTTCCCTGAGGGCTAGTTATCATCCTTTGATGACCATGTCAAGCTCCCATTCATTTTTGTGATAGCCGTTTCCTATCCAAGAGTGTAATTTAGCCCAGAGAATATATCAGCAACAAAATAGACATTAGCAGTTCAGAAGAAGCATTAACACCATATTTTAACTCATCCCATCGTCATTATGCTTGATGAGCTATTTCTAAGTCTGTCACTAAGGGAAATGTCATTAAAACTGAAAGGCTCCAGATGTTTGGAGCTACTCTGCAAGATGACTTCAAAGAACCAAAACAATCTAGGCATTGTGGAGCAAAATTCTGTGGTACCTAATTCAACAGCATTCTTAGTGAACCTGAAGACATTTTGTGTTTTATTCCCCAAGTAATTTATCTGTGTAGAATACTCACTGTTCTTCCTTCATTAAAGAAGAACCTAGGGCTCAGACCCTGGAGCAGGCAGTGACAGAACACAGCCATTCCCCTCAATTGCAACTGACTGCAGTTGCCGCAAGCTCTGAGACGGTTGGAAAGGTTAAAGCCCAACTTTTGGTCTTGCAGGTAGCAAAAAGGAGAGAGCAGACTGGATATACTGCTGAGACCTAATGTATACACAGAGAAATAGACTTCTGGAGAAGTACCAGCAAGCTGCCTAGATGGTAGAAATGTATAGAAAACAAAATGGTTTCTCTATCAAATCAAACTAGAAGTGAGAGAAATTGGTGTTAAAATAATTGGTCTCTGTGAGAGATCCAGCCTCACTGGCTTCCTGAAGGGGTGAGTTCCAAAGAGACAGAAAAACCTTTACAGCTCAAAGGAGCATATGTTGTTAAAGAAAGGTGACCAAGGTCTGAGAACAATTGTGTTAGCTTAATAGACATCTAAGATACATAGAGAACAAAGACCAGCTAAGAAGGTGTATACAGTTCATAACCAAGAGTTCCAGAAAGACTTTTATTCATCTGATTTTTTATGACCAAGATGATATGGAGAAGGTTTTATGGAAGCTTTGGAAGGAAAAAAGAAAGCTAATTCTGGGATGGATCATTCAGTCTAAAGAGCATTTTATTATAACTAAGACTTTAGGGCAGACTAAGAAAATAGAGTGTACAAATGATACAGTCATTAGTGATAGTTAAATGGTGCGCAAGAACCACGCAAGCCAAATTATTCAAACTTGGCTGCTCAGTGTCTGCAACAGCATTTAGAAGTCTGGTCAAAAAGAGCCAAACTACTTCCTTTCAGAAGTGCTAAGGTATACCTTTCAAGGATGTTTCACCTCAAAGCCAATGGTGTAAGTGAAGACAAAAGAGGTCTTTGTATTTTTTCTACTCTACAAACCCAAAATCATAGCAACCTGTGCCAGTGTTTGACTGCATACACCATGAAACAGTGTTGCTTATATTTAAATGGCATTACCTGTATTTCAGTTTGTGTCCACTACATCTTGTTTTGTCGCTAGGTATTACGAAGAAGAGTTTGTCTCCATCTTCACTCCCCTCCGCCCTGCCCAGGTACTTCTACACATTGGCAGGATTCCCCCTGAGATTTCCATTCTTCAAGCTGACCAATCACAATGCTTTCAGCCTCTTCTCATATGTCAGATTTTCCAAGCCCTCAGACATCTTCACGGCTCTTTGCTGGACTCACTCCAGTATGTCCATGTCTCTTCTACTGGGGAGCCCAGCCCTAGACATGGCACTGCAGATATGCCTGATCAGTGCTGAACAGAAAGGGAAGGGATCACCTGCCTTCTTCCTTCTTTAATCCTGCCTATATCATTAAAGCTCTACTGATGTAGAATACCATCATGCTGTACCCATAGCCAAAACAAATAGGGAGAAATGGACAAAGTATCAGTCTGTGGAGACTTGATCCCAACCACTGATGCGGATTTCTGAGCATATAATGGAACTGTTTTTATCAAAGACTGAAAATACGGGGAATAATTCCTCCACTTGTACCTCTACCCACCCCTCTGCAGTGCAGTGAACAAAGTGACAGCAGCAAAATGTCTCCTTGCAGAGCTAACAGCATCTACAGCAGGGATGCTGCCAGTAAAAGTGGCACCCTAGTGATGCTTCTTTGTTGACAGAGAGACATCCGACAGCCTTCATCAACGGAGATGCTCTCTGTATTTTGGATTCTTACCTGCTTATTTTACTGCTTATTGCTGCTCTTTTCTACTCTGTCTACAGTGGTCTTACTAAATTCAGGGCCACTTCATCATAAACATGATCTTCTCCTGTGCTATTCATAGTGCAGCACAATTGCACCGTTTGCAGCATGATTTAGCAGCAGAATTCAGCTCTGGAAGATGAATAAGAGCCCTCACTGCAGTTAGATCAATTAATCTGCAAATAAATGCTATGAAAATGTTCTCATCCTGCAGACTGAGAGTGGAATACATTAGCACAGAAGAGTCTATAAGTTTTTGTCAATATAACATCTAACAGTTCATTATTTGGAGGAACTAAAGAGCGGTTTTTACCAATTTGAATAAATACATTTAAATGTTACATAAATGCATGAGATTATATCTAGTGTCTGTTATAATAGGTCAGCATTTCAGAAAAATTCTCCTTTATAATAAGGGTATGCCAGATCTGGACTATATTATTCTAGAATAGCCAAGACTAGAATACATTAATATATAAAGATTAAGGAAGCTATAATACCAAATGTATTTCTGTCTGGTGCAGAAATCTGTCTTCCATATAAAAACTAATGAATCATCTTCCCATTATATCAGACTTCCACTCTCCTGCAACAGATACGTTTCACAAGAGTGTTGTATGGATGATAGCATACACAGCACTCCCCCTCGTAGCAGAAGTGATTTCTGATTCTGGTATTGCATTAACAGTTGCATTGTCTTAATTCTAAGTAATTGAAGGATCTTCAATTTCATAGACATTTAAAAAGTTTTTTTGCAATTAGATTGTCCAAAGAGGATGCCTAGCTCATACTCATTTTGGAGAATACACTAGGCTCCTCTATACCATGGGCTAAACATCAGTTTGGCATTTTTCACATATATCCTGAGGCATTTCGTGGACATCCAGTTCTGTTTTTCTTGTGGATTCTTGTAAACAGTTATGTTTACCTTTGAAGCTTCTACTGTCCTTTCTTGATATGAATCTCAAGGCACTGTTGGCACAACAGTACTTTTTGCATATTTTATCATTCTCTTGATATTGGTAAATATTGAGTGCCTGATGATCTGAGTGTGTAATACACAGTCCCAATTACTGGTAACCATAATAGTTTTAAATGGTGAGGCAGTCACCCCTGAGGGGTGAGATTGCTTTGCTGTTATTTGGACTGCAACTTCCACATGGACTTACTTTTCTTATTTAATTGTTTGCCTTGGAAAAAGTTACTGTGAAATCACTGCCATCAGTATTGACCATTATGGTAACCTATATTCTCAATGGAAGCCAAGAAATAGAGTGAAATTGCACTTATTAGCCAGACGTTTAAAAAATTCTGACCTGAATCTATTAAGTTTTTAGCTGTTCTGTTCAATAGCCAGTCCATAGGAAGGAGTGTCACATAGCTTCTCCAAGAGCAATGCACGCTGTTACTGACCCTACACAGCTCAAAGTCCCTACAGGTTTTTTGCCGTGCTGGCAATCAGTCACATATTGTTACATGTGCTTTATCCTTAAAAAATCATTCATTTTGAAAGAGTGAGCTATTGAAATGCTAAATTCAATGAAAGATGAAAACACATCATCTTTTCTTTTTATAATTACTATTTTAGCAACCGTAAAATACCACAGCTCAGGAGAAAACAATATTCTGCCTGGCTTGCTGACAGCTTTTACCTGAATCCAGATTTCTAGTCTATTCCTAAAAACTGTTATTTTTTATTTGCAACTGATATCTTTGTAGATTCCCAGGATGAGATAACTGGACAGATGGCAGTACCTTGTGGCACATTCAGACTCAGGTCTTGACTGAGTTAAGTAAGAATATCTCTGAAGAGTTAGGTTCTAATCCTGCTTTGTTCTCAGATGATAAATTTTTCTGCTATGCTGAAAATTTGGTCACGAGTTCATCACAAATTCTGATACAAACAGAAGCTGTTGCTTTGCAAAGACCTCTGGTTAGAAAAAGCAAAGTGCTATGATCTCTATAGAATTCATAAAGAAGTATTTAGATATAAGGAGGAAGTTCTTTCCTGTTAGGGTGGTGAGGCACTGGAATGGGTTGCCCAGGGAGGTTGTGAGTGCTCCATCCCTGGCAGTGTTCAAGGCTAGGTTGGACGAAGCCTTGTGTGGGATGGTTTAGTGTGAAGTGTCCCTGCCCATGGCAGGGGGGTTGGAACTGGATGATCTTGAGGTCCTTTCCAACCCTAACTATTCTATGATTCTATGATTCTAAGCAGGAGAAGAAAAGATATCGGTGGGGTCACCAGCAGTTAATCTGTATGGGCATGGCTGGAACATTGGCTGAAGCTGGCTGTCTATATAAATAGGTTTCTGGCTAAAGATTCAATTTCAGTTTACATTTTTGGAGCTCATGTGTTAGTATTTGTGCATTTATTAATGTATCTGGAACATGGTAATGAAAATAACCCCAAGACAAAATATGATCTAAAGTCAAAAGGGAACAGCTGAAAATGGATTAAGAAAGTGGGATAAAGGAGCTCAGCTTTCTGAAGATGCTGGATTTACAAACTGAACCTGTATCACCCATGAACAAAAAATATGAAAAGAAGTCAGAGAAGTAAGTTAGATGTTTTTTGTTTTATTGGAGGAGAAGAATAAGGAGTGAATGAGATCCTGCTGTCAAGAATAAGGCATAGCATACTGGAAGACCTAAGGTGACTGATGAGTGTTGTAACACCCCACACAATAAGGCTGTGGAGAGAATTTTTTTAAAAGCCAAGAACAGTCAGCAGAAGAGAGAATACATTCCAGAGTGAAGAACTTCTGCATCCAAATGTACCTTTGGAGGCATTACACAGCCCTATTAAAGGCAGCACGATACGCAAGGCAGTTGATTCCAGGTTTTAGGACATACACCTGAGGGAAAGATACAGCTGCAGAGAGACCTCAGCTACTATCAAGGAACAGAAGAATTTGTCCACTGAAAGAATGAACAAATAGTAACTCAGACAAAGGTCACAGGACAAAGAAAAATAACAGTTTTTGGACAGGGACAAGAGCATCAAGGAGATAAACAGCACAATCCAGGTTATATGTCATAGAAGTCAACAGGAAATCATTAAGCTTCCTACTGCTCTGAAAATCTTTGAAAAGGAATAGCTGGATGAGAATGTCTTTACATCTCATCTTCATTGCAGAGGTGGTCAATGTAAACCAAGGAACTCCCTCACCAAAAGAAAATCCTGAGCCCTGGAATTTTTACTATGTGAATTTAATATGAGAAAAGAAATGACATGCTGCTGTGGGTTGTAGCTGGCATCAGGAAACTGAAGGCAAGCACAGCAAGGACAAGCATACCCCATTCATCCTAGTGAAAGCAGTGAGTCGTAGAACCTGCCACTAAATTCAACCAGTTTAACACCACATGGGCACATAAGCACAAGATGTCCTCTTTTGTGTACTTACAAAGCGACATGAAAATGGCATTGATAGTAAAGTGACTGATGACAATGGCAACACAGGAATGAAGAGACAGTATTGACTCATTGCTTGGATTAGAAAGCACAGAGACTAGTTCTGTGGTTGTCTGCTTCACATGATGGGAAGTCTATTGCTGCCAAAGAGAGTTGGAGCCCCTGTGCACTGGGAATGACATCAAATAAAACCACAAAGAAAGAGTGGCCATCCAAATACTGTGGGATGCACAGCGGATGAAGTAGAAGCAAGTCAGGCAACATAGAGACAATACTGAAGATAATTATTTCTGTTTGAAGATAGATACTCGATTTTCTCCAACAAAGAGAATATTGATAAGGAAGTAGAAAACCAGGACTGCAGCATGGCTAACCCAGATGCATTGGAAAGAAAGAGGCATATAAGCAAGACTAACAATGTAATTGAAATGCTCTGAATGTTAAAAAGTGTTAGGAATCACTGTTAAGGCACATCTGTCTGATGGGATATGTCTTGGTGATGCTTGCCTTAAAAAGTGCTTGCATTGCTAAAACATTTACCAGACTGTTAGAAAAATCAATGATCTCTATGAACTTTGGAAAGAAGACAGATTACAGAAGGAAATAATAGTGAAGAAGCACTTGAAAGTTTAAACATGGCTTGGAGAAATCCTCAGATGCAGCACCTTTGTAGAAAGTTCTCATTGAAAACATCATGCTAGTTTTACAAACAATATTATCCAGCATATCATATATATTACCCAGCCTATCACACATGCAGTGTTGCAGATACTGCTATGAGAAATGTTGACTTGTCAGCTTTGTCCACTGTAATTTTTCTGTGTTATCCTTTCTTGAGATGCGTATTACTACAAATCTTTGGTGGGATAAAACAATAAATAACTAACTCAGAAGAGCTCATCAGCTTGATCATATACTCAGAACTGACAATTGGCAAGCTTCTGTGATGAAAACATACTGCCTTCATCTAATAAATGTTCATCATACATGTATACTTCTTGCTTTCATCTCTCTGGCAATGTAAACATTTATTGGTACAGTGCAGTGACTTTGAAAATCTTCTAAGAGAAGGTTAGAACCTCTGGTTCATTCTCAGTTCAAGAAGTGGTAATTGCTGTAGGGTTTATTATAGTAATTGATTGCATATATAAGTGATTACTTGGAACACTATAATAGTTAGATGTTTTAGCCAAATTGTTGTCAAACAGAGAAAGACTAGAAAACTACCATAAAGTTCTCAAAAGGATCTCCCTAGACAGAAGAAAATGCAAGGGACAAGCAAGAATGTCTACTTTTGCAACGCACACAGCCATTAAACCCTTTCCATCAAAGAAAGCTCTCAATAAAAGTTGTCTCAGTGTGCACTTGAGCTGCTCTATGCTAGCTCCCTCTTAGGGGTAACCTACATTACTTGCTAGTTTATCTGTGTCTTCATAGCAACCATTTGGAGATTCAGAGGGAGTCTTAGAGGAGAGGACTAGAGAAAGTTAATATTCTTCAGGAGGATCAATTGCCCAGAAACAGGGATACAGACATAGCCTTGCTCCAGGTCTCTGAGGATTTTCATCAACATTCATCCAGAAGTAAAGAGAAGCCGCATTTTTCAGGTGCAGTGAGACTGACACTAGAAGAGAAAGATCCTGCACTTCCCTCAAGTCTGAAACAGAGGGTCCTGCAGTGGGTTCACCAATACCAAGTCATGTAATGCTGTGCCTACACTGTGAATCTCACTGTGTTAAGTGAACTCTTGGTTAGATATTTTATTTGATGCTTGATGATGATTACACTCACAGCATCCATACACCTACTGACTTAGGAGGTCACAATTTCCTTTGGTTGTTCCACAGTCAGGATCTGGAGTTATGATCTTTGTGTTTTTCGTGCCTCTACTTTCTCCTCTTTTTGTCATTTAGTACTTATATTATTCCATACTTTGAGAATGGGAAATAAAGTCTAAATCAAGGGAGAAAAGTCCTCATGGGTAGTCTGTAATAGGTGTTTTTTTTTTTTCCCCAGGAGAATGTTGTCCTCTGTGAAAGAACCATCTGTGCCCAGTAGTATCTATTTTGTGTAATTTACTGTCCGCTTAAACTGCTATTTTAACTATTGGATGCTTCTAGATATGTCTGGCTATACATTTTAAATAGAAGAAAAGGGAAGAAGGCAAAAGGAACGTCACCAAACCCACCAAAAGTGCCATATGAGCTGGACATTTTGGTAGTGGTTCTTTTGGCGAGTTAGGAAATTAGCTTTTTCTGCCAGAACAACAAGAACAAACACAGAAGCAAAGCTGAAAGCATTTTACAGTGAATGCAAGACTGAACAATGGGCATGATTCTTTGGCTTTTCTGGAAATACTTCAGTGCAGGAGTTGATTGTAGTTTCAAATTATGACTGTGCATAGCAGGAGGTGAACAACCCCCTCATAGGAACAAAATGTCTTGCTCCATGTCTCCACGGGAACCCAGAGAATACTTGAAACATACAGAAAAGCAAGTACAATCATCACTGGAGAGTCAGGCTTTGTAAGTCTTGCTCACTTTTGTACACAAAACCAGCAAGGATTAAACCCTGGTTATCTAAGCTTCCAAACCCATCTCTCACCCTCAGGATTCATATAGTCTGGTGGCATCCAGTGGATTTTGTGAAAAATTGCTATAGAACTGCTTGGGACTGTTTTACCAAGGTATTCTAGCTAAAGGGTCATACCGTCTTTTGGTCACCAGCTTGTGTTGAACATGAATTGAATCATTAGCAGTAAATGTTACATTATTGTCAATGTTATTGGTAATTCTTTGGGACATCTTGCTACTTTGAGTAGCACTGGAGAACCAGCTCACGCAACTCCGGAGTAATAATTTACCACTTCATTCTGATATAAAAAAAGAGAAGACAGATGTATGAAGGAGGGCATCCTTGGATTTATTGCTGGCAACAACACATTGTAACTTATTTCAATAAATAAATAAATAAAATAAATAAATAAAATAAAGTAAAATATAAAAATAAAAATAAATAACAAATTTTTTTTGTTTGTTTTCACCAGGAATCAGTAAAAACTATAACTGTTGTGACTTTAGATAATGCGTACTGAAAATAAATCTCATTTCAGACTAAACAAGGCAGGTGGTAAGACAATCTTGGGAACAAGTTAACTGGCTGGTACATACCTTTGATGTTTTTGAAAGGTTCAGTAGTGATATCAAGCTTTTAACACTTAAGTCTCAAAATATGGGATTTAATTGAAGGACTCTCTTCACCAATCCAAAAGCCAAGCATCTCTATAAATGAATTGTCTAGGTTCTTTTTGAGGGAAAGAAGTAGACACTTCCAAAGTATGCTCAGTCTCCATGCAGAGTGGTGTACCGAAGCATAGAGGACTGGAGGGACTTGCTATGGATCATTTCTACTAACTGGAGGGTCCAGTGAAACATCAGGCACAGCTATTCTCAGCTCCATGATGAGTTAGCAACTGTGCATAAATCACAGTCATTGCAGTCTTGTTTTGTTTTGCTTGTGTAAATGTCCATCTCAAATAAATAAAGATCAATTAAACCAGACCCCAACTTAATTTTAATATATTCTAAGATCCACTCTTGGAGTGGAATATGATAGACTCTGAGATTAGAAGATATTTCAACTTTCCCTGTAAAGAACTAAGACACCATAGGTCTCAGCTGCAGGATAAGAAAGGATCTTACACCTTACTGTTAAGAATTTGTGATAATTGCATGTAATTTTTCCAGGTAAACTCATACAGTCTGTAAAAGTAAGGCCGTTGATACTTTGTCGGAGCTGAAGTTTTGATAATCAGGTGAGTTGTTTTAACAATGGCAATAGATTTTCTTCAAAGGAATTCATAGTCCCATTACAAGAATATCTGAGACAAAATTATGTCATTTGAAACATTCAGAAAGTTAGAGCACATGAGCAGCTAAACTTAAGTGTCCTAAAATGATGAATTCGGTGTCAGGTTGCCTGTAACAATGACAGAATAGTAAAACTGTATTCTCAAGCATGTTGTCCTTTATGTGTATAATGTGACGTATGTAAGTGCTGTCTTCCTTATTCTTGGCAGTGATCATATTTAGTGCTTATTTTTTATCTTCAGAATGTTTTCCAAACATCTTTCTAATGCCTTGCAAGGAAGGTAGATACACGACCATCCTGTATTTGGAAATGGAGACAAGATTTAGGATTTTGAAATTCCCTTGAAGCCAGTATTTTTGTGCAGGGGCTTCATCATGTCACTTACTGTTAATTTTGTCTTTAAGATGAATTTTGTGAAGTTGACAATCTTTATGATGGACCAGTGCTGGTTTAGGTGGTCTTGCCAAAGCCAAGTGCTTTTGCATAACTTTCAGCATATAGAATTCTCCAAAAATCAGTGTTCATGAAAATCTCTTCTAAACCATCAAGTTGTAGTCCTTTCCAAACTGCTTCTTTTTCATTACTCTTCTGTGGCTCCCAATAACATCACTAATGTTTCTTCCTATTGATTACATTTCATCTATAGTATAATTGAAGCATATTTAACCCATGAGACCATGTTCCTCATCCCTCTTCCTTTAATGTATATCCTCAAGCAGTTACATTACTGATTCTCCCAGCACCTGTGAATTACTTTATGACAGCATATGCTATGCAATGGATGACCATGACTTTTTGGTTTGTTTTTCAATTACTTTATATTTTCTCATTTGCAAGCAATGCATTAAATAAACAACAGCCATCTGACATCTCTCTTCATTAGATTTCCTCCTCTCTGTGAATAATTTTGATGACTGTTGTGAAAATTATTGGTTGCCTAGTACCTGAGATGAAGAATTGCATTCTGTTTAATGGTGTGTATATATGTGTGTGTGTATATATATATATAAAAATCAGAACCAGAAATCTGCTACAAATGTATTCTTGTTTAATGGACAAACCCAACTCTTTCTGCTCTACAGAAGTATTAGTGTCATGACATAAGGAAACAATTCTCAGTTGGAAAGCATTCATTTCAAAGAACCAAAAAGGCTTGAGTCTCAGCTAGTGCCCTTTATTTATCAAAACCAGGTGATTTTCATACAATTCATGTGATGGTTGCATAAAAAAATAATTGTATCTAATATTTTATCGTAACCAAAAGTACGGTATTTGAACACTAACTTTTAACAGGTCATCATTATGTTTCTATGATCTAAATAAAATATGTACAAGAGCAGCATGTTCCTCATAGTTCATGGATCACAGGGTGTTCTCCAAAGCTATGAAAAACAATATTTCTGTATCTGAAGTGACAGGAATTATGGTGAGGTGCATCGATTGCCTGATAATGATACACTAAATTCCAGAAATTCTGAAAAATGCGAAAGTAGTTAAATGGAGGTCTTTTAATTTCTCTGTTAGTTTTAATAGACATTAGTATCAGAGGTCTGGTATCTACCTATGTTACCTGTCAAAACAAAATTGCTCTTTCCTAGTTTTGAAGGTGAAAGTGATAGTACATGTGCAAAACAGCAGATGGAGGTAGTAAGATGTGAGATGTGATGGATGAATTTATGCATTTCTGTTGTTGCAGGGAAAAGCCATGATGTGGAGAAATATTCAGCTGAAAAATTTTGGATTGCTCATGTTGTGCAGGTTTTTGGATTATTGTGTTTAAAACAGAATGCAGGTTAGAGAACAGTCTGCTTGATACAGTGCTTACTGTTGTGATTAGGAGGGGAGCTCAGTACTGCTATTCAGGCTTCTTGTTTCGTTAAATGAGGTGAATCTGCCTCAGATGAACCCATGTGGATGCAGAAAAGGCAGGAAATTTCCCAAAGCACTCACAAATCAGATTTTAGAGATACTTGGACACCAGTTTGTTGCTGCCAAGGGGAGATAGAGCCCAACTTATTTTAAAGAGCTGATCTCCTGAGTTGTGTCTGCAACTCTTGGTATCATAACCTCTGCAGTGAGGTGCAAATACATCTGCCCTAGCCCTAGATCACCCAAGGAAGTTGTCAATACCAGATGAGCATGAAAAACATGACATGACCTAATGTCTAAGTGTTTGTAAAGTTGCAGGTAGATCCTGTGGTACCTCTGGTGAGCTGCTACCAGTCCTCAGGCTAGATGGTTTAAAGCTTCCTCAGATTCAGCAACACCTTAATGCTGTGAGCAGCATGGAGCCTTTGTGCTAAATGCAGCCCTGCTTCGTGACAGTGGATGGATCACTTTCCTGGTGTGAGCTTTCTATTTCTCTTCTTGGCTTTCCTATTTAGGTTTTACAGTCTTTTTTGTCCAAGCTGGCTTAAAAGAAGTGAAAGCCAAGCAAGCTTTCACTGGAGCTGTTAGTAAAATTGAGCTCACTTCCTCCTCCGTTACTCAGCTGGTATAAATACAGTTCTGGTGAATTCAGTACTTTATGCCAGTTGCTCTGGTTACAAACTCAGTCCAGTATCTCCCTGATAACTATTGTGGATGAGAACAAGGAATATCAACAGAACAGCATTGTGCCTTGTATTCCTCCAGTGGAGAAGTTTTCCTTCTTTGCAGTCAGCTATGTGGAGAGCAGTGGTGTAATCTCCTTTTGTTACACTGGCCTTACAAGTTATCCCATGCTTCCCCTGGGGTAAGCTAAACAGGTTCCAGTGGCACCTACTACCTGATAACTGCAGAGGCTATAAGTAGCAGTTTTAAACAAGAAGAAAAGGCTCTCAGAATGCTAAATAGCTCAGTGTGGTTCACCACCTACCTGCTCTGCTGAAACGTGGTCCTTTAACTCGGTATGGCTGATGCAATTTGAAAAGTGGCACCAGCTCATAAGGCAGACTGTATCTGCCGGTAATAACTTCAGAGATGCTGGGGGAAGAAAAAAAGTGGCACAACATGGTGTTGTGTGGAGTACTTCTAATTCACTCTGAGAAACATCTGATACTTAGCAGTGACTTTAAGGAGCCCAAGGAAGTTGTGAATGCTCCATCCCTGGCAGTGTTCAAGGCCAGGTTGGACAGAGCCTTGGGTGGGATGGTTTAGTGTGAGGTGTCCCTGCCCATGGCAGGGGGGTTGGAACTGGATGATCTTAAGGTCCTTTCTAACCCAAACTATTCTATGATTCTGTGTCTTCTGAGGTGAATTACTTTGAGCATGATATGAATGCAAGCCAATGTACAAACTTTTTAAAAGCTTATTTTCATCTCTTTGGATCTGTAGGCCATTTATGTGAGACTTAATAAGAGTATATAAATGAAGAACATTATGGATAAACAGTATATCTGCTAGGATGCAGCTATCTATATATGTATATGCTTGCATTAAGATGGAGTATTCATTCAGTTGTGAAAGGGTCATGGCAGTATTTCCAGTACATGTACAAAACCAATCAATCCCAAACTTACCCTTTCTATAACAAGCTATAATATTTCCAGATCTCAAAAGAAGAACTAGCATAACAAATATTTATGGGAAGAAGTGGATAAAAGGAGATGAAAGAGGGAGATAATTGCTGCTGTATTCCTTTGCCAAGTTTAAATGGGCAGCTCTAGAAATGCATATTGGGAAAATCCAGCTCCTTTAGTGGGCATTCAGCAATAAATTTTATCTGGCTTCAAGCAACAAAGAAGAGCCAAATTGTTATTGATTTACTGGGGTGAGAGAAGAGAAGATGTTTTAAGGGTGTTGCATAGTATTTAGGATTAATTCAATTCTTTGTTCTGCTTACACTTTGTAGAAGATTTTGAGGAAATCACCTCATTAGAAGTTTGATTCAAACACAGAGGAGATGCTGAAGCTGAGGATCATCCGAGCCAAGTAATAAGGCATAAGAAAGAATTGAGGAGGTTGGAATGAAGTGTATCACCTGAAAATTTCCTGATATTTACAGCTTTCTCTACTCCACAATGTGTTGTGGGTTTCATTTCATTTTTCTGTCTCTTGGTTTATAGCTTTTCATTTTCTTCATCCTTATGAAGTGAGTTCAAGGAAGAAATAATAGGATTATCTCTGATGTGACAAGAGAGTAAAATCTACAGAGCTGACAGCCAGCACCATTCTAGCTCCACCAAAGGGATTTCTGTCATTAGGAAGTAGGGCTGTGCTAGACAGAAGAAAAACAGTGCTTAAATAAACCTATTTGAAAATAAAACCCTCAGGAAGAGGTTTGTGAAGATATTTTTCCTTGCAGGCTTTTTCTGCGAATACTTTAACCAAGTAGCAGTTGAGATGGGAAGTGCAGAAATGGTAAAGTTAAGGTTCTAGCTGTAAAATGTATTGCACTGGATCAGGATATCTGCTCACAGAGCCTAGGCTGAATGAAGCTGTGCCGAGGAAGCAGGATGGATGAGAGGGTTTCGGACCTTTTAAACTGACCGTTAAATCCTTCCTGTAACAGAACAAGACTCTGTCTTTTTACAGGTCGTAAAGATAATTAGCTAAATCCCACTGACTACGAGGTATGAGGGGTAGTTCACAGGATGTGTTCGAGGTCAGCCTTAAATTAACCACCATGGACTGACCTCAGTTTGCTGCACTGCATAAAAATCTATCACTGCCTTGTCTTCGCTTGGGTTTTGCAATGCTAACTGTATCAGTGCAAAAAGTAGTTTTATTATCATTATTGAACATGGAAGCACAACTAATGTAACTAGAAAGGCAGAAATTGCACTCTGCATTCTATTCATGCTTTTTTTCACATGTATTGGTCTCTTTTGCAGTGGACCAAAATTGCATTTCTTTTAGCAGACTCATTAATTTGGAATGTGGTTTCTCTTTGTCAACTTCTGTTTTGACTTTCCATAATGTTTGATATTTGAAGACAGACAATTTTAATAGAATCATCATACAATGATTTGGGTAGGAAGTGACCTTAAAGCTTATCCAGTTCCAACCCCCTGCCATAGGCGGGGACACCTTCCACTAGACTAGGTTGCTCCAAGCCTCATCCAACCCGGCCTTGAGCACTGCCAGGGATGGGGCAGCCACAGCTGCACTGGGCACCCTGTGCCAGTGCCTCAGCACTAATATCTTCCTAATATCTGATCTAAATCTACCTGCCTTCAGTTTAAAGCCATTCCCCCTTGTCATCTCACTACTTACTCTTGTTAAAAGCCCTTCTCCAGGTTTCTTGTTATCCCCTTTAGGCACTGGAAGCTGCTCTAGGGTCTCCCCAGAACCTTCTCTTCTCCAGACTGAGCAAGCCCAGCTCTTCCAGCCTGTCTTTTTAGGAGAGGTGCTCCAGCCCTCAGAGCATGTGGGTCCACATCTTTCTTATGTTGGTTGCACCAGGGCAGAACACTTTGTTTAGTTAAAAGGCATAGTTGGAAGAAGGGAATTTGGTTGCGTTTGATTTTTGGTGGTGGTCATGTACCACTCAGCTTGCTGAGCTACCATATTTTGGCTGCTGTGTAACAGACCATTCCTCTGTTTTAAGCTTGTGCAAAAATAAGTCAGAAATTCTCTACCTTAAAGTTAAGGGGAAAATGTTTGAAAGAGTACTTTTAACCACACAGTTTCTGCAGTCCATCAATATGCATGAATTTGGGTGGCCATATCCAAGTGACTTAGTACCTTTGTGTATTTATACCAATAGCAGAGATCTCTCAAAGAAATCAACTAAACCCCACTATCCTTACACTCTTTATGTTTGAGACATACTTTTAGGACAAAATACTAAAATAGTACAAAACCAAGGAAATTTTCCTTTTGAAATCTGTACCGCTTTGCCTTAACTGATCCACTTTTTGTGTCTCTCTACTTCTCATACAAAAATATTTATTATGGAAAGTGATTCAGATGGAATATGGATACAATCAGTCAGTCAATTGCTATAGATAATATCACAGTGGCTTTGAATATCAGAAACCTTATTATTGTCTGTCTCGTCTAAATTGATGACAAATAGAAATGTTTGAAGAATGCAGCCATGACACAAACCATGATTATATTTGACCTGTTCTCTGACTCCTGTTTTGATATATGGGTAAAGGAAAAAAAAACCCACAGTGTTTTATCCTTGTATTGGATGTAACACTCATTTTATACCAAGTTATATATTATATATTTGTGTTGTATCCTCCATGATTCACCTGTGCAATGTGAGCTGACACACTGCAGAAATTCAGCATCAGAGGTACTGATCTGCTCCAAAAGGAAGTTGTAAAGAGAAACAGGAAAACAAAGGTGATGAACAACTGGAATATTTTTACTGCTGTCTAGTGTTAAAAAAAGTGTAAGTAAATAAAGCCAATTCTATAAATGGCAACTGGAAAACACAAAGTGCTATGTGAAAGAGCAGCCCTTATTATTTGGTGAAGACTTCATAAAATGCCACCTTGGCCAGTCATGTACCAAACCCCCTAATGCAAAAGGCATATTATGCATACAAAAAGTACACATTTATTACCTATCCAATGTGTGCTAGGAATTAATGACATCTGTTTAACCCAGCTATAGAACCTTTCACTGGCTGATAACTCCATTGAAACCATTGCTTAGGAGAATGTGATACAACTCTTGGACTGGTTACTTTAGGTTTGATTTCACAACAACTGTAGCAAAAACTCCTTGGAGCTGCTTTGGGTACCGGTTTGGAGCTCTTCCCCATAGGACAGAAGAGATGAGACTTGAAATTTGTTAAATTCAGAAAGATTCTGACCACAGAGTAATCATTGCCTGCAGTTTTGGTCCAATTTCATTCACCTCTTAGTGCTCCACCCTGATTTTTTCATGTTTGAAGATTGAGTAAGTCTTAAAACAGAGAACATGACTTTCTAGTCTATCCTAGTACATTTAAAATGAATGGGAATATTTTCTGGCACTGAGATTGACTGGCATGATGTAGCCTTTGACTATCCTTGTGAACTTTCTCTCTCAGAAAACTGTATCAAAGGTATTATATATATACCTTTGATATTATATTATAAATCAGGGTACTAGTCAGGGGGAAGCCCAGCTCTAGTCAGGAGCTGTGTTTCTAAGAACATGCAGTCTGCAGAAAATTACCCCCTCAGCTGTTACCTACCAGGAACAGTGCCCCTGCTGATGCGTATAGACTGTTACCAGCTCCCACACAAATAAGGTTAATGATAAACTTCAGACATACTCACTGGTTAAGTAATCCATGGCTGAATTCCCATTGGCTTAATTAGGACTGGGATTTGTTTTTCTGGGTTTTAGTTTAAGTAAAAAATAACCAGTACTGGCAGTAATAATACAAACTCACCAAGAATTGATTAAAATAAGACAAAAGTAGAAGGTTTTAGGAGATTTCCAATGGAATTCGGATACACTGTTTTTTGTAGACACCTTTTGAGGAAAATTTGATGCCAAGAAATTATTGACATTATTAGAAGTTGGGAAAACAAATGCTAATTAACAAAAGCCGCACATTCAAACTTCAGCTATAGAAACATCATAATAAAAATGAAACCCAGCAAGTAAGACACTGACAGTCACTTTGAGCACAGCCTCAGGCTCTGATCTATTGCATACTCATAAGTCTCATTCACACTCATCACTGGTATTTTCAGTGAAATTATTCAGAATTGATGTTGCTGTAATCTGAGTCTTTTTTCCTAACCTTTTTTGGTAAAACATACATGGTGTTTTGATTCATTTAGCTGACTGCATGGTCCTTCTCAGCCAGTGTTGACTCAGTGCTTGTATCTCCCCATCTATGTTGAAGACAATGGCTATCAATACAGTATGAGATGATTGAACATCTCCTGTTGCTTACCATGTTTTGAATTTGTTGTCTGCTTGAGGTAGTGAAAGGATAATGAAGGAATTAAACACTCACTGTCCTAAGGTGTCCTCAGATAACTGAGGAATAGCAGTGCAAAAGATAATTCCTATCATTTCATGTAATCCATGCAGAGTTGGCCTTTCCTGTGCAGTCCTATATGATTCCTTTCTTTTAGCATTTACCCTATTTTAACAAAGCTACAAGCAAAGTTTTGCCACATGGCACAAGAAACATATGCCTTTTGGACTGAACTCAATCTCCTGTTGCCTGATGAACTCCCTTTTATTTCCACGTGTATTTGCAGTAGACATGACTTCTCCACACTGTGTTCAACTATGGATTTTCATCTGTCGTTAAGGGGGTTTTAATTCACTGGAGACATGCATTTCTTGTTACATTTGGGCTATCACTGTGCTTTTCCCCAGCCTGAACAGATGCTGATTGCTGTTGCAGCAGCAGTGAAACCAAGAAGCCTTAGTATTTTGTAACCTAATGAAGTAATCATTCCAAGCCTCCCAGGGCTATTTGGAAAGCAGCTGGGGTAAACTGTGAGTGGCACAAGCCAAGCCGCACTATTACATTGTTTTAAGATGAAGCTTGGTGAAACCTGCTGCTTGGCTGAAAGCTTTCTGACATTTGTTATTCATATATGGGCAATGCTTGCCAACTGTATCTTCCCAAAGAAGAATGTGGCACGTCTTTGTGTTTTCAAGTTTGCTGCACTGACTTGATAACAGATTTTTTTCCGATGCCATTTATCTAACGGCATCTTTCTGGTCAGAAAATAACAAAGACTCAGAAGTGGAAGTGGGACAAATTGATCTGTAAGGAAATACTGGCATCTCACACAATTTACAGCTTGTGGCAGGATTTCACTGGCATGGAAATCCAGTCACCTTTTTAACATCATTGTTCTGCTCCTGAATGCTCTTCCATTCACAGTCTGCTTCATGGCAGTGTAGTACTGAATGCTTTTGATCAGTCCACCTTCAGGTGAGCTTCCAGGTTTGTGCTGGCCTTTTCAGTTGCTTCCTAAATTCATAGTTTTGTGATTACTCTCCTAGTAATATCTCAGAAAATACTTCCAATAGTCATGATTTTTTTATTTTGGTGTCCTTTTCCTTATTTGTCCTAGTCAATTATCCTAATATTCCATATGCTACTTTTATTCTTTCTGCATAGATACAGGACATTTCACTTTCATTTTTTGCCTTGCTGGCATTTAATTTGTAAGCTTGTCATTGATGCCTTAATTTGTGAACACCCTGTACTGTTCTTTTGTCCATAGAAGCCAATCTTGTCCTCACAGTGTTTGAGATACCTGGGAGTCGATGTCCTCTTTGCATCTTCTCCAGATTCATTAGTGATGTATCTACACAATTAAGTATGAGTATTAATAGTGACTCTAAAGTGATTCTTAAGTTGAGATTCAACTGACATCCTTGTTGCTTACACACGTTTAAGTGTGCTCATCCTTGAAGCTCTGGAGCACCTCAGGAATGGCTCAGGCAGAGGGTGCACATAGAGGAGACCCTGATTCTGGGAATTGCTCTCATGAGGGCCATGCGTCAGCCCACAGAGTGTATAACACACCAAGCAGGTCTTGTGAAAAGTGTTTGAGCTTACTCTTTACCTTACTAAACAAGCACAAATCTGAAGTCTCAATCGGTTCATATATGTGTGAACATAAATGTGTTCATAACATGTGTGAGGAAGCCCAGGCAACATTTATCAGTGAAGCGTTTCACTTACTGATCTTTGGGAAGGAGTTAAATGTTTTAAGCTATGTGGAGGAAAGTTTTGAATCCCTGTTACAAAATCATAGTGAACAAGCATGCTGGTTGCTTTGGTTTAGCCTGGAAAATATACTAAATTGTAAAACACGGCTTACAAGCAAACACATAAAAGCAGATGGTGGCTTTAAAGTGAACTTCTCTGGGAAGCTAAAGCAGTGTATTTCACTGAAACAACTGCCATGGAATTCTGTACTGGGAGGGACTCTTCATCAGGGACTGTAGTGACAGGACAAGGGGTAATGGGTTCAAACTGAAACAGGGGAAGTTTAGATTGGATATAAGGAGGAAGTTCTTTCCTGTGAGGGTGGTGAGGCACTGGAATGGGTTGCCCAGGGAGGCTGTGAGTGCTCCATCCCTGGCAGTGTTCAAGGCCAGGTTGGACAGAGCCTTGGGTAACACGGTTTAGTGTGAGATGTCCCTGCCCATGGCAGGGTGGTTGGAACTGGATGATCTTGAGGTCCTTTCCAACCCTAACTATTCTATGATTCTGATTCTATGATTCTAATTTATTTTGAGATGTGGACTATTAGGTGGTTCAAGGACATCATGATGTGAACTAACATAACTTTTAGCTGGAGATGGGTATTTTGTGCCTGCCATTGTGTTATGAAATTATTACCCTAAATTCTTCAAGAGCAAATAAAATAACTCAGGTTGGGTTTTCTTTCTTTTTTTTTTTTTTTTTCTTTCCTTCCATTTAGCAGGATAACTAAACCAAAATCTACCTCAGAATCTGTTGGCTGGAAGCAGAATCACAGAATCACAGAATCCCAAGGGTTGGAAGGGACCTCAAAAGATCATCTAGTCCAACCCCCCTGCAAGAGCAGGGTAACCTACAGTACATCACACAGGGACTTGTCCAGGCGGGCCTTGAATATCTCCAGTGTAGGAGACTCCACAACCCCCCTGGGCAACCTGTTCCAGTGTTCTGTCACTCTTACAGTAAAGAAGTTCTTCCTGATGTTAACGTGGAACTTCCTATGTTCCAGTTTACACCCATTGCCCCTTGTCCTATCACTGGATATCACTGAAAAAAGCCTAGCTCCATCATCCTGACACCTACCCTTCACATATTTGTAAACATTGATGAGGTCACCCCTCAGTCTCCTCTTTTGCAAGCTAAAGAGACCCAGCTCCCTCAGCCTCTCCTCATAAGGGAGATGTTCCACTCCCTTAATCATCTTTGTGGCTCTGCGCTGGACTCCTTCAAGCAATTCCCTGTCCTTCTTGAACAGAGGGGCCCAGAACTGGACGCAATATTCCAGATGTGGCCTCACCATATAGCCAGACTTGAGGTAAAACGTTGATTTCCAGTGGTGACAATGACAGAGAACTAGAAACCAAATTATTAAAAGAAAGTTTTCTCAGATGCTCTGTTTGAAATTCAAGATTAAATGTGAACCTGAAATGGTAGGAGTAATGTGGTTTCTTACTATAGCTATAAATATAATGCTTTGGTATATGAATTCTCAGCTGAACAGCTTTGTTTTCTCTTGTTCAAAACTAGATTACTAAAGTATGTTCTCTTGACCTGAAAATCCCTATAGATTGTATTTGCATTGAAAGAGAAAGATCAGGCTATACTAGAATGGTATGTAACTATTATTTATGAATGTGAAGTTAATCCTTTAAAACAACAGAGAGGAGAAAAAGTTTATCATTGAAGAGTTTGTATATGGGCACACCTGGTTTGCAGCAAAAGGTACTGAAAACATAGCTGTAAGAATTGCAGAGAAAAAAAAAATCCAGTTTTCAGTCATATCACAGAATTTTTTTAATACTGTTCAAAAAGTACCTGACTCTACATAAACACCAACTATAACATGATGTAGACAATCGAGAAACAAGCAAATGTATTTTTCAATGCTAAAATAAATTACATTTGTACAGGTAGAAAGCAAAACCAATGCTGATAAAAATGTTAAGTTTTATGAAAAATCATTTTCAGTTCACATCAAAATAATAACTTTACATTCTCTATTTTTAATAGTATAAGCAGCAACAACATAAAAAAAGAACAAACTCTCACAGAATGTTTGAAACCAGTTGTTCATAAGTTATTAGCAAATTAAAAAAATAATAATTACAAGCACTTGTAGCCCACACAAATCTTTTAGAGTTGGCACCGTCTCTCTAAAACATCTATATTCTATATAGATTTCTAATTACAAATACCACCAGCAGCTGCCATATAATCCTATTAGTACATGTAATATACATAGTATATTTGTTCCCATTTGGCAGATCGGAGTGATTTAATGATTATTGTTTGCTAATACTGTCATAACTCATATGAGACAAAACCAGCCATATACATCAATTCATCACTAGATGAATTTTTTACTTACCTTTATGCTCTACTGGTCTGTATCTTTTCTACTTTTCACAGTATAAAATTGTAAGTGGCAATTGCAGAGATTTGAACAGAGGGTATAGTAATAAACCATAGCAAAAAAAAAAAGTGAATCCCGATAATTCAACTGAAGTCTTTAATACGTGCAGTGCACACTGAAATGGGTAGCAGATGAATTATTTGCTTGTTCATGGAGAGTATTGACTTCCTTTTATGAGATTCATGAAACTGCCAGAAAACTGTGTCCTGTTTCTTATTTTTGGACATATTCTCTTGCATCACTTAACACATTTAGTCAGTACAATTTTCCCATTTGGCATACCTGCTAAAATAGCAATGATGAAGAAGAATGGTGGGGAGGTATTTTTCACCAAGCCTAGCAAGTTGCTTCAAGACTGAACCTAATAAAATACATCTGCTCTTTGATTCAAAAGAAATTGGGCAGAACATCCTGTCCTTATCATTCTCTGCTGAACCAAAAGCCAAGATCTATAGACTTGGTTGGCCACTATCAAACTTTGATTTTCTTTACATGTATATTAGTCTGGAGTGATTCCATTGACCTCAATAGGCTGAGAGCCAATGCCAGTAAAGGACTTCAGCACTTAAAGTTATGCAGTGTAATAGCTAATTTGTGTACGATTTGGCTCTAGTGTGGAGGCAAAACCCCTTTGTTAAATGTCTGACTTTGGTGTGAAGTTTGTAAGAAGACTTGGGTGCCCAGGAAAGCAATGCAACATGGAAAGAGATGTCTGAGATTACTCTGCTTGAGCCAGTATGGAAATGAAATGCAGAGAAAATGCTAATTTTCAACCAGGATCCATTTCTAGACATGGCTGTACTTTTAATTTCAAAGGTGGATCACTTTTCCAATAGATGGCTGGAGGTAAATCAAATTAGTCCCTTTTTTCTGCAGTCTCAGAGAAGAGGGAACCTCAAGTTTAATTCCTTTGCCTATCTAAGCAAACTCAGACTTTCTCTTTCCATGAAGGGGTCTGAGAACTCCAGATGGAAGACAAGGTGGTTGCAGACACAAAGGTAAAGAAGGGCACATCCTCCCCTGTTGTCATTAAAGCACTTTTCAGGGAAGTATTTAAGGGTGGGGGTTTTAGCCAATACATAGCATAGAAAAAGTCTCCAATTCTTTGTAGTTGCAGTCTGTGTCTCCACTTCTTTTGCAGTCATCTGGTCTGTGCTCCAGAGATTTTTTAAAGTATTATGTCTTAAAAGGTCATATACCATCCTTAATTACATCAAGTTTATGTCCTATCAGGGTCCAGAGTAGCTGTTCCTTTTCTACTCTGGGACTCAAATTTGTTTCTATCTTGTGAAGTTATCTGAGTGAGATGAACAGAGGAAACCTCAACACTGAGTAACTGGAACACTTCCCAGGCAGTGGGAAGATTCCAATCACCTCTGGCAATGGTAGGGTTTGAATTTAGGTCTCTCACCTTCTGCCTGACAGATCTAACCTCAAGGCTTATGATAAAAACCCAGCAGCATAACTAGATCCATAGCCTTAAAACAAAGGATGATTTCTACTCTTTTCTGTAGGAAGTATGATCCTATTAGTCCATGAGCAGTGCGCTGTATGTACTCACTCATGGGATATACTGGGATTTAATGTAGGAACAGCTGTTTTGTGGATCCCTGATGCGTTTTAGCATGATTAGGTGTGTCAAGATCAGGGTAGTTCTGAGCATCCTCAGATATACAATGCTAGATGCCCAAGTAAGGTACCAGTTGAATAGTGATTTGAAAATTGAGTTTTAAATGTAGGCATTAAATTCTGCTGAAATCCTCACTTTAGGCACCAAAGTCCTTTTTTGGGTCAGCCCTGACACTGTCTCCAATACAATAAGGAAGTCATGGTCATGTAGTTAATCCTGAGCATAGTGCTCTGATTTCCCTAAGGACCTGGCATTTCTTTGTATGCTGTCTGTTGCTGTCACGTTTTTTCCTCTCAGCTCATAAATGATGTATTTAGCAGAATAGCAAAGTTGCACACTTTCCTCTACAGAATTTACACCCACAGCTATGTTGTCTTTCAGTCTGCTCTTGGTGTCCCTAAAGAAAACATCCCCAGGTGAACTCCACTATCATCCAGTGTCTGAATCATGGATTGGCTTTCCCAATTACTCTCTTTGGAGATCCTTTTCTCACAGTTTTGACCACTAAGTTTTCTTTTTGCAAACACAGCAACTGAATAAACATCCAAGCAAGCTAACATTTTTTTTTCTTTTAAAACTTTTAGCATTTTTTAATTAACATTTAACTTTTAATTTGCTTTGGTAGCTGGAAATCGATGGAAGAAGCCAGCACCTTGTGATCAACCAGGCTCCCATGAAACATCAGCAAGTGCTTTGTGGACCATGGTCTAAAAATCTCTGGTCTAAAGTGTCTGTATGAGTCTAGGCACCAAATGTTCAGATAGAAATACAAGGAAGCACATCTCCAAAGTCATGCAGTTATTCTTCAGAACCAATTAAGAATACAGTTCTTTTTCAGTATTGCTAACACGTCTTCCCAAATGGCCTGCCAGGGCAATTCAATTTATTTCAAGAGCAAAGATTCCAGGAGTGGTTACACCTTCACTCTTCAGGGTTGGCCTCAAGCGCAAAAGAAACAAGTGATTTTCCGAGGTCCCTGTAGTCAAGAATAACAATTGTTTCAACTCCTTTAATTCCCTTTCTGGCAGCAGCATTAAATTGGAAGGCAAATTCAAGCCATTCATTTGGTACTTGCACATTCTTTACTTAGATTGGAAAGTATTCATAATTGTACCCTTTGCTTTATGTCTGAAAAACCCTACTCTTATGTCTTAATGCCCTAAACAGACTAGCATACAAACAGCATCATGAAATCATATCTGTCTTTCATATTTTTATTGTGTCAAAATCATTGCCTTCTGTCAAAGGACTTTCCAGTCTTTGAGATCTCCTACTGGGCTCCTTTGAATTAATACTACAGTCACTATTTGATTGTTATCTTCTTTTCACCAATAAACTTTCCTTCCCTTGTTGAAATCCAAGCATATCAGACAAAGTGAGACTGGTACATTCCAGCTTGTACAAATAAAATGAATTCTGCCTTTTTTAAATGCCATTAAGGCTGATCTATCATTCATTAAAGATAGACTGACAACAAGGAGGTACAATCTCAGCAGGGTCCATCCCTGGTTCCTTGCGCAGTTAAAATTTCTGCTGTGTCTAAATGAATATACAAAAGATGCATGACTTCCCAGAATGAGAGTGAGCAAAAGTGTTCAGAATTTGGGTTGTATAACATTAGGGTTTTAGCCTCTTACAACATGGATTTAGGTGTTTAAGGGGTTTGTATGTGTGTGTGTGCTCACACATGCATACGTACATCATCTTGGCAATATGTATGAAAGCTGACAAGAAACTGAGCAATAGCTGTGGCCATGGTTGAGCAGAATTGTAATTTGGGAGCAGATGAGCTATATTTATGCTGAGTCACGGTTTGACAGTTTCTATTTCTCACTCCTTTTCACTGATTTTATTTTTGAGACAAGATTTTTATTTCTATCTGTATAATCCTTATTTTCACTGTTGATTTCACAGTGCAGTGAAGCCCACAGATTTTAGCAGGATTACGTTAATATTAAGTGTCCACCAAACATAAGAAAAAACTACAAAAATGGGAACCTAAAAGGCTAGGGAAAGATCAAGATGAAGAATGATCTAGTAAGGACAATTGGTCAACAGCTAAAGAATAAGAGAACAGATAGTAATAGAAAACCTTTGAAATTCACATTAACTATATCAGTACACTCTGTATATATCAAAACTATACTGTACTGATGGGAAACATATATTATCATATAAGTCTTCCATGAACAACATTTAAACGGCCTGTACTCCCTAAATGAGAATGTTTGTGTCACAGACTGATTGGACATGCTCTTTGCTAAAATGTGGGTTGTAACCTGTGAAGAAGATGCTTTCTCCTAAAGAGAGAGGGAATTAGGGAATCACAAGACATGCTAGTAATGTGAACCAGGAGGGAAAAACCAAGCTCTGGTCTGGAAACCGTACAGCTGAATGGAGCTGAGCCTGTGCTAACCAGTCGTGCAAGGAGGCAAGAACTACACATAAGCAGCAGGGATGTAGAGTCATGACTTGTATTGACCTGCCTTCTGGAGCAGAGCTGTTTTGTGACCTGCTGGTTCATGCTATAGGCATAGCTAGCAAATGACTTTACCTGGCAAAATAAGCATGCCCACAGACTGCTAATGGATAACACTGCCTTGTGCAGGATGTACAGAGTCACTACGGTATCTCTGTGAGGTGCTAGCCTGGATTCAGTCATCTATTACTTTTGGTTTTTAATGTTGTTGAGCAGCAAGTTGGTTTGCAGCACACAATGGTGAAATTAGCTTCCCAAATGAATAGAAAATGCTTTTTGCTAAAGTATGTGAATGTGCTTTCATCTTTCTTTTGTTTTTTTGTTAAAATATCTATTATTTTGGACATGGGGAAGAGAAAGGGGGTATGAATTTTGATTACAAAATATTTGTTATCTTTGAAGACATAAGATTGAAAGGTTTTGAAAATGAAACATAGCAGCCTTATTTCAAGGCTCCCTTCCATGAAGCTGTCATCTATGTAAGGCTACATCAACTCAACTTTGAATTGAAGTACATCACTCACCACTTCATACTATCCTTAAGTAAAATAAAACAAAACAAACCCATAAAAGCTTGGCACCTGAGGACAGCTTTGTCATGAAAGAGAGAGCCAATACTGTGTGCGTTTAGGGCCTGACTTACGAATCTTATGTAACCGTACCTATCAAAAATTATTTAGTTCCTATTCAGACTTTAAAACCCTTCTTGGCTGTATTAAAAAAGTGCTGTGACAATATGAAGTGCACTAAAATGTACTACCTTGATACAGGAAAAAATGTGAGGAATCCCCTTGCTTCTGTCAGTTGCTAAGAAACAAAGACTCTGTTGGTTCATGTCTCATTAGGTCTTCTCTGTTTTAACCTTTACTCTGTATTGCTTTGAAAGTATTTTTTCTTTTTTTTTCTTTTTTTTTTCTTTTTTTTTTTTTTGTCACAGTTCATAGCTGCAAGGCTTCAGCAGCTAAATAAAGTTAAAATCGATGCTTACTAAAGAGTAGCTAAATCACCTCTAAGCAGATTTTGACATAGGGTTTTCTTTTCCCTGTATATGTATTACGATTATGACAACCTCTCCACTGACAGTTAGTGTTCTTCATAATCCAGATCAGTCTCCTAGAACTCTGTCATTCAAAGTATGGAGAAAATCCTTAGGGTCTTTACCTGTTCCTTAAAAGCAAAAAATATGGGAGCCCAAATAAGTGTTTTAACTGGTAACGTTAGCATAAGAATGTCCATAGAAATGTGTTA
Organism: Lathamus discolor; assembly: GCF_037157495.1. Taxonomy (NCBI): domain Eukaryota; kingdom Metazoa; phylum Chordata; class Aves; order Psittaciformes; family Psittacidae; genus Lathamus; species Lathamus discolor. Next base: position 119,553,277 of record NC_088887.1, on the reverse strand, counting down.
ATTTCAGTAGGGAGTGCAGCTATGATATAGCTTGGTAGTGCTGCTAGAAAGAGAATATTCACCTCAACAACTTGCCCTGATAAGGGAATTACAAAACAGTACTCCAGAAAATATTTTTTGCTACGTCATTATTAGTTGGCAACATGGTGAAATAGTCAGGAAATCTTCCTTGGGTTTTGTTGCTGTGAAGGTGAATCCAATGTTAACAAATTGAATTTTTGATACTGATAGAAGAGAATTTCATAAACAAATGTGTAGGTTGAGAAGTCACTTGTAAAGCCCTCCGTATTGCAGTCACTCACTGCAAAGCCTCAGCTTAGTGTTATCCACGTGTAACATATCACGGACACAATATGCTTCAACAAAAAGTTTGGTAGTTACTGAACATACATTACTGCTTTTTGAGATCTTCATAGAAAAAAAAAAGAAAGAAAGCTTGACGGGTTGGTCCCAGATTTGAGTCTGTTAGAAAATGTACATTCAATGTTTGGTCTTCTATTCTTGATAAAAGATCAAGGTTCACTTCTGGGTAAGGAATCAGCGTAAACAAACAAACCATTGTACAGTTGTTTACAATCTAGTTTCCCCCCCGCCCTATATATTGTACACACGGTTCATTGTAATACTAAAGCAAAGCACTTGGTATGTAACTGATTTAACAGACTCCTTATAAGCCCTCAAAAATAGATTCAGTGTTTCTGAAAAGCCCATGTTTTTTTAAGGCCACGAAAATCTGCCAAGAGTCATTTTGTCTTTAAAACAGCATAATTAATCTGATGTTTCCACTTCTCAAGTAACTCCTCTTCTTGCTCTCCACTTCTCACAAGATGACCCAATGCCTCTCACTCTATCTTCGTAAACACTGGAGATCTTGAAGGCTTGGCTGTCCCCTCACTACTTTCTTGTAGTCGTTGAGATCCAATGTTCCAACGTTGCCTTGAACTACATTCACAATGAAGAAGAACTTTGAGTATAATCTCTGATGAGGAGCGTGTCATACTTTGGGGAGGACGGGATACAGAGAGCTGATTCAGAAACCGGAGAGCTGGGAGATGCACTTCCAGAATCAATGGAGTCTCTAAAAGGAGAAGGAGGAGTTAAAGCTACTAACTCCTCAAGGTCTTGCTTGGTTGATGGGGTCTCTGGAGTGCCTTCCTTGATGCTGCCATTTGAAGGTTTCCTAGCTGACTGTGAAGCGCCGTTAACTTCAATGGCAGGAAGCGGTTGAATCTCTGCAAACGTGGTCATTGTCGTAGGGAGCTGGATTTCCCGTGGAATCAGGTATGAAGAACAAAGAGGAGTGGACACCATTGTCCCTGGGGTGGCTGTTGAAAGCATCATAGAGTTCAGCTCACTGATATTGGCTGTGAAGCGAGTAACTACACTACTGATCTGCTCCATGAGGGACCCTTGAGAGGAGCTACTTCGCTGGGGAGGCTCTGACTGGAAGGTGGGGGCATCATCTTCTGTTCGGCTAACGGAGGCAGTTCTGTGGCTCAGGGTGCTGATAGGCGAGGGAGTCTGCGGTCGGTACTGAGCTGGGTATTGCTCTTCTGCTTCTGAAACATCATAAAGGGTTTTGGCACTGGCCTCAGGAAATGTAGCGCTGCTACTATGTCGGCTACTATCTGTGCTTTTGGAAAAAGGCTTGATCACTGCAGTTTGATTGGGGTTCTCTTTTTTGTTGATGTGGATTGACAGCCGCTGCCAAAGGTGTGCTCCTCTGCTGCTTTTCTCATTCTGGGCCCAGGAAACGGATTTCCCATTAGAGCTGTAAACAGAAGTAAGATAAGATGGTAACTCACATCAAAATTAATAGTATAATCACTGTACCTATACCATGGGTATGTAGTGTCCCAGAGCTTATATTCATCATAAAGTTGACTATGATTTCATCTATATCTCTATCTATTGCAATATATCTATATCTATCACATATGTTCTAGGAAGACAAGAAGAGTATGCCAGCTCATTTCGCAGGCAATTTCTGGCCTCTAGCCATGACTTATTCTGCTAGTTCATGGCCACTGCTGACCCCTCTGCTGCTGTCCTTGGGACACAGGCAGTGTCCATCTTGGGGTAGGGAGCAGCTTGATGGCTTTCCTTCTGTTGGAATGGTGTCAGGAATAAGTGCTGTGCCACTGAGGAATGCATGGAGGATGAGGAAGAAGTAAATGCTTGAAGGGTACAGGTGAGAGACTTGGATGGGCTGTGTTGCAGTTGGCAGGTATGTAGGTTGGTCTGAGAGGATTCAGTGGTAAGGAGTTTGGTGTAGGGTGCTGGCCATGGGTTCCTGGTGTGAGGCAGGGAGTATAGAATGGGAGATGGAGAAGTATGGTCTGTTATGGCTGGGGGAAAAATACCTGTTTATAACCTACTACCTGGAAGTATTGGAGCAATACTCAGAAAAGGGTTATACTGGTTCTGGGTGGAGAACCGAGTCTAATGGGTGACTTCCTTTTCATCAAGGTGCTTGGTAAGTTAGCCACTACTAGCTTAAAAAAAGTAATTTTTTAATTGTAGGTCAGCTTGTAGAATAAAACTATATTCCTAGCAGGAAAGAAATAACAGACAAGGCATAAAAGCAGCTCCTCATGATGACCTGAGTTTGGAGACAGCAATAAACATTTTGCTCTACTGTCCTGCAAAATGAGTTCTCTCAGGGTGATTTCTCTTCTGATCCCATCATACCCTGCTCATTATCAAAGTAGCTTAGTTTTCTTCTCTTGCTACCTAGGAAAAGCCAGCTGGGGCACTTATAAACACGTAGCATGAAACCACTCCTTTTCTTTTTCATCTTCCTTAGGCTGATGAGCTGGTGTTTATACATGCATTGACCTAAAATTCTTGGAATTAAGAAAGACCATTAGAAATATTTCTTAGCTGAAACAATGACTCTGAAGTGATGTCAACAGGAAAAACGTAAGTCTCCACATACAAACAAGCGTTCTTTATATATAAAGTGCAACAGATCTTTAAACAAATCACTTCAGTTTCCAAAACATTTGCTAAAGCCATTTAGGATTTTAGAAAGACAACCACATTGGAGACCCTGGCAAAGTATCACAAATTTGTTGCTTGTTTGCTTGCTTGCTTTTAAAGCCTGAAATAGATAAACTAACACATTAGTCTGCAGTGTAAGTTTGCAAGACACACAGTTTACTAAACACAGATGACTTTATACCAGCCATTATGTGGAGGTTTGCCACACACTATCAGTATAATAGCTCTTCCAGGCAGCTAAAAAAAATGCATGTGCTGAGTATAAACAAAACCTTCTTGTGGGTTCATATCCATGATTACATTACATGGAATTATGATGGATCATGTAACACAACATATGCTGACAGCTTTCCCCTTCAAAAGCAGCATGACAGAATCCAGTAGACAAACACAATGTAAACCAGTGGGTATTTTAAGAGAGGCTAGACTGGGAGATGATCTGTGTGAGTATATAAGGGTTCATTCCTTTTCTGCAGTTGTCATCTTGATCTTGGACATTAACTGTAACATATTCCTACCCCAAAATGCAAGAACAACTGATGTCTTGTTTTACTATGCCTCAATCAGAACAAGAGTGAAAAGCTAAATCTAAGCTGTAGCACTGATTACTTTGACTCTTGCATCTCGGAGTTAAGTAGGAACTGGTACTAACATCTTCCAAAGGCAAATCATTGCTTCTGAGGATTGCCTGCTCTTCTCGCTGGAACATGTACTTGGTGTGTGTATGGAGCTGTTTGAGAGCCCTGGCTCCTTGGCCATTCTTAGTCCCAAATTCAGTGGGAGCTAGGTGCCAACAGCAGGAGCAGGATTTGCATACTTTAGCAGATGAGATCTCGCCTCTTTTTCTGGTTTCTGATTGTGAGACCTCCCAGCTCCTGTTGAGTTTGAGCTGGATCAGGAGGCTGGGTGACTTTGCACTTGTAACTTTGATCTAGCAGAAAGAGAGGGCCTAGTTCCAGTCCCGCATGTCCTCCCTGGTGGGGTCTCAGTACCTGCTGAATTCAGAACTCAAAGGGATCTGCGACAAACCTGCCTGCCAAAGAAGTGAAATATGCCATTAACAAGAAGGATTAACCAATGCAAAAAGAAATGCTTACCAGAAGAAAGAGGTGTATTCTAGCACTGTTCCTGACTTCAAGCACTGGCTTTGTACAGATGTTCAAACCCTGTGGTTTTAAGTGTGTGCATGAGTGCTAAATGCATGCAGACGTTTACAGTTGACTAAAAGTCAGATTGTAAGACATTGCGAAGAGAACATATCAGTCCCTTCCTGGTCACCCTTCAGGAACCAATTATTACATAAGGATACAAGGCTGAGGAGCCTGGGGAAAGGAAAAGGGTGAAATATGGAGATGTGTCCAGCCCTTGGCAAGGTCAGCTGACAGTTAAATCTTCAGTGGAGCAACTGTCACCAGCTGGTTTTGGGTCAGTGTTGACTGATGCACTAGCTTACTGTCTTTGCACTGTGCCCAGCAATAACCAAGCTGTATATGTGACTGGTGGAGATCCTAGTGCTCTAGAGGAGAGCAGTGGCTGTTTGATGTAAATGTTGTGCAAAAGCCTGAAAGACCTGACCATTATTCATCGCAAATTCCTTGCTATAAAAATCTGAGTAGAAATCAAGCAGCAATTTATCAGTAAGGAATGAACCTTATAGTTAAAATCCTAGTAGTTTGCTCAGAAATAATTGGAATTGTTATCTCAGAAATGTATCACCCACTTTATTATGCTGCACCTACTTACTACAAAGTCAACACTGAACTGAGGTTTGCAATCATTTATTGACTCTGTGAAAGGAACACCACTTGTTTTCTTATATTGGTTATGAAGCTGGGTTACAGATAAATTGCAGTGATAGTAAGATTCTGCTCTAACTGCATATTGCTACTCAAGTTAACTGGAAAACACTGCAATGAACATAAATTTAAAAATAGAAAAATAAAGCTAGATTGGAGATACATACTATGATGTCTACTAATGGAATTGTTCACATTTACTATGCCCAGCTCTGCCCTTTGACGATGGGAAACTTTAGGTCAGGGAAATTCTAGACTTTTCTTGCAAACGGATTTTGGCTCCTTCAGATGATGAGAAGAATTACACCTTTGAGCTCCAAAAGAATTCCACTGCTAAGACTGGCTGAATCCACATTTTTCTACCCCAATTTGCTTTTCTGCTGGCACATTGCACTGAGTAGAGCAAAGCAGAGTACAGGTCATATTTGTAGAAGAGCAAACTCCAATCAGCGACACAATTTCCAAACCAAGATGTGAGAAAAATGCTTTTGTTTTGCTAGAACAAACCCTTTTGCGTGGCATATGGTTTTTTTGGGGGGGTTATGTTTTCTGAATTTACCATTTCTTTCACTATATGGCAATTAGGTTCGCCTTTATGTATAAGAGGGATTTCCTCAGAAGTAGTAATTTTAATCATTTTTTTCAAATCTTTTTACTTAAAGCTGCTTTGATTTGATTCGAAAGCTAAGCTTTTCCCCAGCTTGCTAGACTTACCATGATATAATACGTACAAGACATGAAAATGCTATGAAAACTTTCAGTCTTTAATATTTTGATTATTTCCCCTACAGTTGTCCACTTGACAGAATACTAATTAGTAAAATTTCTCATTTTCTTCCCTTAATCTTTATAGTGAGGCTAAAGTTTTGTCTTCAGGGCTTTGTCCTGTGTTCATAAGGGATGTTAACTGCTTTATAATCACTTAAGTGTTAAGAAAAATGTTCCACTCCCCTTACGCATGATTTGGTGTGGTTTCTGTACTGTCTAGAATAGATCACTTTGTCCTTTGTTTTGGTTGAGGCAGCAGTAGTTTTCTTTCAGCATTTCTTGCTCTGTGGTATGACTGTATATGAGATGATGAATACCTCTGCCACCAGGGTTTATTTAGCCAGATGCTATTAAAGCAAAAGTGGTTTTTTGTGTCTTTCAAAAAACAGAAGAAATTAAAAACAGAAAGAGGAACTGACAGTCACAAAAGCTGAAAGCTCTTATATTTTAGCAAGGGTGGCATTCTCATTAATTACCTGAAGTTCTAAAATCGGTTCTAATGACGAGTGCTTAGGGACTAGTACTGGGACGGTTGATGATATCATATGTAATTTGAAAATAAGTCACTTATTCTCTTGTTAATAACTTTAAATGAAATAGGAAAATCAGTTTAAAATTATGGAATTTATTATTTGCTAAGAAAGCTTAGAATGCACAGATACCAAATATTATTCAGTAGTAGAAACTGGAATACAAGGGAAATTGATAGAGATTAACATAAATTTTTATGGGAATTTTTGTTCTGTGTCATGTATCAATATCAGTATCTATTTCCAGATTTGAAATGATAAAACTGAAAACAAATACTGGACAATATGTGTTTGCAACCTGTCCTCACATTAATATAATCAGGAATGATTTCAAATTCTTTAATTTATAAGCCCATACAGGAAAGTTTGTATTTCAGAACACTGATATAGAATCGTAGAATCATCAAACAGTTAGGGTGGGTAAGGACTTTAACATCATCCAGTACCAACCCCCCTGCCATGGGCAGGGAAACCTCACACTAAACCATGTCCCCAAGGCTCTGTCCAACCTGGCCTTGAACACTGCCAGGGATGGAGCATTCACAACTTCCCTGGGCAACCCATTCCAGTGCCTCACCACCCTCACAGTAAAGAACTTCCTCTTTATATCCAATCTAAGGTTCCCTTATTTAAGTTTTAATCTATTGCCCCTTGTCCTATCACTACAGTCCCTAATGAAGAGTCTCTCCCCATCATCGTTATAGGCCCCAATATAAATTTTAGGCCCCAATATAAATTTTATTATATATAGGCCACAATATAAATTTTATTGAACTAAAATTGGCAGCAAAGTTATGCATAGATGTTTCGGTGGCTGAAGCAGAGTGTTGCATTCAAACTTGAAGCAATATCATTTTTTTAAGAAGCTGACATAGTGTCCTGGTTTCAGCTAATTTTCTTCCCAGTAGCTGGTGCAGTGCTGTGCTTTGGCTTTAGTCTGAGAACAATGCTGATAACACACCAATGTTTTAGTTGCTCGCTAGCGCTCACCCTGATCTCTCAAGTAATTTAGCTTAAACTATTTCCATGCTGCTTGTTCTGTAGAGATAAATAAGAATGCAACACAAAAGAGGAATAATAGAGGGCAAAAATTCATTTTGTCCTGTCCCAAGTTCTAGAAATAAACAATATCTTTTGCAATTATTTTTCGAACATGGGGAGCTGTTTCCTGTTAACAGCAAGGACATTTATTTGTATTACTCCTCAAACTGTAATCTGTTATTGCATCTTTTCCTCACAAAAGTCACAGCTGACATTAATATAAATGACAATGTATAAGGGTGAAAGAAACTACAAAGTGAGAGAGAACTGGTGGACAGAAACTTTGCCAATGACATCCCAGTGCAGACACCAGTGATGCTAATGCTGGGATCTGTTTCAGCTGGTCAGAATGGGAAATGAATTGTCTGGTATCTGAATGAAACATTTCTAGAATACCTATTATCATGACCCATAATGCAAAAATCATAGAATCAGAATGATTTGGTTTGGAAGGTAACTCAAAGATCATCCAGTTTCAACTAGGTGGACCCTGCCCATGGGCAAGGGTGCCTTTCACTAGACCCTGTTGCCGATTCAGATAGTCTTATAAAGCATCACATAATGTATGCATTGCTGCTATTCTAATGTCACTTTTCACCTTGAAAAAATCCCAAGCCATTTGTAAGACTAGTGTACAGAGACAGTTAGGCCCTGATGTGAAAATAATATTGCATGAGGGATTTAAGAACATGAGCTGAACAGTCCTGTCCAGTATAAAACTACACAGCATTTGCTAGACTGAAAGGATGTAAGTGGGATTTGGTCAGTACCATGGTACCTCTTTGACCCATGAGATGATGAGGTTTTTGCATTGTTAATGGTCAGAACCCTGCATCTGTCTTTTTCCACCTTCACTTCATTCCAGCAACTTCTAACACTGGTCTGACACTTACTGGGACAAGCGAATGGCACCTACTTTCCTTTCTGCAACATCTGTGTTCTCTCTAGGAGGTTCCCAGTCTATTTAGTGGCAACTCTACTTAGCTCGTGGAAATTTGACAAGGACCACTGGCCAGGACACTGTGGCTGGAGACAACAAAACACAGCCATCAAATGCAATTGCACTCTCTGTTAAGCAGCAGGTGTTCTTAACTGTTTGAGTAGGTCTTGCAGCTGACAGTCTTGCTGTGGAACTATTAGACTGACACAGTTTCCAGTCTTTTTGACTGTTAGGGCATCCTCTTTAACAGGAACCTTTTTCTCCTCTCTACTTGACTCAGATCGATTACAGTCTGGAATGCAAACAGATTCTTCACTGTGAAAATATAAAATATAAAAAAGAAGTTTTTCAAGTGTATATATATATATGGCCAGGCACAACAGAGCTGAACACTGTACAACAAAATACAGTTGTTTGACATTTACATGTACTTTTCTGCTCTTCAGAGTTCTCTTATATAGTGACTCCAGATAGCTTTTAAATGAAGAATAAATATCACTGAAGGAAATGCAATGTAGGAAAAAAAAAGTAATCCAGACAACACACAGACAAGAAACAAAATCCCAGCCGACAAAAAAGTAACAGGAAAGTATATATTTTATACAACACTCAGTGATGAATGTCCCTGATGTTACTTAAGTAACAGGGGTCCCCCAGGTGTGTGCCGTGTGGTGTTATAGTTGATAGCCTTATGTACGAGTGACTGTTGTACCCAAAGGGAGCATAGTAATGTGCAAGTGTTTCACTTAATACCCTCCTGCGATGATAAAATTCACCTTGTGGTATGTAACACATGGGAAATGTAAAGGTATAATTTGATCATACTCTGCTTTAAGGGTACATTGATAAATGCCTTACACGGTTCAATGATGAATGAGTAGATCTTTTAATAAATGGTAAACAAAATGCTTCTAACTTGTAGAATGCAACACAATGATACAGTGCTTATTAAGAGTATTGTTCCATGAAAGATTTATAACCATCTGTGACACATGCGGCTTATTCATTTATTAATGAACATGTCTGGAGACATGGATTTTCTGTCCCATGAGGGAGTTCAACGTTTGGAAGTCTGGCTGGGATCAAAATGAGATGGATAGCTGAAATTTCCAAGTATTTCATGGAAGTCAAATAGCTTGAAGTGTCGAAGTACAAAAACATCAAAATGGCCATATTGAAACAGTTCATCCCAGTAACACTGAAAAAATGTAGATTAGGATATTAATTAAAATGGTAACATTGGTGTATACTGCCATGCAAAATATAATGGCCAAGACAAAATTGAAAATAAATATATAAATTACATAAAATTAAATTAAAGAGAAAATATTATGGAAAAGGTGTTTTGAACTCTAAAATGTCCTTAAAACCGCTGTAAAACTCAGCACTTTCCCACAAGATATTTTGAATGAGAAGAACCAATGTTTTCATACTGAAAACTTTTTCATCAATCAGTTTTTCTCTGCTCTTCTAACTGAACCTACTATAACCTCTAATATGTAATGGGACCACTGTTCCAGAGTTCTGGAGCTGCTTCCTCCAAGTTTGAATGCTGTCTCTCTTCATCTGCTCTACTGGCTTAATGAGTCAGGTGTAAGGTTTGTTCTCCCCAGAGCACCATTATGACAACATCACACAGGACACGTGGTTCAGATCACTCGAATGAACATGGTGCAGGGTTTTTTTGGCAGTCAGATGGAACATAGAAATCAGCAGTGGTGACATCTTTCCTCGTTTCTTTTTCTTTTCTAAACATGTTATATGGGATGCACAGGAATTACAAACAGAGGATCTGGCCTGGCATTGTCCCAGGGCTGCTCCTCTTGTTCACAGACATATCACACTGCCCTATAGGCCACTTGCTGTTTGCTTACCTGGTCATTGTAGCTCTCCCACCATTCCCCATACTCCCTTTTGGGGTGAAACATTCTATTTCCGACTTGGGCGGGGCCAGTCTCCTGCCTTTGTACCTAATAAATCACGACAACAACAGGAGCAAACAGAAAGAAGTGATTGCGTGCTCAGCTTTCTGTGACAGCTGCTGTGCAAAGGGCCATGCACATGAATGCTACTGTGGCAGTGGTGGGGTATAGTGCAAAGCAGACGTGGGAGCAGTGGAATAACTGCATAAAACCACAGACCTGTGCTAAAGCAAACAGGGCTATGCAGGACAGGTGCTCACCATTTTCTATTTTATATATATAGGAGGAGCAATAAAATTCCACAGAGTAAATAACATGCTAACCTTTTGTCTTTAATAATTTCTGGAGTTAGACCACAATGTTTGGCTAAGCAGGTTAAGGGAAACAACACTTAAATTAAGGATCAGTGAGAAATCACCTTGTGGCTACGTTTTTAATGCAAAGTTAAACCTTTTCTTTGATCTCTGTAACACTTGACTTATTCCTCTGCTTGCCAAAGCAAGCACAGGTGTAGTTGGTTGCTTGGATAAAATTTGGGTGGGCTTAATGTTCCTACCATGAATGGGCTTTTCTCTCTCCATTAGCAATAAAAGGAGGCTAGGTGACTTGCTGAGATGTAGACATAAAGTCCAGTGAAATCAATCCCAATCCAAGACCCAGTGTGGTACTATGACTGTTTTGCACTTGGATAAGAAATTCACTTGGATAAAGTTTAATACTTGAGGATTTTATCAATCCTGGATAGGATACCAGGATAAGACCTGGTAATCATTTACTCTCTGAGCACTTAATTGGGATATGGACATTGAAGACGTTTTATGTTGGCTCTCTTGCCAGTGGTGAATTTCACCATAATTGTACAAATTCTTGTGTTAGGTGTTGAAATGCCTATTTAAATGCTTTAATAAAATTTGGGCATAATTCCTGCAGATGTCCTCTCAAGGAGTTTTTTATATCCCATTCCCGCATGCTATGAGCTGCACTGTGGGTATTTAACACACTTCTGTGGGGAAGCTTGTACATTTTAACACTGCTAACATTACAGGATACATGACTTTATTTATTCTTTGTCCATTAACCTGATCTATATAGCAAAAGGTTCCTTGAAGAGAACAACCCTGTAAAAGAGAAATAACCTGAGTACACACAAAGTGAGGCTAAACTCTGGATGCAGTTGTAGATCCTCAGAGGCAGTGTACATTGCATAAATAACTGAGGAAGAAGCTTAGTGAATCTGAGAGTGAACCGGACACAAGTAAAATGTGTGCTCAGTGCAGAGAAGTCCTTTCATTTATAAATTATAACCTTACTGAAGGGAGGAACAACAGGAGCTTTGTGGACTGGCTACCAAGGTTTTAAGGCAATCCAGAGTGCGGTATAGGCAGTGCTCCCAAATAGGCATGAAGCTTGCGCAGGACACATATATAGTAAATGGAAGTTGATTCCTAGAGTAGAGGAAAAAGTGGAGGGGCTTAGAGTAGATCAATTCACTGAAAAATACAAAGGAAGTCAAACTGGATCATACAAATTCGATTGGGGCAGCCAGAGAGAAAGAGCAAAGTGAAAAGAATGTGTAGAAACTTCACAGGAAAGAAAAGGAAATGAAGTTGGAGTAAAGGTGTTAGACATCAAAGAAAGTAAAGTTTAGGAAGAGAAGGCAGGAAACAGAGTTACATTTAGAACCAATAATCAAAAGAGAATCTTTGTGCCCAACAAGAGAGAAGGAGAAAAATCAAGACTAAAAGAAGGAATTTGGAGACTACATTCTCACAATAAGCTGAATACTAGAAAGTAGCCAGTGGAAGGAAACAAAAGGTAAGTGTCCTTGACAACTCCATCCTGAAGAACCCCTTGTTAGGGTGCATGTGACAGTTAAAGAAACCCATCAAATTGCCCAGTCTCCAGTCACTAGCATAAATTTCACTGCTCTGAAAGTCAATGGAGAAACTAGTATGAATCATAGAATCATAAAATAGTCAGGGTTGGAAAGGACCTTAAATCATCCAGTTCCAACCCCCCTGCCACAGGCAGGGACACCTCACACTAAACCATCCCACACAAGGCTTTGTTCAACCTGGCCTTGCACACCTCCAGGGATGGAGCATTCACAGCCTCCCTGGGCAACCGATTCCAGTGCCTCACCACCCTTACAGTAAAGAACTTCTTCCTTATATCCAATCTAAACCTCCCCTGTTTAAGTTTTAACCCGTTACCCCTTGCCCTATCGCTACAGTCCCTAATGAAGAGTCCCTCCCCAGCATCCGCTAAAGAGGAAAGTACATCAGAAATAGTATGTTGTCACAGAATGCCTCAAAGCCTTGAACTATAGTAATGCTTCACTGCTATTCATTCAGTGCTAAATATCCATGTGATTATGAAAACTGTTTCCAAACTCTAATCAACACTCCTAGTGTGGAAAGTGCATCTAACCAGTGCATGGAAGCTGAAACTTTCCTTAAGTCACCATTCTGGAAAGTCACACTAGATGTTCTGCATAGAAAGAGTTTTCAGCTTTCAGAGCAGATAAACGACGTGATTTTGCCTTAGAATGTTTTGCATTAGAAAAATGTCCACTTCCTGGCTGTTAAAACAAAGGATTGCTTTAAAAGATTTAATCTGAGGAAGGGAAAAAATCTCAAACATTTCTTTGCAGTTCTCATAAAAAATGCTACTGGGAAAATTAATTTTGTATTTCAGCTGGTGCATGGAGGAGGCACAAAATACTACAGTGTGAGCAGTATTTGCAAAACCAGATTTCTTTTCTCATTGTCAGGTCCAGGACTACACATTGGGTAGAAAAGAGTAGAAAAGTAGAAAAGACTGTGCTTCTGTGAAGAAAGGCAGCTACTAAATTGAAGGATTTAAAACATTTTGGGTCTTTTTTTGTGTTTCTTTGAAGCCTTTGGGTGTGACATTGTGGGCTGTGTAATTTTTTTTGCACAGAGTTGAATATTCTTAAGGAAAACGCTAAAAGATGCATACAAGTATGTTTTATAAGTGTTGATCAGTGACAGGCAATTTACTAAGTAAATCTAAGTAATTCGGTCACTATAGTGCTTATCCATTTGCCAAATACTTACAGAGTCAGATAACTCTGTATTAAACAGCAGTGCCCTGCACTCTCCAGAGAGTATCAGTATAGAAAGAAACATACTCCTGGGCTGAGAGAAACCATGTCTGTACTGCCTTGGGTTTTAATGAACTTTAGGTACATGTGGTAAATGACAGGAAACACCAGAATGACTACTACTACGGGTTTTTCGTTAGACCATTTCCTTGCCTTCTTCACCTTCCAACAAAACTCCTTTTGCAGACCAAAATTAATGGGTGCTATGGGAAAAAAAGGGGAAATATGGGGATCATCATCCTCAATGAGACCAATAGTCATCCACTACAAAGTTGGAGATTACTCTTTAAAACACCAGTTTTAAAGAGTAGATCCCTACTCTTTTTTTCTCATCCAGTGAAGGTGTGGGCCTCTGTACTGACAAGAGCTGGTAGTCTTTAGGTATGGACTTCATTAGACTATACTTACACTTTAAAACCTGGTCCACCTGACTTCAAGTTAGGGTGAGACCCAGTTGTGCTCATGACTCCTGAGGGGATTCAGAAAAATTTATAGTGTAGTGATGAAATACTGTCTTTTTGCTTTCCATCATTTTAACAGTCTTTCCAATGTGCTTTTACCTGGAACTTGGACAGATTGCTTAATGTTACAAAGCCATCCACCTTTCCAGATCCAGCTATATATTTTAATTGCAATATCTTACATTCAAGTAGTATTTTTCATCTGCAATATTACTTGGTCTTGATACTAAGAAATGGTGAAGAACTTTCATAGCAGTAGAGTTAAGGCTGGCCTTTAGATTCAGTAAGGCTATATGTGCTTGAAGATTTGAGCATAAATGGTAAAATATGAAATACAAAAAATGTTTAGTGTTGTCACTCTGGCGGCTGCTTTGAACTACAAACATACTGTGCTCTTGAAAATAAGTTTTGTTAGATTGGTCATGCTATCTTGACATTGTCTCACTTTGCACTAGATACTTTTAGAGGGTCTCAGCTTATTGTGTGACATTTTCCCACTAATATAATGGCTAAAATAAATGACATATTATTAAGCACGGCAATTTGTGTTCCTTAAAACACATAAATCACCAAATAAACAGCGTTTGCTTAACAGCACAATTTCAGCAAGCAAAATGACTTTCAAGCTAAACTCACAATTTTTGTTTTCAAGTGCAGCATAATCAAGTGGTCATATGTGGTTGCAGCTGGTGAATTAAAATGATGGTTTTGATGGAATGATATACAAAGCATTATACTTGTTCTAGGGAAGATTAGACCAATAGCAAAATATTACCAGCATGTTTAATTATCTTCTTCCAGAAAAAGTATCTCTGAAATGCTGGACAAACCATTGTAATAAGAGTTTTGTACAATAAGGTCTTATTCACACCAGACTTCTTGTTCAGCCCATTCTATTTGCTATGTTGAACTTCTATCCTCTTTTCTTCAGGTATATATAACAAAAGATGCCATAGGAACGACGCATTACTTAATTCGTTATTTCCTTCATTATGTTGAAAAGGGAAGCAGTACCTCATTTGCTCTGAAGCATTTTAAATGATAGAAACTTCTGTAAGTTTGTGAAAAGGATGGATGGGGCTTGCATTGCAACGCATTACCTTGGAACTGAGCTTAACATGATGTTTCTCAGTTTTGCTGAGTTAAAAGAAAGAAGTTTCTCTTTGCCAATGTTTTTTATTACTGGGCTTTGTTATGTTATGCTGTGTATTTAACATATTAATTCTATTTGTTTTTCTAATGTTTTTCATCTTTAAAGCTTGGTCATTAGATTTTTAACCTTTCTGTTTCTGCTACTTCCTTACTGGAGAGTGGACTGCAAAATGGCTTTTGTTTTTTTGGCAGTGCATAATTATAAGTCATCAATCACTGCAATGCAGAATGCTATAACAAATTAAAAGAGATTTTTGTGTTTATGTACTTTAACAGACATCTGCCTTGAATTGCAGTTACAGTTATTAATTAAAACCCATCTGTAACCAAATGCAGTTCCAAGTCAGCTGAAATTCCAGCTTTTCTACCTATCCACACCAACTTTCAGCACTCAAGGACAAATAACATTCCTTATAGCTCATACAGGTATTTCTATAGTGTCAGACTGGCTCATGTCGTGTTTGGATCTTGGAAAAATAGTGGATGGCCTAGTTTTCTGTTTGTCAAATTGATTACAATGCCAGTTCATATCAAAGATTAGTTTGGAAAGAACCAGAAATTCCCTTGTTAGACAAACCGGTGCTCAGGTCAGATGGTAGTCTGCAACAGGATCTTCATAGAATCATAGAACAGTCTGGGTCAGAAAGGAGGAAGAAACCCTCAAAGCTCATCTAGTTCACCCCCCTTGCAATGGGTATGGACATCTTCAACTAGATCAGGTTGCCCAGAACCACATCCAGCCTGGCCTTAAATACCTCCAGGGATGGTGCACCCATCCCTCTCTGGGCAAGCTGTGCCAATGTTTTACTAACCTCATTGTAAACAATTTTTTACTCACATCCAGCCTGAATTTCCCCTCTTTTACTTCAAAACCTTTAGTTTACCACCTCTCATCCTATTGCACAACATGTGTGTTAATGGACATGAGACCATATGTGTGGCTTGTTTGGGTATTCTTCAGCATGACCAATAAGGACCTTGATGTTAATAGTATATGGTGACATTAATTTATCAGCAGAATTTTGGGAGACAGGCTTAAAGATGAAAAAAGGTAAAAGGGGCAAACAATGTTGTCAAAAACCAGGAAACTCCTCCTCAGCTATTTTTTCCCCTAAAAAAATATCCAGCTGCTGGGTCCCATCTTCACTGTTCTTTTCTTTTTGTAGTACCCTAGCAACACTGATTTGTGCAATTTTGAGC
This sequence comes from Lathamus discolor, assembly GCF_037157495.1. Classification (NCBI taxonomy): domain Eukaryota; kingdom Metazoa; phylum Chordata; class Aves; order Psittaciformes; family Psittacidae; genus Lathamus; species Lathamus discolor. Next base: position 119,537,337 of record NC_088887.1, on the reverse strand, counting down.
AAATATTTGTGTAACAGTAGGCAGGGAAATGTTTACAATGTAATTTAGTTTGCACAGTTCAACTATGACATTTGGTTCAAAATGATGGGAATGCTTTCTTAATAGTATAAATAATTCCCCCAATTAGGCTTGAACGCATATGCAGCACTAGTGCAGCCAAAAAACTTCTATCAATCAATCAATCAATCAATCAGTCAGTAATTTAATTGATGTTGAGGGGAAAATTCAAAACAACAACACTAGCAGTGTACACAGATTAAAACCCATTGTAATCAGGGCATTCAACAAAAATTCATTATACAGATGGAATGTTTTATCAAAATCTTTCAGCTCTAATATCTTTCACTGGGTTTCATAAAATATTCTTCATTAATTTCACAATACTTGAACTTTAATTTATCACAGTATCAAGCTTGTCCAAAAAGACACCAAAACTAAATTATATAGGGAAAAATGAAGGACTCAAACCATTCAGAAATCTCTCAATCTAAATGTTTGCAGCATATTGAATTAAAATAGCTCTAAATGATCCATTTGGGAACCGATCATTAATAAATGAAGACTAATCAGTCAAAAGGTTAATGACTTCTGAAGAGTCAAATATTTTTTCCTGCATGCATCGATATCTTTTTCTAGCAAGGCTGCAAAGCAAACAAATACCTGGTATTACTATAGCTAGATTTTGGCTTTTAAAATAAGAGCAACACCCACTGAGCCAAACCTTCACCTCATGCAAATTGCTACCTGCTCTAATGGCATGGCATGACATGACATCGTGTAAGCTTACCCTTTACTGTTTTCCCATTACCTCATAGTACAAAGCCATCTAAGTGCTTTTGTGTAATTTATAGTTGATGGTCCCTTAAACAGAATCTGTAAAAATTAACGTATCATCTTGCTGGCAGATGATGATTTGTCAGTGACATCTTTTGCCTTAGAGTAATCTCTTGTCCTGTTTTGTGCAGCAATTTCACATTTTGGGTTTTATTACACTGGGATGAGCAATGGTTAAAATCTGGTCACTGCCACAGTTCAGGGATCATAGAATCATAGAATAGTTAGGGTTGGAAACGACCTTAAGATCATCTAGTTCCAGCCACCCTGCCATGGGCAGGGACACCTCACACTAAACCATCTCACCCAAGGCTCTGTCCAACCTGGCCTTGAACACTGCCAGGGATGGAGCACTCACAGCCTCCCTGGGCAACCGATTCCAGTGCCTCACCACCCTAACAGGAAAGAATTTCCTCCTTATATCCAATCTAAACTTCCCCTGTTTAAGTTTTAACCCATTGCCCCGGTTGGCTTTCTAGGCTGCGAGCGCACACTGCCAGCTCATGTTCATTTTCCCATCAACCAACACCCCCAAGTCCTTCTCCGCAGGGCTGCTCTGAATCTCTTCTCTGCCCAACCTGTGGCTGTGCCTGGGATTGCTCCGACTCAGGTGTAGGATGATGATGATCATTTCTATAATATCACTTCTTAAGCATTAGTTCCTCTAATTCACATTCTTCAATAATCTCCTGGCTAGTTCTCCATACACAGAAGAGTTGATTTAAAAACCTGAAAGTTACCAGTAAATTATTTGTCTATTCCACAAAACTTCAGGATTTCAAATAATGTCCATTTTTTTTTTTGGCTATTAAAATAAAACCAGAATTTTAAAGGTCTTTTAGTGTAAAGCAAACATAAAAGCCTAATGGATGTGGCACTCATGTGGTACAAGAGACCCAGGATGGAATCAATCCTCTGGCATTGTTTGACATTAAAAATTGTTGTTGTTTTCAGCAGGCTAGAAAATCACTCTCTGCCTTTTCCAGTTAATGCTTATTTTATACAAGACAGAATGGTTCCACCAGGCTGCAGCAGGAAAGCAATCCATGCTGGCATAACTGACAGGCTGCTTATAGAGCTGTGTAAGAAGTGATACACGATTCTTGAGCTCAGTAGCATGAGGTTAGCTCTTCTGTATTAGGTTTCATGTTTCTATGAGTAAACCAATGCAACTACCTGCAGAAACTGAAGAACCAATGAGTTTTATAAAGTCTGTGACTGTTATTCTATGGATTGGAAAAGCTATTTTGCTAGGCACTGGACCTGATGGACCTGTTGTTACCTTAGCATGCTATATGACCGATCAGATCAACAAGAGTGTCTCAACCTTTTGGTTGTGCAAATTGTGAGTACGAACCTATAAGTCATGCCCTGGCAAAGTCTGGTAAGTAGGAAGTTTTTACAAATCAGTTTGAGAGAGAAGTGTTGTGTTCTTTTACCATCATTCAAAACATGTCAAAAAAAAAATTGTTCTAGCTGCATATAAATGAAGACAAAATTGGCACTTGTACTATAAAGAAATATGTCCCAAAAGAATATGCTGTGGCAGAAACTCACGATCAGTGTCTTTCTCAATGGTGTACACATGAGGAATGTGAGCCAGCTTCAGCTTTCCACAGAACTCCCACAGTTTTTCTTGTACTCTGTCTTCTTTACAGGACTTAAAGCTCCATGTCAAATAACAGCCCTGTTTCATCTCTTAGGCGTCTTATCTTCCTGAAGCACAGGGAATTTGAATGTCTCACATTTACACCTACAAGCCTCGTGATGATAATGCACACATATATTTTAAAATCATTTGATCACATCTTGATGGCCATGTCTTCAAATCTATCCATTTATTCTTGGATGTGGCTTTCAACTAGTCAAAATTTGCATGGACTGCATCTGGGAGCCCCTTAGCATGCTGTGTGTAACAGTGGCAGAGGTTTATTCTGATGGGGATTCCTATTTGTCTGGAAACTCAATGTTTTGCAGAGGCTTTCCTGCTAATGGAACACAGTGGTAGCCAACCTCAGAGAAACTGCAACAGCTGAGATTGCTCAAGTTAGTTCAAGCTTGAGAAATTTTGGTTTACTTGTCAGTGCTTTGAATGGATCTCAATCAGATTCAGAATGTGAAGGAAAGTTTCAAAAACATCCCGAGAAATTAAAAAAAAAGGTGGGGTTTTGGAGAGAAATTTCAATCAGGCTTCTGAAAAAGCTCATTTCTAGGCTTTGATGCTGAGATATGATGCGCTGATGTATTATATAATATTTAGACTGCAATATTTTTAAATCATAAATGTCAGCTTGCCTGGGCCAAGAATATTTTTCTTGTTTTATGGATCAAAATAGCTCCTGTTTGAATTGTAACAAACCAGATACAGTCAGTCATCAGAGGGAAGAAGGGAGAGAACTGATAAGGAGGAAAATCAGCTGTTCCTTGCAGGAAACAAAGCACACAGTGTGATGGTAGACACCTGTTTCCAAAATATTTCATTATGGCACAGTTTGGGACTGTCTGATGTAAACAGTAATTATAACTGTTAGTGGTCCAGTGCTGAATCCAATCTGATGGAAAAATCTACCTTGCTTATCATGTTTTCCTCACAGGAGACAGGGAATAGCATTTAACAGCATGTGAGCCTGGATACCCGAACGCTTTTCCTGATCCCTGTGCAAGGCAGACACTCTGTCCCTTAGGCTGCTGCTACTGTACCAGTGTAGTGCTTGAAGGGAGAAAAATGCTCTCAAATGAGACCTGGTTCTTTGTCTAAGACAAAACAGAATAATAGTGATTATACATTAAAAAATCCTATGGTTCACCTGAGGGTGAGTATTGGCTCACTAGAGCAAGGGATCCCTACTCCTGAATGAAAGCTGTCAGTCCTATCAGTTCTGTGGATGTATACAAAGCAGTGCCCAATTTTGCAATCACACAGTGGTAGACAAACTTCTTAGCAGGAAAGGTAAGAGAAAGTTTGGGACATCTGGTTTACCTCACAGGCCAAGGTAGCATCACTGAGACTACTTAGTGTGCATTCCTGTCTAGAAGTATCATAGTAGCAGGTCTGGTAGCAGAAACGATCTTTATCTCACCTGGGATATAGTTATTTGAGAATGAGAAGAGGGTAAGTTAGCCCTGTATTTTGGACTCTTGCAAAGCGGCTGTGTAGCATAGAAGATAATATTTTCTGGGACCTTAAGGTAGGATTTGTTTTGTTTATTTATAGCCTTCCTTATCCCTATGAAATTAACAGGTAAGATAACTGAGAGCAGGAGGTCCAGATATGTCTCTGCTCAGGCTGGTGTGGCTTTGACTCCAGATACATAGTGTTCATCATTCTTTGTGGAATCAGTTCTGATAACGTCTAGTTTGTTAGCCCTGCTTTTCATGGTAGAATATATTTTGGTGAGTACTGCTGAATCACAAGAGCCTATGGTGAAATGGTTTTCATTTCACTGGGTAATGAATAGTTTTACTCTCTCCTTCTACATATTTCAGTATGTGAAGATTCATTCCAGCATATATCCACAGCTTGCCTGATTTTCTTAATTGAAGAACACCTCATGCAAAAAGTCATATAGGACTTCAGCAGATGCATTTCTTTATTTAAGCAAATGCAGTATTGTTATCTGTCATTTTGCAGCTGATGGGAAAGCTCTGAATGGAGCACTGGCATTATCTGTTCGACAATGATTTGATGCAGTACTACACTGTGCTATAGATTAGTGTCAAGAAGCAAAATGCTAATGATAGGGGCCCCTCTATGCACTGGTGACTTAAATAGCATGTTTCTTTAAAATTCCGCAGTGACTCACTCTCTTTTAAATAAAACCCCTCTGAGCTATTTAAATAAAGCCATGGAGCTCTAGTGCATACTTCCTTTGATTCTGAGTACTTCAGTGTTTACTTGAATAACTATCCAAACAAGCTTTTGAGCATCATAGTGATTAATACCTTGAAATGTATTACTTTCTGCAGCAATATTTTTTTCCAGAAATGTTTGAGTATTAAGTCAAATGGTTGTATTCTCTTTGTTCGTGCTCTACCATAAGCAGAATTGAAGCTGAAAGTGGTTTTCTGTTCTTTCTTGGACATGATAACAGACACAGCTGAAGTCCTGGGCAGCATTTTAAATGTACTCAGCACATTTCAGGATCTGTTTTGTTTTCTTTCATGCAACCAAATAGGCATTGATTAGAGAGAATTTCCCATGGCTGATGGAATCAGTTTCCTCTTGTATCCCACACCCTTCAGGCACACACTGACTGAGCACTGCTCTACTCCCTGGCACCATCACAGTTTAACCAGCTGAGGATTCAGACACACAGATTAAGAGTGTTGTAGGTTTTTATCTGTTGATGAACGCTGCTCATGACATAAAAGATTTTCTCCAAGTTTCAAATGAAATGTTCTAGTTCTTTAGGCAAATACGTAAACATATCAGCGTTGTGCTGCCTTTATAATCCCTACACACACATATCGGGCATTCTCAATGCTCTTCAGGATTGAAGGCATTCCCAAGACAGTGCTATTGAAAAAGAAGTTATTGCTAATGATGATCTATTACATTCTGCTAATAACTTTCTACCACAGGTGTTATCTACGTATTGTGGGATATAAAGAAGTAGTAGCAGTCCTCAAAAAGAAGAAAATACACCTGGTCTCTTAAGATATTTAATAGCAGGGTATCCTCTTTCAGAACAAAACAAAGATTTTAGAGCAGTATCTATCTTTCAAAACTTGCCCTCCCAATCCCAAGCTCTTCCCATCATCTATAACTTCATTTTATGAGTAAAAACTTGTGAGATGGCAAATGATCTCTGAAGCAAAAGTGACGGGAAATAATAATGATCTCAGAGAGGAAGAATGCCCTCCTATTGAGGACATATTATGAAGAATGCCTCTTCTATCTGGCCCAGAAGTTGTTACAGGGCTTCAAACCTGAATACCTCAGGTCATTCAGGCATACAGACAGAGGCTGTAGGAAAGGAAAAAGACATTTCAGATAACCATCACCTAAGCTGATAAAGGATTTATACTTTAAAAATAGCATCCTACTCTGCACCTGGAAAGGAAATGGAAGATACCATCATTAACTGATCTTAGGTATAAAATATCTTGTAATAGACTGGCCATTTCTGTACCAATTCAAAGTCACTGAAAGAGAAGCATTAGCCATAATCTGACAGAAACAAGTAATCTCTGGCATAATTTGTCCTGCAGGTATTACTAAGAAAATCCTTCCTCAAGTATAAATTGTAGTTCAAACAAAAATGAAAATAATTATTTTCCTTGTCCCATGCCAACTCCAATTGTGAACAACAGCATATCCTAAAATCCACATGTGTTTCAGTGAGGAGGAAAATCTAGCTGCTTGTCACTTCCAGGTTAGGCATAGATAGCTGATTAATGACAAAACTTTCATATAGGAAGAATTATTTGTTTATGCCAGCAGTTAAATAAACCAAATCATCCCCATAGCACTCATATCAAAGTGAAAGGGATCAAATGATGAAAATGAAACACTGGGCTGGGTGTACTTCTACATGTTCTGTCCGTGAAGCAGGACAGTATTTCTATTCCAGAGCTCTCCTTTGTCTTTAGCATTGACTAACTCTAATTTTTATACATTGAACATAGAAATTGTCTTCGTGATCTCTGAAGTCAAATGATTCCTTGGGAAGAAACAAAGAAATATCTCACAATGAGCATCTCTTCAATGGCAGGAAAGGTAGTGAGCATCTGAATTTGATGGAGTTAGGAGAATAAATACAGAAAAAAGTATCAAGGTAAAGAAGAGAAGACAGGTGAGGACAGAAAGAAAGCAGGAAGAGATAATACAAGAAAGGAAAATCAAGGGCATAGGAGATAAAAAGTATAACAGAGGAGTCATATGAAACAAATCCTCAGATGCCTGAGAGTGGCTGCTAACAATGACACTTGTTTTTATTATTCCATGTTGATTATGTAGCACTAACAGCAACTCTGTTGTCTTATTGCTGTGACTAGAGGCAAAACACAAACACTATACAATTCATTTGAGGGAAAGAGATTGTGAATTGGTGCATTCAGGACAAGGCAATGAGTTATATTTCTTGTTCTCTTGCTCTTTTCTCCTAAGATCTTGTTTCCGTCTCTATATTAAGTGTACAGATGACACAGACAGTAATTCCAGCCTTATAACTGTTTGCCCACTGCTCTGTCCCCTTTTTATACAGCATTGTGACTAAATCAAACCCCAAACTGTTACAGGTGTGGAAGAGAGAACTCACTCCTCTCCCAGTGCAGAAATAAAGGGAATTAATATTTTTCCCTCTGTTCTTCCACCATTAACTCTCAGAAGAGCAAAATTTCTTCCCCACACTCCCACATTAGCAAACTTTACCTAAGGGTTTCACCAGATGATCCCCTTCGTTTCCATAGGTTGACCAGGCTGCTTGAGCGGCTTGCAGCTGAAGAGGACTTTCCATCCCCTACGTGCATGCGAACCACTGTCGATGTGGTGAATGCGCTGCGTACGTTTCTTTCAGGCTTCGCAAGGATGATATACACCTTGGGCACAAACATGCAGCCAAGGGCCACCGTGGCACTCAGACTCACTGAGAAACACATTGTAATTATCTTGTAGTTGCTTCCAAAATATATTGGCACAAAAGCCAGCCAAATTATGCAGGTGGTATACATTGTAAAGGCAATATACTTTGCTTCATTGAAATTAGCTGGGACGTTTCTTGTCTTAAATGCATAAAAGGTGCAACTCAAAATTAATAATCCATTATATCCAAGGGGAGTTACAACACCCAAGTTGGTGGTGTTGCAAATCAGGTAGACCTCTCGGATGCTTGGGTAATCATGCATGATATCTGGTGGCTCCATTATAAAGAGGGCAACAATTATGCCTAATTGTATGCATATCAAGATAAATGCAATAACTAGTTGGGCGCAGGCACTCATGAACCTAGGCTTCTTTGTACAGATTTTCTTCTTGCTTCCAGCCAGGATTCTTGCAATGCGGTTAGTTTTAGTTACTAAAGCAGAATAACTCATAGCTGGGGAGAGGCCGATACCAATTCGCTGAAGATAACAGTAAATCTGTTGAGGTTTTGCGATGAGGCAGAACGTGCACAAGTAACCCAAGCAGATGCCAGCTAGAATGATGTAGCAAAGTTCTCGGCTGGATGATTTGACCACTGGAGTATCACGGTACATTATGAATATAGCTGTAACAAACAAGGTGGCCAGCAAACCCAGACATGCAAAAACAACTGCTGCAATTGGTTCAGGATCACCCCATCTCAGATACTGGACTGGGATGAGGTCACAACCTACAGAAAAAGGAAAAACAAAAGTAAACATAAATATATAGAAGTGACATTCTTTAATGATATAGTTACAGGTTTTCCTGATATTTCTCTTATCTATCAGCCTTGATGCTATGTGAGCACTGCTTAACAGTAGCAAAAACACTGGTGTGCTGACAGCACCCTTCTAGCTACTATGCAATTAAAAGCACAGTACTATGAGGACTACTATGGGGAGAATTAACTCCATTTCAGCCAGACCCCATACAATAGGAATAAGGGGGGAGGACCTTGATGTTCTGGAGTGCAACCTACTGACAACAGTAGACATAGTGACACTGCCAGCCAGGGCAGGACAGCAGGATGATAGAGTGAAGGAAATGCAACTAAAACCTTTAATCCCTCCTATACTTGTATTAAGCTTGACTAATAATGACTGAAAATTCTAAATGACCTCAAAATTTGTGACCATCGTAATCAGTTTGCTATCTTCTGGGCAGGTCTGACAGAATGCTTGATGTCAACCTAACTGGGAATGGGTCATGTCAACGCACTTCTCTCCACAGGGATGGAGCACTGTGTGCACGTAACTGCATTTTCAGCAGTGAGGATAATTACTACTGTGTGATGGGCATCTGCATGCCAAGCAATCTCAGCTAATTAGGGAACTTGGGACCTCGGTGATGAACTTGACTTGATGAACAGGAGTAAATGTCGATGTCAGGGCTAGAATCTGAGAATTTCTACATGCAAGGTCTACTCTTCGCCTTTAAGTGAAGCTTAAAGGTTTTTCAAATCTGACACTGACATTCTTAGTAGTATAAATCATTTCATTAAAAGGTAGGGGTGGGAATCAAGCTTATATCCTCTCATCTCCCATTATTTCTGTATTCTATATCTCTTCACTATTAATATTATCAAAAATACAGTTGCTACAATGAGGTGGTATACTCAATAGATTGTATGGCAAAAGTACAAGGCAGTTCTGTATTCTTGCAGAAAGCAGAAAAAGCAGAAGGATAAGGGTCAACAAATCTTTGACATTAGTGCAGTTAAAGGATACAAATTTGTAGTCACTCCAGTGTAACAGAATTGTTCTCTTCATTACTAAATTCATATTAAGTTGACATCCATATTTTAACTGCATTCCTGTGCAAAGCTTTCTGTTGCAGTAATGAAATTATTGCCATGTCTTAATGTAACAAAGACATTTAAATTTTTATGAAACCCTTTCATAGCATTAGTTAATGATACTTATTTGAATCTTTATGATTTTAAAGGGTTTACTTGTTTCACGGTAAAAGAGACACTGCATTTCATTCTAAAAGTCCATTAAGATTAATGTGGCATGGGAATCACATAATTAAAATCATCATTTTATGCCAGTGAGAGTGGTGGAAGAAAGGTGAACACCAGAAAGCATACTCTGGTGTGTGCAGATACCCCATATGGGTTCTTCCCCAATAAGTTTTATGGGTGACCTCTGAATCTGTTTTCAGTTTTACCAAAATGTAATTAAAATTTTAGTGAAACAAATTGTTACCAGCTTCTAATACTGCTATATATCCTTGGACAAGAAATTTGAAGGGAAAAGTTCTTTATCTGACAGTTGGCCTTTACATAGGGACAATGATATAGGGGCTGAATTTTGTTTAGTTACTAATGTTGCAGCAGAGGTGAATTGTGACTAAACATTTCTCATTAGTTTCAGTCTATTTCACACCTTCCTTGCTTTATTACTCTTTTTACATTCTCTTAATAAAATACCTGAGGAAAGAGTTGAAAACTTTACTGGTTTTCCCCCCATCTCTGTGTATAATTTATGAGGAGAATGCTAAACTGTGCAATGATTTATTCCTCAATTACGATTTAAGGACTGGATAGTCTTCACAAAGCAATGACTGGTGAGGTTTTCATGTAATAGCTTTGCAGCTAATGGTTTCTGACAATGGCACATTGCAGAAAGGGACAGCTAGATCAAGTAAAAGAAATATGGTAAAACAGCACTGTGAGTATTCAATTTTGGTTGATGGGCAGGATTATACCAAGGCAAAACCTGAAAAATGGTAATGAAAGAAAAATTCATTCCTATCCCCTAAATATGTGTATGCTGAATGGTCAGTTGGGCAAGATCCTGCCCCAAAGCCCACCTCCTATACTTTATAAATATCTCCAAGCACCTGGAAAGTCTTTTCTCCTACCTGGCTCAGAAACTCCAGGTGGAATAGAGCCAGCAGCCTTGTCTTGTGGTCCCTGCAGTTTGATGAGGCAATCTTTGGTTTGTGGAAAGGCTGCTAGAAGCCAGTCCAACTTGGAGCAGGTATAGAGTTGTTCTACTCTGTGCTCAAGAATGCACTGCTTCTGGAACTGGATCCCCAGTAAAAGTGACATAAAACTGTGTATGTGTTGCTCTGGCCAGAAGCTTAGCTAGTGAAAACAAGTGAATAACAAGAGAAGCAGATATTAAAAATCAGAGTTCCATTTGACATGCTAGGGAAAGGGTTTCTGAAAAGAGCATCTGCCAACAAATTATAGATAAGGATGCATAAGGGTCTTATGGGGAAAAGAGAAGGTTCTAATATTCTGGAAAAAGCATATAGCTATTTCAGGGATGGGCAGAATTGTGCCATGAACAGAGAGGAGGAGATCTAGACAGCTGGACCACTTCCATAGGTCTGTTATAGCCTGTGCTGTCTCTGTAGAGGTAGACTTGTCACCTCTTTCTGATCTTTCAAATTGCATCAAAATTAGGTCTTCTGGGAGAAGAGTTCACAGATATGAAGCACTGTATTACAGTCCATACTTTCTAGGGATTTGATCTTGACACTGTTTCGATTTGTTATTATAACCTTGACACCTACAAGACCTTACCATGCCTTCAGCATTCATAAAACTGTATTAGCTTAGCACTGACAATCCTTTTCATGTTAGGGAATATAAAATATATAATTAAACTTGTTCCAAAGGTAAACATGACAGACTAAAGATTGTGAAGAGGATGCACACTGGAAAGTGAAGGGAATTCAGTGAAGTCTCTTAAGTCAACATCATGAAGTAAAGCTTACTGAATCTGCACATGGTCACTAAAACTGTCAGAAAATTACTGCTTATTTAGTAAGTATTAAATATTCTTCAGTGGGGTTTGGCACCCTGGGCAATGAGTTCAGCCTGTCAACAAAACACTTGGTTTTCCTGTTAATTTCACAGACCTTTCCAAGGATAACAGAAGTCCAAACACCAAGGCTGAAACCTAAATAACAACATAGCCTCATCTTATGAATGACAGTCTCCATATAGGGTTTGGCACATGTTATTCAAAGTGCATTGATGTTATGCTGATAAATATTTTATATTTATGCTTCTGAATATTTCCCTATTTATGTTACCAAAAGATGGGAAAAGGAATAACTTTATTCATTATTTGGGTTTTAACCTATGGAAAGCTGAGATGCAAAAATGTAGGAATCAGAATAAAATTCTACACCAGAATAAAGAGCTACAGGATAGCTTTTATTTTTATTTTTTTCTTAATAAAAACCTAACTTGTTACCCCAACAGACAAGGCAAAAGTAAGGACTATATTCCCCAAAGTCCTGAGTGAGAAATCAGCCCCCTGATCTCCACATGGGATGTGGACTAACTGAAGTGTGAAAGGACATCTTTAATGCTTTGATGTTAAATTCTGGTGCCATGACAAACTATTATGGTCTCCAGTTCTTTGCCCTGTTCTGGCGTGACCTTTTGTAGTTACAATAGCAGAGCATGTAGAGCTGACCATAAGGTGGTTTAGCTGCTTCAGTTCCAAGGCTGACGCATGGACTGAAACCATCAGCAAAAGCAGGTTTGCAGAGTCAGAAGGTGCAGCTGAGGACTGTGCATGTGTTTATTCTGCCACCTCTGTAGGGCAGGAATAAGAATCAATCACATCTTAAACCATGAAAACTGGGGCATCTGTAGCTCAGGAGCCTAAGTCCCTAGCAACCCAAATACACTGATTTAGCTGTGCATTGCAGTAAAGGCAAGGCTGGGAATCTTAGAACAATTCATTAAAGTTACTCTGTGACCACATGGGGAATGATTCCTTAATTATACAAATGTGCAGAAAGGGAGGAACTGATGAATTGCAGCACTCAGGTCCATCTTTATGTTAGCTCTAATGTTTTGATTTAAGTTTCACTAAAAATCCTGAATCTGTGTGTTGTAATAATATTTTGTTCAGAATATGTCATGTTCAGCAAACTTTCCATAATGTTAAGTCCCTCTTTATCCAGAGCTGCTTGTTGAGCTCAGCATTCTTGAACCAGCTCACCTGAGCCTGAAGCACTGTGTGGCTCATGTTGGAGACTTGGGTTGTAAATGGACTAGAAGCTAAAGTTCACACCTCACTTAAAACAAGTGATTGAGGGAAGAAAAGCCCTCAAACCCATCAACAAGGGAGAGGAGAACATGACAGCCACAGATCCTGGTCATCACATTGCCACTTGAACCCTTAACTCATCCTCATTTGCTTTCTCCAAGAGGCAAGTGTGAGAGTGACAATGGGAGTAGTTATATTTCACTTGGAATAAGAAAGAAAAAGAAAAGAGAAATACAGGGCACAGAAAGTCAGGGTGAATATTTGACATAATTGCTGATGATGTGCATTTAAAACACTAAAAAAAAAACAGATAAAAATTGTGTCCTCCTACCCTCAGTCTGAATTACAGCCTTACCAATTATGGCCAAACCCAAGATCCTAGTCATGTTTCAGCAGCAAAATCAATGTCAGCACAAACTGAACTGTGTTCTGCCTTGTGCTAACAACTGTCAGACTACTGCTGTAATTACCAATGGCTGTAACTTTATTGCAAGCAACAATGCAAGAAAGCATTTTGATTGCAACAAGCAGTTGCTGCTTGAAAATATTTCATCCAAGAGATGAATGATGGGTGGGAGGCAGGATCCAGTCTTATGAGACATGCCATCCTCAGACCCCTGTGGCTTCTGCCATAGCCCAAATCAGTGTGCTGCAGAAAGAGCCAACCAACCCCTTGTGGGCATCCATCAAGATCAGCCTTTGAGCATCACCCCTGCCCTTGGCCCCATGGGTGGTTTGCATGGGCCGTGGCAGTGTGTTGTCCCAGACAGTGCCCAGAGCCAAGAGAGCAGCAGCTCTCAGCACTCTCTGTTCTCTGCAGCTCTGGCTGACAGTACGAGCAATGCCCTTAGGATGAGGGAAGCAGTCGTCCTTGTTTCTCAGTGAGCAATCCAGATTGGTGCTAGCCAAACGGCATACAGCATCAGTGTTGTCAGAGCTCTTTGAAATGGCTGCTGTGTCACTTAGAGGTCAGGTGCCCCTTTTTCAGTCCTTTCCATTCAAGGGTTGTTTTGATAATCCAGCTTTTATCTGGCACTTTCAGACAAGTAGACAAGATGATGATGATGCTATCCTGGGTTTACTTACAAATAAGGTTTCACCTTATTTGATTAAAGCAATTTTGTAACAATAGTAAAAACTGATTTCTGATATTTAGCCTTATCCTTGGATGACAAAGAAAACATTTCAAGAGCTGTAAAATATTTCAGCTCTTATTTCCATGGGAACACAATTAAGAAAATCAAATAGCCTGCATATTTGGACTACACAGGGGATGAGAAAAATGTGAATACAACCTGAAGAGAATCCAGGTGTCAGTGAAATTAATATCACCTGCTTTCCTTGCAGTCCCAGAGGTTGCTAGACAACACTTAGTTTCTGCTAGTGTTGTATGCTGTCCCTGAATGACAGGCAGAATAATTGCCTCTTTCCTGCCTCAAAAATGTCCTTAAACAAGCACTACTGGTAGCTGCACCAAGATGAACCCACATCCAATGAAAAAAATTTGAGATGCCAAACAAAACTTATCTGATCTTTCCAAGGCACCATTTTTGAACACAGAAGGCCATGCCCTCAAAGCCAAGTGGGTTTTCGGTGAACCAAAAAGCCACTCCCATCAAGCTGCTGAAAAATTCATACAATTTAGGTTTAGTTCTCATTGTTAAGAAAATCCCTTCATTTGTATTTAAACATGCCTGGCATGTATCTATCTTCTCTCCACTGTGAATAAAATATAAATATAAAGAAGGGCTTGGACTTAAGCCCATGTGCTTCTCTTGCTCTGAGCATGTGGCTCAGCCATACTGGCCATACTAATGTGTGTAGTGGTGCCGAAATGTACAGATGTTAACACACTGCATGAGGAAGAAGGGGAGCTACAGCAGATTGGAAAGCACATCTTGATACTAAACCAGGAGGATACAAGAATTACTTTGGTTATGTGTTGGGATAGTGTAGACACATTTGGAGAAAAGCAAGATGACTATTTTTCTGATAGTATGCATAAGCTATGAAACTAGGATTTGTGAGGAAATAAAACATAGGTGGCTAAACATTCCCTTTCTCACCTCAGCTTTACTTCTAGATAGAGACATTTTCAAGTAACTGATTTAACCAAGAGAAGCTCCTTCCTTTTATTTGTCTGTCTCATTACCTTTGGACTTCCTATACCCTTCTGTATTTCAGAACTCCAATGTCTTCTTCTCTTCTGAGAATAACTTTGTTTTCCTACATGTACTGCATCCCTTCTGTCTTTTCCCCTCCTGCGTCTGAATTCTGATTTTTCACAGGCGATTGGAAAAAGGCATTAATCTCTCTTCCTTTCTGAGAGCAACAGTACACATTTTATATGTGAAGTTTGTGGCACAAAACTGATGCTGGTCAGTGAGCATAAGAAAGATGAAGCAATGTTTTGTTGTGTGAGCCAAGAAAGGATTCCAATAATGTTTTTATCCAGGTTCAGATCTCTGGCAAGCAGTGAGGTACAGCTCCATACAGAAAGCCTTCCCAGGTTAGTGGCTAATATACTTACAGGACTCTCATCTGAAGGTGATCGTGCGTGGAAGACTTATTCCAATGAGCTTTTTAAATGTGTAGCCTTGTGGAGCTGTTATTACCTAAGACACAGCTTTATCAAGCAGTAAGGAGACATAGACTGCTTCAGTATCAGATCTCAGGGCATTTCAAGGAGATTAGTGTAGGCTTTATAAAACTGAAGGGAAATTTCCTTGCCAGAATACAAAACACATCTCCCTCTCCTTATTTTTAATTCACATATATTACTAAATTGTATGTTGTAAACAAGACTGAGAGACAGTTTTTTTACAAGCTGTAAAAGTTGGGACTATAATTATGACCATTAAAAATGCGGCTCAATATGCTGTATGGATAAGCTGGGAATAGGCTTTTTAAAATCTGTTTTTTGATACAAAACTAAATAAAACAAGATCCAGCCATCATGTAAAAAGTAAGTTAAGTGGTGACTACAGAGCCGTGAAGCTATTGTGATGGATGACCTGTTATCAGGAGTGAATATTATATCAGCTGTGCTCATGAAGTCCAAGGGGGGCTCAATTTCCAAACAGTGCCTGCTGAATTTGTGCCTGGCTAAGGAATATGGGTTAAATCTCCTGAGGAACACTGTTTGGCACTGAATTCGAGGGGCTGTTTTGTGTGTATATTGACTTTGGTCCTTACAAAGACATAAAATGGATGTCTAAAGCCAGATGAATGGTTTTCAAAATGTAGCAGCTCAGCTAATACAAACAAAGCAGTTGGCTTGACTAAAAAAACGACTACTTTCTTTTAAAACATTCAGAGCTGATTAGAAAACTATTGACTCATCCTACAGGAGTTTTCCAGGTGCCACCCCATCCTGCTTTTCTATCCCAAGGGCAAAGTAAAACTTTCAGAGGGTAAATTCTTGCACAAGCCCAGACTGATGCCTTGCATGGGGCATGGAAGTCTGCATGCCCTGCGAAGCCACTCAAAGCACAAGGCCCAAAGGCCAACCTAGCTTACATATGATGCTTGCAGGCTTAATTACCCAAATATCACTATGGCATTGGGCTGTTCCCATTCCCAGTGTTTTAGAAGTGAGTCTTTGGAATGGTCCATTGAGGCACTTGGAACAAGTTCCCTCCTAACTGACTCAGCAGCTCTTTTTCTAACTGATTTACTTTGGGTAAAACAGGTCATTGAAACCTGATTTATTTGAGATGTAAGTTGAGATCTGCCACATCTCAAACAAGAGTCCAAGTGGTTGAAGAGTTGATGATTTACAGCTAGTTGACCGTCATAAACTGGCCAGCCTGGTGTGCTGACCTTGTCCTTGCAACGTTGGCTTTAGAGGCTACTGGATGGCCTATCTGGGATGTGAACCTGTACGAGCTTACTCAACGTCCTCAGTACTGTGCTTTGGGGGAAATGTGGGGCTGAGTCTCTTTTTATCTTCTCCATTCTCCTTGATATGAGAAGGCTTTGCTGGCTGATTGCTGAGTGCCCTGGGAGGCAGGGCTGGGGGAGCACTTGCAAATCCATGTTATTGCTGTTTCAGCTTTTGCAATTAGAAGTTTTTTTTCTCATTGAAAGTCTCATGTTTGACATTTTCTGTAAAATACCCTGGCTATTTCATGGCTAAATGATATTTTTGCTGTAATTAAGTGACCTAGCTCATATATTGCAGCAATGTAGCATTCCTTACCGGGAAAGGAGTAATTTATATATACAAATCTTTCTATAGGCGGAGCCTTGCCTGACACTCTTCCACTTACATAAATTCATCCAGAAAAATTTTTCTTTTTGTCTTCCCTCTCTTTCATCCTAAAAATTTCTCCCCTCATCGACAGAAGTTATATGAAAAACAAGCTTGTGAGTTCTTTGGAAAAACCCTGTCTCATCTACCCTTGCCCATAGAAAGGCTGGCACAATGAGAACCTGCTCCTTGAGGTGTTTTGAAGTAGTTTGTGCTCTAAGCATTTGAATTCTTGAATTCTGTTTATTAGTCACAAAGAAGAGAGGCTGTGGGATACAAGTGTTGCCGTAATTTATCTCTAAAGCAGCCAAATTGGTATTCTGCAAGAGCATAGAGATCTACACAAGAAGAACATGAACCCTGTAGTCTAGCAGACACTGGTGAACAAAGGACTAATGGAGCACTTATGCATTTAGCAGCAGTAACTACAGCAACTAGTTAATAACTTTTTCAGATTAAAAAAAGAAAGTATTGTGGTACTGTGTGACTCTTCTGTACCTGCGTGGGAGGAAAATAAAACTGAAAACTGACCTCTCTTAATTTCTCTGCTGAGGACTTAATTCCCTTACCTGTTTGGATAGAACAAGGTCTGCATCACCACCTAGATGTTAGGACAGGACAAAACCAGGACTATGTTTTTATTTCTAGATTTAGTAATTCAGGTCTTTAGAAAGCATCTTAATTACACCAATGATTCCTGGATCAGGTTGAGGAGAGGGACCAAATACCAGCCTCAGTTCAAATGTCAGCTCTGTCCCTGGGTTCAATCTGACTGAAACAGTCCTCATACTCACTTGTGTCTGGCATTTGTTTCTTCAGCTCAGAACATTTGCATTGACAACATAAGCACAGCCATAACCCACTTACCTGTGAGGTCATCATTGGGCCAGGAGCCGAGCTGGCAGGCTTTGCATGTGTATTCATCATATACATATTCATTCTCCTTACAAGGAGTACAGGTCCAACAGCAACTCACTTCTCCTTTACGGATCACCTGAGACAAAAATTGACATTTGGTTTAACACCGTAAATGTGAATTCATGCTGCCCCAGTTACTAATTTAATTTTTTTAATCCCTTTTTCTTTGAGAATATTTTTAGAATTTTATTTTAAAGGAACTTTCCTTTAATGATATTTTTGCTTATAAAAAATGACACAAGTTCTCAGTTCTCCCAT
Organism: Lathamus discolor; assembly: GCF_037157495.1. Taxonomy (NCBI): domain Eukaryota; kingdom Metazoa; phylum Chordata; class Aves; order Psittaciformes; family Psittacidae; genus Lathamus; species Lathamus discolor. Next base: position 119,519,429 of record NC_088887.1, on the reverse strand, counting down.
CATGTGTGTACCAGAATGAAGATACCATCAATGCCACAGAAGTATAGGTGGAGGTACAGACTGGCAATAAAATACTTTTTCCCTCTTAGAATTAACAAAACTCAATATTTCATAGATGGCAATGTGCCTACAGAAGCCACTGTGTGATACGCAAGGTATATAGTTCACTCCATTGTGGTCCATACAAGGAATCATTTCAGAAACATTATTTTCCTAAGGGCTCATTACCCTAAGATTTTTTGGTGCTTATTTTCCACCCAGATGTGAGTAATTTGTTAAAACTGATATTTTCCCAGACATAAAAACTGAACATGCCTTTTCCAGGATTATTTAATTACTGCAATCCTACTTAACATTTAAGAATGAAAATGTTATCTTTATCCATTTTAACATTTGACCTGATTTCTCATTTTATAATTTACTGCCAAATGTTATTGCATGCTCATAACTGAGATGCAGATTTTTCAAGATCCTTATTTATCATCTCTGGGCACTGAAAACATCTGTGCATCTTGTCAATATGTTTTTCTTTCGAGGTAAAGTGTTCCCAGCTTCTCTGCTCTTCCTAAATATTTTCTAAACGAATACTCCCAATTACAGCATAAGTAGTTTGACTTATGTATCTTTTCCAATGATGAATTTAGCAGGTGGCTTCAAAAACCAATGTCTTTATTGCAGTCTTAATAAATGAAAAGTAAAGGAGTGCAATCAAAAATAACTAGATTGCTCTTTGCAAGGCTGCAGTGAAAAAAGGTCAATTATGTAATTTTCATCAGCAATATGGTGACTTTAAAACTTCATTTTTTTGTCTTGTTTTTAAAATTGCAAAGTATGAAAGAACAAAAAGCCACACTGAAACATCTAAACTGGCAGAGAGCCCATGGGAGCACAGGTAATTTGCTCTACAATTGTTGAGACTAGATCTACTTGCAAAACAGAATAGCTGTCCTCTCGAAGAATTCACATACTGGAATTTCTTTCATTTTGAACTAGAATAAAAATTTGAACAAATGACAAAATTTCTTATGTCTGGGAAAATCAATTCTTAGAAATCTTGCACTAAGTTTTAGACACATATCCTGGTAAACATGATGCATTATAAAAATCCATAGTTTTACAATGCATAAAATACTTAGGAAAATGAAATGACAAAATAATAACCATATGATATTATCAAGCCACCTAAACATTCTATAAAAACAATTCACTTACACTTCCTTGTTAAACTTTTCACTAAATCAATATATTCTATAAAATACTTGGAATTTGACAAATCTGGCATAAACTGTTACACTGATAATTTCTTACCCAGCAACAACTGGGGGTCAATCCAGAGAAGAATTATGCATCCTTATGGAATCAAAGTAATTGTTCTCTACTACTCAGAATCAGGTAAAATTCTTTTGCATTAAATTGCTCAGACATCTATTTCTTCATCCTTTTACTTTTAATTTCTTGAATAATCATTTGTTGTAGCATTTAACTAAAACCAATCTCTTCTGCCCCTTGTAACAAAAATAATTCTCTTTAAATAAAAACTTATTTTCCATTCCCCTTGTCATCTGGGCAATCCTTTGAACCTGTATACATTTAAATAAACGTATGTCCACACTGTTTCAAATGTTTGGAGTTGCTTGTGTATGGATTTTGTCAAATACTTGTTGTTGAGATGCATCTTAAGTGTTTTCAAAGCCTACATGAGGATGTCCTCATCTGTAATACTAAATCATTTCCATTGACAACAAAGAAGTTCAGAAATGTCAACAACTGTATATACCTACACTGAAGACATTTGGTCCGATGAAACTTGTGTACCGACTCTGCCAAAGACCAGTTAGCGAATAAAACATGATGACTGTCCTACAACTCTGGAAAACTCTGTCTGAAGAGACTCACTTTATGTTGCAGAGCATTATCAGCCTCCCATCAGATTTCATTGCAGCTGCTTGACAAGTTTTACAGGCATGCCATGTTAACACAGGAGAAAATGCCATATTAACACAGGAGAAAGTGCCATGTTAGCACAGGAAAAAAGTGGTCCAGCTTCCAGTGAAACATGTCAGAAATTACAGCTGCTTTTTTCAGTCTGAGCCACTCTCCGTGCTCATCCCCTCATTCCACAGGCTTTTACATCAATGACTGCAAGGTAAGCTAAGGGCTTGCAGGATTTCAACTGTTTTGCAGTGTTATGCTGAAGGATAATACAGTATAATTAATATATGACAGGTTCATTTACCCTCCTTATTTACAGCAACATGAAAGGTAGAAAGAGAAAATCAAAAACCTGGGGAATAAAGCAGCAGTAAAACATACTCGACAAAAACAAATGTTGCTTCCATTTCCTGAAGCTCTATGCAATGGTAGTTGTTGATGTTCTCTGATGATGCCACAAATTTGATTTGAGTAATAATGTTCCAGGCTAGGTGTCTATGTCTAGCACTGGAATAATAGCAATTCTTATAATTTACCTGCAATTGTACTGACAATTCCCTCTCAGGGATTTGCAATCCATTGAATCAGATGCTGTAAAAATATGCAACAAAAAGCCCACAAACAGTGCTTGTTCTAAAGCATTTGGGAAATAAGTAAAAAAAGTCAGTAATTCACAGATACAGGAGTACAAGAAAATGCCAACTTATGAAAATTGTGAGATTACTATGATACAAGTACTAAGTACATAATTCTGTACATTTTAGTTAAAGTGTGGGATATTTGTCTCCATGGGAGAGTTAGGAAAAACTTACATTCTGCATGACTGAAGTAAATGGGGAAAATATTTACCTTTATCTGGCCTTTTTCACAGGGTTCACTGCACACTGATCTGATGATGTTATTTTTCTCTGACCATATTTCATCATCGTCCATTTTCAGCTCACCGTTGTCCCAGCTGCCAACATTGATATAATCAAAGTAGTCCTTCCCCATTTTCTTAAAATTCATAATTTCATATCTTTGGAAACAGAAAGGGGAGACATAGCTCAGTTGAAGAGAACATCATGAAATATTTCAAATTAAAGGAACACTATTCAGTCAATATCAAGCTTACTGAAATACAGAAGACAAAATTTCAAGCATTATGCTTAAGTCTGTCCCAGTGATTTTGATGATATAATATTTCTTTTCCTTTGTGTTTTGATTCGTTTTCTTCTATTTGAACACTTTGGGGTTCAGTGACTGAGCTTCTGAGAATGACTCTGTTTATTTCAGGAAAACAATGAAATGAGCCAGACAGGATTCATCCTGTGTAACTTTCAGCGCTGAAGCCAACTGCATAGGGAAGCCTAGCTGTCCGAGGATCCCTGTATGGAAGATGCAGAGAAATCTAAACTTATAATGGCGGTTCCCTATGCTAAGTGCTCCTCACTGTGCAAGTGCTTATTCCACTTCTGAAAGAGGAAGCCTGAAGACAGTTGTGCTTGTAAAGTGAGGTTGAAGGAACCTAGGCTTGTGGGATCAAAAGAAACTTCCCCTGCTGTAAGACCACAAGATGCAATTTGGTGTAGCACCAGAAAGCAATCAGGCATCATTTGTCAGGCACAGCCTCCAGGAATATGGGTCTTGATTGGGGCTTCAGGGAAATCTTATCAAGGAGAACCTTGTTGTCCAGGCATTTGAAAAATGATGTTGAGATTTGCCTTTTATTTTCTTTTTCTTCTACAACATTGCAGCAGCAAATGTTATTGTCTCCCATCCACACAACCCCCTTCATTTTTATATGATTCCTCAGTGAGCAGAACACATTTAATTCTTTGTACAATATGGCATGGAAGAGAAAGAGTATTCATGCCTCAGTCCTCAGCTGCTTTTGGGTCGATCACCTCTTTATCTGTGAACAGAAGGGTTAGGAGCAGAGCTAGAGCTGATAAGAGTTTTTAGGTTCATGTTCCTCTTCCTCCTACTTTCTATTTAGCTCCCACAGAGTCTTACAGAAAGTTCAGGGAGCAGCGTAAGACTCGCTAGCCTTCTACCGGCATGCTGAACAACAGGCTATCTTTCTGACTCACAGGCCAGTTCATTTAGCATTTACTTATAAGGCATGTTTGGAAAGTTGGGCAACTCCTGAAGTGAGGATGCCATGCTTTTCTTTGCTTCCTCTTTAGTGGGTTTTACCGTAACCAGATTTCATGAAATTCAACATGAAATTCACCAATGGAAAAAATCAATCAGTATAGATTGAGAAGATTAACACTCACAGGTTTAGAAAACCTGCCTGGTTCATAAATGAGGAGAAAACTTTTTCCTGGCAGCAGGTGCAAAATTAGTCCCCAAGGCAAAGCAGGGGTTGGATTAAGAGTGACATTATCAGAGTGTAATTAGTGAAGTCCAAAGCAGAGATAAAAGAACCAGCTCATTAAATAGAATAGTCTCTTAACTAAGATACCCAAGTATCTCTCTTAAGGTTTGAGGAAACACTGATAAGACTGACAAGTAGTAGTCATACTATATAAAGCACCAATATTTTTCCCATGCTGACATAAAATATTTACAGTAAACCTATTCTATAATATTCTCTATCCATGGATCCCAGGATGCTTTGCATCAGGAAACAAGCTCTATCTGTCACAGTGGGGAAACTGTGACGTGGATTGAATGCCAAAATCACACAGAGGCTTGGATCAGGACTGCAAGCAACCTGTGAAAGAAAATGAAAGTGGAGGGTGACTGAATGGGCAATATGATATTACCAATACCATATGATTCTTGAGTTTTTCCAAAAGAAGAAGAAATCATCCATAATAATTAATGATACTCCTGGAGTTTGGAATATTTCACTTTCTATCCTGTATAAAGAAGGAAATGACCACAGCTTTGAGAATGACCCTATCAGAGTTGGATATGTGAATGCCAGACTGACACAAATTGAACCCAAATTACACACACACAAATATGAATTAACAGGCTTTTACACGTCATTATAAACTCAGGGTTTTTGTTTGAGGTTCACAAACACAGTAGCAGTCTGTTCAAGGATCAAGCAGACTAACCGAAAAGTTAGCCCAGAAGCCACTGTGGAGTCTATTCAACATTGTCATGTCACTGTAACATTCCTCTGAGTATTGTTTTGTTATAGCTGTCAATTCAGAGATTCATGGGCAGAAAAATGAAAGTACTGCCAATGCTTAACAGGCCACAGGACCTAAAACAATTATATCTCCAGTAGTAGTTCCATGCATACATCCCATGGGTAATACTGGAAAGAGATCTAAGAAATTAAATAACCTATTTCCTCAATATGATTATTGTCTCTTTGTGTAGAACAGCATCAGTGGACTAATAGTAATAGCCAGACTCAGTAAGTCCATTTCTATAGCGGAGATTCAGGAGTCACTGGATTCCTGGAGCTACCTTGAGGTACCACAGGGACAGTTTGTCACTTTAGGATAGGAGAGACCAGATGGTGTGATATCACATTTCCAGCAGTGCCCTAGTCATGGTGTAAAACACTTGTTTCAAAACTGAAGTGCCGTGAAGTTGCTGAGAAACCATATTTTATTGGTAGCACAGACAAAATGTCAGTATTTTGTTTTTCTTGCCTTCTCTTGCTTTCTTGTTTCTGTCTTTGGAGTTCCAATAGTATTTGCAGATTGTTGTTAGTCTTCCTGAGAAATCACGGTTGTGTCTTCTATTCTCATTTGTTTTTTTCATGTCTTTTGTCTCACATAAAACAAGCCCTTCTCTAGACTGTGTATCTGCTTAAAGATCAACATACACATAACGGACTTTGGGATAGGGCCAGGATTCAAAGCATCTTGTGGGATTAATCATCTGTTGCATAATATCAACCCCTTTTTGCTATACATCAAAATCCTGAGCTATCTAGGTCAGAAAGGCTTTTATATTCTGATTTCCTGCTTAACACTACTACCACAGTACAGCTGCATGGTTTAAATTTCTGCTTTACAAAGTTGAGATGCAGTTATCAACACAAGTGAACCGGGCAGATGAGTTGTTTCAGTATGATTGCACCATCTCCCAGCTGTTGCAAATAGCGTTTGAAAGTGTTCAAAAGATATGAACTACTCAAAACCTGGGCATTAGAGATGGAGCGTCTTAAAAAGGATTAACGTGAAAAAGTACATTTAAATTCAGTGTTGGCTAATTTAAGCACATGGACTGGATTTAATGATGTGGCTGCTATAGAAGAGAGAATAAAGAACTGTGTTTCGAAAGCAAACACACAGGGACCACTTTGTCACCACACACAGTCTGAGTAGACAGAGCACTACTGTATCTCACACAACTCCAGTCAGGCTGGGCTTTCTTAAAGTTGAGATACCCCAAGGTGGTCAATCAACTTGATGTCCCCATGATACTAGAAACAGTATTGTCATACTGTGACTGAGCAAACGACTGCACATGATATAATTCTGTCATCATCATTCTTAGAACTGACTTTAAAAAGACCCAAGACATTCAGTTAAATTCCTTGCAACAAATGGAATTAAATCATGACTGTTAAGCATGTTAACATGAAGAAAAAGTAAAGCTAAAGATTTCTTTGCAATATTTAGATATTGTCATTGGTGTTGTCAGTCATGCCACATATCATTTATTTGTGGCAGTTTCCAGTGTTTCTGCAAGAAATGAGGGAAACAGATAGGAATAAGGTAGGATGCAGCCCACTGCATCTGATCACCATTAAAACCAAATGGGAATCCTTTAAGAGAAGTCTGGAGCAAGTCTTTTTAAAAATAGTTTGGTCAGAAAAATCCAGACTGAGCACTTTTCTTCAGAATTCAGCTATTTGTAAAAATAGAAAAGTTTAGCGGAAGTCAGCCTTGTTCACCAAAACAGTGCTGAAAATAAATTTCCATCTGAAATTTTCCTGGATTTCTGCCAGTTTGCGTCTGAATTCTCCTACCAGCCCACAGTGCATTTCCTTAGAGTCTGAGTCTGAAGAGTTTGAGAATTTGCGTCTCCAGAGACACAAACAGACTGCTTTGTACGTGGTTATCCTGCTCTCTTTTGGGAAGAATGCTGACTTTACAGGTTTTCAAATAAAATAAATAAGGAAAAAAAATCAGTTCTGAAATTGCTAAACTTTTGGAAAAATCAAAATATTCTAACCAGTAGATTTGTCTTATCCTCAGAAGTTAATGCTTTCCTTTCAGTTCACATGAGTGGGAGAAGACGAAATTTAAACGAGTGTACAGGATGAACAATTTTCCCTCTAGTCATCTGTTTATATGGTGCCATCACAAAGACATTTAAAAACTTCCCATGAGCATAGACAAAAAAGGCTGCCTCAATAAAACTGGAGGAAAACCAATGAATGAGGCATTGATCTACATATTGAAATATAGGGAAAAAATATACTTTGACTGCTATCACATTTGCTCTTCATTTTCTGAGAGTTCAATAGGCAGAAACCCAGAAAAAACCCTCATTACTCTTTTTAATGTACACATATATGGATGTTGCATATATGTCATAGAAAAAGAAAAACTTGTCTTTTATTTCATAGATGTACGTATATACATGTATGTAAGTTATCAGCAAAAGAAGCTTTGTTTAAATTCAGTTTGGTTTATAGCAGCACAGTATGAATTTGATAGCAGCCTTATGCAAATGGAAATTATTTATTTGAGAGACATGGAAGCAGATTTTAAATAATTCTGTTGGGAAAAAAATCCCAGACAAATCAATGCAAAATTTCTGATATTGTTTTACCTTTCTTAACCAAAGAATGATGTCTGTTATGACTGCTTATTGCTCAATCAAACACATATATTCAAGCATCTACAGTGAGAGAGAGAGCAAGGCTGTGGTGGTTGTCATGGTTGTGAACAAGAAGTTGAAAGTCTGGTAATTTGTAATGAGAAGTAATACCTATAAATGGTAGAGATGAAAATGCAGATTCATGTAGGAAGATTGCACGGCTCAAAGTTCATATCTTTAACATGAAACATCATTAAAAAAGGCCCATTAAAAAAAGTTATTTTGGAAAAATCAGTACAGAAAATCAGGAAATGTGAAAATAAAAGTTGAGATCTTGGCTCTGATGTCAAGTCTGCATTCATTTGCTATGTACATAGTTAACATATCTGTTATTAAGTAGTCCAACAATGTCAACATTACCTTCCTGGTGAGTCACCATTCTCATCAAACAATATCATGTCCCCAGAGACTCCAGTAAAGTTAGTCTTCATGAGGGATTCCAGGAGCTTCCGACCATCGATAGGCTTCATGGCATCACAGAGGCCCACATAGCCTGGACACAGCGACATCTGCATGTTGTGGAGCCCATACGCCATTGAGTATATTGCGTTGATTACAAAGCCCATCTTAGAATCCTGAACGTGCTGTGTCCTCAGAGTCATCTGGCCTGTGAGGAGCATCACAAACTGGGTGGTTAGTGCATGGGGCTGAAATACAATGCTTTTTCAGACATCTATTGGTAGGTTGGTTATTAGTGGTGGAAAAAGTCCTGTTAAGTGACTTAAGCAGCTCATAGTAGATGCTCCTACTGGTGCACATGATGACTATGTTAAAAAACAAAAAGAAAGGCATGAAAGAAGAGGTTCCCCTTAAATATTTTACTACCCAGCTGATGCCTTTCCCTGTGCAGCTTCACACGGGCTGTTTTCAGCTCTTTCTGTTCCATGTGTTATTTTTTAAAGCGCACATCATGAATATTATAAACTATTTTGGGAAATCCAGGAATTTGCCCCTGCCTGCAAAAATCTCTCAAAATTCTTAGAAATCCTTTGCTGAAGTGTAAATGCTAACATGGAGTCTATTCTGCAGTGACTTTGCAGTCAACACTTTTGTTTCAGAGACATGGTAAGCAATCCTGTGCAGACAAAACAACGGCTTTACTGTACCAAAAGTTCCTCTGCTAACAGCTCTCCTACTTCTGTATTTCTTGTTCCTCTGTATTTATAAAGTGAAGATAATGCTGCAGTGCAGATGAATGTATTAAAATGTCTGTGAAAGGTTTGATGATGTGGCTTAGGCAATGACTGTTTAACTGGAATTGGTAAACCTTTGTTTGGCTTTTAAAACGTAATGTCTGGATTTCTATTTTCTATTTAAGCTTCTGTAAAATGCACAATAAAAAATCATTCAGCAACACCCTGAAGGCCTTTATTTTATAACCCACTGTTACTAATGACAGAGATTTACTCTGTTGGCAGCATCTGTCCAGCTAAGGAAGAGAAAGCTAGAGGTTTTCTCCCTTATATGTCATCAGTAAAGTGCCAGCTGCACTCCAGCCACCAGATCTTTAACACTGGGGAAGTGAGACGAGTCAGAGATAAAGCAATTGCATCAGTAGTGCTGGGAATTTGTCAAACACCTGGAAAGACTTGGCTCTGGAAGGAGGACAAACAAAGAGCTCTGCTAGAACATTTACTGTCCTTTTAACAGTCAAGCAGCAATCCCTAGGAGAGGAGGATGGAGATTACACCTGCCTATCTAAGCTGCAGGAGCAGCACAATGTGAGAAGCAATTTGTGCCATGAAAAGACTGATGTACAGACAATTTTTTCCTTGAAAGAAATGAAAACTAATATATAACTCTGAGGATGGCACTTGTCTAGCTTAAGAATGTCTATCGAGAAGACAAGCATACAGTCTGATGTCTAGGCACCTTTTGTGGATATGAGTAAGAATCTCCAGCTGGTGATTGATCTCATCATAAAACAAGTACATCTACCAGCTCACATTTTCAGTAATGAACATCACCACACTGTTTTAATCACTAAACCACTCTGGAGTACTGAAAACATCAGGAAGGGTAGCAAAGATACATAGTTCGAACTGAAAATCATGGTGTAGAGGTCAGTAAGTGAGTAAGGGGACTGAGAGTTCCCTTTTTCCCTTGTTTCATGAGAGAGCTGGCACTCCGAGTTCCAGCCAACCTCAGGAGCAGCGATTAACATTTTGGATAGTTAAATGACAGCAGCTTGAAATATTTGTAATGGAAAAAAAACATTAGAAACAGCACACAGCATTGCTCATTTGTTCTGTTCTACCAAGGTATTGCTTTTTCCTAATTAAAAATAATAGGCATAAAAACTGCAACAGTGCTGTACATGTAAAACCCATATTAATTGAAATTAAGTGGAAAATTGAACAAGCCTACTACATTGCAATACACAAAACTTGGTTTAACCAATTATTCATCCTCACAATTAATAGCTCACAAACCATACAGTTAATTATAGTAGCCATTAGAATGAATCAGATTTGCATCAGCAAAGTATTTATTATGAAAGAGTATTCCAGCTTCTTTATTGCATATGATTGCTTAAAAACGTAATAGTTTAATTCTTTCAGGAACACTCTCCACTGGGCTTTGTGCTTCAATTTTACAGCAGTATTATTCTGACTTCCTTTAAACATTGAGCCTCATTCAGTTCACCTGATCATTTGTAATGAGGCTGCTTAGCTCTTCATAGAAGCTGCTGGCAATTGCCAATGGAGTTGTGTGGGAATTAGCTGTTATGAGAATTTTAATATACTTCCTGCAGCTAGAGAAAACATTTCCCTGAGATGTTAAATCCTCACTTTGCTATACAGGGGGAAATCCAGCCTGCCAAGCCTGACTGTCAGTTTGCAGTACTTCACGAATCTTGTGGTTAAGGAGAACACCTCAAAAACTGAGACAAAAGAAAATTTTTGCTCTTTAATTTACAATAATGTCGTCTTAAAAAATGCCAGTATTAAAAAGTGGTTAAGTCTGAAAGTGGCTTTCAACTCATTTCACAAAGTACTTAGGTACATTAGACTTGACGCAGATAAATAACGCTATTTACCTCAACGATCTTATGAGTGGTTTTGAGGGAAGGCTGAATACTCAAGATAAAAAGCAGTCTCTCAGCCAGAAAAAAAGAATAGAAATATTTTTAATCTATTTCTGCAACAAGTATTATTTAGGTAGCTTTATTAAACGCATTGTCCATTTAAATGTTAGAGTCTGGTTTTCTTGTTGGAACTCAAACACATATCCTTAAATATATACCGAAGTGTGTCTTTAGTCAAGAACCTTTCCTGACACAAGATCATCAACAAGATGGAAAGGTGGCATGGATAAATTTAGTGATGATGGCTCCAGTAATGTTCAATAGAATGGATTTTGCTGATTAAACTCTTAATAATGAATAGTGAAAAAATCTAATAGAATTTGAGGAGTTCCTACAGAGTTACTGGGCAGTGAATAAATATTGAAGAATGGGGTTGACTGAAGAACAGGGTTGTAAATAAGTAATTTCAAGGATGTTAGGCTTTATTAGCAACTATAGAGAAAAGGAAATTACTAAAATAAGCTTTGCCAGACCCGACTGGCGGTTACTGTTATGACAACGATCCTAAACCAAAGCGATGAAGAAATAACCACCAGCGGACCCAAAGACCACTACCACATTTTGGTGAGCATGCAGAAGGCATTCTCTGAAAGTATGATGTAATGTATGTAATCTAATGAATATGTATCTTTAAAGACAATATAATCACAGCCTGGTTGATGCTTGGATGAGACGCGCTAGGTGGAGCAATTCCGCCGTGTCTCCTGGAACTACAATAAAGAACACGTGCTTGTCAACTTAAACTTTGTTGGTGAATTCCTGGAGATTTCTCTGAATCAATATCCACAGACTGTAACCCATATGCTTATTTATAATATCCAGAGTAGAACTCTTTTCTATTAGAGTAAAAAACCCCATATCTATATGAGATCTGCTTTTCTCCATCTTGACCATTCCCATACAAGAAAAATTTGCAAAGAAGGAAATGCAAATGTCTTGCTTTCCTGTGGGCTAGGGAAAGTCAGCATGTTGCTGTTTAACCTTGGCTTGTAGCGATATGCAGGACATGTTCAAATGAAAGTATTAGCTCAGTTTAGGTGTGGGCTTTCAAAAGCACTCTCCAAATGGTTCCTACACACTGTGCTTTGGTTTGGACTGGGTGTCACAGCTTGGGAGCAACACAATGAATTTCTTTTGAAAGACACTAAAACAGATGAAGTTCCCCAGGAAAGCATCCAATGAACCACAGCTGCAAATGGATGTTCAAACCTTAGGATGAGGATACAGCCGGTTTAGAGTAACCTCCCCTGAGCTATGAAACTCTTTTGGCCCACAGTTTGCAGTCAGACCCAGCATCAGTCCCAGGATGCTGCAGACAGCCGGAACTGGGGGTACCAAGGTGACCATGTATGTGGGTCAGGTATAAAGCTGCATTTCGTAAGTCTTCAGTTCATTCTTACTGCAGTTCTGACAGTCTTAAGTACCTTTCCTACAGTAGGACTGAACAATTTTTTTCAGGATTGAATAGTTAATATTATTCACAAACATTGTTTGGAATAATATCAACTATTTATGAATCTGTGCTGAACTTAGTCGTTATGTCCAAATGAGTGTAGGAAGTTATCTGTACTGCAATACTTCAGAACCGTTAACCCTGTACCATGGCAATTACTACAGAAATAATAAAAACAAAATTCTGCCTGCTGCCATTAAGTTGAACAAGGCAATGGAAGAACGCAGTGTGAATCAAAACAGACCTAATGAGGACAGTGGGACAGTACTTGCAATCATAAATGATCAAACATTGTAGAATTCTCTAAGAAATGAGGGAATTGCAGGAGTTAGAGCTCATGCATAGATCTCTCAATTCTGTTCCATTTACTCTCTCACACTTCTTGTCCAAATAATTTTGGTAAGTAAATAAGGGCTTATCCTATTATTTTCCAAGATGTGAGATCATGAGATATCCTAGATTTGAAGCCATGGCCATTTCTGTCTACGAAATATTACACAGACAAATCTTCTCCCTTCTGTGCCAGTTCTGATAACCCTTCCATCCATCCATCCATCCTTCCATCCATCCATCCATCCTTCCATCCATCCTTCCATCCATCCATCCATCCATCCATCCATCCATCCATCCATCCTTCAGTTTGCTATCTATTAATACTTCCTTTCTACTACTTTTTATCTATAATCTTTCTTTAGACTAAATATTCCTCAGGAAGAGGATTTCTTCTTATTATCTTCCTGGTTTTCCTGTGCTTAATGCAATGGGCTTGTTATTGGCTATTGCACTGTCTGAAATTAAAATAAAATTATCCTGGATTTCATGGGAAATATAAGTATGTAAATATTTATTTTATAGATCATTTAGGGATCTAAATATACAGGATTCAGGTGAGCCTTTGCAATATGTTTAAATGCATTAAATATCAGTTTAGGAATTTGCTGCCACTGGAGCAGGTGGTTAATAACCATGGTTTTTCCTTGTCAGATATATAGTCTGGATATGTCTGGATTAAATTGTTGGATCATAGCATCACAGAACACCAGGTTGAAAGGACCTCAGAGATTATCTGAGCCAAATTTTCTTGGCAAAGCATCACCTAGACTGGATGTCTGAGCACCCTGTACATCCTAACCTTAGAAGTGTCCAATGCTGGGGAATCCACCACTTGCCTGGGGAGATTATTCCAATGGCTGATTGTTCTCATTGTGAAAAATGTTCCTTTTGTATCCAATCGGAATCTCCGCAGGAAGAGCTTGTGCCCATCACCCCTCCTCTTTTCCATGTGACTCCTTGTAAAAAGGGAGTCTCCATCTTCTTTGTAACCCCCCTTTAACTACTAGAACATGGTGCCAAGGTCTCCCCTGAGCCTTCTTTTCTCAAGGCTGAACAAAGCCAGCTCTCTTAGCCTTTCTTCGTAAGACTTCCCAGTCCTCTGATCAACCTTGTGACTCTTCTCTGGACCCTCTCCAGAGGGATAGAGGTACCTTATCTGTATGTTCCCAGCTTTATTATAGGGCCGTAACTCTAACGAAGGTGAAGAACAGCCTGAGAATGGTATAAATTCAGAGCATCGCAACCCTTTTCTGCCTGTGCTTCTGGGAGTGACCCACTTTAGGATGCTCCAGCAATATCACAGCAGAGGATAACTGTGGGCTATGCCAGGTGATCACACAATGCTATTAGGCAATACCTTGTGAAACAAGGCTTGGGGCCATGCAAAGGCAAGCTCAAGTATATGCACACTGATGGAGCCTGAGGTAAAGCAGCCTGCTAGCATGAACCAGGGAACTCATCTGAGGAGCTGGGCAGGGATGGCTTCGAAATCAGCCTTTAACCTGTGATTAGCCATGCAGAGACTGCCCAGCACTAAACTCCTCATCCAAATTTGTTTTTTTCTGTTGTCATTTCTCCAAAACACAACTATGTTGATGATGGAAAAGGAATCACCTTCTTTGACCAGGAAAGTGATTCCTACTGGCAGGGGTTCATTACTTGGATCTATTTAAAAAACGTTAGTGTACCAACCCAAGAAAACCTATAAAGGCGCTCATAGTCCCACTGGAAGGTGAGCTGGCTCTCAACACAGACACTGTGGGGTTCTTCTCATGCTGCAGCATTCCTCCCACAGTACCCAGATCCAGCTGCCCCTGCAGATCTGTGGTTCTAGCACCTTCTGGGCGCAGGGCTGGAAGGAACAGTCAACCAACCTGCCCAAGACAGTCCCTTTCTCCCCCAGGTATGGAAAAAACAAGACAGAATCAACCCAAATCTTGTGGGAAATGCTGAAATTTCACTGTTGCTTCCTGTACTTATCATGCAAATAAACAGAAAACATGCTTCAATGAAATTCCTTATTTTATGGATTTTTGATGGAAAACCTGTCATTCCTCTTTCATTTCCCCTCTAGTTTTTACCCTCAAGGAAGATGAAACACTATTTTTTTCTGTTTGCCAGCTGGTGACATTACAAAGCCTCATCAAGCAGGGCTGTTAAAAGAGTGCAAAATAACCATGGTTCAATGTGCTTTTCCTGCTTTCTAACTTTTCCAGAGCTGAGAATACTTTGAGTTTTAAAGAACTGGGAAAGGGTAAAACGAAGAGTGAAAATAATTTATATTCTAGGCTGTCCCTTCCCCCCACCCCCCCCCCCACCCCCCCACCCCCCCGTTATTTCATTCTCCGAGGAGAAACAAGAGAATGAAATACGGGACAGAATATGAGAGAATATATGCTTCAAAGTGCAGAGCAGTTCGTTTGCTATGCATCAGGTTTAACACTGCAATAAAGATAAATGGCTAGTTTTATTTGTTTTATTTTAAAATTTCCCAGTAATGAGAATGTTGTTTCGACAAAATCCTAGGGGACATCACAGAGGAAACCAGAAATATAACCTAAAGTCTCCAACTATCTCATAATGTTTCTCCAGCACTAATTAACAAATTGGTTTCTATATAGTTTCTGTGTATATGTAATTAAAATTATTCAATCTTTTGTGTTATTTTTTGTTTTGAGAGACAAGAGGCCAACAGAAACGAGCTCTAATTATGCTAGCAAATATGTCCCATATTCACTTTCTGCTAGTAGTATTTGAAGTTCAAGCCAACCAGCAAATGTGGGGGTGTTTTTCCCTTTTTCGTTTTGCCTTAGTTAATATCTCAAAAATAAGAAATCAGGACAGCAGACTAATCTTCATAACAAAGACACATTAGTGCCTGTCTGCTGCAGAATATTGTGTGATTTTGTTCTGTCATGGGTACAAGTTGTCACAGTTGTACTCCTTGAACACATCAGCAACCTTCTTGTGATCTGCATGTCCTGGATGGCTAAGTTAGTCATCCCAGAAACATACATGTCTCTTCAGTGAAGAAATGAGTGCAGTCTTATAAAGTTGAGAATAGGTTATACATATGAACCAAGGTGAAGCATAATGTTCATATCTAATTAATGTATCATTGTTTAAAGACACAAAAGCATCTTCTTTTGGAGTGTTTTACAAAACCTGTCATCAGAGCTTTCTGTTAAAACAACGTGAAAGAAAAAAGTGACTTTAAATTCTCTGTTATTTATAAGGTTATAGGTGTGGTTTTCTGCTAAAAATCAAATGCAATAGTATATTTGTTTATTTATTTTCCTAATTTAATTTTTTTTACAGCCTCTTGGAATGAAGAACAGAAATAGTTTCTGCTCTGTGGGAAATTTCATGTAGTTCAAGGGTCCTTTTCCATTCAAAATTAATACAAAAACTTGAGATTGAATTTAATATTTTCTGAAAAGTAAATTCTGAGGAAAAAAAGAAGAGTATTTGGCAACACTGGAAAATGCCATTTTGTTGCTGAGGCAAAAAGCATGGCATAACAGTGAAACAAAATGAAAGCAAATTATAACTTGAAACAAAGCACTTCAGTGTTATTGAAACAATGAAACCAAAAATTCTCATTACGGTGCTTTACTTTCAAAGTGTGTGTCATTGGATCAACATGCTACTACAGAACATTTGTCAAATTTGACAAGCATATATCTTCCAGTAAAATCCACTCAACAAATGCTTTTGACCAATTCTAACTCACTCTTAGCAGCTGAAAGCCAGTACAAGTATTGTTACACTTAATGTGATAATTATCACAAAATTGTTAAATTTGAGAATGCCAAAGGGACCAAAGTAGGCGTCCTGAAATCCAGAGAGGACTTTCAAAAGATTTCTTCCAAATACTTGATTAACTTTGGTATTTTACATCTATTTAAGCCTACGTGAACAAGGCAAGTCCAGAGCTCTCGCAAATCTGACTAGAGCACTCCTTGGGCACCTACAAACCACTGGAAGTCTGCCTTCTGTTCTCAAGTTCAGTAAAATCAGCAAGAAGAGTAACATTAAGTCCTAGGACAAAGCAAGTAAATGAATATCTATTTCTTCACACCATTTTCTTAACAGCGTTACTATCCTTTCACCTTTTACAGAATTCAATTTCTTTGGTCATAAATTACCATGAAACACAACCGTTACAGATGCAAAAGCACATTAAATGCTGGCAGACTGCTGAGAGAAAACGGCAGGAGCTACTCCAGTTCATCCATCTAGTAAGAAATGTATATAGTCTGAATACATTTAATTATAATTTACTTTTAAGGCTGGAGAGACAGGTTCTACCTGTACAGTGGTATTATTCTCTTCCAGATAATTTTCAAAGTTCAAAAAGGCAGCAAGAAAAAGAATTATATTACAGAGAATAAAAATATCTAATATATGGAAGGAGGAAGGCAGGGAGCATAAAGTGAAGGGAAAAAAAAAGATGTAACTTTGTAGTTCAGATTTTGGAGGATTTTGACATATTTCATAACAGCAGTGAGAAGACTGCAGTTATTCGAGGGTCTGAGTTGCACATATCTTAAAATCAGGATCAATGTATATCAAAAAGTATTTCAAATAGCTATAACAGGATATATGTTAGCATTTAGTGCCGCACTGCTTTTTCCTCCAAGTGAGTCAAAAAAATAGTGACATGTCTATGTCGGTTTCTGGCTCAGATTATATCAGGCTTCTAGGAAATTCAGATTTGGAATTATGCCTTATAGCTCATCTGCTTTCGGAGATTTCTGGACGTGATCCAGCATCATTGTAAAAGGTAGTGATAAACTGTGTTTGAGCTCCAGATCTGAAACGAGAGCCATGAAAATGAGGGCTGGACGATCCTTCATTTTGCCAGTGCCCAAGCATGAGATGTAATGTATCAAGTATCAAACTGAGTGACAGACAGGATGTGTTCAGGAGAATTAAAATGTTCTTGAATTCACTGTTTAAAAAATAGTAATGAATTTTAAGTTAATTTTTGTTTGTTTTCATTTGCAGTAAAAAACCACAAGTGTAGAAATGCTAAATTTGGGAATACGAGTTTTAAATGTGACACATTTCTTGAAACACAGAAAATACCCTTCCATTATGACACCATTTGTTTTTTATTGGTCATATTCTGATTAAACCAACTTTGGCATTTGAGTTTACATTTAACCACTAGATTATTAGCATGTTGCAGTGTGAAGACTAGACAGTCATGTTTTATTCCTTAGTTCTCTCTGGAAAAGAAAGGGCCATTTATTAACCTAAATTTCTGTTCAGCTGAAACTGTGGAACTTTCTAAGGGTCATTTACACCTCATTAAAAGTATCTGGAGCTGAATGGGATTCAGCAAACATATAGATAATTTTTACATTTACATTTTTTGAGCCATTTTGTACCTTGAGCTGCAAAACTTGTCTGGAATTTATCCCAAATCACCCTAATTTCCCTTTCTGCAAATAAACTCACTTTTAATTCCGTTCTTAAATTCTTGGAGTTATATTTGTGACCCTTCTCCTGTGTCATTTTCTGAACGCTTTGAAAATGCATTTTTGGCTCAGAAAATCTACTGGTCAAATCATGACTGTAATGTTTGGATTTCTTCATTCTGCTAAGACCCATTGAGAATGCTGCTGCAAGTCTGATTTTCCCTGTTCACCACTTTAAGTATGTTCATATTCCCTATAAGCTCTGTCACTGCTCCTTGCTCCCAGTCGTGTCAGACATGAAGGACCATCCAGAGCGATGACCCTGACAGGCTTGACAGGTGAGCCTATACAAACCTCATGAGGTAAGTCCAAGTGCAAGGTCCTGCACCTGGGTAAGGGCAACCCCAAGTACACGTACAGCCTGGGTGGAGAATGGATTGAGGGGAGCCCTGAAGAGAAGGACTTGAGGGAGTTGATTGACAAGAAGCTTGACATGTTGCAGCCTTGTGCACTTGCAGGCTAGAAAGCAACCATACCCTGTGCTGCAACACCCGGAGCATGACCAGCAGGTTGAAGGAGGTGATCCTGCCCCTCTACTCTGCTCTTGCAAGTCCCCACTTGGAGCACTGAGTACAGTTCTCATGTCCTAATCATAAGAGGACATGGAGCTGTTGAAGCAAGTCCAGAGGAGGCCACAAGGATGATCAGGGGCTGGAGCACCTCACGTATGAAGACAGGCTGAGAAAGCTGGGGCTGGGTAGCCTTGAGATGAGAAGGCTCTGGGGAGATCTTAAAGAAGCTTTCAGTGCCTAAGGGGAAGTATAAGCTGGAGAGGGACTTTTTACAGGGGCATGTAGTGACAAGAGGGAATGGCTTTAAACTAGAAGAAGGTAGATTTACATTAGATAGAAGGAAGAAATCATTTCCTATGGGGGTGGTGAGGCGCTGGCACAGGTTGTCCTGAGAAGGTGTGGATGCCCCATCCCTGGGAATATTCAAACTCAGGTTAGACAGGACTTTGAGCACCCTGGTCTAGTGGAAGGTGTCCCTGCCTGTGGTGGGGGGTTGGAACTGGATGATGAGCTTTAAGGTCCTTTCCAGCCCAAACCATTCTGTGATTCTGTGTTTCTGTGACGTAAGTCTCTTTCTTCACTTACAGTGCCTTCCGTGTCCTGTCTGTGGTTGATCTTTGTGATTATCCAGCCTCCATCATTTCACTTTGTGTTATCTGCACTGCTGCTTTGAACCACAGTATTTAATGTCAGGACCTTGCCATAAATACCTGCAGAAATGCCCCATCACCTTCCTTCATATTCTTGTTTCTATTGTTCCTTTAGATGACGCTATCATTTTTTTTGTGTAACCTCACTTTGTCTGTAACCTCTGCCAGCCAAACTAAGGTGTTGCACTCTTTCATCAGCATCAGCCTCTATCTGCTCTTTCTTGTCTTCCACTTAGATCACAAGTACTTGGGATTAGTATTCTGGTTTTGCTCTGCGTTTAAGTAACACTTCAAAAAATGCTACTCCATCTGTGCCTCTGGCTTTTACACAGCATGGGAAAAATAGGGTCTCTTAGCAGCAGAGGCAAAAGGATTCATTTAACAGACTGGTAAATGTAATAGATATTCTTCTGATCCTGACTTTGAAGACTTGACTTTTTCCACTATTGTCAGTTGAGCCAGAGTTTCACGACTTACTTTGCTTGCACTGGGTTTTTTTTTCTGCTCTAAGATATATTTATATAACACCAGGAAAAGGTACTAGGAATTTGAGTTCTGATGGGGACACTTGTCTGTATGAAAGCAAATGCACACCTAGCCTTCAAAGGTCCAAAGGCAATCAATACCAAAGGATTGGATTAGCCTTTTAAGACATGAAGATGGTCATTGAGTGGAGTTACTCATCTGGATCAACTTGCACACCTATTTATAAACTTCACTGAATTGTGGCTCCAGAATACTAAAAAACATATCTGACTGAAGCCAAACCCAATTCCTGGACAATTCCTAGTGTTCGGAGGCCATTACATGTCTCCTTTTAAAGATGTATTTTAAATTCTTTGGCCTGACTCTTAGTGTTCAGAGGTGGCTTGTAGCAGCTCTCCTGTGTCATGGAACTGATCGCACTGAAAATCAAATCAGGTAAGCCTGCAAACTTCTCACTTTCTGTAGTGCTCCAGCTGAGCAGAAAATCAATGTACTTAGCAACAGCCCTGACACCCTTTTGGATTAAAAGTGTGTTCAGATCTGTAAATGAAAGTGGGCTTGATGCTAAAATTTTCATCTCAGTGTGAACTCAGTATATGTGAAGGGATGGAGACTATTTAGTGCTTGATAGAAATGAATGGAGAAAAAATATTTTGGGTTATCATTTCCTAATAATATCTTCTTGGCACTGTTTATGGGTATTTTACATTAAAAATGAATTTGATTTTTGTAAAATCTGCCAAATAAGGAGAATTAAAAGAAAAAAAGCCCAAAATAAAAAAAAAAAAAAAATAAAACCTCACTATTGACTGCATTGGCTTCATTAACTTGTGATTTCATGTTTTGTCTGTCACAGAGGTAAATATAACTTACTATTACAAGAGGCAGAGATCAGCAAAGTAAAACAAACAACTAAATTCATACCTGGGACACACAGGAAGTCAATCATATTATCAGACATCTTTCATATCTTCGTGTGCTTATTTTCTTGCTGTTTGAATAAGTTTATGTTGTTAACCATTCTTTTTTTTTTCATGGTAGTGCAATCAGGTTGTGCAGAATAATTCTTTTTTTTTTACCCACTAAAGTAATGGTTATTGCTTCTTTATAGACACCTTCATTTAATATCGACCTCATCTCTCAACACCAATCAGCTTTATGTTCATCTTTTCATCATTATCCCAAGCAGTAAAGAATGGCTTGCTTTTTGGCACAAAAATGGATTTTTATTTCTCCCCGGCATTTCTCAATAAACTCAATCTCTCTAATTGGAATCCTGAGAAACACTTTCAGCATCTTTTTTTTTTTTTTTTTCTTAATGCAGTTGCTGAATAAGAGAATGCATCCAGGGAGGTAAAGTGATAAACTAAAGGACACAGTCCTGCTTTCTTATCAAGATAAATTTGAAGTAGCACTAGTATATTCATCATCAGGCAGAAACTGCCAGGACAGTCTATGCTTGTGACCACTGAGGGCAAGTATCAACTTTTACAGTTGTGAAGTCTGAACTGAAGGAATTTAAGATTCAAGACATGCTTAAAGTTAAGAAACCAAATATGAATGTTGGAATCAATATAAAGACATGATTTTTAAAGTCACAGAGAAGATAGGAAATTAGGTAGAAACAAAAAGTACCACGACAGTCTCAAAAATTCATGTTAATTTTGAAGTTAAGCTCCCAACATCAAAATCCTGCAATTCTCAGAGAATACACTTGTGGTTTTGCTGCTGGTAAATATACCAAGTTGTCTTACTTTGGTATTTTTTTCGCTTTATCATACACCTTTGCCTAGTTTTGGGATATAATGAGAAAAACAGCACAGGTGTCTTAGCAGTTGTGACACACGAAGTTGTGATTAAGTAAATCTGCCTGTCTTCTTTCTGGCCAACCTTTCAATTTTCTTTATATAAATTTTGACAGATGGTCTAGATCAAATTCAGAACTATAAAACTGAGTAACATGATGAGTAACAACTTCCTGTGTGAAAACCCTGATCAAATGGACATTTTTAACTGATTGCTGTGTATAGTGTTGTTAAACTGGGTAAATCCACAACTGAATTAACTTTTTCCACCCTACAGCAACAAGAAAGAATTAAAGCTATTATAATCTGGTTTTCGTTCTTTTACTGTAACCATCATGGCTGAGCACTGAATATGACAATAAAGCTGCAGGAGAAGTAATTAGAACAATCTATGTATTATGTGTTTGACATTCACAGGTTTTAGGAACCTATTTGAGCTGAGCTCATTCAGGATCTCTTTGTGGGAAACCTTCCAGGGATAATTGCTGTTCAAAGCAACCTATTCCAGCTTTATGATTAAGTTGTCTCACATCCATGACTGGTTGACTTCATCTCTAAAATAGGATCTCTCTGCACCCGGAGATAATGTTTTTGTGTTGGTGAATTGTATTTTAGGCATTGTAGACCAAGACTCTTAGACATCTATGTTTCACAATTCCCAGTCTTTCATATTAAACAGAAATTAGATTCTCTCAATGTTGGCAAAAAGTAAGTAAAAAAAGAAACCCCAAAAAATCAAGTTGAAATGTTGTTGCTAACACAGCACAGTGATAAAAACCAGGTCTTCATTAGCCTATATCCAGCCATGCCCACTATACTGACATCTCAGAAAAGAGGTCTACATTATTGTGGGGAAATCAATGAAGTTTCCTGCTCAGTATGCAGTGTCTGTCAATAGTGTAAATAAAACGTGTCAGGCTGTGTTGGAAGAGTAGCAGAAGGACAACAATGGAGAAAAGTCAGTTGAGTGATGAAGATGTACACTGAGGTTTTGGGATTCCTATATTCAATTTCTACCTCAGCCACAAACTTCCTCTGTGAAGTTGTCCAATCCAAAAGAAAGACTTACGAGTGTTAAATGGGGCTTAGGTGGTTTTTTGTGTTGTGCAAATCCACAACTTTTACCCTTAAAGCCATTTCTCTGTCTTAGAGGGTTGTGGAATATATTGATATTTTTAGGAAGGAAGGTCCCTTGCGACTTACAGCTGTGGATGAGCTAATGCTCAGCAAGCACCACCTTATGCCTCAGCACCAGCAGGATGGCCAAGGTCTTAGCACTGCTTAGCATCTCATGAAATGAAGAGTAATCAATGGAAATAATTAAAAACCATACCAAAACAAAACAACAACAAAACAACACAAAACCCCAACAAAAAAAGTAAAAACCCCAAAACAAAAAACCCCAGAAAAATGCATCATATCTGTTTGGGGAAAAAACGTTTTGACACTGTTTTGCAAAAATGACAAAATGTTGTGGCGGTGCTGAAATCAGTACGATTTAAGAAAAAAGATCAGCTTAAAATGGCATTTACTGAAATGACTCATAGCTGAAAGAAAATCTGACGAAATGTTTCAAACCAACTAGTCTCCTATCTGGAGTACACAAATAATCATCCCTACCATATGGACTTCATGTAACTTTTAGTTTATTAACTCTCTCATTGCTCCTGTGAGCTAAAGCCATATGATTACTCCTTTTTCAGAAAAGAAGCACTGAATTTTGTATTAAAGTGTTTAGATGCCCATAGAGGTAAAGTAGCATCAAGTTTTCCAAACACAGAGTTGTTAAGTACTGAGGCAGTATCTGTTTCCTTAGAGATATGAATACTTTTAAAGTTGTGGTTGTCATCATTTTGGAAAGAGCAAGGATTGTAGTGCCAGCCTCTTTACTTCCAACCGCATTCACTATTCCACAAGACCAGGCTTCATCAGTCCAACATGAGCTGTTTACACCAGACCTTTAGTCACAATGGTTTATACAGCAGGAGTAATAAATTCACTTACTTGTGCAAGTCTTGTTGTATTTAGGGTTCTCTTGAGGAAACCCTTCCAACCGGCACTGGAACCTGTGCTGCCAAAATTCCTGAAACCATGGATTTCGGTGATTTGTTTCTGGCCGAAGCTGAAGGTAGTAATCATCAAACCATTTCACATCAGGAGACTGGAGCTTGATCGTTATTCCACCAACAGCTTCACGCTGGTACCCATCTGTCACATCATACCTGTCCGCCCAGCCATCACTGCAGGGATAAATAGAAGACGGACAACATTAATCAGTCAGAGGAATAAGAAATAAACTTTCTTAAAAACAAAGTTTGAAATTCAGTGTTTTCCTTTTCCTTACATTTGCGTGTCGTTGGTACCTTCTACTTAGACGATATATTCTTCATAGAATCATAGAATCAACAAGGTTGGAAAAAACCTTTAATATCACAAAGTCCAACCATTACCCCAGGACTGCAAATTCCACAACCAAACCATTGAAACAACATTAAAAATCACGGAACCTGAAATCCCCCATCTCTAAACATGTCTCTGCATCACACTAAGCCTCATTGAGCTCTGAGGAGAAGGTCTTGGATTCAGGTTTTTACTGAAACTGGGTTGATTCTATTACCTGAAGAAGGTGGCTTTGAGAACAGGAGCTTTTGCAGTGTGACAGGCGCGACTGTGTTGCAGACTGTGCCTATACTGCATGATCGAGCACGGCATGAAGAACCTTAAGGAAATTCTAAATGGACTGATGCTGATCAAGTAGAGATATCAGCTCAGAGCTCAGATGCTAGACAGTACGGCATTGCCTCTGAAGCAAGAAATCCTCTCTGCTGACACGACTAATGAACCTGGGCAGAGCATCGTGAACATCCATGTCTTTCTTGGTTGTTCATAGCTGGAGTATTACGGAGTTGTGTGACCCTGTACCTCACAATAAATTTTAATTCCCTTCTGTCAGCTTTTCTGCTTGCAACACTCCGACCTGAAGCAGCCACAAGAAAACTCAAATCAAACAAAATGACCCAAATTTCTGAGGGTAATTCTCCTCTCTCCGGTTTCACAAAGGATTTTTTTGGAAGTCCTGACAAAGTTTCACTCAACTCCACTACAAATGTACATCTCTCATTAGAGCAGTGCAGATTTCTGTTGTGTTATCGTGGACACAATACTTCAGTTTTTCAAAAGTCTCAAATCTTACACTGAGAGAATCATAGAAGAATGTCTAATTGGGGTTTTGTCTCTCTAAAAAGGCACTGATGTTAATGACTATAGAGATCACCTTTAAATCCTAAAAATCAAATAGCTGAAGGATAAAAAAGAAGCTTAATTGTCTTATTTTAAAACTTCATGAGTTGTTTAAAAGATAGCCCTATTTTAACTTGTGTAACAGACGTAGGCGACCTTTATCTATACAGTTCTGTTGTTCTATTTTGATCATTTGCTGTCTGGCTTAAACTTTGCTTCTGTACTGCAGAACATGGAGGAAACTTGCTGCAGTTATTTGGTTGTCAGCGCATTCCCTGTTCTCTGCACTCAGCTGTCCTCACACAGTGCAGAAGTCAAGACCTCAAACAGTGACTCCTTCTGCACAAGACAGATTTCATTGAAGGCTGGATTCGACCACATCTTATTAGCACAGCTGCAGTGTCAATAAATAATAGCTTTACCAGAGGAAAAATAATATCCAGTATCTGAAATGGAAATGAAGGGACTGTTGAACACGCTTCAGATTTCAAATACACTCATTTACTCAGCACAAAAGAGTAATATACACGTTCACAAAACGAGAAAGTTGAACACTGATGTTAAATTTACCTTCCAGCTTAGATCCAGTTAGGGATGAACACAGATGTAATGCTCCCAGACACACCCAGGAGACTCCCCGCTTTCTACCAGCACCATTTACTGGACGAAGAGTTAGAACCATTTATGGGTTGTTTTGTGCTAAGAGCCGCAGAAGGTATTTTAAATTTATGAGCAATTTAACCTTTTCCTCAAAACATTCATCTTAATCTTTGGCAAGTTTCTAAGCAGCTTTATCCATCCTCATAAAATCTGACAGGTTTTATGAATGCAGGAAGCGATGGGTTGTCTGTGGTGTGTCTTATTTTTAAAACTGAACAGAATTTAAGACAATGAGAGCTGTGCTGTCAATATCCCAGCTTTATGAGTTGTCGCATAAACAACTTAGAAAAAAAATGTTTTCTTACAATTAATTTCTTTATCATTTTTCAGAGGAACAGTTTTGTAGATCTAATCCAGCAGGGCTATAAAATTTAAAGCAATACTTAATGAATAGTTATCCCCTCCAAGATAGGTTTGCAACAAAGATGCCGTTTTATAACTTTAAGTTGTTAGAAAAGACCAAAATAACAACTTCATCTTACATAACCCTTCTCAACTTTTCTTCAGAAGGGCTTCTTAATTCAACAGAGCTGGTTTTCATTCAAACAAGTATTTCAGCTTAGCTTATTGTACAAATAGCATTTGGGAGCTTTATATAAAAGATGTACTCAAAGTGTGCATTGCAGAGACAACAATGTAGAGATAGCAAAGCTTCAGGCAGACAAGGTGGCAAAGCAAATGCTAAACTAGTATCTAAAGGCCAGTGAAAATGGAGTAGGAAAACAGGCTTGCATGAATATAAAAAAAGCACTGGTAGTGTGTGGTACTTAAATTCTGCACCCACAGTAGAGTAACAACACTTATGGGATGTTGGTGGCAATATGCTATAGATACATTTGGGATATTAGACCTGGGACATCCTCTGAACTCAGTAAGGGGAGTGAAGATGAGGGAGAAGGGAACAGTGAGAGAAATACCTATTTACTTTCCTAGTGCTGCCTGTCCCTCCTTAGAACGTATTTCTTCTCTTAATGGCTGGTGATATCATAGTGCTCCATTGCTGGCTGCATTATGAAAGGTTCAAAATGGTATTATCCACTGTTAAATTCTACTAGTTCAACAGAAACTGGCTGTGACGAGGAGCTCCAAATGAAATCCAGTATAATTCCCACCCTCACCAACAGAAGTGGCAAGATGCATAGGTTGCCACTAACACAGTGCAGGACTGTGTGCTGGTGAGACAAATGGTTCTTTAAGTTAACAGTGGGGTATATATGATATTTAGGTGAAGAAATGGTTAAGAAGAGCTTTCTCACAGGTAGTAAAATAAACCCAGGTGAACAGTATTCCAGTGATGATTGCGAAAAATTCCTAACAGATTAAATGGGACAAGGATATTCTTACCAGATCACTACACAAGGTTGTTTTTTCTCCCTTGCATGGACACTGTGCTTTCCAAGTTTATTCTGACTGGGCGAATGGGTGATTCTATTATTCGAAATAAATGGTGTTGCTTTTTAACCACTGGGCATGTCTGCTTCAAATGATCCTGCCAAGACTTAGAGTTGCACATAAAGAAATCTTGTTGTGAAGGAAAGCACAGCTGCAGCACCAGCAGTAAAAGCCCCTTGCTGAGATATCTGTCAGGTGTACACAATAATTCACATAGCTCATTCATCAGCTTGCCAGAGTAGGAAGCTGTCAACAAGGTAAGAGGCCTATGACACGTGCAGATCTGGCTGCCCCCAATTTTATCTTCACATTGAGCACAGTGGGGAATTGTCTTTTAGGATCATGACATGTTTTCCCTTCATCCAGTTCTTTTGTGTTTATATTCTTTGCCGTCAGACTAATTCCTATTTTCCTTAAATGCTGGTGGTGTGATATAGGATAATATAGGATAACAACTATACTGTATAAAAAGAAAAAATTGTAAAAAATATCATTTACAAAGATTATTGTGTACCAAAGAAAACAAGGAGTCATGGAAGGAAGGAAAAAAGGAAAAAAGACATTTGCTGTTGCAATGCTAGCAAGAGATAAAATTGAAATAGGAGAGCTATTATCACAATGATCTTATCTGTTATCACATCTTATTTGCATGTGTACATTACCCCAGCTACCAATTTCTGAAGGATATGCAGGGTGATGGAGATTTTAGTAAAAAAAAATACCCTTCAGCAAACAGAAGGGAAGTGTTCTGCTCCTTTGTTAAAGGTCTCTTTGGTTTACTCACAGTAAATCACAACATAGTTTTATATCACAGAAAGGCTTCAATAAATGTCATGGCACAGCCACCAGTATTTACAAAATTGATTAATGAATAAATATAGCAATGAATAAATAAAAGCTCAATAAAATAATTTGATGGTTTTGATCGTTATTGTACATATAATTGTTTTAAAATATCTGAACAGAAAAGTAGAGGCAGATAAGGCAGATGAGATCCTATGTAAATGACTGGGTTGCACGACTGTGACCACCCTCATGAGCACCATGTTCACTTCCTCCCCCACAACCCTGGATACTAATGGTAGTGAATATGTCTTCAGACTCCTCTAGCTGAGCATACCTGAACAAGTAGGGCCGTCACTGTAGGACTATATATATTGTTATACTGTATGCATACAGAAGATAGATATTCTGACTTTTTAGGATTATGTTTGCTATGGTAAAATGTGAGAAACTTGAATGTGTTTTCCTGGATTTTCTGTGTTTTGTCCTTTCCCATATTTCCCATCTTCCCCATCTTCCATTTGAAATAGCCAGCACCAGTAAGAGCCTTCCCAGATGTGTGGCACCATTTTACTGAATTCAATCCACTTTACCTATAATATACGGGGATTGTGGGAGAAAGGGAAAGCAATCTCTGACAACAGAGTGTTGCTACCCAAGAAAGATGAAATGCAGTACTTCATCTGTTATAAAGAAATTTCCACCTGTCTGAATGAGGTATTTTTGTTTCTTCTGGAAAGAATCACCATAGAGGGAGGAGAGCATTCAGGGGAAGAACAGTACAGGAGCAAGCTCATGCTTGAATTATTATGAAGATGTCATTGGAAAGGCACTTAAGGGCTATAAAGATCATTCAAAAATGGCTGCTTTGAGCTTATACAGTACAGTCAAGAAATTGCTAGCCCTCCTGAAAAACATTTACAAAAAGGTGAATTTAGTCAGTCCTGTCAGCAGTGACCTAAGCATTTAATTCCACAAAGGTCCTAAAAAGGACAAGATGGATTCTGATTCAAGGATGCTCCACATCTACTTAATAAGTAGCATGACAGTCAACCACATGAAGCATGCTACTGATGTCAATCTGCTTATCAGGAATAGCAGGCATTTGCAGAGCTGACTGACACCTTCTACAAGACTAGCAAATTACTAAAGTTGCACATCACTGTAAACAGGACAAAGGCAGAGAACTATTGCCAGCTTAAACTAGATAAGAGAATGTCAAAACCTCAATTTCATGGTCAGGTTAGTATGAGAGAATAAATGCTCAGAAGAGATCATTAAACACATAAATAAATAGATAACATTAAAAAGATTTACTGGGTTCAGGAGAAGTAAGCAAATGGAGTAGGAAGGAGGTGTTGCCTCAGGCATCATGGATTTTCATTCACATGTTCAGAGATGCAGAACACAGAAGGAATTAGGACTATTCATTAATGGTCATGCTTACAGGTGACAAGTCTATGGTCCATCCTGTGATAAGTATCGGATTA
Organism: Lathamus discolor; assembly: GCF_037157495.1. Lineage (NCBI taxonomy): Eukaryota > Metazoa > Chordata > Aves > Psittaciformes > Psittacidae > Lathamus > Lathamus discolor. Next base: position 119,490,332 of record NC_088887.1, on the reverse strand, counting down.
ATGCCATCAAATCTGAAATGTGATATGGAGAAAGCATTTTGCAAGCTGCTACATATCATTCTCCAAAGCACAGGACTTAGTGATAATGAGGGGTAGGAGAAGAAAGCAGTAACTTGCAAGTTCTCAGAAAGCCTAGGTGACACTACTTAGTTACAGGCTGTACCCAGTGACAAGAGAGATGAGGTTCTTCTGTAGGTGTTTAATCAGTAGGTGAGGACTGCTTGAGAAGCTTAAAACAAAAAGCAATTCGGGTGAGAACAGCCATGAAAAACAGCATTTGTAACTTTTAAAAGAGCAAAAAGGAAAATCAGCAGACTTCACCAAGCCTAGAAAATCTCGGGGTTAGATCTTTGTCAGGAATGGAAGAATTTAGTACTTAATTAAAAAATGCCACGCAGAGGAAGGATGGGAAATACAGTAACACATTAATGAGCCCCTCTCAAAGATGGAAATATATGAAAAGCAGAAGCAAGGCCAGATTTTCAAGGATCAACATGAAAGAAAACCATTAGATAGTGATAAAATGAAAACGTTCAAAGCACAAAACAAGCTGCAACAAACAAGAGATGTCAAAAGTAACAGAAAGCAATTCTCTAAGCACTTACTCTGGGAGGAAGAGTAAAGAAAGTGTTGGCCTGCAGTTCACTATGGGGAGAAAGTTACTGGAGACGAACCCAGGACAGCTTTTAGTATCAAACTTCACAACAGGAAAATCTAGTGTTTAGTGACAAAGGGTCAACCTAAAAGTGGGAAGGTGATCTAGAAAACAGGCTTATTCAAATTAGCTGGAGATTTATAGCCTAAAGAACCACACACAGTAGCAGGGGAGAGATGTTATAACTGTCTTCAGGTACATAAAAAGCTGCAGCAAAATAATCATAATTTGTTTATCATGTTGGTGTAAGCATTCATGACTGAAACTGCAGGGAGAAGGACTCATTTCAGACATCAAGAAGGTTTTCCTCACAGTAGAGAATATGAAGAACTAGAATAGCTTAGAGACCCCGGGTGCTGTCAGAAAATAGGATAAACATCCATCTGATATAAATGGCCCTGCCTTGGTGAAGGGAGAACAGGAGGCCACTGACTTCCTGACATCCATTCTGCCCTGTGTTTGTGCTAGCTTATGTTGAGGTTTGACATATGTCTGGAAATGATAAGTGTGTAAACCCCAGTGGATAAGAGAAAGAAATGCAAAGAGAGTTAAAATAATGTCCCTCCCTCTCAGTTTCCCCAGCTTTTCATGGTGTTTTACCTTACTTCTTGTTACTGTATATTAACTTTCCCTGCAGCTGCTGTGGGAAGCATCAACAAAGAAGAGATACTGTAAGGGTGGTGAGGCACTGGAATGGGTTGCCCAGGGAATCTGTGAATGCTCCATCCCTGGCAGTGCTCAAGGCTGGGTTGGACGAAGCCTTGGGTGACATGGTTTAGTGTGAGGTGTCCCTGCCCATGGCAGGGGACTTGGAACTAGATGATCTTAAGGTCCTTTCCAACCCTAACTATTCTAACTATTCTATGTTTTAGGATTAATTGTGTATTTGACTGTATACACAGCTAATTCCAGTGCTGAAGTAAGAGTATGCAGGAGTGTGCAGTGGGTTACATACCTGTGCCGAGCAGAATCAGGGCTGGAAGCACTAAATTTAACTATGTAGAAAAACACTTCCCCATGCACAGTGTGAAAGAAATGGGGTAAAATTCTCCAAATCAGAGCTAGCTAACATTTTGCACAGTCAAGATATTTAAAATATAAAGACTTTTTTTTCTCTGAACTGGAAAAGCTTTTTTTTAATTGCTTTTAGAACAATCTTCTTAAAATTGCTTTAAATGAAAATGATTCCGTTTTATTGCCTTTTTGGGGTGAAAGAAAGGATTTAGATATATTCCCCAAATAACACTCTCAGTATAATTAAGATAATCCTTGGTATTTTCAAACAGAAGACAAATTCTGTGTTCCCTAATTTGGCCAACAGTTTGCAATAGGAAGAGAGGTTTCTGAAACAACTCCTCACCACATTACATGTCTCTACAGCTACCACGGTGCTCTGTCTTTTTACACCAGCATAGGAGCTACAGACATGTCAACTAGTTAGGTCCATTAAGTTACTATATCAAAAGCAACTTTCTAGTTATTGGCTCTGGACAAACTGTGATCAGTGACAGCCAGTGATAGTGAGATGGGGAATGAGGCTTTAGATTCGCGGTGAACACTGCCTGGAATATTCAGCACACATTTCTAAACCACTGTTTCTAAGGTTAGACAAAATACTGAGATACATGTACACAACAAAGAAAGGTTCCCCACCCTCCCTTTTGTAAACAGTTCCACTTATTTTCTAAATTGAAAATGCTGCAGTATCTCGGAATCAGTTGAGATGATTTCTTGTTCTCTGAAGTCCCTCCCTCTTCAATCTATAGCTAAAGCTATTACAGTTAATGAGTGCATTCATTAGGCTGTAGGCAGGTCTTTTTTTGTTATGCAAAAATCTGTTTGCAGGCCACATAATGGTGATGGAAACTGCTGTTCTGCCCACGTGTAATCACTCTACTGCCAAAAATCTGACCGATAGCATTTGAGAATATAGTTGAGATTTTTTCCCTCCACCTGTGTAGGAGTTTGTTGACTGAGAGGCTGTCTTTGATTTTCCTTTCATTGTATTTCTCTTCTCTTTCAGGTTTTTTCTTTATCTTAAAAGCTCTAAAAATATTAAAGACTGCTCATGCTGTTCTGCAAAGTGCTGCCAGTCTTGCAAAGGTAAATTTGCTTGGTTAATATTGGGGGGGGGGTGTGTGTGTGGAATTACTTTTGGTGAGCAGCTGTAAATTGCTGCAATTAGATGAGTTTATTTTATAACTGTGTATGCAATGAATTCTTGTCTGGCTACTTGGCTTTTTTAGTTTCAATTCCTCATCTTAGTCTCCCTTTTCATGCATATTATAAATGAATTAAAGGGTAATTCAGAGGAATGAAATGAACTGATTATTTTTAGAAGTAAGACAAACTGATTTCCCCAAGATGATATTGAGAAGTAGCTATGTGGGGAATTTGGTAGATACCTTGCACAGGGGGATTACTGGTAGGTTTGCACAGGGGATTACTGGTACTAATTACTTGCAGACTATCCAGACTTCCACCAACTGAGAAAGGTTGTGATGGCAATTTGAGAGATTGGCAGTCTATAGCAACATATAATTTGCATGAAAACAGAGTTTTTCAGCTGTCTGCATCTGTAAGTCAGAGATGCAAAGTAATTCAACCTGACTGTATTTAGGTGTACATCAAAACATAGTTTCAAACGTGTATTGCCCCTTCTTTATGCTTGCAAGCTCTCATTGCTAATCAGTTTAACTGGAGGAATTTATCAATACATATAAATTGTATGTGTTGTCCCCTAAACTGAAGAGAAATTTGACTGTATGTTGCCCCATAAAACACCAAGGATGTTCAGCTTGTGCAGTATGCTGTCTCAATTCCCAAACAATTCTTCAATGAGGAAAAGGTAAAAACTTGATGTATTACCAAGAAGAAAGGCATTTTTGGATGCCTAGACAACTAAATAAGGTCTTAATGTTGTTTTTTCCAAGATATAATGTAAATGTGTGCTATAATTTCAGTCCCTCACTTTTTTACTGCCTTCATTTTCTAACAAACATTTACATAGAATTTCAGGTTTGTCTAGACTAAATAAACCCAGTTCTTTCCAACTTTCCTTTCAAGAGCTGCTTTCTAAATTTGCTGTCATTCTTCCAGAAATTGTATCGCTGGCCCTTGTCTCTGCAGCCTCAGTGCTACCGTGGGATGCTCTGAAGGCATGGGCAAACAGCGTCAAGGATGTGACCTGGATATGGACGGCAGTGAGTACTGAACTGAGAACTCTGTGGACTGGAGGCAAGAGAGCAGTGATCGACAGTTGTGATCCATATAGACACAGGAATACGTCCTGAGCTATAACTATATCCTGAGCTAAGGACCTTCTCAAGCTGGTCCACACTCCCACACTGAAGTAAGAAGGCAGCTCCCACACCGTCCCCAGTCTTCCTGTATCTCTCAGGAGAAACTGCTGAGCCTTTAATAATGGGGTGGGAAGAAAAAGAAAGTTTGATGAACAGCATCCTTTCATGACAATGTATTAATAAAAGAGGAGCAGGAAACATTATTTTCTTCAGGTTTCATATTAGATAAGGACTACTGAAAGAGAGTAAAACCAAACAGAGGCATGTGTGCTGCTGGGAAACTTAAAACTTGTTTAGGGTTTGGCCGCCAGTCATTAGAAGTGCTTTCATCACTGCTTTGTTATAGGGTATAAAGATTGCTTCACATCCTTAAAGTATATTTTCCAAATATGGCAACAGTTTTTCTTTTCAACAATATTAATGCTGTTGACTCATATTTATAATTCTCTCTAAGCTCCTCAAACTGCAAACTTCTCATAATGACAGCCTAAAAAACAGCAGTTACATAATGTCAGCAACAGCAGAAAAACAGGAAAGAATAAAATATGGTTTATCTCTAAAACATTTCAATCAAGTACTCATTTTTTACTGTAAAAATACTGATTTTTATCTTCCCTGGAATACCTGACTTCAGTATAGCTTCTCAGGCACTCAAATGTAATGCATAATGCAATGCAGTGGTATGTTATCTACTAAAGCAGTTTAAGCAAACATGAAAAAAAGATCATGTACAGAAATCAGGTCTTGGCAGACATTATAAACAAGCCCCCTACTGTTTTGAAACACTTTCACAAGGTATTTCCTGTGCTTCCCATGTACCTGAAATGGAAACATCTCTGGGATGACCATAACGCAGGAATATCCCCAGTTTATTTTAAAGCAGCACAATATGACCATAAATACAAACCAATGCTATTTTTCTACTCTCAATCGACTTTGCTTGCATTGATTGAGGGTATTTTTTGTTATATTAAGTCCACCAGGAGAAAAATAGCTTATTGTGCATCACAATTATCTTGTGTCGATGATTTAGTAGGGCTGCCAGGAGTGGAATGATTCTCCACTAAACATCCATGCACTGATTTAATGGATATGCAACAACAATCTTTATGATAAATTCAAGATAGACACATGAATGAATAGATAGCAGGTAGCCTTGCTACTTTAAAAATATTTCAGAAATGGATAAAAAATTGTTTTAAGTAAAACTATTCAGTTACTTGTAAGAAAATGTATTTCACATAAACATATGTACACACATAGATATATCTCTATATGTATACATATATATATATATTTCCTATATTTTTAAATCATTTATAGCCTGAAAAAAGTAGCATGCAACAGAAAATATCACATTCATATAACATCTCTTATGTGCTTTTTTGTATATGTTTGTGAAATTGTTAAACCTATTAAATGTAATTCAAAAGAACGCTTGAGATGCTGTATCTAACTGCTTCTGTAGATGACAATTATAAATAATATACTTAATCTTTGAATGTATAAAAAGCAAACAGTATGAGTGAATCAGCATATAGACATATCTAGGACATATGTGGACATATCTAGGTATTCTAAGCAGGTGCAGACACAGTACAGAGATAAAATATCAGACAACACAACAGTAAATTTAAAGAAATGGAAATACATGCCATTTCAGGAGCTACTTTAGCAATAATGCATATCTTAATACTAAATGCTATTACTTTGGAGACAATTTGTCTGTTTATGACTAATCAGAAACTTTGGGTTGAATCTTAAAGTTGTTCCCACACAAAAACCATTTGAACAGGGATCTAAAAAGTGAAGATGACGTGTTAACAATATTGTTTGTATTTATTTTAAGCCCCTATTTTAAAACCATCTGTGCCTAGAAAAGTTCCATTGGTCAAATAGCAAACAGTTAAGCAGATTCTGCCTTGTTTTAAATCTCCAGACTTCAGTGTGTGCTCTATGGCAATTCTAGAAAGATCAATATGAAATTTGTAGTTGAACAATCGATAGCAAATTGCGTGTGTGTGTAAAGGTCTTAAACTGACGTTATGTAGGGCTTTTTCCAGAGAAAGAATAAGTCATTTCAAGCTGATAATTGCAATAATTAGCATGCATTAATTAATAAAAAATACAAAGAAACTAATATTCAAAGTCCCCCAGGGAATCATTAATTTCAGTAATTTTTTAAACATCCTGTCCAGCAAACCAAGCCAAATATGGAAAATAAAACCAAGGCAGACCTAGAATAATGACCCAAGCAGGCCAGATATGCTGAATTCCTCCTCCTGCTGAAATTAGCTGAAGCTTTGCCACTGGCATCACTTAGGACTGCATTCCTATCTCTGTGCTCAGATCAAGACATATCCCTCTAATTAATTCAGTGCCTGCCTTCAGACAATGTAATGTGTAATGTCTAGCTTATCCCTTGCACTCACATAGATATTACCTGTAGACATCCATGGAACTGAATTATGAAGCAGCTTTATAAGCCCTTCATCTTCTAAAGCTCAGTTCAGGTGTCATGGGCTAGAAACACAAGTCATTTCAATCATTTGAGGACGTAAACACACACTTTAATGATTAACACACTTTGATTCATTATAAAAGTTCATTTTCATCAGAAGGAAGAAGTCGTGTCAAAGACCTTGCAACTTGACTATTGCTTGACAGCATTCAGACTCAGCATCTTGAAAACTGTGCCATAATAAATGTGCTCTCAATTTGATTTGAGAACTCTGGACAAAAGGTTTCTTTGCTGGAGAAAATCATGAATCTCTTACAAAACCCAAAGCAGGTCTACTTAGGAATACACTCACATATTGTTGGCACAAACTAATGTGAAAACAGAGTGATGTATTTCTTTTGCTGAAGCAGCTTGTATTTCTTATTTCCACAGATTTAGAAGCATCATTATCAAAAGAGTTTATGTCTATGCACTCAACTAATTTCAAATCAACTACTTGAGTTATCCAGTGCTTGGAGTCAGACATTTAAGTAAGTGACTATATTTTCCACACTGAGGCATTGCCTTGATTTCTATATGTTGACAACCACACAAACATGGCAGATTTAGTATCATAAATACAGACAGCTTGCTTACAGTACCCAAACCAAAGCTCACCAAACCCAGCATTCTCCCCCTGATGATGTTCAGTAAAAATTCTTGTATTCATTGAAAAGCCAAGGCAGAATTTAAATGAGTCTAGCAAACACCAACTCACAAGTTCTACCATTTTAGTGGCTGAGGATTTATATCAGAAACATAAAGCAATAGAAGTCTCATCTGAAGTGGTCTTTAGGCGTAAGGGACCATTCCTACTTGAGTGAAGTTACCACTGCAAATTGTAACAACTTTTTCCTATCTCCCTTTCAAAACAAGGAAGTACAGGAAGTCTTCAAAAAATATTCAGCCAGTGGTTCTTTGCCATTCCTTGGTGTTCCGGTATGTCACAAATCCCCCTTAACTTTTCTCAGCATAAATATTGCTGAGATTTCTTTAAATTGCAATGATCCATATGGAGGAAGAACTTTAAAATAATGCGAGAGAACTCGCAGATATGAAGACCAGAAGATGTCGTTAGATGAGGACCATTGCATTTTGCTTAGTTTCTCTGCCCAAGTGGGCCTGATTCTCCTAGCACAGCACTTTTATGCCTCCTTTATTGTACTGATTTTGCAGACACTGACTTAACAAAAATGAGAATGAAGCCCAGGGGTCATCTGCACCCTAGGTTCGTAATTGCCTTCTGCATAAGTCTGCCTAAATATACAAGTAGCCAGTGCATAAAGTTGGAAACAATGGCGATCCAAAATATACTTGAGAGAAAAAGCATAAAAATACAATGAGATGGTCATGCTTTAAGTAAAAATGTATTATTTAACACAGTATCTGTATCTAACTATAAATCTCTGAAGAAGAAAACATTATCATAGGACTCAACCTATTCTGCGTGGTACTACGGAAAACAATGATTGTATTCATGAAAAGCTTTTGCAACGTCATAATCAGGCTTTAGGTTTCAGAACTGTGGCTATGGTTACCATCAATAAATGCTGCATGTGAAATTTATCACCACCTCTATGTCTGTCTCTGCAAACACATGTCTATCACTAAAATTGCACATTCTTCCACAAATATTGAGATGATTTTCTGGTTTCTTTTGACTATAAATCTGGTAGAAAAATCTTTAAAAAGAAATGAGTGTTAAAAACCTACAGAAAAAATAAAAGCATGTAGACGTTATCTAGAAAAATTAAAATCTGTTCTGTAGTATGATAACATTATAGGTTGTTATTTGACAGGGTCTGTCAAAAATGATATTGCAAAATACAGTCCAGAATTAAATTATGCACAGATGCACATAGATGACATAAATTTTAGGACATAGCAATGCAAAACCAATACCTGATTCTCTTTTGTGAAATAAATTAGAACTTCATGAAGCACATGTTCTTCTGTCTTGCAATCATATTTCACAGAGGTTGTTTGATAACTGACATTTGAGAAGTACCTTCTTAACATTTCAAAGTTAGAAGCAAGACACAGGGCAAGGCAGTATGATTCCATCTGGAATTTTTTATTGCTTTCTTTGAGGTATCCAAGACTTTGATGTTCTAACCCAATGATAACTTATGATAATAAAGCATGCTGAAACTTGAGAGCCTGAGAGCAACAGGACTCCGTCAGAGAGAAGATTCATCCGGTCCAATACTCTTGTCCCCAGAGTGGCCAACCATCAGTGTCTAAAGGAAAGCCTATGAGCAGATCAGGTCTATTTCTGCCGGGGTTCTGGAGGTGTTCTAAGGCCTCAGCAGCTGGGACCCATCTCTTCTGGGACCCATCTCCTGTGGGACCCCCACCTCACTACTTCCTGCCAAGGGCCCATAGGATGTGTCTCAGCTCAGCCCATGGCCTTCAGTCCCTGCCTGAGCCATGTTGTAGCTGTGCCTTTCCCTGTCTCCTGAATGGCTCTGGGACCTGCACTGCAGAGAGCTGCTCTCCTGGGTGCATGCCCTAGAGCTAGGGCATCACCTGGCATGCATAATTGTAGGCGTAACATAACCTGTACTAGTTCTAGTCTAGTCTAGCCTAGCCTAGTGTAGTCCGTTTCATTCTGTTTGTTCCATTCCATTCCATTCCACTCCATTCCACTCCATTCCATTCCATTCCATTCCATTCCATTCCATTCCATTCCATTCCATTCCATTCCATTCCATTCCCTACACTCAACCCTGAGCTGAATAACAGTGACATTGATTTCTCCGCAATGTCAGGGGTTTTCAGCTCCAAAACCATTTTCAAGAACACAAATAAGAAAGCTTTCATATGGAAAGAAGATTTTATTTTGTTATTCCATTTGATTTTGGTTTGGTTTCTTATAGATTACGTTCTTTTAGAATCATTACATCCTAGAATCATAGAATAGATAGGCTTCGAGAGGACCTCAGGAGCACCTTGTTCCAACCTCCCTGCCATTTCCAGGGACGCCTCACACAGGAAACAGGTCGCCCAAGGCGTGGTGCAGCCTGGTCTTATACAATGCCAGGAGTTGTCACCTAAGGGTCTGTACAACGTGGTGTCGTACATCGCCTGAGGATGACAATACCCAAGGGTCTGTACAACGTGGTGGTATAAGCTGTACATCGCCATGGGAAGGAACACACGGATTCTTTAGGCAACCTGTTCCAGTGCTCAGCACCCTGACACTTCTTCCTTATAGCCAAGTGGAAAGTTTGGTGTTCTTATTTAAGAGCATCATCACTGACCGCACACAAATGTGCAAGAAGAAGTAGAAGAAGGCAGCACGGGGTAGCACGGGCTATTTCCCAGGGCGTGACACCTATCGATGATAAGCACACAACTGGCTTCCAACACTTGCTTGTTTGCTGCGCTTCCTGGCCAGGGATGCAAGAAAAGTGTTCTCGTGCCTGCCCAGCACTGGTGTTACACACAGGGAGAGCTGAGGAGTAGCAACTGCTGCTGGGGCAGCAAGGCTGGAGCCCTTTCAAGCACAGGCTGCTGTGCAGAACCCCCAGGGAGATGAAGCTAAGGGAAGAGCAGAGCTCGCTCCCACTCCAAGCTTGCACTGGCAATGGAGCCAGAGAGCCAGGGCACGAGAGTGCCTTGGAGCTGCAAGAGCAGCAGGCAAGAACCGAGTCCAAAGGGGAAGCCTTACAAGGGGATGTGCTCAACGCGACAGAGGACAAGCAGCAACTCCCGGGGAATACCCCGGGAGGCCAGAAAGCTTCCTCCCCCCGGATGCGGGGCACGAGGGCCACCCGCGTGGAGCACAAGCAGCAGCCTTTGGGCCGCAACAACCCAAAGGAGCCCCATGAAGGGGCTGTGCTCGGCTGCGGAGGAGGCAAAAAAACCCCGGGGACACTCTCAGGTCCTCCGTGGGGAATAAAAGCCTTCCCCCCCCCAGCTGCAGGACACGAGGGGCCACCTTTGTGCTGCATGAGCAGCAGGCAGAAACCCAGCAGAACGGACCGCAGGAGCCCTGACAAGTGCTCCTGCTCCATGCTCAGAGGAAGGCAAAAAACCCCCGGGGACCAGTGCCAATTTGCCCCGGGGGAAAATTCCTTCCTGACCCCAACGCTGGCGATCGGCTATCCCTGAGCATGTGAGCAGGACCTGCTCCTGGTCCACAGGCTGGTCATGCCTCTCAGGAGATACCCAAGCCCTATTCTTCCTCAACCTGGAGCCACCTCAGTGGCTTCTGACAGAAGCACTGCCATCTGTGGAAACACCTCTGCATCCTATTGCTTATGGCTGCTGCCCCTGGCTCTGGGGGAGATGAGGATGCTGAGCTCTACACTGCTCCTCAAGAAGCCATCCCTATGCTCTGGCCATGCCTAGCCAGCACAAAAGGACCGCTATCCCTCCCCTGAGCTAAGAAGCTGTTCCCACCGCCAGCTGGCCTTGCAGCCGAGAGCCTCCAGCAGCCTTGAGCAGCCGCTGCTCTTCCTGCCTGAGCCCCTTGTAGCTGACTCCAGAAGCTCGAAGCCTTCCTCTGGGATGCCTTAGGCTTGCCGCGTGCCACCTCTGCCAGGGGACACAGCGGGCTGCTCCCTTTTATCCTGTCCTGGGGCATTGTGACTGCTGCGTTGCCAGGTGCTGGCATGGAATGCAATGGAATGCAGTGGAATGCAGTGAAATGCAATGGAATGCAGTGGAATGCAATGGAATGCAATGGAGCAGGGAAGAATGGAATGGAATAGAGTGGAATGGAATGAAATAAAATAGTCATGGAATGGAATAGAATAGAAATGGAACACCCCAATAACTCACTATGGGATTCAGAGAGAAGGGAACAGCATGGTGCAATCAAAACTCAGTTTTGTTTTTCTTGAGTTTATGGTAGGGACAGGAAAGACGCTAGGAAATACTGTTGAGTAAATAAGGAAAAATAAAGCTCAGCTTAAGAAAGTACTGTTTGAAAAGCTAGAGATACATAGTAGGGGCAGAACAACAGTGCGCGTGTTACAGATGTGTAAGTAGGGACCTTCGTATGTGGACTGCATGGTACCCAGCCATGAAGAGTGGTGTTGGAACAGCCATGACTGTTGGGAACACAGCTACATCATTCTCTGAGGCAGAAATCAACTATACTTTTGTCAAACGATTTGTGTCATGTGAAGTAAAATTAGGTCTAAGTGGCAAATGTGGCCAGGAAAGCCAGAATATTGGTGTAGGCAAGTAGCAATAACTTTGGGCCTGAATAAGCAAAACAAAATTTTCCTTAAATGAGTAGATCATATATTGAATTATGTCTTTTTCTTTTTCTTTCTTTGACCTCGCCCCAAAAGTGGAACTGTGTAGGTAATATAACATGAGAGAATGTAAAATGAAGGTGAAATTAATACTGTGACAAATGACAAGCCATTGCAGAGGTAGAATTTTTCAGGAAAGAATCTAGTAATATACAGAAACCAGGTTTACTTTGATTCCTTTCCACCGTTTATGCAGTTTAAGCTGAATGGGAAAGGTTTTATAATTCGGGAGGAAATACCCTAGTACAAAACGCTATCAAAGTATGATTGGAACTGAGGTCTCACGCAGGTGGCTCCCCCCCAGGCCAACGATGTCATGAATGAGAAACTCCATCCTCCAGATTGCGCAAATATTTGTCTGGGGTTTTTCCTTTCTCTGTTTCTGACAGTAAATCAGAGTATCCATAAGGCTGGAACAGTCTCGGGTGTTACAACTGTCTTTCAACCCACACGGCATTAGTGTTAAAAGGGGGGTGAAGTATAACTCCAACGAAGAAAAAACCTCAACACCTAGCAACTTGTGCAGATAATTTCACAGCTCTCAAAAGTTTTGAAATTTGTCAATATCCTTATGCTTGATGCTAAAATAGGATTAACCTATCACTCTGTTTTGTGACCTTTGTGGTTTTTATATCCAAGACTTTGATGTCCTAACCCAATGATAACTTATGATAATAAAGCATAGCCCATCATGATTTATCAGTTAATACATAGCAAATTCCTTCTCTGTGACGACTGGGTAATTGAAGGAGTCCAGCGTAGAGCCACAAAGATGATTAAGGGAGTGGAACATCTCCCTTATGAGGAGAGGCTGAGGGGGCTGGGTCTCTTTAGCTTGCAGAAGAGGAGACTGAGGGGTGACCTCATCAATGTTTACAAATATGTAAAGGGTAGGTGTCAGGATGATGGATCTAGGCTTTTTTCAGTGATATCCAGTGATAGGACAAGGGGCAATGGGTGGAAACTAGAGCATAGGAAGTTCCACGTTAACATCAGGAAGAACTTCTTTACTGTAAGAGAGACAGAGCACTGGAACAGGTTGCCCAGGGGGGTTGTGGAGTCTCCTACACTGGAGATATTCAAGGCCCGCCTGGACAAGTTCCTGTGTGATGTACTGTAGGTTACCCTGCTCTTGCAGGGGGGTTGGACTAGATGATCTTTTTAGGTCCCTTCCAACCCTTGGGATTCTGTGATTCTGTGATTCTGTGATTGAAAGGTCTCCAACTAAAACTGTAAATTATGTGGCTCACATATGCTAATATATTTTCTAGCTATTTCCCTGTAAATGGCACAATAATTGTAGTGATAGATCCCTTGTTTAAAATGTTATATATACACATTTCCACTCACCTTTTCATCAGGATTCGTACTAAAACAAAGGGCAAGAATCTCAATGACTTCAACTATTTATCACTAGCATTGTGGGCAACAAAACTACTGCTATTGCTGGGAGAAGTTTAATGCATTTATTTTTTAGAGTCTATTTGAACTAAACACTAATCTGAATATTTCAGGTACTGGAAAATTACTTCCACATTTTACGGATTGAGAGTACATGTTTGAATAATTTGATTGACACTGGTCAGTATGAACTAAGAGCAACCCAGGCTGTTCATATAGGCTTTGATTTTCTATATCTTATTTTTAAAATTTAAGTCCGTAATTTAGTTCAATAATTTAGTTCCCTAATTTAGTTCTGTGCCTACACTATTCTAGATATTTCATAAAAGTTTATGATAAAATTTCTGTAACATTACAAAAACTGAAGAAATCAAATCTATTTGTCAAACGATAAAAAATGTAATCTTTCTTTCAAAGCTAGACCCATATAATGTGTTGAATCCATATCTATGTTGCCAAGCAACAGTTTACAGGTAAGCAAATGTAAAGTAAATATCAGAGCCAAGATGAGGTCTATGCCATAGCAGACCTCTAAGCCATGTTGAATCATAGAATCATAGAATAGTCAGGGTTGGAAAGGACCTCAAGATCATCTAGTTCCAACCCCCCTGCCATGGGCAGGGATACCTCACACTAAACCATCCCACACAAGGCTTCGTCCAACCTGGCCTTGAACACTGCCAGGGATGGAGCAATCACAGCCCCCCTGGGCAACCCATTCCAGTACCTCACCACCCTAACAGGAAAGAATTTCCTCCTTATATCCAATCTAAACTTCCCCTGTGTAAGTTTTAACCCGTTACCCCTCGTCCTGTCACTACAGTGTTGAACAATTAATGTATATTCTTGATTAAGAGCATTGAGAAATATTCTCTGTTCCACTGGCATAAAAGATAGTAATTTAAGTCACAGACTTGTTTTCCTAACTACAAGAAGGATGAGCTAAGGTAAAGTGAGAAATGAGTATGAAAAGGAGTAAAATTAGTGTGGTTATAGTGCCTGAGTGACTTTGGTGCACAAAACCAAGTAGGAACCAGCTGAGAACTTTTGGTCATGAAGACATGTCTCAATAGCAGCTTTTATGAGTAGAGTTATGTCACTTAAAAATTGTGATAATAGGCTGGCAGAAGACCTGTTTTAAACAGAATAAGGATAAAAAAGGAACCTTTCTGAAGTGTTTATTTTGCTCATATATATTTTTTGCCATGAACATACACTGAATTTCATGCAGTATTCAGAAGTACCTAACAATTTTAAACATGTACTTACTTCACCTTCTTAAACAAAACACACAAGAAAAATACTCCATGTAGTCAAAGTCTGCTATCACAGAAATCAACATTAGCATTTTCAGTGGCTTCAAAAAAGCAGAAGAAATGAAACAATGAGAAGAAAAAAGAAGAAACATAATCCCCAACTGTCCACCTTGAGGAACATTTTAACGTTTAGCAGAAATAACCTGCATGACAATTTTGATTCATTTTCATTTCAAAATCCATTTGAATATGTTGTCCAGGCCATTTAATCCCAATCAATTTGGGACAAAGCTGTTGTGACTTTTCTTACCAGCTAACCCTTTCAGCAAAATTCTGGCTCATCATAAAAAACCTGTTAGTTTAGATGTTTAAAAAGGTTTTACTGATCTTTTGGATGCAACTCTGCGATAATTAAATAAAAATTGATTATTTCAGCTGTTTCTTTTGATGATTTTTAAATTCATCTTGTTTAAAGTAGAATAAAATTTACCATAAGGTCACAGTTCTTTTATTTACTTTTTTTTTTACTCCATGTTAAACTGTCCTGCTTGTTCTTAATAAGAGAGAGTAAGTTCTTCACTTATTTTCCTTTGTCAATCTCAGACAGAAGTGTGACAACATCAGCAAAGGATGCCAAATTTTCATTGGATGATGATTATTAATCCTGTTGTATTCATCATCCTGGCATGAATATATGTTTTTACGACTTAAAAGGAACCAAATATTTATCATCAGATCTTCTTTGGCTTTACCCTTTCCTATAAAGTAACATTTTGATATTGTTTTTTAATAAAACCGTGCCTGAAGCAGTTTATTAATTGGATTAGAAAGTGTGAATGGACATGACTAAACAATTTGCTGGTTAGACCATTAAGCTGGGAGAAAAGGGACTTTAAGAACATTTTGGTTGTTTCTGTGTAGTAGAACAGAAGTAGTGAGTAGACAGAGGTAAGCAGCTCAGAATAATTGCTGAGGAACTTGCTGACAGCTCAGTTCAATTTCTATCCTGACTGGGAAGAGGGAGGAGCCAAATATGCTTTCCAGGATGGAGAGCAAAATGGAGGGTTGTGCAGCCACAGCCTCATGATTGCTGATTTGTTGCATGTGAAATGACGGCAGTATTCTGCTACAAATGATTGCTTAGCATACTTCTCCAGAGATATGTCTCTCGACATTAAGGTATTAGTCCATGTATCCCTTTCCCCTTGGTAGTACCTTGTGAATCTCTTGGCCTATATCAAACAAATACAATAGACCCATACCGGTCTCAAAGATATGAAGTTTGAACAAACACTGTGAAAGCCAACTGCTGGAGAGAGGAAAGCGGGTATTTGCTCTGAATATACTGCGCAAGGAAACACCGCAGCCACTGAAGCTGCTTATGTAGTCTGTGAGCTTACCCAGTAATGCATTTAGACAATGCATAGAAAAAACAGCTTCTCCAGTGTAGCGGGACAGAAAATTAGCAATGTATTGTTGCATTTGTGTTGGGGTGGCTTTCAGAGAATCAGAGAATAGTTAGGGTTGGAAAGGACTTCAATATCATCAAGTTCCAACCCCCCTGCCGTGAGCAGGGACACCTCACAGTAAACCATGCCACCCAAGGCTTCGTCCAACCTGGCCTTGAACACTGCCAGGGATGGAGCATTCACAACCTCCCTGGGCAACCCATTCCAGTGCCTCACCACCCTAACAGGAAAGAACTTCTTCCTTATATCCAATCTAAACTTCCCCTGTTTAAGTTTGAACTCAATACCCCTTGTCCTATCAATACAGTCCCTGATGAAGACTCCCTTCCCATTATCCCTATAAATACTGGCCCCCTTCAGATACTGGAAGGCTGCTATGAGGTCACCAGGCAACCTTCTCTTCTCCAGGCTGAACAACCCCAACTTTCTCAGCCTATCTTCATACGGGAGGTATGCCGTACGCTAGCAAAAGGCACTGAATACCCATAACCATGTCCCAGCCTAGGCACTCCGTCACCCTCTGAGAAGGAGGTGTGTACCTTCCAATGGGGTAAGAGCTGTGGGTTGTCTCGAGATGGTTCTACTATCTGGTCTGATTTGCAACAAGCAGATGTGGAATGTGTTCTTTGGAGGTCTTCTGCGTTCATCCAGTTGAGCTGGGTTTCCACATCTCTGACACTAGCAAGGCTCGAAGCCTCAGTCTGAAGCAGGGCATGCTCCTCAACCAAATGGGTCCAAATCTTTCTCAGATGAGCAATATCTGTTCAGTTCCCTATGAGCCTGCTTCTATTTCCTCGTGCTCATTTCTAGAAATGCCTGAGCTCTTTCCCTTGGGAAAACATGCTGAAACTTGAGAGCCTGAGAGCAACAGGACTCCGTCAGAGAGAAGGTTCATCCGGTCCAATACTCTTGTCCCCAGAGTGGCCAACCATCAGTGTCTAAAGGAAAGCCTATGAGCAGATCAGGTCTATTTCTGCCGGGGTTCTGGAGGTGTTCTAAGGCCTCAGCAGCTGGGACCCATCTCTTCTGGGACCCATCTCCTGTGGGACCCCCACCTCACTACTTCCTGCCAAGGGCCCATAGGATGTGTCTCAGCTCAGCCCATGGCCTTCAGTCCCTGCCTGAGCCATGTTGTAGCTGTGCCTTTCCCTGTCTCCTGAATGGCTCTGGGACCTGCACTGCAGAGAGCTGCTCTCCTGGGTGCATGCCCTAGAGCTAGGGCATCACCTGGCATGCATAATTGTAGGCGTAACATAACCTGTACTAGTTCTAGTCTAGTCTAGCCTAGCCTAGTGTAGTCCGTTTCATTCTGTTTGTTCCATTCCATTCCATTCCACTCCATTCCACTCCATTCCATTCCATTCCATTCCATTCCATTCCATTCCATTCCATTCCATTCCATTCCATTCCATTCCCTACACTCAACCCTGAGCTGAATAACAGTGACATTGATTTCTCCGCAATGTCAGGGGTTTTCAGCTCCAAAACCATTTTCAAGAACACAAATAAGAAAGCTTTCATATGGAAAGAAGATTTTATTTTGTTATTCCATTTGATTTTGGTTTGGTTTCTTATAGATTACGTTCTTTTAGAATCATTACATCCTAGAATCATAGAATAGATAGGCTTTGAGAGGACCTCAGGAGCACCTTGTTCCAACCTCCCTGCCATTTCCAGGGACGCCTCACACAGGAAACAGGTCGCCCAAGGCGTGGTGCAGCCTGGTCTTATACAATGCCAGGAGTTGTCACCTAAGGGTCTGTACAACGTGGTGTCGTACATCGCCTGAGGATGACAATACCCAAGGGTCTGTACAACGTGGTGGTATAAGCTGTACATCGCCATGGGAAGGAACACACGGATTCTTTAGGCAACCTGTTCCAGTGCTCAGCACCCTGACACTTCTTCCTTATAGCCAAGGGGAAAGTTTGGTGTTCTTATTTAAGAGCATCATCACTGACCGCACACAAATGTGCAAGAAGAAGTAGAAGAAGGCAGCACGGGGTAGCACGGGCTATTTCCCAGGGCGTGACACCTATCGATGATAAGCACACAACTGGCTTCCAACACTTGCTTGTTTGCTGCGCTTCCTGGCCAGGGATGCAAGAAAAGTGTTCTCGTGCCTGCCCAGCACTGGTGTTACACGCAGGGAGAGCTGAGGAGTAGCAACTGCTGCTGGGGCAGCAAGGCTGGAGCCCTTTCAAGCACAGGCTGCTGTGCAGAACCCCCAGGGAGATGAAGCTAAGGGAAGAGCAGAGCTCGCTCCCACTCCAAGCTTGCACTGGGGAATGGAGCCAAAGAGAGCCAGGGCACGAGAGTACCTTGGAGCTGCAAGAGCAGCAGGCAAGAACCGAGTCCAAAGGGGAAGCCTTACAAGGGGATGTGCTCAACGCGACAGAGGACAAGCAGCAACTCCCGGGGAATACCCCGGGAGGCCAGAAAGCTTCCTCCCCCCAGATGCGGGGCACGAGGGCCACCCGCGTGGAGCACGAGCAGCAGCCTTTGGGCCGCAACAACCCAAAGGAGCCCCATGAAGGGGCTGTGCTCGGCTGCGGAGGAGGCAAAAAACCCCGGGGACACTCTCAGGTCCTCCGTGGGGAATAAAAGCCTTCCCCCCCCAGCTGCAGGACACGAGGGGCCACCTTCGTGCTGCATGAGCAGCAGGCAGAAACCCAGCAGAACGGACCGCAGGAGCCCTGACAAGTGCTCCTGCTCCATGCTCAGAGGAAGGCAAAAAACCCCCGGGGACCAGTGCCAATTTGCCCCGGGGGAAAATTCCTTCCTGACCCCAACGCTGGCGATCGGCTATCCCTGAGCATGTGAGCAGGACCTGCTCCTGGTCCACAGGCTGGTCATGCCTCTCAGGAGATACCCAAGCCCTATTCTTCCTCAACCTGGAGCCACCTCAGTGGCTTCTGACAGAAGCACTGCCATCTGTGGAAACACCTCTGCATCCTATTGCTTATGGCTGCTGCCCCTGGCTCTGGGGGAGATGAGGATGCTGAGCTCTACACTGCTCCTCAAGAAGACATCCCTATGCTCTGACCATGCCTAGCCAGCACAAAAGGACCGCTATCCCTCCCCTGAGCTAAGAAGCTGTTCCCACCGCCAGCTGGCCTTGCAGCCGAGAGCCTCCAGCAGCCTTGAGCAGCCGCTGCTCTTCCTGCCTGAGCCCCTTGTAGCTGACTCCAGAAGCTCGAAGCCTTCCTCTGGGATGCCTTAGGCTTGCCGCGTGCCACCTCTGCCAGGGGACACAGCGGGCTGCTCCCATTTATCCTGTCCTGGGGCATTGTGACTGCTGCGTTGCCAGGTGCTGGCATGGAATGCAATGGAATGCAGTGGAATGCAGTGAAATGCAATGGAATGCAGTGGAATGCAATGGAATGCAGTGGAGCAGGGAAGAATGGAATGGAATAGGGTGGAATGGAATGAAATAAAATAGTCATGGAATGGAATAGAATAGAAATGGAACACCCCAATAACTCACTATGGGATTCAGAGAGAAGGGAACAGCATGGTGCAATCAAAACTCAGTTTTGTTTTTCTTGAGTTTATGGTAGGGACAGGAAAGACGCTAGGAAATACTGTTGAGTAAATAAGGAAAAATAAAGCTCAGCTTAAGAAAGTACTGTTTGAAAAGCTAGAGATACATAGTAGGGGCAGAACAACAGTGCGCGTGTTACAGATGTGTAAGTAGGGACCTTCGTATGTGGACTGCATGGTACCCAGCCATGAAGAGTGGTGTTGGAACAGCCATGACTGTTGGGAACACAGCTACATCATTCTCTGAGGCAGAAATCAACTATACTTTTGTCAAACGATTTGTGTCATGTGAAGTAAAATTAGGTCTAAGTGGCAAATGTGGCCAGGAAAGCCAGAATATTGGTGTATGCAAGCAGCAATAACTTTGGGCCTGAATAAGCAAAACAAAATTTTCCTTAAATGAGTAGATCATATATTGAATTATGTCTTTTTCTTTTTCTTTCTTTGACCTCGCCCCAAAAGTGGAACTGTGTAGGTAATATAACATGAGAGAATGTAAAATGTAGGTGAAATTAATACTGGGACAAATGACAAGCCATTGCAGAGGTAGAATTTTTCAGGAAAGAATCTAGTAATATACAGAAACCAGTTTCACTTTGATTCCTTTCCGCCGTTTATGCAGTTTAAGCTGAATGGGAAAGGTTTTATAATTCGGGAGGAAATACCCTAGTACAAAACGCTATCAAAGTATGATTGGAACTGAGGTCTCATGAAGGTGGCTCCTCCTAATGTTCAGGCCAACGATGTCATGAATGAGAAACTTCATCCTCCAGATTGCACAAATATTTGTCTGGGGTTTTTCCTTTCTCTGTTTCTGACAGTAAATCAGAGTATCCATAAGGCTGGAACAGTCTCGGGTGTTACAACTGTCTTTCAACCCACACGGCATTAGTGTTAAAAGGGGGGTGAAGTATAACTCCAATGAAGAAAAAACCTCAACACCTAGCAACTTGTGCAGATAATTTCACAGCTCTCAAAAGTTTTGAAATTTGTCAATATCCTTATGCTTGATGCTAAAATAGGATTAACCTATCACTCTGTTTTGTGACATTTGAGGTTTTTATTTTGAGCTCATACCCTTAAAATCTCTGCTATGCTTCAAACCATCCACCCTTATATAGATTTGCAAGAATGACAGTCTAATCAGTTTTAGTGAGAGAATACATTTGATATCTTTAATGGGTAAGGTTACTAGTGGCAGCGATGATGAGAGTGCACTAAGGATTTGGGACCTTACAACTGAAGTCTCTGCAGGCTAAGACCCAAGACTCATGCTTGTCTGTATTTGTCACACATCCATATTTATATTCATCTGTACTTTCATAAGTCTTTTAACCACTTGAATACCTCATAAAAGAGAAAGATGAGGAAGAGTTGTGGGGAGGTGAAGAGACAAAACTGCTCTAAACAACACCTTCAGAAAAAAAAAAGAAGAAACCAGAAGTTCTTTTCCATTAGGAACTTGTTTCAAAATAGATTCAAAAGCTGGGGTCTGACACAGATGAAAATTTCTTACATTTCTTGACAAAAGGTTTGTACAGTAAATCGAAGCACTTAGTTTAAGTGAGGATTGCCCAACTCAAAAAGACTGCTAAAATGTAAACACTGCCTTATCTAAGGTGTGTATGTTAGTCACAGAAAGTTTAGTCTGATGATAAACCAGTTTTTGAGATAGTTTAGTGTTATTCCAAAATTGCATTACCTGTGTAAGGGGAAAGAATTGTGAAATAAGAATTAAAAAAACCTTAAACATTGTTCCTCAAAATAAAATTATATCTTTAAGTCATAGAAAAAAAACCTGACATTTTGATCCTCTGTAATTCAAATTTTCATGCTTTGTGCAGTGAAAAGCGTCAAAGGTTTTATTGCTTTTAAATTGCAGAAATGAAGAGAATGTTAGTATGAAGAACTGTTAAAAATTGGGGGGGGGGGGAGGGGGAAGGAGAGGGGAATCATGAAAATGCACAAATAGATGTCATTTTCTTAAACTAGGGCAATAGTTCCCAGACCATGAGATATGAGCCCAACAACCACAACAAATAAATTCTCCTGATGTACACTCTCAGTGGGATCTCTTCTGACTTTATTAAATTTGGATTATAAAATTGGGAATTATTGATCCAGAGCATTGCATGTACAACGTCCCCATGTTACTCAGAAAACTGCACTTAGTTTTGCTGTAGCATCAATATTCTGTGTCAAGAACAACAGAAAAAAAATAATTAGAAGTTAAGCTGCTATGAAACTTCTGACAGCAAAATAAAACATGAAGCTTTGATTACAGCTAATGTGATAGCGAAAAGACAGAGAGCATCTGGAATGTAGGGGAAGTTTTAATTTGATTCTCTTCTGTTCATGGGTTTCTTTGTGTTTTCCAGCAGATTGCTGTCAGCTGTCTTGGGACACTTACAGGGGATTGTGTTTGGCAGCAAAGACTTGGATCATTCCCTGAACAAAATTAACATTATAAGGTATAGTTTTTACTCAGCCAACCAAACTAATACAACCAACAATATTTAATGCTCCTAGGTCTCTGCTTTGGCTCAAAGCATAACACTGCCAGTGGCTCATAGAATAGACAGCAGAGAATTCCTTTTTCATTTTAATTTAGGGTTTGCTGATCTTCAAAGTATTCCTGCAGGGAAGGAGGTCTTGGCTGTAAAAGCACACACAAAAAAGTGAATTTAATAACAGCGCAAGACTGCATCCACAGTGCCAAACTGAAAAAAACGTAATTCAGGGACTATCCAACTTGGAACTTGACGGCATATGTGAATGAAAATAGGAAGGAAGCAATAACTGAAGGCATCAACCACAGAAAACAATAAAAAAAAAGAAGAACATGAAGAGTATTTACAGTTAAAAATATAAGAAAACTACTGCAGTTAGTTCTATGAGAGAGGGATAATTTTTCTTTTACTTTATTCTCTAGGATGCTTGTAAACACCAATGACAACAGTAAAACATTCCAGCAAAGAAGCAGAAGTAGTGCCAAATCCAAATTTAAAAAGTAACATTACAGAAGTACTATTTATATTAGCAAATACATGGGAGGGGTGGTGTTCAAGAAATAGAAGGTTTGGATAGCTGACTATGGTCATTGAGCATCCTTCAAGTGACATCTCTTGTGTTTCACTTTCCTTTAACATCACATATTTTACCAACATCTATTGCTTTTGCAATAGCCATGTAGTCTGCCATGGAGCTGCATGATGCCATCATTCCATCTCTTTGATTTAGAATTATAGAATCATAGAATAGTTAGGGTTGGAAAGGACCTCAAGATCATCCAGTTCCAACCCCCCTGCCATGGGCAGGGACACCTCACATTAAACCATCCCACACAAGGCTCTGCCCAACCTGGCCTTGAACACCATCAGGGATGGAGCATTTACAACTTCCCTGGGCAACCCATTCCAGTGCCTCACCACCCTTACAGTAAAGAAATTCAGAAGAACTTAAGAAGCTCAGCCTGTTAAAATCAAGCTCTCAGTAGGGCTGGACATTCATTAGATTTGAGGATTCCTTGGACTTGAGAATTTATAATCAAGAAGCTGTCCTTTTGGGGCTTTTGTTTTGTTTGTTTTTTCAAAGACTCATTCTTGACAGACAAAGATTTCTACTGACATATAGGTGTGCTATGCAAGATGCTTATTCATTAGAACCATTTACAAAAGTACTGTAGATTTGATTTAGATGTCTTTTAGAAACCGATTGTAATTCCATTCATTAAAATTGCCTACTTTACTATAACTTAATTCAGAGCATGAGAACTAAACTTCTTGTCATAGTATTTTATTCTGTCCTCTGAAACATCTGCTATGACTGACTAGAGTGATGGACAGTGCAAACCCTTAGGTGAACCTGAACAATATATAATAATATATCTACTTTATGCAGCAATGTGTTTTGAGAACTTAAATGAAATTTAGCAGAAGTATATTTGCTTTCTCTTTTTAATAAAAGAACCGAAAAGGATCTAGTCTCAAGTCTATAGGCCTCACTTCCATTGAAATAAATATAAGGCAGTAAAATTCTGCCGAATCAAAAAGATTCGAGATTCTGTGAACTTTCTAACAGACATAATTTTCTCTCCTGTCTCTTAAAAGGCACATGGTCCTATTGGTTTGGTTTTTGTTGCAGGGTACAGTGAAGCAGCAGTTCATGACTGTGGACTCTAAAGCATGAAATAATTAATAGCTGCCTAAGGTAATGAACAGTGGGACTCCATCTTTCTATGAGATAAAATCAGAAGTATATTTAATTTCTGAGTTTATGTCTAAGTTAGTTTTCCTCATCTGATTTTATGTGACTAGAAGTAGACCCAGAAAGGAACTTTATGAAGAATCACTCACTGTAAAGAAATAAGACCGCTGGTCCCTATTTTCATCTTTTGTATAATGACTATTTCACACGAACTACAACTCCAGTCCTGCCAGCAGAGCCAAATATCCAGCCAACATCCCTTTGTACGCCATTCAGGCACCCTTTTCACTGAGGATTTAGTGTTCTATCCCCATCCCATAGTCTGCTTCTGAGGATGTACATCAGACTGGATAAAGGAAGTGTGATGAAACCTTCTTAATTTTTCTTTCAAGTCTAGCTTGGGTTGAGGGTGTTTTCTTGAGGAGCTTAAGCCCAGTCTCCCGCGGACTGTGCTTCCTCTCTCCTGGTCAACTGCTGTAAACATTAAGCTATTACATGAAAGGCAAGCGTTGTCTCTAGCTACCTGCCTTAGCAAAAGTTGTAATGGTGACTGGGGTTTTTTTGGATCAGTCCTGAAACTCATAGGTTTTCTGTGGCACATTCCCTAATTAAACCTGTGAGAAAACAGAGACACACAAATGTCTAGTTGCAAGTCTCCATGTCGGCATGGGGTACTAGGACTGTGTTCAGATCTATGCAAATGTATTGATATGCACTGGAGAGGCCTAATAGCACAGACATGGGCCTCTCCTACCTCTCAGGTCAGTGGTCAGGCAAAACATGGAGGCCAGCAAGGTAAGCAGCAAGTGTCTAATCCTGCTTGCAACCCTTGAAGCCCAAAGGACTTTGGTCAGTTTGAAGTCACAGGAAGCATTGTGCAATAATACAAGACCAGAATAAAGGTAATGAAGAGAATATTACTTCCTCTCTGTATGTAGATAAGGAATGATTATACCTTAAGACTCTGATTCATTCTTCTACAGGCTTTTCCATGCTACTCTGCTGGTATTTAGGGGACTTTCATACATAGCTTAACTAACTGATTTAATCAAAACTGGTAGGATTCCTCCCGTGAAATGCAGTCTGTAAGCAACCTGAAACAATCATACCAACTCTGTTCTGTCTTCCATTTTGGCCATGTGAAGCAACACAGTGAGCAATAAAACAGAAAGAATAAGGTCAACTGCAAAAAAGCAAATGCATTATTAAGTAAGGAGTTATGTCTGGGGAGCAAGGATAAAGCTAAAACCACTGCTCAGCTTGGAGCTGCAGCAAGAAAGTTCAAACACCTAGTATGATCTGAAGTCCTTGTAGTCAGTTCAGATTTACTTAACTTGACATTTCTGAAAACTGCAGTATGAATTATATTCATCATTACTAAGGTTTAACTCAGCTAATTCTCAAACATGAGGAAACCTGGATCTACATCTCTGTGCAACATAGTGGGAATCTCATTAATATTACTGTTAAAGGTTTTACCTCAGATGTGAATGAGCCTGTGGCAATCACCAGACCTGTGAAATATAGTAGCAGGTAAACACTTGTTATAAAACCAGCAAAATAACTTCCATAAAATGTGTGATTTGTACTAAAATTCCTTTATTCTTCTGTGTATAGTGACATGACATAGCAACTTAAGAACTCACCCAGATTCAATGATTGGACTTGCAGTCCCAGCCTGGAAGCAAGGTCTTAGGGCTGTAAGCAATGTTCCATTTACTTTAAGTACTGTCTACAGTGCCTGGCCAAACACTCGGAAATGAGTGGTCACAGCATGCACTGCTGGAAGTACTAGAGTGAGGATGGTCTGACAAGTTGATTGTTACAAAAAGAGCATCGGGAGAGAAAAGAGCAATGATGGTTCCAATCAGTGTCTCATACTCCCAGAATAGCCCATTCTAAAATAAGGCTACTTAAACGTCTACTACAAGTGAAGTAACAAGAGCTAAAAATGGAAAGCAGAAACTGTAAGGTATATGCAAGATATCCTTCTCAAGGAGAACTCACCATGTGTTGAGAATGAAAAAGAATACATTGCAATGGAAGCTTGCCACTCACGCTTTGGACAAAATGCAGGAAATCAAAAAGACAGTTCCTACTCAGGATCTTGGAAAAAGAAAAATGTCCCACCTCAAATAAAATTATGGTATAACATTAAATTGTTATACCATTTTTGTACTGTTGTATTGCTCAGCAGGTTGGCAAGCAGCACCTTCAAAAGCATAGAGCAGTGAGTGGTTTAAACAAGTAATTCTGTGAGCTGAGGGACACTGCTAGTCAGAGTGCAGTCCCCAAGTCCCTGTTACTTGTTTGGTGGCAGTGCACAGGAATCTCAGCAATGGACCAGCGCTGTGGTATACTAAGTGCTACACAACTGGTGAGTGAAAATAAAGCCATGTCTCAAACAGTCTATGATAGGAGGAGAGAAGATTTTTGAAGAGATAAGAAAATAGTTACAGGGACTCTCTGAAACGTTAGGTCAGAATAGGTAGTAATGCAGGACTGCCACTTGGTATGAAATCCTTTCCCAGATACAGATGTTTCAGGTACCCGACTTAGTGACACTTTCAGAGGCTGCTAAGTGGCCTCATGGAAGGAACAGTAAGTCTCTGAAAAGAAGTAGAAATTATGAAGATGGATGAATGCAGCTGAGCTTGGAAAATGTCCTTTCTGTAGCTCAGCTACATGCCACTGGCCATTCTGGTGCATTGCAGATCATTAAAAGACCAAACAGCTGGCCTCACTATTTTTGCCAAATCACCTACATGGGAGCTGTAATTCTAATTTCACTTAGGTTCACCTCATCAGTCAGTTTGTTTCCTTTATTCTGGTTTAGGAATCAGACTGGATTTGTTTAAGGCAAGGATCTGTTAAAGTAATATTGAGTTAACTAGGAGGATAAGGAAGCGATTAGTCCTTCAGGTAGCTGTAATAAATTACATGGTACCTTATAGCTTGGCTTTTTATGTTTTAACTTAGAAAAAGCTAAGGAGAGTGGCCAAACAGACTAAATTTGGTTTCCTGTCAAACTCTTGATGCAATATATCAACTTTCAGCCAACCAATTTTGAAACCAAACACTTTATTTAAAAATAAAATCCTGATAAACCATTTAAATGAGAAGATTTTAAAGGGTGTTCCTATTTGAAGCATTAATATGACAGTCTGACTAACGGCAAAGTAACTTGTGCTCCGAATTCTATTCACATTCAGTTGAAGTTGATTCCTCTTGTAGATATCTGATATTTGATGAAACAGTTTAAAATTATCGTAACCTATGAGAAAGAGTATTTTGAACCCAAGTTATAAAAAAGAGAATGTTGCAAACTACGCAAATGGAGTTATTATCAGTGAACTTATTCTTTATCCCCCAGGATAAAACTGCAGCAACTGAAAATTTTGCTCAGTAAAGAAAAAAATAACTCAAAAAACCAAAACAACAAAACCACAACCGAAAACTGCATAAAAAGACATCTTTGTTCATAAAAGGTACACACCAAACTTGAAAAACAGCTAATTGGAATTACACTGCAGTAAACTCTTCAGTCTGTTATTACATGTGTTGAAGGCTGTCTGGATAGCTTGTATGTGTAGATTTAGGGGCTAACAAGAGTTGTCCTAAATAAGAGATTTACTAAGTAAGTTATTTAAATGTGGCCTGGAAAAGGACCAAAATACATCTAACTTATGCCAGATAAACTGTATCGAGGAGTCAGAGGATTGAGAACAAAACACCCAACCTCTAGTCTCTCTGGCAAGATCCCCATGAGGGATATAATCATAGATTAAGGGATTTTCTAAGAAAAAAAAAAAAAAGCACCAAAAAAAAGAAAAAAAGTCTTCACAGTGGCATGCTTATAATTTTATGAATAATTATAAGCACATCATTGTGCAGACTAGGTAGCACCACAAACTGGTTGCTGCTACTAGCGAGTTGGAAATCCCTCTGCCAGATACCACAATGGTATCTGGCTGTATCCAGCCTCCAGAGGCTAATTGCCTACTAGAAAATCTCCACTTTGGGCACAATGCCCAGGTAAGTTACTCAGAATACAAAACTTGAAAGATAGATCTTTACTTATAAAGCATTCTGGGGTTACTGCCTGGCACTGCTGACAAAAGACACTGTGAAATTTGCCCCTGACAAAACATTCTCTTTCTCTCCCTCTCCTTAGCAAGATAGTCTCATCCATATTGCCTGCTGGGAACAATTCATGTTGTGTTATTTCCCAAACTGTGTTCCTGTCCAGGAAAGTGATGCTGGGTTCAGGCTAAAATCAGTCCTGGGAGTGTGCTAATCATATAACAGTCAAGACAATGATGAATTAGTGTTAAACTCTGTGTCTGTAACCAGTTTCTTAACTAGTGCAGACGCACAAGAAACCACCTTCTGAGCTGTCATATTCAATTGGTTGTATTAATGGGCAATGACTTCCTGTAGTGTTGGCACAGGCTCCATCCTTAAATTACCTGGTTTCTCTCATTATTCTTCTCTGGAATGTTGCTGCAGAACCTTAGTGTTTTTATCATTAGGGAAAAAATATTAAAAATCAAAGTTTTAGCTTTTCTTTGCTCATAGCTAATCGATATTAATTTCTTATTTACTGGCCAGGTTGGATAGGGCTTAGAACAACCTGGTCTAGTGGAAGGTGTCTCTGACCGTGGCAGGGAGGTTGGAACTAAATGACGTTTAAGATCTCTGCCAATCCAAACCCTTTTGTGATTCTGTGATTCTATTATTCTATGATTTTTATTTATTTTTCTTCCTTTCTATCTCTGCTCAGCTTCATTCTTTCAAAGGGAATACAGTTCAATACTCTCCCAGTCTGTCAACTCAATAAAATTATTTCATATAGCCTTCCTGTTATATAGGATATTAATTGTTTACTTAATAGGCTTTCCCCACTCCAATCTCAATACATCTCTGTGACCCAAAAGCCTAGCAGAGTATGAACTATTCCTCTGCAGGGCTGGTTCTCAGTGTTTCTCTGGTTGGAGAAAAATAATGCATTTTAGGTGACCTGCCTCTTCTCTGAAGCTTTTTCAAATACAACTGAAATCAATAGAAAGAATGCAATTGGCTTCAGAAGTATCTATTATCCAGTCTTCTGTGAATTCGCACTCTTTTCAGCATAGGTGCTTTAAAACTCGTGACAATCTAAAATTAATTATTTCAAAATTTGTTTCATTGCTGTATAAGCTGTTTTAAATTTCCATTGAAGGAAAATTAATTCCTATTTAATGATTTATGTTGTTTATGACAAATTATGTGAGTGATCCATGTGGCAGTACAAACAGTATGTCCTGAGCAATGTCATTAAGCTCAGGCTGTACCTAGATGTGGTAGAGCTATGACGAGGACCTCCCTTCATAGAATACCTTTATTTGCTCAGTACCATTCATCTTGTCTGCATGGCACTTCACTGATGGATTTAAAGGGTAGGAGATGTATTTGCAGTCAAGAATGCTGCCACAAACTTTTCTGGATAGAAGACAAGGAGGCTTGTTCACACACTCCTTCTCACAATATGGTCCTATCAGTTTGACTCATTCCCTATGTCAACAAGCCTTCATGGATTTGGAGCTGACACTACTTTTGTAATGTTGTATAATGTCACTTGTGTAGTTGTGTTTCTTTTGGACTGCATAAAAGGATTCCATTTTGAGTGGATTCCAAGTGAGAATTGCTCTCTGATGCTTTCCTGCTACCCTTAGATCAGAGTCAGCTGAATCGCACGCCCCGGTTTCATATATCATTTTCTTCTTTTCTATGCCAGCAAGTTTGTTGTATATTAAATATGATATATATCTTTAAAATAGCAAGTTTATACATGGTGTTCCATGCTGGTTATTGGAAAAAGCACATATACTGACAGACCTATCTGGAATTCTTGTACACTGAATTCTTACTTCAAAAAAAAAAAAGGTTTCTATTCATTAAATTCATTGACATTTTACAAGATGAGAACTCGTTTTTTCAATAGCCATTATTACCTCAATACCTTCATAAATTAGATTTTCTGGAAAAAGATCTCAGTCAAAACCAAACTCAAAGTAAAAACTTTACTTTCTCAGTTACCTTATAGTGGTAGCTGAGTTTCTGAAATAGTAAATCTCCCTTTTCATCAGCAGATTAGCCATGATATTTTTCTCCCTTCTTGACACCTGAATTTACCTAGGCTCAAATTTGCTTTACAAAGAGGAAAATTCTGTGCCTTTGGGCTGTTATGCCACTCTAACTAAAACAGATACAACTGTAGCTCTAAGTGCTCAAAAATTTACCCATCAATAATACAGGATATAGGAAAATGATTAAAAATTATGCAATGATTTCTGGATTTAGATTTGTTTGTTAAAAATAGTAACATCAAACCAGGATAATTCCTGATCCTCCTGTTATTATATATATTAAATTTCATATTTCTGGTGCCATTTTATAAGGGACAAGTATTTTTGAAGGTTTTAATATAAAGTATACCTTTGCTTAGAAGTATTTTTTTCTATTAATGGAAAAAAAATCACATACTTCAGTTTTGCACATCAATCTAATTATTTTTGGCAGTGCTATATTTTTGAATCTAGTTTCTATGTTTTATAAAGTCAAACAGACTGAAACTGAGGGCACTTTAACACCTGTGAGTTACAAACTCCACATCATGCTAGAGGAGGCTCCCAATGACTCAAGATGAACTATAAAAGAATTGTTTTTAAATTTTGCTGTTACAAACTGTAGATTATTGTTTCAAAGTATATCATTAGGTATAATTGAACACTTCAGACCTTCTTCAGTAATACTGATGGGCAGTGGTGGCTGAATCACACGAATAATTGTAGAAGTCAGATTAGCAAGAAGTGTGTTAGTAAAGCAACTTTGGGAGTCCTATGACTTTATAAACTAAGTAGAACAAAGAATTTGATTAGAAAATTCCAATCAACACTTGTGGGAGATTGTACAGGAGTTCTGTGAGAAGATTCATATTACACATAAATGTTTCATTAGTAATAGTCCTTGCATTTTTGATACTAAATGTTATCAGAGCAGGCACTTGAGTAGGAAAAGACCATGTAGGACAGCAGGTGGTGATATCCAACCTCAGCATAAATCATATACTCTCAGGTTTCTCTATGTAAGTTTCTACATGTGAATTAGGTATCCTGTTGTGGTGAATCAACATCAAACGATGATTCTCTTGCTTAAGCAGAAATATCTGGTGTCATTTTAGCCATGGCGAGATATCCTGCCTGACTCCCTTCTGCCACATCAGAAGGGTGAATGTTTTGCACAGGTCCTATGCCATATCTGACATGCTCGTGTAGGTGTTTTATATAGCTTAGATTATCTTAAGTAGCTCCAGATACCAATGTATAAATGACTGAATTGAGCTTTAGATTTCTCAGTATATATTGACTAAAGCTCAGTTCAGTTGCTTAAGCAGCCTCAGTTGGAGGTGCTTAACCTGGAGATCACTGAGATCCAAGAAAGATATTTAAAAGCTATCTGGACATGATCCTGGACTGCTGGCTAGAGATGGTCCTGCTTGAACACGGTGTCAGACCAGATGACTTCAGAGGTTCCTTTGAAACCTCAGGCATTCTGAGATGCTGTGATTAATGTAGTCAGATGCATTAAAAAGCATGTGATTATTTTCGTATGACTCAGGAGTAGAGTCTGAGGTAAGAATACAGAGATCAGAAACCTTCAGAGCACAGTAGATGGTAACACTGGCTTACAAGACAATGCACTCTTAACCCAAGCTCTTAACTTGCTTTTGATGCAGTAGTAGGAGTTGGGAAGGAGCAGATTAGAGACTACAGGCTGCAGAGGTGGTGCTGAAGCTGTGTCAAATGTGATGCAGAAGGCTGAAGGTTTCTGGATGGTTTTGAGTCTTAGCTGTATGCAGTGTATTATGAGTTGAAATAATTGAATCTAGAGGCAAGAAAAGCTTATTAAAATTAAGGGTAAGTTGGACAGAAATAGGCACAAGAATGTTGGACAGACTGCACTATATAAAAAGCCAATGCATTCGCTTATATTATGTGTGTTAGCGTAGAAGCTGTCAAACTGACACCCAAGCTGTGAATGCTGACAAAAAGAGCCTCAGCCAAGGACCGAGATGGAAGTCAGCCGTCTCCTTCAGCAATTTCCTTAAAGCCTCTAGAACCACTTCTGTCTTTGCAGCTTTGGACTTCTCTAGCTGACTGCTGTCCTCCTCCTAACCTTGCCACAATACTGGGAAAGGCTCCCAGATGATCTCTTTCTATCAGATGAGACAGTGATAAAAAGCTGGAAGACATGAACCAGCTAAAGATACTACGGCCTCCTATCATTCTCTCTAAGTCTCGAAGCAGCCTTAGAAACATTGAGCAACCTAAGCAAAGCAGATCAGTTTGACAAGAAATGTGACAGAAACCTTGGAGCTACAGAGCATCTCCAAGCATTAACTAGATATATTTTGAAGTGAGACTGAAACAGGCCCTGAGCATAGCCCTGTTCATTCCCATCAATGATTGTCTTTCAATATCTCTTTATGTGTGTATGCATGTATACGTTTTCTCATCCAATATCCAGTATGGGACTGTAGTGGGTTGACCCTAGCTGCTGGACGGTGTCTCTATCACAGGGCAGAGAAAATATAGTGAAAGTCTCATGGATCAAGACAAGAACAGGGAGTGATCATTCACCAATTACTATCATGAGCAAAACAGATTTGACTTGGAGAAATTAGTTTAATTTCTTATCAGTCAAAGAGTAAGATAATGAAAAATAAATCAAAACTTAAAACACCTTCCTCTCACTTCTCCTTTCTTCCCTGGCTCAACTTTACTCCCAATTACTCCACCTCCTGCAATGCAGGGGGACAGGGAATGGGAGCTGTGATCAGTTCATCACACATTGTCTTTGCCGTTAATTTCTCCTTTGCCATGCAAACCCAATACAGGGCTACCAACCTGTGCCACATGCGTTCATCAAATTTAGGAATGATATGATCTGTTATTTTGTACAATTTTGTCTTAGCACACAGAAACAAAGAACTCCAAGGCCATAGAAATGTACCCTGTGCTTTCTGTTTATTCCCAGCATACAGACACCAGAACAGCAATAAAATTGCTCAACTCGAGTTGGAAAAGCATTATGGCTATTGTCAAGCAATGACCACGGAAAATATCTTGCTTTGACTCTAAAGTTCCCATATTCAGAGTGCCCATTCTCATACTAATAAGCGGAAAGCTCTTCCAGCTTCTAAGAAAACTCAGGCCATGCTTAAAAGGAAGTAAATATATAAAATCATAAGCATTAACACAGTGGGTCGGATCAAAATTACATGGGGATCAGTATGCTGCCTCTGATATTTGCCAGAAGTGGCTGTAAGTATAGTTATCTTCCCACAACTAATTTATGCTCATTTCCTACTACTGCCAATTTAGCAGCCCCCTGAACCAGAGGACCTACTGCATTGAACTGTCACCAATGAGAGTACCTTTCCTGAATTTGTCTCATCCTTTTTTATTGTGTTGTTTTAGGTTCAAGCATCTTAACTAACTCCTAGTAGTCTTACATAGTGTTTCTCTTGTCCATGCAGGAAGCAAGCTAATCCCAAACTCTTTCGCTGCCCTGTGGCTCTAAGTGTAATTATTCCATTTTCTTATAGTAGGTAATATTTTAATGTTATTTACATTTTCTTTTTCACATTTATATGAGAAAATGCTAGGGATAATATAGGTACTGGCCTTGGAATAAAAATTCAGGTTCAGAAAAAGAAAGCCAAAATAAATTATACTTCACGTTCTTCCCTACAGCGAAGACAGTTTCTAATGATCATATTTGTTTGCAGTTATTTCTAAATATAAAGGATCCCATGTTCCTTTTACAAAGCACTGACATTACAAGTAAGAATCAAACTTGATTCTCAATATATAATGCTTTAAAATGTGTAATGGATTATGTGACTTTGTTCAAGAGTGAGAAAATATTCGAAACAATCTTCACTTTTGTTTTCTATGCAGTGCCCAAGAACTGAGCAATGATTTGAATGCATCAAGAGAACTTCACCTATATCCCAATTCATTTTTTATTATAATGTAATGAAACACTCATTCCATTACTTCTTTTTTCCATGGTGCTGGTTATAATAGATTCGTCTGTGCTCACTCAAGATTGACCTCAACAAACATAAATTTTATTCAGTATTTTAAGCAGCAGAGACAATGAAAATACAGAAGGTTGGTCTTCTGAAGAGCTTTGAACCATAGAGAATAACATGCTCATCACTAGTCTCTGCAGAAAGCTAATTATCATTAATCTGAGGTGTTTGGGAACAACATTTTTGTAAATTTAATACAATTGTTACAATGCAACAAAATCTCAAAGATGAACTGTGAAATTCATACAAAGCCAGTTAAAGGCAGCAAGAAAATCATGGCATATAATTTTCTGTAATTTAGCTAGAAAATGCAGTACACACTATAAATGGACCAAAATAACTTTCACTTTAGGCAGCCTTCTTTTCAAAAAGCAATTACAACTTGTTAGCCTTTGAATTTTGCTTCTCCTTAACAGCATTGAACAGAACACAGATTTTAGCCTCTGAGGTCTAAAATGTTTTGTAGAAGCTTTGTTATAAGGTTGCTCCATGTGGCAAATGTCCCCTATCCAATTTTAGAAAAAAAAAATTAAGCTCAGTGGTGCATTTTTGATCTTTTATTTCCAACAGAGACATTCTTCAAATCTTCGTTATTCTTCTATATTGCATAAACCAGTATGGTATATATTCATGTCTCAGTTTTGTACTGCAATCTGTTATCACAGACATTCATACTGACACAGTCCTATTAGATTATATGAAACTCTGCACGGTTAAAAGGGACTGCTGTACAGCAGAAACAGATGTTAAATTGGAAGAAGTAAGAATCACTTTCCTATACAATATATAGGTTCTATGGAGGTTAAGAATAGTTTGCAGTGCACAATTCTGCATGGAATTCAACTCAATGGACACCCAATGGGAAGTTCTTTTATGTCCAGACTATTGTTTCTCCTTCATTGACCTGACTGACAAAAAGCAATGACTCCAGATATTAAGTTGCAATGACATGGAATAACAGCAAATGAGATTTTCCAAATAATGAGGAGGAAAGCACAGTAAACAAACAAAAAAACCATAATATCTGGGACACCTAGGGAGCTTTACTAATTTGCACAGGCAGGTTGGACAACTCTTAACAGTTAATAATAAATAAAAGGCAATAAATCCTTAAATAAAGTACAATAAAACCCAGTAAGAATTGATGCTGTTGCTTATTTGGCATAAAAAGAAGTTCCCTCTTTCACAGGGTACTTATTTTTTAAGCATTCATTTCTTATCTTCTCATGGCATGGGAAGTAGGGGTTATTTCCTGACAATCAAGTGGTATGAAATTGGAAGTGTGCTGTCTCATTTTTATTGGATTGATGTCCACTCCTGCTGCAAGCAGTTCACAAAGTCTCCTAAAAGTCAGTGCAATCTAGTGCTTACCACTGCTCCATTGTTCTGTTACCACCCAATTGGAGAGAAAGAACATGTTGGCAAATCAGTGGCCAAGAAGAAGATTGGGGCTCAACACAGCAAGCTGAGTAACACTGAAATACGATTCACTTTTATGATGACACACCTCATTACTTTCTTATTCCTTTTGAGAAAAACAGATTGGGGTTATACTGCATGTCTTGCAGCAATTGATACCCAGTTATTACAGACAGAACATACTGGCTAAAGAGAGTAGCTGGTCAAAAAGCATTTCCAAAAATAAAAATGGTCTGGGAAGAATGGAATGCCTGTAATGTAATGTAAATGTAAAAGTTCATATTTATGCTCATATGCTCTTGTATAATCAAACAAGGGAAAGAACAATAGCTGAAAAGTTGTAGAATTCTGGTATTATTTTCCTAAGCATAATTATGTTGCTGCCTTATTTAGTAGAAATGTATTAGAGACCTAACCAGGAAAAAGGCTGGCTGCCTGACATACATCATCTATTGAACTGCTGAGATTAAAGTTCAGCTGCCAGAAATATCCTGCTCATTTTAATACATGCTCTGTCAACCAGGAAAAATCAAGAAAAAGCAAATATTCAACAGAGCTGTCAAATCTGTTGAATTTGACAGATTAAGCCAACACATTAAGGTATATTAAAGGAAATTAAAAACATATTTATATTTGGGCAAGTACGTTTAATTTTATTTTAGTTTTTCCAATTAGTTTAATTTTCTGGTAAAGATAAGTGTTTTGCCACACAGCTGCTTTGTGAATTAGCATGGTCTTTGTTACAGGTATTCATCAACTGCAAAAGAAAATCACCAGCCAGTTAGGGAAGATGTCTTAACATTTCTGTTTCATTTTAACATTCCAAGATTCATTTTTACAGTATGAATTCCTGTGTATATGGATATAATGCATATACAAAAAATACAGAGAGAGAATGAGTTTAAA
Organism: Lathamus discolor; assembly: GCF_037157495.1. NCBI lineage: Eukaryota > Metazoa > Chordata > Aves > Psittaciformes > Psittacidae > Lathamus > Lathamus discolor. The sequence continues at coordinate 119,454,264 of NC_088887.1, read as the reverse complement.
GTAACACAAAGCTTCATTAAATAAAACAAGGGTAATGGTTTATCTGGAACCTCTCCTAGCAAAGTACCACTGACAATAAAGATGCCTATTGTCCTGTTTAAAGTCCTTCCAGCCCACAAAGTGGTTTCAAGGGCAGCTGAAGACGGTCACCTCTTTGCAGTAATGCCTGGAATCAAACATCTTTATTTTAAAGTCTGCCTATAACTCAGAAAGTGCATTTTTTATTTAACCAAGTACAAATTCCCTCACTGTTACGGTAAGCTTCAGGAGTTACAGTTTAGAGCCTCATGTGCTGGGACCTGTTCATCAGGCCAGAATTCACGTACCAGGGCCATCAGGTGCGAGAGATTGACCCAAATCAGAGATCTGCACTGCCTCTGCAGATCTGAGGAAGACATCCTTCTTACAGTGTATACCACGGAAGACAGGGGCTGCTTACTGGTCTGTGAAACACTGATGCTCCTGATTTCTCCACTGAGGAGGGAAAGGCAGATGTAGTGTTAAGAGATTTAAAGAGCTTGCACCTGGCAAGCCTGCATAATTGCAGCCAATGCAATCTGAACAGGGCTTTCCTTCACGACCAAGAGTACAAGACCTACTTATGCCTTGGTGGTGTGAGCAAAAGCTGCTGGAAGTGGCCTTTGTGGTTTTAACTGGGATGCATGAGACTTTTGTTTGTGCCATGGACACTTCGGTAATATTTCTTCCTTCTCTTTAAATCCCCATACACAACACATCACTTTTCCCTCAAAAAGGACAGAAGCTAGATAGAAAGCTATTTAGTGCTAGCTCATCACAACGTCACAACACTGTAAATACTTCAGTTTCAAATACTGGTGGTTCTGCAGTTGCTCCCTAACCAATAGCATTTGATTAAAAGTAAAACGATAATCTAGAAACTACAGAAGCTGCATAATTTTGCAGTAGATGTTCATAATCCTTATTTGTTTTATGACTGTACTGATTTGAGTGGATTATAAGGACAGCTCACTCAGAGAAAGCTTAGCCCAGCTGGATGTCATATTGAAACACAGCTTCCATGTTTTGAGCTGCAACGTCCAAAGGAGATCATACATTTTAAATCACATTTCTGCCTCAGATTGTTCTACTGCCTGTTATTATGAAAACACCTGTGCTTGTCAGAACTACAAATCATTATTTCTCAGAAATTTCTGTATTTTCATTAGTCTGTGCCTTTGACATTACTTTGTGTCTGATCTGTGCTCTTTCTCAAGCTGCTACTGTAAAGCAAATGATTTCACTTGTGCTTTTCCTTTGATCTTACATCTGAGATCTATAAATGTAATTAAGCATGATATCAGCATCCCTGTCAATCTGCCAATAGTGACCTGACACAAAGCTTCCAAAGCAAAGAGAAAGCAAACATCATTTATTTAAGGTATGAAAATATGACTGTAAAGTAATTATCTTGGGGTAACTGGTCATAGATATACATCTAAAAGAGATTTCTAACCAAAACATGGTCTTAAACTTTGCCTAGGTTTCCTGAGGCTTCTCTTTCTATTCTTGCCTATTGTTTCTATAAATATAGATATTTATATGTACTCTGATAAACTGCAATGTTCTGACTTCATGTATTTTTTTAACTGCGCACTACTCTCCATATCAACAATAGCTATTTGATAATTTAAGATTGCTGATAGAAAAGGGTGCTGTGTGGTAGCAAGGAATATCTACCTGATAAGGTATTATGGTTTTATGACCACTGTTTGTGTGCTGGTTGGTAAACAGCCAGAATATAGAACTGGGATAGAAAGTTTTCCTGTGTCAATGCATGGATTTTGCTTTGAAAGAGATATAAAAAGAGCAAACAGATAAACAAAATGCTGGCTAGCCCAAAAGCCAAACTCATCTGAAAGACACAAACACCCTTTGCAAACAAGACTTCCTGGTGACAGCCTGACTGGTCTGAATTATCGAGTTTTCAGAATCCCTTTTTAATCCCTGGTATCATCAGTGGTTATCCCTATAATTACTTCCAGAGGGAGCAGAAAATATCAGTACAGGAAACAAGACACTCTACCAAAGCAATAATTTCATCTGATAAAAAAAGAAAAAGAGCTTGGTAATTTTTCAGAAAAATTACACAGGTGATTCATGAGAATCAGGGATTCTTTGGGAAGTCTTTTCCTTTCTCAGTTTTTACAGGAAAGATTGGTCAGCTTCCAGAGCTTCTTTTCTGTCTTAAAGTAACTGATATTGAGGGCACCCTCTTCAGATAAGTCACTGTGGTTCAAGTCCCTGTTCTTGATTTAGACTAGAAACTCAAGTTTCTTTATTTGCAGAACAAATGTAAATGCTCTACAATCTGCATTGAAGTTTGCAAAAGGACTCTAGTCCTGGGATTGTTTCACACGTAAAAGCATACATAAGTGTACATAATCACTGCACCAGAAAGGGAAATGGAGTCAGGCTGATTTTATAGTACTGTCGTGGTTTAAACAAAAGTCATCCATAAATCATACAGTCGCTCTCTCACTCCCCCCCCTTCTTGCCCTCCCCCTACTCCCGGAGGGACAGAGAGGAGAATCGAAAAGAATGCAAATCCCACAGGTTGAGATAAGAACAGTTTAGTAACTAAGGTGTAACACAAATCAGTACTGCTACCACCAATAACAATAATGATGAAGGAAATAACAAGGGGAAAGAATACAACACCTCAACACCAGCGGACCAATAACTTGCCCCAAGCCCCCCAGCCGAGCGCCGACCAATACCTTGTCCAACCCTGCAGTCCAACTAGCCCTTCTGGGTCACTCTCTGTTACATCCTGGGTGTGACGTGCTGTGGTATGGAATACCTCTTTGGCTAGCTTGGGTCAGGTGTCTTGTCTCTGCTTCCTCCTGGCCTCCCCTCCTCCCTGGCAGAGCATGAGGCTCAGAAAGTCCTTGGTCAGACCAAACATTTGTGTTATCAGCTCTATTCCCAGGCTGAAAAGTCAAAACACAGTGCTGCACCAGCTACTGAGAAGGAGAAAAATGACCGCTACTGCTGAACCCAGGACAAGTACAACCAATATTTAGTACATGGTTAACAGAAATTGGTTATCCTCTACAACCATTCCATACTAGTCAGTAAGTTTGTGATGCAGACGCCTTCCTAAGGCTGGCAGTGCAGTACTAGCCACTTGGAGGAAAATGTACTTCTCTTTTTTACAGCTTAGAAAACAAACTGAAAGTTTCATGAAATCTCAACAGCTTTCACAATGCAGTGTGATATATAATATAGTGTTAATCAAGATTGGAGAATTTAAGAACCTAAGACTTGCAGGATTTCTGTCAAGAAAAAGGGTTGTAATGTGGACAAGACATAAATATCTACAGCCTTTTCAAATGCTCTGCAGTCTGCCACAGAAGTGGCAGATACAATACAGAGATAGTAGGAAACCTGCCAGTGAGGAATTACTGCTGGGGGCCAGGCAGAGACATCTGAAATAGAATTAAATGTTTTGCATCTAGGTCACCTCTTAGTGACTGGAATAGCTAGAGGCTCATAAGGAGAATATAGAAGGGATAAGGAGTGCTCTGAAATTCTCCAAATTTGATTCATATTTTCATGAAGAAACATTAATGGGGCAAGATTCATTTCCCTAACTATAAGCATCTAGTTCTATTTGTGGTGCCTAAGGGTATTGCACCTATTTTCCAACTGCTGCTTCAGAAAGAATCAGTAAATCCTGTGTCATGTATTCCAGCTCTGTGAAGATGTCCTGGGTATCTACTATAAACACATACACTCTTGCATGTAAACCTGGGATCTGGATTCCTGGTTACTAAATTCATAATGAAAGCATGAATTGCAAAAGTCTATTTGACAGATGTGGTCAAAGGTTATTATGTGACATCTATTTGTGAGCTTACATTTTATAATATGCATTCATGGTGTAATTCTATCTTTTAGTGGACAAATATTTATTCTGTAAAATTATTGACTTAATTTGAAATCTGTTTTAGTAGACACAAGAGAGAGATAAAAATTGTTTTCTTAATCTTTCCCATGATTTACTTTATATTTGTTGCATTACCCAAAGTAATGTCACTGCAATCTGAGGCTCTGATGTTGTCCCTTCAATGTTATGGAAATGGTACTGATTTATACCTTTGGAGAATATTGTCTCTAGTGTCTCATTCTGTGTCAGACCCTCACATTCAGATTCTCATACTGTTCATGCAAGTGATGGTCCCAAGGACATCAGTATAAGTAATCAAAGAAAAGGTGAGTTAGGATTAATGTGGCAAAGCAAAAGTCTACGAAGTAGATGTCAGTGTCTGATTAATGACTCCCTTACTAGTCATTGGACAGATAGAGAAAAAGTCTAACCATAATAAGCCTAAAAAAATGTGCTGGGAACAATTGCACTAAAACAGAAAATTATACTCTACATTTGTCTGAGGGGATGAGCTGAAACTGCCTGATTTCTGAGGCGCAGGAGATGAATCTACCCATGACATCCACTTAGATAATTTTTAAGATCTGATAATTGCAGTAATAATGTTTTAAACACGTCAAAATATCTGAGTTTACCTTTTATTTTCTACACCCATAACCACATATACCCTACCTTCCAGAAATGCAGGTCAGTGATTCTGTTAAAGCCTTTGGCAACACTGTCAAAGCTCTACCATTATACTACTTATAAAAAAGGCCCATCATGTAGATCATGTAAGAAATATCTTGTTTTATAGTCCTCATAACTGAAAACCTTGACTCTGCCAGCTGCATGCCTGTCCCATTCCATTTCTCTCTCTCCCTGTGCCTCAGTTGCTTGGAAAGATGGGAAAGGATAGTGGAGACAGGGTGACTTCCCCTTACTCCCTCATTCACAAACATTGCTTTGATGAGACTGGTTAAGGTCACCCCTGCTAGTGCATGGATGAAGGCAACACAGAGGAAGTGTATGGTGTTTTGTTATTTGTGCTGCAGAGCTCGCTTGAATTAAGCTTTAGGGCTTCTGCAAGTTGTAATGTAGCTGACAACAGCCGTGCCCCCTGCACCCTGTCGGCTCACAAGAACCAAAGAGACAAGTGTTGTCCCTACATAAATCTATACACAAATCACCTGTTTGCGTAGACGTATGCAGAATTTGAATGCTTTTCTTCAAAGAAATCCTGCGGTAGGGAGAAAATTCTTCTCTGCCCACTGATTCCTGGAGATAATTCCACCACTTTCTGCCCCACATCCACACATTACAAAGAAAGAGGACACTATTGTGTTTCTCTTTGACAAATGATCCACAATGCAATTTTTTTAAAGATGTGTCAACCAGCCCATGATTTAACACTTTCACTATAAATGATCTACAAAGTCATTCTAACAACTATGACTTTCTGTACAGTGGTGATTTTCAGGTGCTTTCTAAAGATCTACAGATTAGAGTACTCAAAAAGGTTTCAAAATCAGATTCTTATTCATTTTGTCTTCTAAAAGATTACTCAGTTCCAGATGTTCTTTTCCCAGATAAATCAAAGGCAAGGGACCTTGTACTGAACTCTTTTTCCAGATAGAAGGTTTAGATTTGATGCCATTCATGTTCTTGTTCTAAGGTTAAGAAACTGCTAATTTAGAGAATTACTTATATAAACTCCAATCATCTTCTGTTCTTCCAGGGTTCCAAAAATGAATTCATTTCTTTGGCTATCATTTTATAAAAGAAGTAAAGACAGAGTAATGGCAAAAATTACTAGATTTTTTTCAAAGAGGATGCAAAGCTGTTATTCTACTTCAGCAGTGCAAATGGGACTCCTGTTTTAATCTGCAAACACTCCTATAGGCTTACATGTATAAAGCATGACATTTGTAATGGTTTGTGTACATGGCAAAACATTGCTTAGCTAAGGCTCATTAACGAATCTGCTGAATAATACTGTTTCTTCTACTTGTTAACTCAGTGTCTTCCATTCGTTTCCATCAACTTCATTCTTAAATGCCTCTTGCCCAAGCCTTGGGTGTGTCATAGTAACACAAGGACATCCTGCTACTGTAAGAAGTGACTCTGGTATCTAAATCTAGAAAACTGGACATTATGATGGCATCAACAGGTTCTTTGAATATGACTCTTGAGATTTGGTGACCAAAGAGGGATCCGTGGTCATCAGTTTATCCATTTCATAGTTGTATTGGAGAGATACGCATATATATAATTTCTTCTGCTGTGCCCAGACACTAATAACTTTACAGAGTCTCTAAGCAGGTGTCAACCATTGCCTTCTTTTGTTTATATTGCCACATGCACCCTTCCAGTAAAAAAGCCTCATGATGCCCAAAGGGAAAACAACTAAATTATGATTTGATAGTCTAGAACCATAGAACCACAGAACCACAGAATCAAAGAATGGCTTGGGTTGAAAGGGACTTTCAAGAACCATCTACTCCAAACCCTCTGCTATAGGCAGGGACACCTTCTACTAGACCAGGTTGCTCAAAGCACCATCCAACCTGGCCTTGAACACTGCCAGGGATGGGGCACCCACAGCTTCTCTGGGCAACTTGTGCAAGTGCATCACCATCCTCATGGTAAAAAATGTCTTACTTATGTCAAATTCGAATCTATCTTCTTTCACTTTAAGACCGTTGCCTTTTGTCCTGTCACTATATGACTGAGTGAAACATTTCCCAGTATAAGCCCCTTTTACATATTGAAGGGCCGCAGTAAGGCCTCCCTAGAAACTTAATTTCTCAAGGCTGAAAAACTCCAACTCTCAGCATCTCTTCACAGGGAAGATGTTCCAGCCTCTGACTATTTTTGTGGCCTTTCTTTGGACCCACTTTAACACATCCTTGTATGTTTTGTGCCCCTTGTATGTTAAGGGCCCCAGAATTGAGCACAGCACTCCAGAAATGGTCTCAAAAGAGCAGAGTAGAGGGGAAGAATCACCCCTCTTGACCTGCTGGTCATGCTCCTTTTGATGCGGTCCAGCACATAGTTGGCTTTCTGGGCTTGAAACATACACTGCTGGGTCACACCCAGTTTTTCAACCACCAATATCCCTAAGTACTTCTTAGCAGGGCTGCTTCAAATCCCTTCACCTCCCAGCCTATATTGATACTGGGATTGCCCTGACCCAGGTGCAGGACTTTGCAGTTTGCCTTGTTGAGCTTTATAATTTTTGCCATGGACCTACTCCTCAAGCCTGTCAAGGTGCCTCTGGATGACATCCCTTCCCTCTATGAATCAACAAGGAAAATAAAACTTGGAAAAGAAACTTGTACGGCTTTAGTGATCAAAGTGGTCTCCTGCTCAGAATTTCTATAAATTCAAATCAGTGTTCAGGGTGAGTAGCTTGAACCTGAGCAGTTCAGTGGGCAAAAACAGGGAAAATAATGCTTTGCGTAAAGCTGTTTTTGAGGCTGAGGCAGGCTCCCAGATGGGGACCTTTGTAGTTTTAAAGAACATTTTGCCACTGAATTTTTGTTCCTTTCTTGTCTCACAGACAATATAATTCCATTCCAGTCATACACAGCAGACTAACAGAGACAAATGGTTTGCTGTATGACACTTCTGTGCAGTAATCAGAGATACTGCTGGGCTACATTGGATCAGGCTCCTGAAAATAACCCCCGTCTACTTTCCATCCATTAATAAAGATGGGAAATGAAACAAACTGCTTTCTTATGTTCTTTCTTTAGGAGTAACAACTTATTAAATCCTTCTGAAGTAGAATACATTGTCCTTTAAGCTAGGGTCTTGAATACTTCTAATAACATAGGGTTCAGGGATGGAAGCTAATGAATGTCTGAGGAGAGAAGCCAGAGACTGGACTCAAAACATGTAGTGGAGGGGACATTCTGGGTTCAAGCATGATTAAGGGAGCAAAGTTGAAATAGCTGTTTTCAAGGCAATCATTGCAAAGAAATCACCAAAGTTAAAAGAATCAGGGAATATGAAAGTCAAGATGTAATTGGTAGTCTCCATGTGAGATATAGTTGCCCAGATCCACATCCAACACCACCCTCCTGACAACATGAGCTGGCAGAACAGATCACCACCTCTACATTTCTCCTCATTTTAGAACAGGTATGTATTAACCACACTCTTTCTAAAAATCGTGTGAGAGGAGAGAGATGGCAAGAGAAAGGAGGAAGAAGAAACAAAACCACGAACGAGGAATAAGAAAGGAAGAACACTGGAGGCATAAAAAGAGACATAGATTATGTCAAATGAAGAGATAGGAGCAACAGGAATGGAGGATATGGACAAAGAATCATATAATTACAGTGACAGTGAAGGGAGATAAACTAGCAGTAGTATAACAGCAAATAGGATCTGAGACTCACATGCTGGCAAAGGGGCAGTTTGACTTTTTATGTATCACCAATGACCAAACTGCCTACCTGATGCAGAATCAGAACAACTCAAGTTATAATACCCTGTGTATACTAAACCACTGAAGAAACAACAATGAAAGATCTCCTACTGTTCCTGCCCAACAGCAAATACGCAATGAAAAATGGCAAACTGCATGAGCAAAGTTTTATAGATCAAGATGACATTTCTGGTTCTATCTTTCCCAAAATGACATTCTAAAATTGTTACTTTGTTTGTATCTCTGTACTGCTTTCCTGTTCTCCCAGCTCATCCTATCTGGTGCATGAGTATGAAAGCACTTGTTTCAGTGCTTTCCCACCCTCACATTGAAGGTCTTGTGCTCATATCCAATGAAATAATATCCAATGTGAACTTCCTCCAATGCAGTTTTATGTCATTGCCAATGTCCTATCAAAAGACACCAAAGAGAATAGATCAGAGAACAGCATCCTTAGCCGCTTCTCCTAAGTCATGTCCACTTTCATCATGGTCCTTTCACCATGGTCCTTTCACCACCTTTGTTGCCCTTCTCTGGACACATTCTAATATTTTTATATATTTTTTAGACTTATTTTGGAGCCTAAAACTGTGCACAGTGTTCAAAGTGAGGCTGCACTAATACTGATTCTTTTGACTGGATACATATACTGTGCTTAATGCATCTCAGGATACAGCTGGCCCTTTTGTCCATCACAACACATTGTTGACTCATGGAATTTGCCATCAGCCAAAATCTCTAGATGCCTTTCTGCAAGGTTGCACTTGAGCTGCTTGTCTCTCTATCTATATGTACATCCAGGACTACACCACTCCTGGAGTGAGTCTCTTTCATTTGGTACAAAGATATTTACCCTCCTGATTATTGTCCTTCTGCATCCAGTCAGAGAAGATGCAAATCTTTGCTGGTCTTGGCTGTTGAGTTTAATCTAATTTGTATCTACTTGCACCTTCAGACTTAGAAATTCCCAGTTCAAACATGATACAATCCAGACTGAAACAAGATAAATTCATTAAAAAAGTGACATCATTAGAGGTCTCCTTTAATTTAAGGTCTCCTTTAATTAAAGGAGACCATTACAAGTCTCCTTTAATTAATAACTACTAAATTCAATTAATGCCTCTGTACACATGGCCATCCTAGTGTTTCTAAATTTACATTTTCCTCATCTGAGTTTCCATTCTATGAAAGAGTGTGTCGTTTTGGTTTCCTATCCCAGTGTCAGTGCAAAAACCCCTTTTTGCAATATCAGCATTCCCTAGAGGACAGTAATGGATTTTTTATGGTCTTTAATAATAATCTACTTACAAATAAACAGGAACTAAAATAGCTCTGAAACCTAGTGTTAACTTGTTAATTGATTCCAAACTCACAGGGAGCTGAACCAAAGTCCCAAATCTAAGGCCTCATCAAGCTCAGCTAAACAAGTCAGAAACACAAGATTTTCACTGAAAACTTATCTCTAACAGTAGTAGCTAATCAAAAACATCCATTAAAATTAGACTGTGTATGCATATGTGCATGTGAGATGCTTGTTTTATCACAGGTATTTTAACAGCCAAAAGGTTTCTGCCCATATCTTAGAATCATAGAATCATAGAATAGTTAGGGTTGGAAAGGACCTCAAGGTCATCTAGTTCCAGCCCCCCTGCCATAGGCAGGGACTCCTCACACTAAACCATCCCACACAAGGCTTCATCCAACCTGGCCTTGAGCACCGCCAGGGATGGAGCACTCACAACCCGCCTGGGCAACTGATTCCAGTGCCTCACCACCCTAACAGGAAAGAATTTCCTCCTTATATCCAATTTAAACTTCCCCTGTTTAAGTTTGAACCCGTTACCCCTTGTCCTGTTACTACAGTCCCTGATGAAGAGTCCCTTCCCAGCATCCCTATAGGCCCCCTGCAGGTACTGGAAAGCTGCTATGAGGTCCCCACGCAGCCTTCTCTTCTCCAGGCTGAACAGCCCCAACTTCCTCAGCCTGTCTTCATACGGGAGGTGCTCCAGTCCCCTGATCATCCTCGTGGCCTCCTCTGGACTTGTTCCAACAGTTCCATGTCCTTTTTATGTTGAGGACACCAGAACTGCACACAATGCTCCAGGTGAGGTCTCCCAAGAGCAGAGTAGAGGGGCAGGATCACCTCCTTCGCCCTGCTGGTCACGCTCCTTCTGATGCAGCCCAGGATACGGTTGGCTTTCTGGGCTGCGAGCGCACACTGAAGCCGGCTCATGTTAATTTTCTCATCGCCCAGCACCCCCAAGTCCTTCTCTGCAGGGCTGCTCTGAATCTCTTCTTTGCCCAGTCTGTAGCTGTGCCTGGGATTGCTCCAACCCAGGTGTAGGACCTTGCACTTGTCGTGGTTGAACTTCATAAGGTTGGCATCAGCCCACCTCACAAGCATGTCAAGGTCCCTCTGGATGGCATCCCTTCCCTCCAGCATATCAACCGGAGAAGGATAAGGAACATAAAACCCATTGCTACCTTAGACTAATATACTTGGTTTAACTGTGTAGCAGATCAGAGTAATATGTAAGGTCTTCCCCAAGGTTGATATTTCTTGGAGATGCTTTTGCTGCATGTGGCCTTTGACTTTTGTCATCTGCATCTAGTTCAACAAGATACAGAGGCTAAAGCCTGTAGATTTAACTTTTATAGGTCATGGCATTATTTCAAGTCATCTCAGTGTATAGAAAAACATGGAGTCTATTAGTAATGACAAGAGCTTCATCCAAGTTCCACAGTGAAACTCTCAGAACAAAGAACCCATCTCCTCCCAAGACCCAGATCATTCATACATCAGGAAGGACATTTCACAGCTTTTATTTTGAGAATAATATCTTTTTAATGTATGCACCAAATGAACAAAGGAATTAATCAGAAAAACAGCATTTGATTTCCTATGTACCCAAATATTCTAGTTAACCAGTACTATGTCTACAGCACCAAAGGTTGAAGCCCAGTTATTACTTTAATTTCCTCACACCTGAGCAGCTCTTATAAACCTAATTCTTTCTGCTGACAGAATTATCTTGCTAAAAATCTTTTTCAAATAGGTGAAGTGCTTGATATATATCCTTCATTGAAAGGTGTTTCTTAAACAGGAAATTTTCGTACACTCATGCTGACATCCAAAGACATTCTACTTTCTGCCTTGATAATTCAGAGAAAGGGCCTGAAATGTCTCCTGCTGCTGCTAACAACCTTCCTCTGTGATAATTAGCAGAGCTTCTTCCTGAGCAATTTACTGCTTGATGTGAGTAAAAGCATCAGAATCTGTCCTGCATTAGTATCTCCATTTACAAAGTATCTGTCTTCCAAAAAAAAGAACTTCAAAAACCTAAGCCAAGCAATATTGTTAACACAGAGAAGATAATTAAAATAATTGGTAGTTCCTTGGTGCTTGAAGTTCCAAGGTAGGTAGTGAAATAGGACAAGGTACTTGCTTTCTGTTCATGTATTTGTGCACTGTGGTTTCATGGACCTTTGCAAGAATTAATGTGGATCATATCCTTTAGGCCTTACCATGCTGAGAAATTTCTGGAGCTGGCACTGGGACTCCTTTAATGTTTCATAGTTCAGCTGAAGGTGGCATCTATTTCTATGCAGTCAACATAAAACCCAGTGAAAGATTCTAATTACTGAACAATTACTTGTGTGCATCCAGACATATCTACAGTAAGTGCTTTGTAAATCCAGCTTTACAACTCTGTCAGTAAACAAGTATATCAAAGGTTTGAATTTTGCTTTAATAAAAGCTTGCTTGTACTAGGATTCATTCAAAGCAATTGGCAATTTTTACATTTGTACAATGTACTTGAACTCTAACCCTATTTCAGCTCTGCTGCCTGACTTTCAGACCACTCCTTTGGCATACGCTAAGAATCTTATTGTTCAGTTTGCATTTATAATCTTTCTGAGGTAAATCTGAATGCTAGTACAAATGCATATGAAGGCAGCTGTTTGTGAGCAAGTGGTGGGATTGAGCTGTGAATCACAGAAAAGCGGGAAACAAAACAAATACAACAGACCTTTGGCATCTTGATGGTTTACTCTATAATTTGTTTTATTCGCCTATGTGGCAGCGGGACTTTCCTCAGCTGAGGCCAATTAAGGAATAGTTTTCCACAATAACATGAGTATCTTTTTCAATAACATAACAAAGAAACTGGAGAGTTACCTCCATATGGCTATATCTATATGGGTGAAGAAAGCAGCTTCTTAGTTGAAGACTAACTTATAGATTTTGCCAGCTTTGGAGCCTGGAGTACAAACTGGTCATGTTCGCGATAGACAGCATTTGTTCCTGGGTCCTCTCTGTGCTCCATACAAGGGTGCTTAAGACATAATTATTATTCTTGTCATCAAAAAGAGTCCTTTGTATAGGGTATCTAAATAGTAGCAATTCCAACTTCGGCATGTTATGTGATGCTCCATTTAAGTAAGATAATTCCAGGCCATAGATATCTACTTTCTCAGAAAAAGTGAAGATGCTGCTTTGCTTCAGGTGTAGATCAATAACTACATGACCGCTATTAAATGACAGAAAGGAAGTCAATAATATCATGCTCTCACAAACCAGTTAGAGGCAAACTTAAATGCCCAGGCAGGCCATAACACTGTATGGCATTGCTAGGTTTAGAATCATAGAATCATAGAATAGTTAGGGTTGGAAAGGACCTCAAGATCATCTAGTTCCAACCCCCCTGACATAGGCAGGGACACCTCACACTAAACCATCCCACACAAGGCTTCATCCAACCTGGCCTTGAACACTGCCAGGGACGGAGCACTCACAACCTCCCTGGGCAACCCATTCCAGTGCCTCACCACCCTAATAGGAAAGAATTTCCTCCTTACATCCAAACTTCCCCTGTTTAAGTTTGAACCCGTTACCCCTTGTCCTGCCACTACAGTCCCTGATGAAGAGTCCCTCCCCAGCATCCCTATAGGCTCCCTTCAGATACTGGAAGGCTGCTATGAGGTCCCCACGCAGCCTTCTCTTCTCCAGGCTGAACAGCCCCAACTTCCTCAGCCTGTCTTCATACGGGAGGTGCTCCAGTCCCCTGATCATCCTCGTGGCCTCCTCTGGACTTGTTCCAGCAGTTCCATGTCCTTTTTATGTTGAGGACACCAGAACTGCACACAATGCTCCAGGTGAGGTCTCACAAGAGCAGAGTAGAGGGGCAGAATCACCTCTTTTGACCTGTTGGTCACGCTCCTTCTGATGCAGCCCAAGATGCGGTTGGCTTTCTGGGCTGCGAACGCACACTGAAGCCGGCTCATGTTCATTTTCTCATTGACTAGATATTTGAAAGAGAGCCAGTTAATTCTGTAGACTTTTCTTGGGTCTCATCATTGGGGTTTCTGATTATCTAAGTTTCTCCTGTTCCTAATTCTTATCCTATTTACTATTATAGCTATAATATTCTGATGTATTTTCTTATATGAAACATGATTTTCACATATCTGTTTGTTGATTTCAAGGCACAATAGCATTAATTGGTGTAATAACATGAAGATTTATGTGTTCAAGTGAATTGAAGGTTAAGCATTCTGTAATTTGGTTTTCATCTTAATTTTAGACAGAACTAAAACCTCCATGAAAAAAATTATTCCTTTTGGCAGTATTTTTTATGATGGTATAGTGCATAAATCAACTCTGTGATATGCAATGCTGAAATGTATATAAACCTAAGATAGAGAAGACCCAGGTCTTTCAGTTCCAGAAATATCTAGGGTAGAAAGTATATGCTCTGAATCAGCATCTGAAAACCCTGGCCTTATAGGTTTCGGATTTTTCTTACATTAAAGAACCAGACATTTTTATCTGGAATTACTCAGCTGAGCATACATTCATTTTCACAGGAAAATGAATTTGGTTTGAGGATTATTACAGTGTGAAAAGATAAAAAGGAATTAAAATTACAAAATTTCTTATAAGAAGCAACTCTACCTTTTGGTCAGCTTGTCTCTTTTTTTCTCTGACAGTGAGAGGGATACAGGGCAGAAACATAAAAAATGATGCAATCTGAAAGAAAACATCATTTTTTCTAGCTACCCCAAAAGCCATTGGCCAGATTTACCGCACGGTCTGGCATAATCCAGGATGAGAGCCCAGATATGGAAATTCTGCCAACTGTGGAGGAGGCAAAATGATGTTGTACTTTGCAAGATCTTCAGCCAGTCAGTGAAAAACTTGGTGCTTGAAAATGAATGGGTGTCCAGAAAATGTGCTAATTCATGACGATTTACTAGGAAAGGCTCTTGAATTTAGGATGAGGCTTTAATGTCTCTCAGGATGCTTCTGGGAGTTGCTTTCATTAAATTTTTAACAGAAATTTGGCTGAAACAGTGCTTATATTGTTACCATATTGCTGTCTCTTACTTGCAGGGCTCTTGGTATGTCTGTACCATTCAGTCTTTGGAAAAAGCAGGCTTTCTTGCTTTGTGACGAAAGTCACTGAGGAAGGAGCTGTTTGCTACAAGCAATAAATGTTAGGTTTCTGTTATAACCTTTACAGAGAAGAAACACATTCTTTTGAAGTATAATTTCAAAGATTTTTCAAATAGTTTCTTTAAATCCCGAGAAAAATATGTTTTCTGTGCTGTATTTCAACATCACTTTTGCATTGCAGTCAAAAGAGGGCGTTGTATTATTCACTCCTTGTAAAGAGTAAAGATAAAATTGCTCTTCATGGCACTAGTACAACGCTGGAATGGAAGCATCTGTGCATTTATGAAGCCATATAACCAAAAACATAATTTGGACTATGATGTTCCATGTGCTTTGGAATAAGAGCGATTATATAAATGTAAATGGTTGTTGCTGTTATTAGCATTGGCAGTGCCAGTGTGACTACAAGAAAAAGCAACAAAGTAGCTTATGTATCCAAGCAGTTTTCTAGTGGTTATTTCTTTTGCATCTATAGTTTTGTATGATTTTTTAATGAAATATCAAAGTCTTAATTCTGATGCCCACTCTCATACTATTGATTGTATTATGATGGTCTGGAATAAAGCCTACAATTATTTCAAGTAGAAAAATGGAAAGAAAGACAGTTCTCTTTAAAACAAATACAGTTGCTACTGTAGGGCAATTGTTTCTGGTGTTTCAAATGGTTTGCCTCTCTTTTTTTCCCTTTTTCCTTTCCCTTTCCTTTCCCTTTCCCTTTCCCTTTCCCTTTGCCATTTCCTTTCCTACAAAAGACCTACAGAAAGCCAAAATTGACCAAGAGAAACCTAAAATATGTCACACTTTGCTTCAGTTCAGTGATCTTTAATTACATAAGTATTATTCTATCCAGTATGAATAGCCAACACACAGCATTTCAATATTTAAGGAACTGATGAGTAACCTATGAGGTGCTGCAAGAAAAGGCCAAGATGGCATGTGGAAGGAACTGATTTGATTCTGTCAGAAACCAACTGCACTCCCTCAGCTCACTGCAGGTCAAAAGAGTATATTAAAGGGAAGGACTGACTGTAACTTAGATTCTGATGGTTTCATAAGGAATTTCTGTACAGTCAGCATAAGCTCACATTTTGTTGGGTCTGGATTGGGTCATGACTTTCCCAGCAAGAAAATTCATCAGAGCTGGATTTGAGTTTCGTGAAGCGTATGTCAGAGTTCATTATCTTCTCTTAAAACTGTCACTGGGGTTTTTGGCTGCCACTAAGGTAAAATCATCATATCTTTAAAACCTCTCTTCATGTATAGTGATGGCACAGACAGGAATCTAGTGAGGATCTAATGAGATACTATATCAGCAAACTGGCAGGAAAAAGCTACCCTAGATTTTGAAAACTGTTGAATACTTTCTTGTATCTCTAAATCTTCTAATCCTTTCAAAATAATGCCCTGAGGTAAGTGCTTGTAAGTAAAAGATAGTGTTTTCAAAAAGTTTCTATTTAGAGTGGGATTGTCTCACTTTATTTAAACTGCTTAAAAGTTATCTGCAATATTAATGCAGAGGGGTGAATCACCCACTCAAAAGACACACATTTAAGCCCATATGTCCTAAGTGCAACTCATCTACCTACGCAACTGTAGAGACTGAACGACCACATTATACAAGACAGTCAACATATAGGCATAGTGGTATAAATCCTACCCTTAGGCTCTGCTGTCTACAGAGATCACACACAGATGTCACTTAAATTATAGAGTAGGGGTTTGAAGAGAACAGACTAGTGCATTATAATTTGACTTTTTAACAAACTCAAATCTCTTGAATAAAAGGGACATGGAACAGGAAGATTTTGATCCTGAGGAATTAGACTAATCTGTTTTAGTAAATTGATGATTAATTCTATATGTCAGTACATATGTACAGCATAGCAAATAGTTGAGTCAGTGTCGATAGTATGGTATAGAAGGAGAGGACACTGGAAGAGAGAAATTAATTATTTCATAACAGCAAGAGACAGGGCAAGATTTATGAATAGGAGGAGGTTTTTCATACAGCAACTGAAATCAGTACAAAACTTTCATATAACTTTGCAGTTGGATGTTTGAACATTGTGAGAAAAAGTTTCAGGGTGAAAGAGAAGAAAGAACCTCATTAATTTTTAATCTTTGACAAAGTTGTCAGTGAAAGGGATTATGGATTCATACTAATTATAATTTGTTAAATGTAAAACAAATCCATTTATTTAGACTTCTTAATTCCCTTCTGGATAATTTAACAATTTGGATGATTGGATTTAGCTGGATGATTGCAAGGGAAGATCTTGGCTCTGAACACTTTTAAAAATGCCAGGCATTCTACATTTAATATTCTGGCTTTCCTATCTCTAGTTACTGGTCTTAGTGGTCAACACATATGCTTTATATTTGCAGTCTTACGTATCATATAGGCTCATGTCTAAAAACAATCAAATATCTATCTTTAATAGGCCTCTATTTTATGCCTTCATTATTCTTATATTCCTTTTTTTTTTTTTTTTTTGGCTGCTGATGTGAAATTGTCATGGTTTAAACCCAACCACAAACCTCGTTCACTCACTCCCCACCTTCTTGCCCTCCCCCTACTCCCGGAGGGACAGAGAGGAGAATCGAAAAGAATGCAAATCCCACAGGTTGAGATAAGAACAGTTTAGTAACTAAGGTATAACACAAATCACTACTGCTACCACCAATGATAATAATGATAAAGGAAATAACAAGGGGAAAGAATACAACACCTCAACACCATCCGACAAATGACTCGCCCCACTCTCCCCAGCCGAGCACCGACCGATACCTTGTCCAACCCTGCAGTCCAACTAGCCCTTCTGGGTCACTCTCCATTACATCCTGGGTGTGACGTGCTGTGGTATGGAATACCTCTTTGGCTAGTTTAGGTCGGGTGTCCTGTCTCTGCTTCCTCACAGCTTCCCCTCCTCCCTGGCAGTGCGTGAGGCTCAGAAAGTCCTTGCTCAGACCAAACATTTGAGTAGCAACTAAAAACATTGGCATTATCATCACTGTTCCCAGGCCAAAAAATCAAAACACAGCATTGCACTAGCTACTAAGAAGGAGAAAAATGACTGCTACTGCTGAACCCAGGACAGAAATTGTACTAGAAACAATCTTTATAGAAAACACAAACCCAGAGATTAATGCCTGAGTAATAACACAGGGACCTATGCAGACAAGTTTCACTTTCTATGTTTCTATATGGCCGAATTAATAGTTCTTCACATTATTTCAAAATAAGCTGAAAATATTCTTTTTGTTTCCAAAGAATTTTCATCCATTCACATCAATTACACTTCAGTTCTGCAAAGCACTTAAGCACCTGAAAAAGTTAATGGCAGTGAAAAGTGTCACCAAATACTTCCTGCAATCATCTTTTCCAATCTTATTGTAGTGTTCAATTGTTTCTATATTTTTGCTGATGTATTAAGAGGCCATCTAATTTAACCATAACTTGTTATTACTTACATTTATTTTTGTCCTGCTTCATTTTATCTAATTTTGAATCTCCTAAATGCCAAGGTTTCGTCGTCTTGTCTCTATACTGGAAGACTATCTGAGGTTGCAGAAAAGGACACATGCTCATAGTTAGGCAATGTGTCAGTGCAAGGAAAGTGGGCAGATGAGTTTGAGTATGACGTGTCTATATAAAGATGAACTTGAGTATGGTGGTTCTGAGTATACAACAAGATATGTTTTTGTAGGGAAAGGCAATCATATCCAGTAGCAATGCCAAATGTGGCTCAGTAGGAATGATACCATCCACTGTTGGATTTTGAGCACTGAAGGAGAGAAACTTTAGAAGACCCAAATGTTAATTAGATAATTATATGCTGTTGACTTTAAATCATTGCACCTGCTAAAGGCAAACCTGTCAACATCAAAAGGATACTATAAAATATGATGGTGTTACTATTATGGGTCTAGTTTGCAGTTTAACTACTGAGTCAGATTATTCACATGCACTGTGAAGCCTGTCCACTTCTGCTTGAGTCCTTCCTTGTAAAAGATCCTTTCTTCTTCAAATATTTTCATATATTTGAACTCTTGAGCAGCCTAAATTGCTGCTCTTGTCCTTGTATTGCTTGACAGAATGCATTAATTTTCGCATGCTGTGATAGAAACAGCAGAATAAGGGTTACTGGCTTCTGTCCTTTAAGCATTTGTGAGTGCTATTCATTCTCCATAAAAGTAATGAGTTCATATGTCTGGTTCTCATGGGATATTTCAGATGCATGTAAAACTGTGACCATCCTCCAGTTCTGAAATCAAAACCTCTAAAACTGTGCTGGAAATGTACTTGAGTAAGCTTTTACTGTGGTCTCTGGCTTGCTCCTGCTGAGTTGTTAAAAAGCAATTTAGAAGACATAGAAATGCAAGTGTTCATGGCAAGCCTGTGACTCACTGCTCAGCAGCCTTACTAAATAACTAAGATAAACATAGGACTGGGAGAGTCTTCCTGACTCACTAAGACCAGTTCCCTGGTGACATGGGTACCACAGGACATAATCCATTTCATAAACTGCTCAGTTTTTCTCTGAAAGATAATTGGGGTTTGGAAGCTTGGGTTTTGCTGTCACTGCTTTGATGTGGAACAGCTGTGTAAGAATATGTTCAGACAGGAGAGCCCTGCACTGGACACAGCACTCCAGTTACCTGCTGAGTAGAGGAGAAGGGTCACCTCCCTCAATTCGCTGGCAATGCTCTTCTTAATGTCATTCAGGATGTTGTTGACCTTCTTTGCCCAAAGACCCATTGCTGGGTATAGTTCTTCCTAAGAAACATTTCTTCCTTTTCAGATTTAGTGACATTGTATTTACTATGACATACTGTATTTACTGAGGGGAAATATCTTTCTTCCTTCAATGTGCTCGCAACAAGCTTTCACTCTCACAGGTTTATGAAATGGTCTTTTATTTCCTCAAACCATGCTATAGTACTTTAGCATGCATGTTCAAGTTGTACTGTATTTTTATAAACACAGAAGACACCATAGACCCTTCCAGATGAGACTGTAAGGGTGACTACAGTGGATCAGAAAAAAAGATTCTTATCTATCTATCCAAGTATTCCTTTCAGCTGTACCTTCGACAGGTTCTACATGTAGGAGAAGTACTTCCTGATCCCTGCTGGAAACGCTGTCAGCACATTTTAAGATGAGCAAAGCACAGTCATAGAACATATATGTGGCTGTCCCATCTTGACAGTGTTCAAGGCCAGGTTGGATGGGGCTTGGTGAAACCTGGTCTAGTGGAAGACACCCCTGCCTGTTGTGTTGGGGTTGGAACTGGATTAGCTCTAACATCCCTTCCAACCCAAACTATTCTATGAATCTATGATTTTATGATTAATTACAATATGCTTGTGTTTTCTTTATGATATTTCTTACTGCTTACAATGCTTACAGTGAAAGTCTTTCCATTGAGGGCAAAGAGTGGAAACTTTCACCTTGGTCAAATGATCTAAAAATTAAGTGATGTGGTGATGCACACTTTTGAACATTGTAGCATGATATTTTCCTGTTTGAATTATGACAGCTTTCTTTGTCTTCTCATTCAATTTTCTGTTTCTTCTTTCTTTTGGCAAGGTTTCTCCATATTGGCGTATCAGCAACTTCCATTAGTGCTCTTTTTGTGCCATGTGCCTTTGTAAAAATAGTAAACTTGGACCCAAGACACATCCTTACCTTTCCTCTACTGCAGTATTTTCTCTTTCAGCAACAGTAGTCATGAAATCTTGAGCTTTTTTTGATTTTTCAAAATGTTTACTCTTCATTGCATTTTACCTAACATTTTCTCTTACTGGAAGTACACCAGCTGCCTTACAGAAATTCAGGTGATGGATGGAATGCAATCACTTCTATTGGAAATTTATTTGCTTTCACAAAGAAAGTTACAAGGTAATTCCTGTGCAATCTAACTGTGATGAGTATGTTGCATTTTGTTTAATTTTATTCCATATTTTTTTTATCTCTGTGTAGTTTGGAGCAAAATTTACAAGTCTTTCATTATGTGTAAGTCATCCCCATTAAATACGGCCTTTCATTTACTAAGAAGCCTTAATACTACCCTCACAACATCATTTACCAATTTCAGCAATGTTCTGGGATGGAAAACTGCTAGTTTGTGTCATACCTGGCTACACCTCAATCCAGCTGGAAGAGCAAGCCTGTACAGGGGTAATGAGAACAGTGTACTTCAAGTCCTCTCTAATCTCTGCTTTCAGCTGGTCCATATGACTGCTTTATGCAAACTCAAAGAAGCCTTTTTTGGCATGTCCAGCTGTTTCTTTATCTATTAAGCATAACCATGTACGGTTTCATTACATTCTGACCACTTAGGAGTCCAGAAGCTTTCAGACTAACAATCGGTGTAGTCCAGACAAGAGAATCTAGTCCTGAGGTAGTGTTAAAGACAACTTTTAATACAAGATTAAGATACAGCTTTAGTTTTACTAGCGCTTCAAGCAGTTGAATACCATTTCCATACCCATGTCTCCTTTTTCTCACGTGGTAACATCACCCTTACTGAAAAATGAGAGTAAAGTATTTATTCAGCTTTTGCACCATATCTAGGTTATCTATCATAGCTAGGTTATTCTTTTTCTCCTAAGTGCTACTTTTTTTGATTGATAGAGAATTTTTGGAAATTTACTGTTAGATTGGAAGCCAGTAATATTTTCTATGGCTTGGCATTACCTACAGAAATTGGATTCATTTGTAATTTCAATCACTGCATAGCACTGAATGATAGTCTCTGGGTATTGGCAGCTCAAGTTCAGTTTATAATAAAGAAGACAGGAAGGCATCCGTGATGTCTTACATATCTCCATAACACAATGCAATGTTGGGCAGATGCTAGCCTGGCTCCCAAAACCACTTCTGTGAAATCACATGCTGCTGCTACTGAGTTAAGAAGCCCTGTTCCCTTTAAGAAGGAATGGCTAGTTGTGACCCATAGCCAAACTGATTTTGGCTGCAGAAAAGGATCAGTTGCAGATGGTTTGAGGTAATATTCAATGACTTTAATGTGCTGTCTGACAAAACTAGCTGTTTTCATTTGTAGCAGTATAAAAAAGCGTGATCTACACTTACATATAAAAAACGGTTTGCTGCTGTTGGTTTTGCTGCTTTTAGTAAAGTTTAAAGATTGTATGATTGTTAATTATGGTCAATCTTACCTGGCTTTAGGCAAATTGTGGTTTCTTCAGGGAGAATTGAAAAAAGAAAAGAAACTTCCACTTTTGCCTCAGGCTAAAGATTTTCTTTGTGTGAAAGTTACTAAAGCTTTAATAAAAATACATCTCAACATTCTGAAAACTTCTACTAAATAAATCCAAATTTCACTTTCCCCTGACAAAGGGGTATATAAAAATGGAGAAGTCTAATGAAAGCTCACTCCTCCCTGACTGTGAGGTAAAAGCCACTCCTCCTAAGTGTAAGCTCATCTTTTGCCGTGTGTTTAAACATCTGAGTTGTTGCTTTTCCCATTTAATTTCTTCAGGAAAATTTATGGCTTATTGTATTTCACCTGGTGTAGGTGGATATTAATCATTATTTAAATTTAAATGATATAAAAGCAACATCTGTTACTTAGTAACACAACTGTATGATTATATTCTGAGGTAGTTAACTGTTTTCATAAGCCTCTTAGAGCAAATTACATAGCTCATTAGTCTTAGAGTCACCTGCACCCCACATAGACTCTTTGCTAGTGCAAATTATGCACATAAATTGCTTTGGGGGCAAGTTTGCCCTAAGTTATGCCTGCTGGGGCTGACATGACTAGAAAAGGCCTGGTACCCGCTTGAACTGCTGATTCATGACACATCACAGCTAGATTTAGGATGCATCTGTACCTTGCAATACTACAGTTGCTATTGACAGAGATTCAGACAGGACTACCTGAAACATTTAGCCGTATAAGGAAACAGAGAGGTTGAGGAAGAAATAGCTAAGTAATGAGAAGATGGTGGAAATCCATATGACATTTAAGACGTGTGAAAATATACTTACCCATAGAAATGCAGTCATCTGATATTAAAGGACCAAGAAACCTAGAGGGCTCCCTGGAGTAACATAATGCCAAGAACTTGGGGAAAGAGGGGACAAACAAGATAGACAAACTGATAATTAAACAAGATATTGGGTCAGGTTCCCAGCTTCTTTAAGAAAGCTTACCTTCCTGGACATGCAACTGAGCATGGATGGCATCCCTACATGATTTGCAGCATTTCAGGTTGAGCCACTTGTTTCTTTGTTGCAGCTAATGCAACTGATGACCCTGGCTACATGAAGATCAAGTGTCTCATGCATGAAGTGCATCACACACCCCCAAACCATTGCATAGCTGACTTTTGCACTGTCGGTGTAACAGAAGGGTGTGTAAAATGAAACAAGACCTGACTTGAGGTGAGAATGAAGGAATTTGTACCATTGCAGATCAAGGGTGGATATTGCATCCTGAAAGAAGTTGTAAGTAGGAAGAGAATTTCCATTTTTGTGACCTGATGATTTATCTATGATCTATAAGCTGTCATAACTTCTTTATCTTCTTCCATTCAAACCCATTTAACATAAATGCTCCATGTGACACAATTGAGAGTCGCTGAAGTACCTGCAACAACAGAAACTGCACGTGGAAAACCATTCTGGGCCATAACCAAACACAAGGGCTTCCTACCACCCTCGAAAGATACTTTACTGAAGAACAAGTGGCTGAGCATATTTTTATTGTAAAATATTTGGAATAAACAAGTCTATTAAAAAACCCCCAAACAAACAGGAAAGGGCTGGACATAGCTAGCCTGTGATTAGACACTGAACAGACGGTTTCTGACTGGCATGTCTTGGAAAGCTATCAGACTTGCCACCTGGCTGTAGCTGTTTAATTTGTTTGTTTATTAATTAATGCTATGCTGTTCTTTTAATGCACATATTTTAGAAATGTATAATAAAATCTCATGAAGACATTTGGCACTGTTTACAAAATGACTACTACACTGTCTCAACAAAATGAAAGGCTCTGTTAACCTGCGGCTATAGCACCGCCTGTCTGGACCGCCTGTGCATGAGAACAGATTAGGCAGGCAGAACCAGATGCTGAGATTCACCTCCCCTAGTTGAACATGGTGATGGAAAATGGACACTTGGATAGGTGCCTTGCCAACAAGCTAAAGATTTCAGTAATCTGCTTAAAAAACCCCTCAAACTCAGCTTGAGGATCTCTCAGATCCTATCTGCAATTAAAATTAAGCATATGCTTAACATTTTTCAAGGTCTGTGTTTAGATTTAAAAAATGGAGATGAGTGTCAAAAATTTGGTTTAAATCATGTAAATGTTTAGAAATAAGTAACTGAACATATTCAAAATACCACACGCAATTTACCAAGCCCAAACATACACACAAGCTTTTGCAAAAAATAATTGTCACATGCATGAAATACTTTCTAATATCTTCTCGAACTATGGATGGAAGAGTAAAAAAGCAGAGCAAGTGTTATATGCAAATAGTCATATCAGTCAAGATGTTTTGGAAAATAAATTCCATAGATAGCCACGCATGATGGCTACTATCCCTCATGACTATTTCCTCAGGCATTTTACTGGCAAACAAACATATATAAACTTTTTTATGCTTGCTTCATGGAAAACGAAGCTCACTTTTTTGGATTAAAGCCACTGACAAGTATACAGCCATGAAGAAATGTATTTATTCAATAGAATCTGAATTCTACACTCCTCCTGATACTCTAGGCAAATTAATGCCCCTGCTGTTCATACTGATCAAATATCTAGCCTTAGATTCAGTCCCCAAACACATGATAAACAGATCTACCATGGAAAATTGCAAAATGTAATTAAAAAAACACCCATTACTAGAGTGGGTGATAACTCTGTTATATGAACTTCCTCCTGTGTTCTTTTTCTACTTTACACTATGCTTTGAGCATTCCTACGTACTTGGGACCACGCACATTTTATTTTAGCATATGTTTTAAATAACATTCAAGAAAAAGAAAGCTCTGAATTTATCTCTTTAATCATGAAGCTGGCACTGTTCTTCTATCAAATAGTGTTATGTTGAAGTAAGCTTTACTACTGCTTTGCTGATTATTGCAAATTGATGGGTCCTTTTCGGGGAGAGAGGAAAAGAAAGATTTTCAAAACCATAAGGGTGATGTTAACTTTTAAATCATAGAATCACAGAATTGTTTGGATTGGAAGGGACCTTAAAGACCATGTAATTCCACCCTCCCTGCCATGGGCAGGAACACCTTTCCACTAGATCGGGTTGCTCAAAGCCTCATCCAACCTGGCCTTAAACACTTCCAGGGAGGGTGCAAATCACCTATAAGTTGTTTAGCCAAATCTTACAAACTAGAGTTTGATCCAGTTGCCTATATAGGCTAGGCTAACAGACATAAAACAGGACTTAAAGGATATCCATACTCTTTTGCAGTGGCAGATAGGGGCCAGGCAGAGTAAGATGCAACATCTAGAACTGACCTCTTGGATTCCTTCTGTAAGAGGTTGAAAGACAGAATAAATCTATTTTAGAAAGGATAAATTGCCCTCTAAATATGTCTATCTCTTTCCATTTACCGTAGAGCAAAACTAGAGCAAAACTAATTTACCAGTTTGGTTCGGATATCTGACAAAAACCATCCATAGACATCCATGGCTAAAACTAAGTCAGGTGAGTCCAGTCCCAACTCAGGGCTATTAAAGACTTTTTCTAAGGATCAGAGATTTATGTTTTCACCAAAGTAAAACAGTTCTAGTCTACATAACATACGCAATATTGATTCAATGTCTTGACTAAACCCTGTCTGCCTGTTCTGTAAGTCATATATATATAGCATAACCTTGAATTCTTATGTCTTTACTACAGCTTCAGTCAAAGAATTGAGCCAGCCAGCTCCTACAGATAACTTTTGTCTCAAACTGCATTTTGTTAGTACTTACAGAGATAAGGTTTGGTAATGCAGATTTTAAACCTGAACATATACTAAGTAGCCACAAGTTTGAAATCATTCAACTTCAAGGTCACAGACATACTTACACTTCCCAATTTCTTTATGTAAAATTTCCACAAAATACAACACACTATTTTTGTTCATATCAGCATTAAGCAATAATGAAACACAACGGGCAAGATCGTGATAAGCCATTTACAGCTGCCTCTGATTCCTGTTGAAATCTCATATAAAATGACAGCAACTAAAAAGGTAACTGGTGTCACCACTTTTCTACATTGGTACTTAAGTAAAGAGCTGCATATGAGCTGCAAAACATTCCACTGGCATCAAACAAGATGTGTTATTGGTTCACCATAAATACAAACAGCGCGTCTTAAAAGTAATAGCTTTGCCTGGACCTGTTTCAAGTCCTGATGATGGTTTCAAACTCAAATTTCTACAAAATTCATGTGATGAGAGGTCTCTTGGAATTGTTAGTTTCAGCAGTATGCAACTAATACTCTTGTGCAGGCACAAGTGGAAACTATATTCCAAAGCACATCTCCTTTTGGTTTTGGGTTAACAGTTCTATGATTCTATGACAGTCTTGGCATAGAGCATAGGTATTACTGCTCAGAACTAATTAAGATTCTAGGAAGCATTCATGATTACTTGTTTTCTAGCAGTTATAAGAGAAAAATGGTTTTATTTTATTTTTAAGTAGCCTTTGATGGTGAATTTTAAAGCCTTGTACTAGAAGGATGAATGGCTCAGGGGAGTTAAGGAAGCTTACAATTCCTTCTAAGGAATTCTTTTTTCCAAGTAGAAGCACAGCTGATGATCCTGTTCATTATCACAGTAGTTGTCTTTGTTCCTTAGCATCATCTCTTCTGTACCTTTTCTGTTTCATTTTTCCTCTCCATTCAGTTTGATTGTTTACTTCCTTCTCAGTATATCAGTTTTTACCTCTGTCTTCTAATATATATTATTATACTGTGCCTTCTTTTGTTTGTAGATGCAATTTTTTTCTAGCTCTTATCCATTAATTCAACTTTTTTCTTAATAATTTATTTATCCTTAAATTTTGGAAGACGTTATCCGTCATTATTCAGAGAATGAGTAAGAGCAACTTAATTTGCCTATATACTTGCATGTAACATCTGATATCCCCTTTAAGCCTCTCTTTGTTTTTTTTCCAAGGCTTTTGAGAACAGAAATAAAATTTATATGCTGTTCAAATAAATTTATATGTATATTAGCTTTATTTACTTTAGCTGAATTCACACTTTAATGTTGCACATCATCTATAGTAGTAATAGGAATTTTGTTTTCTTGCTAGCTATACTTACTAGCTTACTGAGGAACATTTTGCAAGTGGTTGTAAATCCATTGTCATAATTAATTCTAGGATGAAGGACAAAACTCCAAATCTGACATTTCGTTCAAATCAAAGAAGGCCAAAATTGTTTGATTGGACATTTTCAAGGGGGGAGAAAAAAAAAAAGCCTTTGGGCTCTTTTACAGTTAGAGAAAATGTCACATATATAATAAATCTTAAATGTTATTTTATTTATTATTAATTTTAAACGTACAAATGCCTTCTGAGTAAATCCATCGGTGTAAAAGACAACTGGTTTACTTTTAGAATTTGTACACTGAAGAGACATTTAGTATGAATAAAAAAGAACAGGTTTCTTTGGAGGATATGCAAAGCCTAGACCTGGTTTTAAACATTACCATGGACTTTCCACATGAGCAACAATTTCCACTTGAGGAATAAGTGACTTTGGTAATAGTTATGCAGATGGATGTGGGCTCCTTTTTCTATTTGTGAAGTTTTTTGAATATAGTCCAGGTTCAGACCATTAGGATGGCACTGAACTTGTGTGAATACACCCTTCCGTGGAGATCATCTTCATGTAAACCATCATTGGGGATTTACCCATATGGTGCATACAGCCTGTGACTATATTTGAAACAATGAAATTAGTAATTAGGCAATATAATTTTCAGCTATTAAGGAAGTAAAGTCCAACAGGGCACAGTTTTCCCTTATTAAAGGTATTAGAAACTCTGAAGGTTATTGAAAACATCCAGTCTCAGAGTCTAACATTAGCTGATTAAGCTAATTGGCTGGTTTCCCTTTATAGACAACAGAGGGGATGACTTATAGCAGGCACCTTAGATTTCCAACCCAAATGTTGAATAAACATCATGGGTGCTACCTACTGTATCTTCCATACTTATAGCCTTATACTGATCTTGAAAGTCTACTCAGGGATCATCATTTTTTTCTCCCAGAGAGGCCTGTGAATAGGACTGGATGGAAATCCCATTTTTATCTTGGGTAAAAGCATACTCACACTGTAGTAATTTCAGTCAATGAACCCATGTACCCCAGACAGAGGATGAGATGGCACTTAGCCACCTGAAGCCCAGGGCTGCAGTATCTCAGCAGTCTCAGGACACAACACATCAGACATGATCTCCCACATGAAAACACCTGGGACACCTGAAAAATGCTTGCAGATTCAAGGAATGGGAGACCATGGCACAAAAAAAAAATCCAATATGCATATAATCCATCAGCTTTTCCCTTCCTGCTAGCATTTTAATGCCCCTGCAAAATAGACAGTCAGCCAAGAGTTTTGGTTCAGAGCAAGCACAATTCATTTCCCTTAAAATGATACATCATTTTTGCATAAAGCACTTGGGTATTTTTAACCTAGTGACTCTCCTTCATTGTGCTTTTCAGCCTCCTTGAAGCTTCTCTGTGCTGTGAGCTCCTTGGCGTGCCAGCAACTCAGCTGCCATAACAAAATGCACAATTTTAAAGAGCTTGTTTTTAAATTGGTGTCATCATGAGATATTCATCTGTGAAGTGCTTATTTATCATCTGACATATATTTCCATGATAATTCTCAATTACTTTACTTATTGTTCTTACAGGACAGCAAAGTCATCAGAGAAATGATGCACATAAATACAAAGTCAAACTGTCAAAAGTGAGAAAAAGTACATAACAAATATATGCCTTGAGTATCCAAGAATACCACTGTTTCTAGGATTTCAGGAAGGAAAAAAAAATCACTTTTACAATGTCAGAGCAAAAGATCTGGTTATTCCAACAAAACTTGTCCAATAGGTTTCACAGTCCAGGGTCTTTTTGAATGTGGAATTTCCTGTCTCATCAGAACTTGAAAATGCCCCCACTTTCCAATCAGAAGACAAGTTGAATTTTATTGTCATAGAATCACAGAATCAGCTAGATTGGAAAAGACCTTTAAGATCATCAAGTCCAACCATTAACATTGCACTGCCAAGTCCACCACTAAACCATGTCCCTGTAGACCACATCTTCTAAATACCCCCAGGAATGGTGACTCAACTGCCTCCTCCCTTGGAAGCCTGTTCCAATGTATGACAACTGGTTTTGTAAAGAAATTTTTCCTAATATGTAATACAAACCTTCCCTGATTCAGCTTGAGGCTGTTACCACTTGTCCTATCACTTGTCACTTGGGAGAAGAGACAGACCCCCACTTCACTACAACCTCCTTTCAGGCAGCTGTAGAGAGTGATAAGGTTCCCCCAGAGCCTTTTCTTCTCCAGAGTAAACAAACCAAGTTCCCTCAGCCATTCCTCATCACACTTGTGCTCCAGACACTTCATCAGCTTTGTTGCCCTCCGTTGAACACACTGCAGCACCTCAGTGTCTCTTTTGTAGTGAGGGGCCCAGAACTGAACACAGGACTCAAGGTGCAGCCTCACCAGTGCCCAGTACAGAGGGACAATCACTTCCCTAGTCCTGCTGGCCACACTATTGCTGATACAAGCAAGGATGCTGTTGGCCTTCTTGGCCACCTGGGTACAAGCTGCTCATGTTCAGCTCCTGTTGACCAACAGCTTTGAGTCCTTTTCTGCTGAGCAGCTTTCCAACCACTCTTTCCCAAGCCTGTAGGTTGGCATGGGTTGGTTATGACCCAAATGAAGGACCTGGCACTGAGACTTGTCAAATGTCATACCTTTGGCTACAGCCCATGGATCCAGCCTGTCCAGATCCCTCTGCAGAGCCCTCCTACCCTCCAGCAGATCAACACTCCTACCCAACTTACTATAATGCGCAAATTTACAGAGCGTGCACTTGATCCCCTCATCTAGACCATTGATAAAGATATGAAACAGAACTGAACCCAGTACTGAGCCCTGGGAGACACCACTTGTGACTGGCTGCCAGCTGGATTAAACTCCATTCATCACCACTCTTTGGATCTGGCCATCTAGCCATTTTTTTTACCCAGCTAAGAATCCTCCCATCAAAGCCATGAGTTCAAAATAGTAACTTAGTGTTCAGCACTGACAGAGCTATCTAATCTCAACACATTTTTTTAGAACACTGAAATTGAAACGCGAATTAATGAATGACAAATTCCTCTTACACAGGCTGTTATAATCTGGCACGGGACTCTAATGCATAGGTAATTGATTAGTCTTTCTAACCTAACATGTCATATAGGAAAAGCAAGCTATACATAGATGGTGTAAAATCTGTGATTATCATCTCATAAACAAGAATTTTTAATTTCAGAAAAACAGTTTTGGGTGAAGAGCAAGGCAAATATAGCAAAATCAGATTTACATTGTTTTCACATCATTTAAGGTAAAGACAATTCAAAGTTCCAGAGAAGTTTTTCTAATCAGTATTAACCCAAACACAGAACTTGTTTTAAATGCAGACAAAAAGCCTTTATTAAGATACTTGTTTCCATTCAACTGATTTTTTTCAATAACCATATCCATTAAGATACAAAATTCAATTTAGAAACTGATTTAGTATATCTTAATTAAATACCAAAGAGCGTTGTAGCATTTTTTTCTAAGATACAATAACAAGATAGACAATTAAGATGTTAATTCTGAAATAAAAGGCAAATTGTGTCTACGATTTGCATAATATCTCTGAGTTTTGGAATTACTTATGTGAGGAATGGCTGAGAACAGTCTCTGATTTAAATGACTGATTCACCTGTTTTGTCCTGAATGCTCAAAATCTCCATGTCTTTCTTTAAGCATGTGAAAGAGGATTCACTTGTAAAAAGCTCAGACAGGGAATAAATGGACTAAAATACTTTAATGCCTGAAACCAATAGTTCTGAAACTACTTAATTAGGAACTGAGAGTATAATCTATTATTAATATTAATTTAGTATGTAAGATTCATAGATGCAACCGTAGAATCATAGAATAGTTGGAATAGTTTCCATAGTGTTGGAAAGGACCTTCAGATCATCTAGTTCCAACCCCCCTGCTATGAGCAGGGACACCTCACACTAGACCATGTCACTCAAGGCTCTGTCCAGCCTGGCCTTGAACATCGCCAGGGATGGAGCATTCCCTGGGCAACCCAGTCCAGTGCCTTACCACCCTAACAGGAAAGAACTTCTTTTTTATATCCAATCTAAACTTCCCCTGTTTAAGTTTGAACCCGTTACCCGTTACCCCTTGTCCTATCACTACAGTCCCTAATCAATAGTCCCTCCCCAACATCACTATAGCCCCCTTCAGGTACTGGAAGGCTGCTATGAGGTCTCCACGCAGCCTTCTCTTCTCCAGGCTGAACAGCCCCAACTTTCTCAGCCTATCTTCATACGGGAGGGGCTCCAGTCCCCTGATCATCCTCGTAGCCTCCTCTGGACTTGTTCCAGCAGTTCCATGTCCTTTTTATGTTGAGGACACCAGAACTGCACACAATACTCCAGGTGAGGTCTCACGAGAGCAGAGTAGAGGTGCAGGATCACCTCCTTCGACCTGCTGGTCATGCTAATTTGGAGTGTAGAGTGTTAAGACCTCTGCAGACACAGGGCACACAAAATCCTCAGACAAATTCAGACACAAGAGTAAAAACAACATAAAAATATATGAAGATAGGGTAATGCAGATAGTATAATGAGGTAATGTGATAGTCGGTGCTCTTAGTATGCTATTTGCTATGCTTTAAGAAGGAGTATAGAGGACAATATCTAAACAGAGGATGAGACATTTTGTGGATCTTTATAGAAAGCACATCCCAGCTGTAATAGGCTGCCAAGGCAAACAGTGCTTTGCAGAAATCATATCTCTCCCTGAATTACTCATGGACAGAAGCTTAATTCATGAACATTACATTACCTGGGGGTCCTGGTGGATAGGAGGATGACCATGAGCCAGCAATGTGCTCTTGTGGCCAAGAAGGCAAATGGCATCTTAGGGTGCATTAGAAAGGGAGTGGTTAGTAGGTCAAGAGAGGTTCTCCTCCCCCTCTACTCAGCCTTGGTGAGGCCGCATCTGGAATATTGCGTCCAGTTCTGGGCCCCTCTGTTCAAGAAGGACAGGGAATTGCTTGAAGGAGTCCAGCGCAGAGCCACAAAGATGATTAAGGGAGTGGAACATCTCCCTTATGAGGAGAGGCTGAGGGAGCTGGGTCTCTTTAGCTTGGAGAAGAGGAGACTGAGGGGTGACCTCATCAATGTTTACAAATATGTAAAGGGTAGGTGTCAGGATGATGGAGCTAGGCTTTTTTCAGTGATATCCAGTGATAGGACAAGGGGCAATGGGTGTAAACTGGAACATAGGAAGTTCCACGTTAACATCAGGAAGAACTTCTTTACTGTAAGAGTGACAGAGCACTGGAACAGGTTGCCCAGGGGGGTTGTGGAGTCTCCTACACTGGAGATATTCAAGGCCCGCCTGGACAAGTTCCTGTGTGATGTACTGTAGGTTACCCTGCTCTTGCAGGGGGGTTGGACTAGATGATCTTTTGAGGTCCCTTCCAACCCTTGGGATTCTGTGATTCTGTGATTCTGTGATTACATGTCGCTGTTCTTCATGTTGTGGCACATAGTAAGGTTAGCATCTCATCTGGAATGAATTTTTCTCAAAAAAACCCAAGAAATAAAAATCAACAATAAACAAATAAAATGAACCACCACCCAAAACAGTCAAAGAAAATAAGTGTTTATCGGTATTGGTTACAGCTACTGTGTCTGATTGGAGATCCCATGTAAATGCCACGGTTAGAATAGTTAGGAGGACTACACGCACAGTGTGATACAACCATAATAAATCTAATCACAGGAAAAGAGGGCAATGCCCATGGGAAAAAACAAAGAGTGTAACAACAAAAGTTTCTAGTTGAAAATTTTGCAACTGTGGTGTTGAAAATAATTTAGCTTGTAACACTTTAGAAAGATTTTCTACTCCTGGAGATTTTTTTGCAGTACTTTGATAGAACATGGATTATTAGAGCTGAGGACTTCTGTAAAATTCTTTTCTATCAAAATATTTTTTTCATCTTTTTCTAAAGTGAATAATGAAAACTTGTTGGTAATCAAGTTTCAAATAAAATTGTGTATCAGTTTCATTAATGAATATCAATCAGTAAAGATATTTAAAAAAGATTTCTTTCGAATACACAAGCTTCCTGGTTCTTGACTGCTGATACTCACTATAAAAATACAACAGCCATCTTTGAATTAGGAATGAAATTATGGTGCAAACCATCACTGCTTATTTTGAAGAGAAATAGGTCCTTTTCTCTGACATGCATGAGTCAAGGAACAGACAATACCCATCTCAAAGAATCAAAAAGAGTATATCTTGAGCTCAGAAACAGCTTCACTCTTTGAGAAATGGAACAGTCAAGCACTTCCTGCTATAAGGAAGCTCTCAGAAAAAAACATGATTATTTCCTTGCCTGGGATCTATATCTTAACCTGGAGCAGACTCCTGGGCACTTCACAGGAGGGCTCAGAAGAAAGAGGTTTCAACTGTCAATTGGAAGCACCTTGACTGCATTCCTGTGAGTATTCCTTTCCGCACCTCCCAGCTGAAGTATTGTGGCTTAATGAAATGCAGGCTCTATGGTACCTGCTGCTGTTTATTATTGCTGTTGTTCCCAGGGCGCTGCTTTGGCCCTATTGTTTCCAACTGTTTTTAACTGAGGAGTTAACGCTTTGTGGAGTATGAATCATTCAGTCTTCTGGCTACAAGAGCACAACCAGAATGAAATAGCAAACTGTCACGGGGCTCCTGGCTGCCAGTAGCTGAAATTGGCATATTAAGTTCAATGTAGTGTAACATAATGGGGGGAAATGATTAGAAAACACTAATTACCTTCACCCAAGCCCTTGTAGTGGGAAATCCCCCATGACAAGAACTTATGGAGCAGGAAGAGGTAATTAGATTTCTGACAGAGAGATTGCTGCATAAGTAATTAAGCTATCTATTTTCTTATTATTGCTACATAATGTCAGTTAAAGATCTTATAGTAAAAGAAAAAATATACATAAACCTTCTCAAAAGTTCTGTCTGTGAAATGACAGCTTCGGAAGTAATTCTGCCTTTGATTTTTGTCTTTAAAGAGAAAAAGCAACTCAGTTTTCATTACTTTCCTCTTTTGTAAGGTGATTTCAAGTAATCACCCATTGACAAAACCAGGCAAACAACCCACAGTTAGTGTTTTGGTTTCTGGACATTCACTAAACCACAACACACTTCTATGAAGGAGTTTCTGGATGTTTGCATAAATAGTGATTGTCAGAGCAAGTTACCAAATACCACATTTTAGTGTGTTACTTCTGCTTAACCACCCGCAAAATCTCTATTAAGTGTACAGCTAACATCAAGTCCTTCATTTTGTGACAGTCATCCTCCTCAAGATATTGCTGAGCTGAAAATACATTATAGTATAATTTTCATTATGTCAGAAACGCTCAGGTAAAATCAGGTTATGGATGGTTAATGCACACCTTTTGTCACTCAGACAAAACCTCTGGGTGATGCACATTTGGCTATGAAGAGTGAACTGATTTAGCCAAGCCCTGAAACCTTTGAATACATGCAGAGTTTGGCAAATGATTCAAACAGGAACACATTCAACTTTTGCTGTTTTAACTGCTAGGGTACAAGGGATAATTTTCCTTTTGTTGTGCATTGGTAGAACTATATTATAAATCAGCTCAGCAATCATGGTTAAAAAGGGTCAGCATCCAAGATTAACATTGATTTGTACATATCAGCACTTAAAGACAAATAATGTATAACAGCATACTAGTTAAAATGTATTAAATCACCATGCTTTATAACTATACATTTTCCCAGGATATGGATAACTTACTCATTATGATTCAGCCAGTCTCCACTTCCTTTATTGTTACTAATCAGCATGAATAAAGGTTGAAGAATATGACTCTTTATTAAATATAGGTTTTAGTTTATTAACTTTGCATTTCTAATTAAAATACTGTTCATTTGATCCATTCTGTTATTACAGTCTTTCCAATTAACAGGAAAACAATCAACAGAATTCAGCTTGGGCCTCATTCCTTGAAAAAGTCCATGGCTTTTTTATCTGCTCTTCCTGAAAGCAGAAAATTCTTGCCAAGATTTATAATGTCTTTTCAAGGCAGTAGTGTATGAAATTCCACCACAGTGTTTAGAGACTTTTGGTATTTCATCCACGTTATCAGTCGCCTTCAGCCTTAACCTCTGGAGACATAACGGCTTCACTAGAAACTATCAATTCAGCCATAGCGAATGGGAAATGCACTATTCTGTGTGCTACTTTGTCATACTAATAGAGTGATAGAAAAATGAATTACACCACAAGTTTACAAATCAGAAGTTTTCATTACTCCAAGTAATATTCTTCCATAATCACTCAGTAGTGTCACTGTGATGGGTTCCTTGGTATAAATCTCTGATGTATGGGTAACATTTTTATGATCAGATATTTGGGGTGGTTTAAGTACAACTAAATAACCTCAAATATGGAGTTAGAGAAGGCATCTCTCTGCCTTTTTGATTCCCATTTTCCTTCTGCAGCAGAAAAATGGAGCACATATAACAATAGCCACAAAGCTGGGACAAGGGAATGAATATTGTCCTAGTGGTCCAGTATTTCTTTCCCTTTATCTGACGCACACTTTTCTCCCACTATCTACACAAAGAGCCTCCTTAAGTAAGATGCAAACAGAACTGATGGCAGATTTGCTGAAAGAAGAGACTGTTCCTGTACCACATGATCTGGAACAGATGCTTGTTATCAGGAAATGGTAACATGGAGCTACAAACCCCTGGGTCTTCCCCTTTCATAAATACCTTCTCTGCATCCAGGCAGATGTGTGTGGTTTGTGTGTGGTTTGTGTGTGGTTTGTGTGTGCGCAGTGAGTCACTGATCCTAGGTGCAGATTCTGGGAACAATGCAGATAAAAAAAAGAAAGGAAATGGGAAATAACACACCAATACACTACAGAGAAAGATAATAGAAAGGAAAGTGCTCTTACCCTCTAATTAGTATTTTCCAGCAAATGTTTATCTGTCACCATGTTAATTTTAAAGGAACAGAAATAGGTTTGGGGTTTTTTTTGACAAACATATGCCAAGCATTTAATGGAGATCATTTTAAGCTCCGTTAACTTTGTTAACCAAAAGTCTATACCTGTTCTAAAGATCAAAAATTCTCATGTTTATACAAACTTTCATCCTGTTCTGGCCACTTTTAAATCTTTCTAGGAATATATACTGGCTCACACTTTCAGTCTTAGTTTTAATGTTTGAAATAGTTTCCTTTTATCATGTAGCCTACACAGAATGGTAGAATGACACTGCTGGAATTTAAGTTCTTAATTTCTTTTCACTTCTTGCATTCTCTTTTCTCAAGCTTAAATACGTTCTCATTGTTCCAAGAGTATTTTTAATTTCTTTTCTTACCCCTGAAAGAATGTCTTTCATCCTCAAAATAGGCTCACCTCCAGAAATTCTCTGTAGGTGTAGCCTATCACTCTCAGAAGACATTTTTAAGAGAACAATCTTCAGTGAGCCA
This sequence comes from Lathamus discolor, assembly GCF_037157495.1. Lineage (NCBI taxonomy): Eukaryota > Metazoa > Chordata > Aves > Psittaciformes > Psittacidae > Lathamus > Lathamus discolor. The sequence continues at coordinate 119,417,660 of NC_088887.1, read as the reverse complement.
CACACAGATTTCTCCCATTCTGAATTTTGATAAGCTGTAGGATAGAGCAGAGCTTTGAAGTCAAAAGTAAAATTAGAAGCTCATATTTCTTCAGAGATGCACCCACAAATGGACACAATTTCCCAGTAGTGCCAGTGACTTGATTTTATGCAGAACTGCAAGTATGTATCTGTTGGAAATGTAGAGCTGTCTTTGAAATTGCCTCACTATCTGTTTTTTAACTGTGTAGATCATCTCATGGATTTGTCCTTTTGCAATGAAAATAAATCCTATATAATGCTTCAGGATTCTTTGCCACCTCTTTTTCTGTGCCTTTCCCCACGTCTTATTTCCACTGGTAGAATAGAAATCTCATGTTATTTCAAAATGTAAAACATGTTTTCCTTTCATACTGAAAGTTGTCAAAGCAGACTGAGGGTAAGCATAAGTCTTCAAATATATAAATAGTAGTCTTAGAAAGGCAGTCTTAAAACTGCTTGTCTTGTTCACACGAACAGGACAAGAAGTAATCATAGAATCATAGAATAGTTAGGGTTGGAAAGGACCTCAAGATCATCTAGTTCCAACCCCCCTGCCATGGGCAGGGACACCTCACACTAAACCATCCCACACAAGGCTTCATCCAACCTAGCCTTGAACACCGCCAGTGATGGAGCACTCACAACCTTCCTGGGCAACCCATTCCAGTGCCTCACCACCCTAACAGGAAAGAATTTCCTCCTTATATCCAATTTAAACTTCCCCTGTTTAAGTTTGAACCCGTTACCCCTTGTCCTGTCACTACAGTCCCTGACAAATGGGGCTTAAAATGGGCTTAAAAACCCTTTATAAAGGTAAGTTAGACATTAGGAAGATTATAAGGAGTACTTAAGCATAGAAAACTGTTGCCTGGGGAGGCTGTGGAATTTTTATCTTTAAAAGATTTGAAGCAGATCCATCCAAAGATGGCTCAAACATGAATTAGGTAGAGATGAAGTTGCAGTGCTGAAGTGATAGACTTGAATTGTGGATTCCTAGGCGCTGACATTTCCTACAGTGCTAAGCTACAGTTCTACTTAGGTGTATTGACTGATGAAGCTACCTTCCTTTGGTTGTTAATGTCAGCCCTACAAGAGAAAGATCATATCCCTAAGGAAGTAAATAATTTAATTGGACACAGTCATGACTCGTCATGCTATGAGAAGGGTATATTCACTATCAATGTCAACTCATTATTTGTTTCCTATTGAGCAAGACTGCCTATTGAGCTCACTGAACTAGTGTTGCTTTATGGTAGCACCTGCATAATCAAAAGAGCTTGGAGCCTCATAGTCCAAATGGCAACACAGGTATGTAGTAAAATACAGTGTCTAGCCTAAGCTGTTCACTGTCTGAAGTAGTCATGAAAGACAGTTACAGAAAAAACTGAAAACATATAAATGTAGTAACACATGCAAAATCACTAATTAATATAACGACAGTACTGACATTAAAGCTCCTATGTCCTAGGACTATGCTCTGCATTCATGACCTACCCCTGTCTGTACTTCCTTTTTATCATAGAAGTGCATTGCACAAGGGCTTCTCTTACAAAGACACCATCTTTGATTGAGGAGGTTCATGAATTGTATGATCTTAACATCCTTTCTAACCCTAACTATTCTGATAGTGCTGATCTGCAGATCGGTTGTAGATTTAAGAATGCTCCAGGCAAACTTTGTTCCCTCCATCCTGGTCTGGTGTCACTTTTTACCTATCATCTGCTGTTGGCCACTTCCAGAAACAACATATTGATTTGGTGGACCTTTGAGCTGACCTGATACCACCATGTTTATTTTCTGATGTTATGTTTTCAGATGTGTCGGAGCTGGATTTCCTTTCAAAGAAATCTTTATCCCTTATTGACATAAATAGATGGTGTGCTCGCTTGCAAATATGCACACTGGGAAGTTCTCTGATACTTGACACCATGTCACACCCACACTCACCCCAGGAAAGATACAGCATTCCTGCAAGAGCAAAATGAACATTCTTCCAAACATGCTGAGAACTAACTCCCATTCCCCACTACCTCATCCATACAAGTGACTGTGAAACTGGACTGCAATATGCAATATTTATGAGAAACAGGTCAGGTGCATGCAAAAAAAAAAAAAAAACCCATAAAGATTTTAAAGAGAGACTATAAGATCAAGAAACAGCCTTGGCTAGGCACTCCACTGCTTCCACTGCATCATGATGCAGCTGGGGGTTGCTGTTGCTCACCTTGTAGGCCTCTGAGCTACCAGGCTGCCAGGCAAAAGGAGATCACAAAGCTCCTTTTCAAAAGTTATTCTTTAACCTCTAGTCTGCTTTAGCTCTAAAGACACTGTTTGGATAGAGGAGGGGAGACAGCTTTTCACTTCCCTAACCTCTTTTACAACTCCAGAAAAGCAAACCTTTGTTTTACTGTTAAGTTTTTGGTCTTTTGGGTAGCAATGAAGATTCTGACATAATGCTGCTAATTGCAGTGCATTTAATTACTAGCTATAATATGATAGCTGCTTCCCTGTGCTACACATTGATGCCTGAACAAGGGAACTGAGATATAAATAAATGAGACAGTTTCCTTAGTGGAAATTGCATTCAGGTGAGGCAGCAGCAAGCTCCTACCTACTGTGGATTGAAGAAGAAAAGAACAGGCTTTTCATATAGGCTGGGGTTGCATGACTGTGCTCTGAAGGTATTTTTTCACCTGATTATTTTGTCCCTGTAGAAGAGATTTGCGCACTTATATTACATTTAGCTTCCACACTTTTGTCCAAGGTTATCCTGTTAGAACTATTCCAGATAGAAGAATTTTGGCTGATTAATTTTTCCCTGAAGCAGCAGAAATAACCAAAAAATGAATTTAGAGCATATTTTAGCTCTGCAAAATTCCATATCCTCATTTATTTTACAAGAACTTCTCCACCAGTTGTGCTTGTACAAACAGAAAAAGGCACTTTAACCCACACAGCCCAGCTTTCTCTACTTTCAGAAGGGAAATTACATCCTCTGCAGTGAGATTTTCGTCATCCAACAGACACTCTTACAAGTCTCATGAAAGATCTCTTTTTAAATTATTGAAAAGAACTCATTTCCCACAGATCATCTATCTTTAATTTTCCTTCAGCAATAGTTGCCCTTTTTGGTTGCTAACCAGATTTTCTTCATATATTGCTGAGTTTCCTATCAGCCAAATTACTCTGGAGACTTCTTGGAACTAATGGTCCTTCACATTTTATTCTATGTCCTCATATCTACTATTCACCATCTACTTAGCTCTTTTAGCTGCAATATCTGTGGGACTCAGAATCAATAACAATTTCCTCCAATCCACCTCTTCAGCAGTAAGCAGGTTTCTTTTATTAGGCGAGATGATTTGTTCAAGTCACAGAATACATGCCCTGTTCTGAGGTGAGTGGGCACTGTTTCACTGTGCCTTTTGCCCTCCTGCAGAGCCTCACTCAAATCACTTGTGATCATCACACCGTTAGAACTGGTGTCTTCCCCTTAACCACCTTCAGCTGGATATGGTCTGCACATGATGGCATGCTCAGAGGCACAGTCTGAGACATCCCAAGGCACAGTCTTTTGCAGAAAGAACAGAGTGAAACGTGGTTCTAAATCTTTCCAAAGACATTTAAGGACACATTCATCAAGTCCTGATTGCACTTCAAAGAAACTCTGTGGGATGCCTTGTAGCTCCAGATTTCCTATTCCTTTGCTGCAGGTATTTTTGTGCAGGGCACAATTTTATATCATTTCTCTAAACCCTGGACTGAATAAGTATCTAAGAGCCATGTGGAGATTGAATCAGACTGACACATTTTGGACATGTTTCTCTAACTGTACAGCTGAAAATCAGAGTCCCTACTAGGATCCAAGGAAACATTTCTTCCTAGAAAACTAAGTAATTCGTTGCAGATCAATACTGCCACTGGAATGCCATTTGGAAGATGGAAATAGTGATGATTTTATCTCTATATACTTCTTTCCTTTCTCCTTTGCCTTCTCTTCTCTTTAAAATAGGAAAAGTCCTACTGTTTTCCATTTGGAGTGATAAATTCTTTGCAAAATTTCTGTCTTTTGCTCTGTACGTGTGTCCAATAATTACTTCGATACGGTTAAATAAACTAACTGAGGGGAAGTTCTTTTGTTTGCAGGTAAAAAGAGTGCAAGGCTTGCATCCTAACATTATTCTACACCAAAACTGAGTAGCTGTTGTACGTGCCTAATAGTTTCTATTGTATTATAAAAAAATCATGTGACCTGGCACAAATATATTTAATCATTCCAATAGAAGTTTTGGAATACCTGTAGATGAAAAGCATCAGATAAAATTATCGCTGGAGAGAGTTATCATGGAGGTTTTATCCAAATATCAGAAACTATCAATTAAGAAGAGCAGGATGAAGGTATACTTAAAACATGAAAGAAAATTTCAGCTATTGTTGCTATTACATAAAATGAGGAACAGCTGAAAATCTCCTACAACCAAATTGTTTTTATGTAAACAACTGAAACTATGTATTTCCTCCTGAAATATGTTCCAAAGTTTTTCTGCTATGCAAACTTATTATTTTCTAACAAATTTTAGCCGTAATGGTATCTCCTGGCATATGACCTGTGGATAACAGAAGCAGTTAAGAACAAAGAGAAGATGCCCATATCTCTAGTAAGTTCAATAACCATTCGGTTAAAATAACTTTTTCTTTTTTCATACTTGAATGTTAGCACACTCACCTTTTTATTTGAGGTCCAGTTCTTCAAGGTGTGTGAAGTAAGTGTTTGCAGAGCATTTAAAATGTTTTCCAGGAATCAAAAAACTCTGGAATGCTACAGTCACTAACGTCTTGACATCTTTCACCTCTCACAAACAGGCAATGCAATTTCAGGACTACATAGTACATCAAGAGTGGAGTGGTTATTGAAGGATATATTTTCTTCTTCCCTTGGGGCTACATGGGGAGATTTATTTATACACACTCTCCTTGGTCACTCAATTTTCTGTTTATCTGAGCATAAAACAGGTGCTATGAACCCATTACTTTCAAAAAACTCTGTAATTTTTCAAGGTTTAGGATTGGAAATGTTAAACTATCAGAAATGGAACAAAAAAAAAAAAGAAAAATTAACAAAAACCCAACAAAAAAACCTAAGAGGAAGTGGAAATGTTACTTTCTTGTGTTTTCCCACAGAGCTACTGTGTGGCTTTTGGACTTTAATTCTCTCTGCGCATTTGAAGATTAAACAAAATCCTTTCTCTACAGAACAAGGAGGAAGCAAAATGCATTTGTGGAATAGCAAATAAGTATTCATTAGTAGATGAAGTTTTCCTTGTTAACCCACTGGATTTCAGCGGCAGGCACTCTCCTTACACTTGGAATGACCTTTTAAACCTTCTCGGTTGAATAGGCAGCCCAGAGCAACTCCAGGATGAGAGCGTGAATAAAAGCATAAATCTTATCCTAGTCCATTTTCTTGCTTAGCTTCACAAAAAAAAATTAGTTGCATGAGCCTTCTTTTATTTCAGATGTAGCTCTTTCCTCTTTGAGTGCTCTGAACTATCTGTTCTTTTCAAAATCTTCATAAGTGACTTTTTCTCCTACATAAGTGATACACAAAAAAGTCCCCAACATAATCTGCTTGTAAGAGCTAGATTTGTCGATGTCACGTCCATCCCAGGTCAGTGCCTTAAGCTGTTCTCCACAGAACCCACCACCAAGCCTAGCTCTGAACCAGCAGTTAAATATTTGTAGCCAACAGAGCCAAACAGCTGAAGCCAAGATAGCACATGCTACATCAAAGTTCTGGAAAATGAAGCTTTAAATCCCTACAGGAATTCAGGCCATCAAATGACAATGGCAATATTGTCTTGTGTCCCATCTACATCAAGAAGCCTTTCTGCAAGTTCCCTACTTTTCCTTTCCCCTCTGTTGTGAAACCCAGAGATTATCCCATGGCAGAAGGACAACATTTTTTGTAAGAATTTACATTTTTGTGGAACATAACTGCTCCATGACATCCCACATTCTGCATGAGTCTTGCTGCACTGCAGGGCCATAAAACAGTCAGCTCTCCTGAAAAAGGGTGACTCAAAGCCAAACAAAAGTCCTCAGTAGACAAAACTAGTTGTTTTATTTCTGGCTTATAGCCGGTTTTACTGCCAAATCTGAACTAAATCTATTGAAGGGAGATGGGAGGCTCCTAGATCCTTATGATCTCTGAAGTGCAGAGCTGTATGTAGAGACACTACATCACTCCAGCTGTTCTCAGCTGTCTGGTGCAGCTATGTGAATGCTCTGGTTGGGTGACAATAAGTGCAATTAGTTTACATCTGTACTCAACCGCTACTGGCTGGGGACAGATTAATTTATATCTGAGTAGCCATTTCTCAACCATTACCTTGAGATCTCTGCTCATGGATAGAGAGGGTAGAAAAAAACTATTCCAGTTCATGCGCATTTTTTCACAAATTGTATAGTACTGACATGGACACACATACATTGGTCTGATATAATTAAGGATTTTTGTTTTAACTTGGAGCAGTTTGCAGCTTAGACTTTTGAGAGAAGCTATCACTTTCAATTTACTGAACGGAAGTCATATGCTGAATAACAACTTTCTTATAATTAGGCATGACAGCTCTGGCTGCAGCTAGAAACAGGTATTTTTCACTGAAAATAAGCAAAGCCAGTTCTCTCTAGACCTTTCTTTTTTGAAGAGCTAAGCTGTATTGCTCCGTTCTTATTCACGCTCATCAGTCCCTGAAGTTTTTATTTATAAAAGCATCTCCTAGGACTAAATTTAGCAGTGTTATACATGAACAAATTCCATACAAAATTAAGTGTGATTTGGAGTCTGGAGGAATTAAGGGCCAACATATTTTTTTGAAAATGATGCTTATGTGCTTCTAAATTTGGGTGATACTGCAGAGATTTGACAACTTCTTGTGTTTAAGATAAAACAACAAAGGACCTGTGGCATGAGCTAGAGAGAGTGGAGGTGGCATTTGATCTGCTTTACTCCAAAACACTGGCAAGTAGGCTTTTCCACCAAAGCTAGTCATAAGGAGGGTCTTTGTAAAAGCCATTTTGTGGTCAAAACATCATTTTTTCTCATCTCTGTTGGGTCTACTTGTTGAATATGTGGCAAACACAAAGATCTCATTAGGTTTACATCAGTATCTTTTGTTTTGTTAGCCCAGGGTCTTTTCATGCTGTGTGAATACATCGGAGGCAGTATTTCTTTCTCTCATTGCCAGTTATGGAAGGAACTACTGATATCGTTGAGCTGAGAGAAAGGTTTACTGCTTTTAAGGCAGTATGCACATGTCAACATATTGTCTCAGGAAGAAAAGGTGATGCTTAACAAACTTTGGTTTTGGGAGATCTATTTCAGGTCCACCCAGAGGCCATATCAGCAATTCTTAGCACAGTTACTCAGAATAGATGATACAGATGATACAGATCAAACATTTGTGTGTCATCCTTCCCTTACACAATGCTAGTAAGACTGGCCAAGCAGCTTTGAGTTTGCCTGGTATGTCGTGAGAATAGTACATGTCTTTCTAGAGTATGTACCATTGTGACACGGCTGACGTAACTTTCTGTCCTTTTACTATGAATATGTGCTTTATGTATGCTTGACTGGACTCCTCTTATGGTATTTTGCCTTGTTCAGTGAAAAGGCTGGGTATAAGTGCTTGGTATTACTCACCTGCCCAGCAGCAAAAATTCTCCAGCGAGTCCCAAGCGCCTCATAGCCATTAAGAGACCTCTCACAGTCATGCCTTCACAGAAGCAGGCAACCACTCTTGCCTTGGGCAGATGGCTCCGAAGCTTTCGTAGCAGCTTGTCAAAGCTCTGTTCACCAGCATTGCTATAGATCTTGTAGGAATGCGCAATGCAGATGCCTTCCTTGGCTGCCATGTCTTTGAAAGCTTCCATTCCACTTTCACCATAGTTTCCTAAATACAAACAGAGACACATATGCATGTACTAAAATTTTAAGAAGCTTTTCTTGCTTTGGAAACAGCAAATATTTTAAAGAATATGCAGCATATCTACACAGTGATCAGTGTATCAATCTTAACAAAAGAACATTACCATTTTTATTAATTACATTTTCAAGTCATGATCAACAAATTATCTTAGAGACCTCACTTCTGCCTGCATCTCTGCTGAAACCAAAGACAGTTAGGTACCTCAATACCTGTGGGGATCTGGTCCACAATGTGTACAACAATGTATAAATTGCAGTCTTTTCTGATTCTCTTGACTGAATGTGGACAAGTTCTTTGGGGTTTACTTCAGGAAAGTTAAACGTGTACATTCAGAATGAATTTTTAGGTGTAACATTTTAAATATAAGCAAAATAAAACAATGATAACAACATTACTTTGTTCATAATTCAACCTGAAAAGCAACAAGGTTTTAACTATACTGAAAGATAAAAATTATTCAGTTGAAGAAAAATCTTCTGGAGAATAAGCAGCAAAATTGAGGATTAGCATTACAGGGATCACGAGATCACAAATGAACTAAGTACACTTCTGTGTGGATTTTAGTTGGTGGGTTGTTGGTGTTTTTTTTAATGAACTATCTACCAACCCAAGAGGCAAAACTTCAGATTTTCTTTCTGTCTTCTCTTATGGGATAAACTGGTAATAAATATTAACATAGATACATTATTGTTCTTTAATGTGTCTCACTATAGAAAATGTCTTCATAGCCAGGCCTACATAAAAGTCACAGTGGGTGTACTGATGCCACTGACAATCATCCTGACCAGGATGTCTCTGGTCTCTCTGGTTGCCTGTGCTCCTCCATCTGGCTGTCTAAATCTGTTTCATGTCTCATTTAAAGAAGGAGGCCTTTGAGGCAGGAAATCCTTCTCCAGAATAGTGCCTTAACCCCTCAGTAATAGTAATAGAAACAGAATCAGTAAATTAATAAGACTGAGAGTGTTAAAGTAATGATGTTTCAGGGAACTGCTGATCCTTCACTTATTTCTGTTAGTCTGCAAATTGAAGGATCCATAAGGAAAACACTTTTACCAGCATAGTTACAAGAATATAAGCGCAGCTACAATGAAAATGCATGTGAAACAGTGAGAATATGAAAGCTGGATTTGGACTGTTATCTGTTTTTGTGACCTTGGACATTTGGAGCCATCAAACATTCAGCTTGCCCACCTGGGTGCTGTTCCTGTTGCTCTGAGGCTAGAGTTTAGAGTCTGTATTATGCTCAGCAGTGTACATGAATATGAAAACAGTATTCAGCTTGAAGTTCTTACAATGTGAATAGCCAAAAGAGACGAGGAGCAGAAAAAAGGAAGCACCATTGCCTTTGTTTCACATTATTCTGTGATTAGGAATGAATCACTGAGACCTTGAAATTTCCAAATGGCATCCAACCAGAATGACAGTGTGAATGGAGAAATCCTTAGCTAATATGATGTTCATTTTCCTCCCTGCTTCCATCAGGCCTGATGGAAAACACATTATTATGCAAATTGTGCCTGGACAAAATGTCATAGGATTTTTAAACTCAGTTGAACTGCTACCTGGGAGCTGTAGATCAGGAGCCCAGTGCTTCCCTATGTGTCACCCTCTTAGGGCAAACTGTGCTTCCTGTAATATATAAGCATCTGGTGATTCCCTTGACACACTGAAGCAGTTCAGTTAGAGGCTGAAAATGTGGTGCTTCTTGAAAGATGCAACCTCAGAAGTCAGCCTGAAGGAAAAATGGCGGTCAATCACATGTAACTCCCACCATTCCCCAAGGCCATCTAAAGTAAGCTGTTTGACAGGATATACACTACTTTGTTGAATTTTTTGTCATTTAGGTCAATCTGGATCAGCATTAAATGTTCTGTTTCACTATTCCTAACAGAAAATAAATAACAGAAAATAAAAAGGAAAAAAAGAGACCACATAAAATTTTGCCATAGAAGATGAAAATTTGAGGAAAAGCTGTTCTACAATATATCTCAAAGAGACTGGAATTCTGAAGACTTCATTTTCTCCCAAAAAGCTGTCAATGGTAAATTCCTGGTCGGGTGTAACCGACTTACAGAACTGGATCTCTTCAAAGTTCCAGATACTTCAGTCTTTTCTTGAAAGTGTTTTAAGCATACAAACTGTTGCCCTGATGCTTTCTATAAAGCTGAGAATAGGTTTAATTGCACGTCTGAAAAGCAGTAGGTCTTGCAATGAATATAAAGTGCATTAACTCTTTTCAAGTCAAATCAAGGTTGCTCAGGCACAAATGCCATGGTCTCTTCATGTGTCAAGACAGGGAGATTTTGTGAAACTGTACAGAAAGCAGTGTGTCATCCAAAATGAAGGGAAATACATTAGACTACCAAGGCTACTTAGTAAAGTGTGGTGTTCTTGACATTTGGAATGAAAACATCCTGACAGTCCAAATCTGAGAGTGACTGAGTTCTCCAACTGGGAAAACTGTAGCTGTATGGCATGAGCTCAAGGGAGATTTGGTGAAAACAGAAGGCAACTTTTCTTCAAGACACTAGCACAGATACACCAGTGGAGCTCTTGTCATGATCATTGCTGATTAAACTCTACTTGATTATTCATAGTGAATTCCCCTGTTGTGCAAGAGGTTTGATGAGGTATGTATATTTAATTTGAGCTGTACTGTGGGGATAATGGACACTCCTTGATGGAAAAAGAAAATCTTTTCTGCTAAACTCCTTTGCACCACATATTAGGATAACTTTCTTCTGTGAAAAAAACTGAATGTGTTTGAAGGGAATGAGAATGGGGAACTGGGTAAATTGCATTACATTGTTTGCTTGAGGATGAGATGTGAGGTTCACAATGGAAGAGCATCTCCATGCTTTCTGTATGGAACTAGGCTCCTCATGGACATTTGATTCTTAAACTGTGGCATACCCATGGTAGTGCCACCAAAACTACCACAGCAGGAGCAAGTTTCCACTGATACAGCAATTCCCACACTTCAGCTAGGTCTATGTCACAAGGAGAAAGATAAAATAACTTTACTGCTTGCGCGCATGGATGGACAAAGTGAGGATTTAGGCAGCCTGACTCTGAGAAGGAGTTTGTAGTTTCACTTCCAAGTGAAAATTAATTCAGAACTGCTAGGCTGGAATGAAAGCAACATCTTCTGTGAGTCCCCTGCGATGGAAGCTTCCTGCATCCTGGCAATTTATCCATGTAGCTATTTTTTTCCACCTCTAAAATTTAAAGAAAACTCCTAAGGAAAAGCTAAACAGAAGGAAGGGACTGGTTTATTTTTGCTTGGCTAGTTCCAGTTCCAGAAAGGACCCAGCAAATAACACAAGCTGCAGCTGAAGTATGATCAATCTCTACTGAGTTCCGCCTCCCCCTCCAGACCTCCCCATTTCACCATTTGGAAAATGGTATCTCTGTACTGTGACCGGTTCTGCTGTAGGAGGTATCACAGTTTTTTACTGGATGTTCATCTCCTCTTGTCTATCGGTGTGGTAATCAGAGCTGCTAGCTGTTGAAGGCTTCTGTAAATAACGCCCTATACTCATGGCAAAAACTGGCAGCTGGGTTCTTTGCAAATGCCAGCCTGAATCCTGCATGTTCCCTACCTGAACATGTGTCCCTAAACCCAGTTCAAAACTTACTTGTATATGTCTCTTCATGTGCAAAAAAGAAATTGATCGCATCACCATGTAAAAGACATGTATCCCTGCTTCGGATCGGGAATTTTGTTCAAAACTCAAGCATATGCATCCCCACCTATAGTCTAACTATAACAATCTGTTAGTTCCATTTCCCATGAATCAGTATTAGAAACTATTAAGAAGCTTAAAAAGAACAGATTGTGCTTTTTTTTCCAGATGAAGCTTAATATAGTACAGTACACCAACATACTTCAATCTGATGGAAAAGCATCAGGCAAACTGCAGGCTACTCCTGCTGCTCCTCCTGACCAGCGGTTGAGACAATTAAACTAACCATAAACCAGTAAGATCTTATCCGCATTACACAGTAAACTAACAAGGCTTTTAATCTTAAAATAATATACAAAATACATTGACATCCATTCTATCACATTAAAGGTTATCAATATGAGATTAAAAGTCCTTACAGCCAAATAGAATAATGAACTGTTTTCTTCTGTCCAGAGATTTTTGCAGCATCACACATTTTTTATTACAAGAGGTATTTTATCATTAGCTGTAGCTGCACTTGCAAATTACTATCAGCGAATTGTTTGGTTTATAAGGGAGTTTCAGTGAACTTAGATGAGAATTGGTCTTTAGGAGAGATTTAGGATGTAACATTGCTTCTGGCAGGACACAGCAAAAAATCACAAAGTGATAGGAGACTCAAGTAAAACTACAGAAATGTATTATGTCATTAATTTAGAATCATAGAATCACAGAACGATTTGGGTTGGAAGGGACCTTTAAGATCATCCAGCTCCAACTCCCTACCACAGGCATGGACATCTTCCACTAGACCAGGTTGCTCCAAGACCCACCCAACCTGGTCTCGAACACTTCCTGGGATGAGGCAGCCACAGATTCTCTGGTAGAGAAGTTACTTTAGCTGGTAATAATCCCACCTATCACAAAGCATATTTATATAAGTAGAAGTGCTACCATCACTTTATGTACAAGAAAGAACAAAACACAGGATAATATTCTATGCTGTTATCTGAGCCACAGAAAAGAAGCCAAGTCAGGTAACAATTCTCAGTAGATGTTTTGCAGGCAATGCAGGGAATAAATAGTTTCATTTTTTACCAGCTTTCATTGACATCAACAGGATGAACTTTGCAGAAATACCTGAAAAAAATGTAAGTAGCTATAATTTTAAAAATGCATGTGGGAGTAGTAGAAGATATTTATGTAAGGTAACATTTTGGTTGATTACCAGGATGATCTTCCTGAAAGTCAACGATATGGGGGTGTTTCCTGCGTGAAAGCATTAGAGGTTTCTTCAACTGTTGCAGTTCAAACTAATCATAGCAAATACCAATAGTACCTACTAATAGATATTGTCCATATTTAACTGCTTGACTGTATGAATAAGGACATGATAACAAATCTTTTGAGCTCCTGCAGCAACAATATGCCACTGATAAAACATGATCAAAATCACAGCCTGCTTGTTACAGTTATGTCTGCAAAGAGAGCAAGACAATAGAGCATTATTTCATTCTAAAGGGTACAAACCAAATGAAATCAAATCACATGTGCCTGAAATTCTGGAGTTGTTTGTGTGATAAGAAACCTATTATAACCTATTTTCATTTGATCACAACGTTTTATTTAAATTATTTTTAAATAGGATTTGAGTTTGTATATGAAGTATTATGTAAAAAACAGCAAAAAATAAAATTAAAATTTCATTTTAAAAGCAGCCCATTAAAAAATACCTTAAAGGTTCCTTAAACAATGTTTTGCTTAAATATCTCCAACTAGATCTTTTCCTTAATAAACATTCAGAGACTGGGCTGTTCCATTATCTGGAGTGCTAGATAGCAAATTCAAGACCTGTGAGCTCTTTCTTCATAAGATAGTAAATTTGAAAGTCTGAATTTAATGGAAATATATATATACACACACACACACACACACTTCTGTAAGGATACTACTCTTTTTTGTAAACTAATCTCTAATATTCTGAACACAGGTAGCCAAATGCTGCTCTGATGAAAGGACAATAACTCAGAACAAGTCTCCCTAGGTTTTCCTCAGCATGACACCATGTTGCATTTCCAGTGTCATGGCAAATTTGGAGCTGCACATCAAACCAGCAGTTCTGAAGCTTTTTTATAGGGCCACAGTGGAATTGTGGCACAGAATGGTATGCCACCACATTGGCAGAGCTCTTGTTGAAAATATGCCCTGTTATATACAATTAGGTTTTACACCAGAGTTGTTTTGCTGTGAGGTTATGATCTTTGGCAGCAGTTGCTCAGAAGGTTTATGTGCTGCTCCTCATGGAGAAGCAAGTGATTATGTCAATGGAAGGTTTCCCCAAAACCTACTTAAGCAAAGTAGCCAGGCAATGTTAGTTGGTCTTGGAGAGGTATCAGAGAACTAGAAAACATTAATGGAGCAACACAGGGCAAATATTCCCTCAGTAATTAAGAATGTTACCCACTCTATCTTTAAAATTCCTGTACCTGCCTTCCTTACGCATAGACAATCTCAAAGTGATTCAGAGGGCATGATCTAACAGCTAAGGCCTCATAAGGGACATAAAACACTGATAACTGCATTTAGGACTTGGTCCTTAGCTATCTATCTGATTGTGGAGAACTCATACCTATTTCTTAGGATGTTTATTTTTTCTATTCAAATTGAAAGCCCTTTGAACAGCATTTATCTATTGCTAAGTGTCCATAAAATTCAGATCCAACTGCCTATATTCCTGGTGACTTGATAGATGAAGGTGCTATAAGATGTGTCAATAAAAAGAAGCATTAGTGCCATGACAGCATACTGGCTATAAACTTCATTTTGTTTTCTGTGAACAGTTTTGAGATTTTCAATTATTTACATGCGAAGACAAGAAATATCTTCAGAATCACAAAAATATTAGCTAACAAGAAAAAAACCCACACTTCTAATCCTCTTAAAATTCAATTTAGTCTGATTGAAATAATTTGTTGATCCTATGACATTTAATTTACATATTGACCACTTCATCATTTCATATAAGCCTCGTACTGCTTCCTTTGATGTAATAAAGCCAAGATACGCATTTTGAATCAGGAAAATATTTTTATTTCAAAAATAATGAACTAAACTGCTTTGACATTTAAATAGAAATTTAACATGTTTAATTAAGAAATTAATTAAGCTCTTTACTGTGATGTTTTTAAGTTTCAGTTACTGCACATTTTCCAACCAGTTTTCATTCAAAGGTATTTAGACCAGCTTCATTCATAAGGTCTTTTTTTGAATAACTAATGTTTACATTGTTTTAGCAAAGTAAGACACAACATACACCAAATATAACTGTATTTAATTAAATTAAATACATCTGTTCATTATCTCCTCATCTGAGAGAGTGCAGAAGTATCACTTTGATACCAGAGTTTCTCTTCTCTTTCTCATCTTCTCTTGGCTATTTTGAAATAATAAATGCACTCTTCTTAAGAAAATGATGACCTACTTTCACAGTTTAATGCAACTCACTTCTGTTTATTTTTAAATTATCACTTCATAACTTTAAAAGAAAGTCTCATTTAAACACTGCTGCTATGTGAGAAAAGAGAGCAGTCTAGAAACAGACTTTTCTGTATGCTTCCTTTGATCCATCCTGCTAAGTGGCGCATCTGCAGCTTTGTGGCCTTGTCCATTGAGCAATGTTTGAAGTTGTCTGTGATGCTAATGTCTGCTAAAGGATTTTAAGCTTGACAGCTTTTTCAGAAACCTGCTGCTATCTCTGACTGCTGCTCCTGGTTTTCAGACTTAGATTAAAAATTTTCTGTACTTTTTTGTTTGCAAAATAGCTCGTTCTATCTACCTAACTCTAGGACATTCCCCTTGGATATTTCCTCTATCATTTCATCCTTTCATTTCAAAATGAAATCCTTAATGAAAGCACAGCTCCTGGTGGACTCCAGGGATACTCTTAACTTTTCTTTCATTTTCATTTTTTCGGTTTGATTTTCAGATAGAAATGAGGACACATGAGACTGACAGTGCTGGACTGGAGGCTGTTCCTTTCAGAGACAAATGCTGTGTCAGAAAGAAGACTTTGTGGTGGGAAGCCTGCCTATGAGCCAGTAACCACCTCTTCAATGTGGGTGTAGTGAATCCCAAAGGAATGCTTCTTCACTGGTGTTTGGACCCAGTCCCAATTCTGGCTTAGGCTGTTAGTTATACTATATTAATATACATTAGCAACATCTCACTTCTGTATATTCACAACCTGGAACATACCTTCATGTAATATTAATTCTTAATTGTGTTGAGGATTGCAACTGGTCTTTTCTGAAATCCACCTGATGTCCTATTCTGCTGCTGCTGTATTTAAGCACTACAAGAAGTCATCAAGGAAAAAAGAAACATAATTCAGAGATTAGATAGATTCTGAAGGCCTTCAATTCATCTTTTGAGTTTCCTGGTAAGCCCTTCTCTTGTCTTTTATTTCTTAGTGTATGAAATGGAGGCAAAAACATTTTCCTGACAATGGTGGTGTGACAATAAATGTATTATAGCTTGAGAGAAACTCAGGTAAGTGCAATAATGAGGGCTACATTTATGTTGAGCAGGCTGAATGAAAACTTACAATTTTGCCTCACAAAACCTTGCATTTTAGTTGTAACAATAACTCCATTGTGCTTATTATAACAAAAATCTCTATCTAACATCTGTTTTAAGAATAACACCCACTGTAATTGCAGATGATGACATGACTACTCCAAAGAGAGCACCTTAATTTCACTTCAGCTGATCATGCACATTCATATCAGCAAGCCCATTTGGTACAAGAGTGGGTTTCATGACTCCTGATCTGAACTCTGAAAGGAGTGAGCTCTATCAGAAATCCATGAATAATTAGAGTAGTAACTGGAAGGCTGTTCTCTGCGTTTCCCAGGAGTGCTTGTCAAAAGATTTTGAGGGGGATAAATTGAAGTTTCTTGGGGCATATTAACTATTCTTTCAGTATACTGTGTAGGATGAGAAGGCTTATAATGTATGACTAACTACTTTCTTGGATATAGTCTCATTTTAAACACGTATTGGGTAATTGTTTCCTCTTGGTGGGTAGTAAAGATTGAATCTTAAGAATATTCGAAAAGTGTTAGGAGTAGAGGTTGACTTCGAATTCTAACTTCAGAGGATATTATGAATCACAGAATCCCAAGGGTTGGAAGGGACCTCAAAAGATCATCTAGTCCAACCCCCCTGCAAGAGCAGGGTAACCTACAGTACATCACACAGGAACTTGTCCAGGCGGGCCTTGAATATCTCCAGTGTAGGAGACTCCACAACCCCCCTGGGCAACCTGTTCCAGTGCTCTGTCACTCTTACAGTAAAGAAGTTCTTCCTGATGTTAACGTGGAACTTCCTATGTTCCAGTTTACACCCATTGCCCCTTGTCCTATCACTGGATATCACTGAAAAAAGCCTAGCTCCATCATCCTGACACCCACCCTTTACATATTTGTAAACATTGATGAGGTCACCCCTCAGTCTCCTCTATGAATTGATTGATATGAATTGATATGAATGATTATGAATATGAATTCCTGTATGAAGACAGGCTGAGGAAGTTGGAGCTGTTCAGCCTGGAGAAGAGAAGGCTGTGTGGAGACCTCATAGCAGCCTTCCAGTATCTGAAGGGGGCCTATAGGGATGCTGGGGAGGGACTCTTCGTCAGGGACTGTAGTGACAGGACAAGGGGTAATGGGTTCAAACTTAAACAGGGGAAGTTTAGATTGGATATAAGGAGGAAATTCTTTCCTGTTAGGGTGGTGAGGCACTGGAATGGGTTGCCCAGGGAGGTTGTGAGTGCTCCATCCCTGGCGGTGTTCAAGGCCAGGTTGGATGAAGCCTTAGATGGGATGGTTTAATGTGAGGTGTCCTTGCCCATGGCAGGGGGGTTGGAACTAGATGATACTGAGGTCCTTTCCAACCCTAACTATTGTATGATTCTATGATTCTATTACCAAATAGGACACTACCATCCTTAGCTTTTGGATGCAGAAACGAAAGAACGAAAATATAGTAACAGACCAGGGTTGAAGGCAACAGTACGATTTCCTGAATTTCAGAATAAATTGTTCTAAGGCAAAAGAATAGTTGATTATTAATTAATTACAGAATATTTTTGTTTGTTTGTTTCAGAACAGTGGTGGAGATTTCATAGCTACCTTGGACAATCTGTTCCAAGCCAAACTAGTCTTTTCCTAAGATTTAATTCCACAGTTCTTAAATTGTTTTTCTTTTGTCCTCTTTCAATTTAATCCTGGTATATGGATGAATAACTTCTCAAATGGATGATTTCAGAAATCATAGAATCCTAGAATGGTTTGGTTTGGAAGAAACCTTAAAGCTCATCCAGTTCCAACACCCTGCCATGGGCAGGGACACCTTCCACTAGAGCAGGTTGCTAGTCCCGTCCAGCCTGGCCTTGAACACTTCCAGGGATGGGGCAGCCGCAGTTTCTCTGGGCAACCTGAGCCAATGCCTCAACAGTTTTGAAAACAGACACCATGTCTCCACTTCTTTTTGTCTTTATTTATTTATTAAATAAAAATTAAGCAAAACTCGTTTTAAGCTGAGTTCTTTTAATTTCCAGTTTTCTTGTGGTTGATCTATGATTAGTTCATATTGTCCATTTAGGATAATGTGCAAGTTTGTGAAGATATGGTATTTTTGTATCTTGCCTGGGCAAGGTAGAATTGGAATACTACTTCATATCTGTAGAACAGGTTATCTTTTTGTATGCTTTCTGTATGTAATTCGCCTGTTGTAACAATGAAATGACATCGTTGACTCAAGTTTAGCTTGTATCCATTTTAATCTTTTAGGTCTTTGTTTTTTCTTCACAACAGCTGCACAGTTGATCATTCTTCATCCAGTATTTAAGCAGTGGAATATTCTGTTCTAGGAGCAGCTTCATTGAGCACAGTACTCTTTACAGATTTAATAACCATATCCTGTTTATCATAATTCAAATTAGTGTTGGAAATATCAATTAAAAATGATTCAAGTTGTATCTAAGAAGGCCATTAAGCTTAGCTGTGTTGTTGGAAAGCTAACAAGTGAGAAATACAATCTCAATAAAGCTTTAAAGTCAGTTGTTCATCTAACACAGGGAAGTCTAGATTCATATCTTCTTAGTGTGATTATAAGAACATTCATATGTGATAATAAAAAAAAGTATGATTTTTAAATGCCTTCACTTGTTCTTCACAAATGCTCTGAACTGGATACTAGCTTGACTTGATGTGATTTATTTTTTTGAATAATACACACTGTGCTTTATGATACCAGAAGAAAATTGCCTATTTCTTGCAAATAATTATTTGTTGCAAAGTTAAATTAGGTTGACTGAGCTCTTTCTTCATTTTCTTTTTCAAGATAGGTAGTGTTACCTCATTTCAGTTTGTTGGAACGTTATACTTGTTCCAAATTTCCCTAGGAGAACCATTAAAGTCTTCAACACTGTTTCAATGAATTCGGCAAAGTAGGTGAAACAGATGTTTTGAGAATTTACCATTATCTAATATCTGGAAATTTCTATAATTTCCAAATTATCCTTTACTTACTCAAGCATAAGGTAGAGTATGACAGAATTTAGGTACTTGAACAAAATGCAATCATAGTCTTTAAGCAACTGCTGCCTAGATTTCAAATTGTCACTATTTATCAAGCCTTCATCACATTCAAGTCTCCCAGTATGTATAAGAAGTCTCTACATCCAAATGAGTCACATATTCTGAATTATTTTTTTACCAGACAGGTCATTTTAATAAGATGGATAGATTGTGATCTCACCTTTTTTGAATTACGTCTTTTTTACCCTCTTTCTAAGAAAAATATCTTATATAGTGATGAGTATAGGACTTTTTTAGAAACTGAAGAACATGAGTTTGAGCACCTCAGGCTAAGAAGAGAATGAAACCTAAATATTCAGTGCGTCCTGGGAGCATATTGTAGTTACTAGGATGTAACATAAAAAAGCCAGCCTCCTCCTCTATCCATGTCTTAAAAGAAAACAAGTTTATTTTCAGGATAAGGTTCAGACTAAGAAACCAGGTGAACAGTAGAATTGTTCTCTACTTGCTTATAGGTTCTGCGCAACCTGAATGCTACCGTTGGGAACAGGGATAGAGCAAAGGGGGAATGATCTTATAGTATAGTTGACAATACTTTGTACTTTACAGTATTTTCAGAATCAGCACTGGCACTTGGCATGGCAACTTAATGAATGTTGAGAGCATTCAGGACAATCAGTCTGTGCTCATTTAGCTGGATCTCTGTCAAAGTGTCCTTTCATTGGCATGATTTCAAGGCTGCCATTGACAGTAAAGGAAATGTGTTTTGGGCACTGCCGTTGTTTGCTGTTGGAAGGGAGAAAAGTCAGCAAAAGGCCTACAAACAGCAACATTGCAGATAGGTTTTGCTTAGAGGGGCATTTGAAACCATATGCAATTATTACAGTGTTCTGGGCTCTTCTGGAAGGACATGGGTAGGAGGAGCCTTTAGGCCAAAGAGCAGAACACTGTGAGGTTTTCCAATGCAAAGATGATGGCCTCATGTGATGTGTTAACTGCTGTCATTGATCATATTTAACTTCTTCCTTCTTCCCAGAACTTTTTCTGGGCCAACTGTATCAAGAAAACTCTCAATTTTACTCATGCAGTCTCTTGTAAACTACAAAATATGGCACAGCAGGATGTTCACTTATAGCATGCCAGAAGTTGTTATAGGATTTGATATCTTAAGTATAGGAATGAAAATTCGGGGCATGAAATGCCATGTTTTCTAAAACAATAAGATACAAATGCAATTATTTTAAATATACAAATAATTTGGAAAGCAATTGTGGTAACTACTGGTGGGAAAAAGGAAAAGATAATTTGAAAACTTAACAGAAATATCTCTTATATGAAAGAAACCACAAAATATATGTCAAGGATCTTAAGAGGTGTGAATGAAGGACTAAATTTTAGTTTAACATTTGTGTGGTGTCTAACTTGATAGGATCACTGTGGCAGTAGTCATAAGTACTCATAAATCTGGAGTAATAATAATAGTAACAGTGATGGTAGTAATTCTGCTTTTGCTGCTAATGATGATGACGATAAAGATGATGATAACAGAAACAACAACTGATAATAGTACCTGTGAAACAAGAAAATGGGAAGAGTAAAGAATACTATTTAATTGTAAACTGACTCTAAAATGCTTAAATTAAACAGTGTTTTAAAAACAATGGTTATACTTTTCACCATATATTAACTTTGACATTATCTTTAATGGGTAAAGTTTAGTTTATTGCCTCATAAATGTCAGCCTGTCTTATTTTAGTTTATTTCCTTCAGACCAAAATAATAGAATATAGATTTTTTTTTGTGTGCACTACAATATGCTTTGCATAATATACTATGCATATTGCAAGTAAATTTCTTTTGTGTTGTAAAATGTAAGTTACATTTTTATATAGCTACAGCCTCATATAATAAAGTATAAATTAACCAAATTAAACAAAACATTCAAAATGAACCCATAAAGCAAAACATTTCTGCAATGATGAAACAAAATATTTGAATGTTTTTTAGCATTTTTCTTTAAAGAATTGTAATTTGTTAAAGAATTCAAAATATTTACTTTTTCTTCATTTTAAGTCAGAATATTATAAATTGGATTCCCATCAATGTCTGATGCTATTTTTAATCTTAATTCCACAACAGACATATATTTTTAAAAAGGCTAGAAGGACACCTAGGGTTACATCCTTTTAGAGGTATACCCAAAGGTCACAATTAGGTCAAAAAGGCTGTGGCAGAAGACTTTCCCTCTGTGTTTCTATGAATGGATCTGAAATCTAAACCTGCCTGGACTTAAATTTGCTTTGAACTATAACTAAGCAGCACACAGGAAGAAGCAGCAGGGAATAGACTGAGATATCAAAAGGATTTTTTTCCTCCATGTGTTTTTAAACTTCCTCAGTGCTTCATTTTCATTTTTACCTTTCCAAAGCCACTAACTCACAAGGCTCTTGAAAACTTCACAGAGCTGTTTAAACACCTGATACTGAGTTTGGTGACAGTGTTATCAACAATGAAGCATTACAATACGCCTTTTATAAAAATCCCCAGGATAAATCCCAGGAGGAGGGAGAAAAGAAATAAACAAAAAAAAAATAGTAAAAGAACAAACCAAAACCAAGCCATCCAGTGTCTCTGGATTATTTTTAGTACTGCATACAAAGAAATGACACCAATATCCAAGACTTTAGCCGCAGGTTAAGTATTGTCCATGTTTCTTATCAGGCACAAAGATGAGGGCTGACTGGGGAAGTTGAAGTCCTTTTCATCACATATACACTCAGCACATTATATTGATCTCAGATACTAATGGAGATCATAAAAATCAAACCACACCACAGCAGCAATCAATTTTCGTAATGGTCTGACCCTGCACAAGTCTTGGCCTCAGCATGTAGAGCATGACACAAAGGTAGGGTAAGGAAGTCTACTTTCTAAAACAGGCAATTCTACTTAGACAATAAAAGCAAAGAATGAGAACAGAAATAAAGATACATGAAATAAAATGATATGCAAAATGTCAGGCAACAGGTTACTTATAAAAGAAAGATAGATGGATTGTCCCCAGGAGCATTTTCTAGTTGGGTTCTCAACCTTACTAGTTGGGATCTTAGCAGTCATCCTCCTGGGCACTCCATGGTTTGTGCTCCACCTATAACAAATGGAGTGCAATCTATAATTCCATCTATAGATTCCAGCACCTGCAGGAAGTGATACATCTACTTATCTTACACATCTATTTTTCAACATGAGGTGCCTAGAGTTGAAAAGTGTATCATAGAATCACAGAATCATAGATGGTTTAGGTTGGAAAGAACCTTAAGATCACCTAGTTCCAACCCCCCTACCATGGGCAGGGATGTCTCACACCAGACCATAAAAAGTCTTTAGCTTGTGGTTATTCCACCAGAATCAGACAGGGTTGTGCTCTTAACAAAATGAAAGACCATCAGAAACTTAGTTTAAGTACACCACAACCTAGACCTTCTCATCCTAAATTCATGGACTTCTTCTAAATACTGAGTGATCTGGGTTTATATCTTCTTGGGAAGAGAGGACCGAAGCCCAGATCTGCTCTTCACCAGTTGAGAACCTTCACCACTGAAATACTGACTGAAACAGGAATAATTTTGCCTTTCTGAGCTGTTAATACAATTCCAAGAAAATCCTCCCTTCCTCTCCTCACAAGGGAAAACTTATTGATTTACAATGTATTTTTGGACCAAATTTTCAACGCATTTTTGGAACATAAAAAAAGATTTTTTTTCTCACCCTTAAATTTCCAGCTCTAGCGAGAGCTTCAGCAAGGAAATAATTTAGTCTCCCAGTTAATGGTAGGAAACTGAGCCAGAGAACAAATCCAATACTGGGGCTAGGAAATTTTAGACTATTAAGTTGCAGTGAAAGAACTGGGCTATTTAGAAAATCTTTGCTTATTTTGGGAAACCTCCCATGCTTCTGTGAGCTTTTGTGGTTCTTTCCACTGGCTGACTGTGCATTAGGGGAAAATATTAATTAAAAATCTTCCTAAGGATATTTTGTAAATGAAAGGTGATAAACTACCTCCTTTATCTTCTTTTAGATCGCTCAGAACCAGCTCTGAAGATTTAATGGGTTTATTATGGAGTGACTGGTTATCCATTTCACTATTGAAGTCACAGCCAAAGCTGTTAATCAAATTTTGATCACTTGTTTAAGCTGAAAAGTAGAACTTCAAACTAGAAGTCATTTAAGAATAATCAGTGGCAAATTGACTTTGCTTGAATGATTTTAAGTGAATTGGAATCCTCTTCAAACTATTTCTTTGAGGTACACAGGGTTTTCTAAGGACAACTTCTCTTTTAGCCAAATATAATTACTATAAAAATTTGAAACAAGTGGATTTTATTCTCACACCCAACTCCAATATATTGCAGTGTTATTTCTTTCAATCAATGCAATCTTCTTTGAGTACACAACGATAATTTATTTAGATATAAATATATAAAAAATGTAAGGTCAATCTACATGTCTGTCTTGCAGTACAAAGATAGGATATCGTATAAGAAGTCCCTATTAGACAAGTGTATTGTTTATTTGTGATTGGATTTGAAAGGGGGTATATCAGATATTAGTTTTTCCCAAGAAGTTCATGTCAACAGATAAAGCTTTTAACTGATGTTATTCTCACTACTAGGATTTCAATGTTGTGTGAAACTTATGCAAGAATTAAGTGCAGAGATTTATTGTTCATTATTGATGCAAGAAATACAAATGTTTGCTTTGAAACATTGCTGTAAAACAGAGACCAACCTGTAATCCACAAAAGTGACAATGAAGACATTGATTCTTGTCAGCTATGCAATCTCCTTGCAGTACCCCTCCTGACAATAAAGAAATAATTTTTTTCCTCTTCAACTATTATTATGTAATTAAACAACCACTATTAACTAGTTGGACCACTGGCAGATATTATTGTAAACTGATGATCCTTTCAGACTATTTTTTAAATTTAAGCAACTAGGTCAAAAAATACCCTCTTATTTCGGTATGATTTAGGTGCCTGTTGTTTTTATAGTTCTTTACACACATGAATCTGGATCCTAAACCTCAGTTAAACATTTCACCCTTCAAGTGAGTTCATAATTTCAAACTTAATTCTAGGTTATGTTATTAAGTTTACACAAACCTTCACCATAAAGACAAAGACAGACAGCACCTTCACGTTTGAGGTACGTAACAATTTCACTCTGGATCCTTCCCTTGAATTGGTTACACCTAAAGCTCATTTTCCATTCTTATTTGAGGACATGAAAACACCGTTGCCTTCATTCGCAGTTTGCCCCATAGTTATTCAACCTCAGTGTTAAACAGATATATTCCCAACAGCTTTTGTATTGCTTTCATAATAAATGAGTATTTATCCTGTTAAATTCAAAGAAATCCTAATTAAAACCAGGTCAGTTCTTGTGACAAACTTATCTGATTTTCCAGCTCTCTTTTCTTTTCTAATTGTCTCATCAACTGCAATGGTGTGTTTGCTTAAAAAAGGCCACAACTGCTCTGAATGTTGATGCTAGGAAATGTATTAGCATTTCAAACTGAGCAGACTGCACCGCTGAACACATCACAGCTGACTGCTCAAATCATACAAAGACTAATGGACCACAATGAGCAGGTATCACAGCATGTTAATCTCAGTGTAAAATAGATTTGAGTTTAAGTAATGATGCTCCCACTTGGACCAGATTCCAAAATTAGTGCAGAAAGCAGCAAGCTTTTGGATGTGATGCCAGGTCATCAGGCAGTGCCTTGAACAGATGCTCCTTATGGAATTTTTTGTATAAAAGAAGGAACACCAGTTAATCTGATTTACAAGGTTATGCATAATATTTCTGCATCACAGATTTCCAATTTGTTATAAGCAAACAGCTTTAATTCTCCAGTAAATATGTTTGAGAACATTTGCAGTAGGCTTGTTGGTATGTATATGAAGAGCTGCTTTGCAAAGAGCCCTATCCCCGTAGCATGTGAAATGATTTTTAATTCTGAAAAGTACATGAATAATGTGGGTAATTTTAACCAGAGGCTGCGATAGGCTGTATAAATTAGGTTTATAAGTAAAAATAACATTAACAAGGCTGGCAGGTGGAAAATCTCTGCAACAATGCCTGCTGGCCTCCAAATGATCAGGCACATCCCTATGTGTGTTCCTGTGTGAGTGAACTCACTCTGTCAGCTTGTCATTGTTGCATAACAGTGTTAATGACATTTTTTTTGCTTTTGGATATGGTTCCCGCATAAAGCTTAATGATTTTATGTTGATTCCCCCCTCACTATAAGCAGTTTAAGGCAGCACATGCTGGTTGAAATTCTGCAAACAAAATACATCTGTCTTTACTGCTTATGTTTTTGGGGTACAAAAGAAGAAAATTAAGTTCTACATTTGTTTTTTCTGTTTCACTAGTGCACTAGGTGTTTTATAGGGTTTATTTGGGTATCCACTAATGTTTTTCTATCCCCATTTTATCTATAATACATTATTATGTGAGAATATCCTCTTTGGAAACCAGTCTGATATCTTGCATCTTCCTCTCCTCTTTTGGAAAGATTATGTATTAAAACTTTCCCATGAAACTTCCAAGCTGATTTCCAGCATCTGAAGGTTTCAAAGAGAAAAGGAACTTTTCCCATCAGCTTGTTGTTGTCTTTCGTAACAAAAGCAAAGGATTTTTTTCTTTTTTGTTGTTTCCACAAAATTTGTTACTTGCTTTTGGTCAAAGTAAATTCTTCAGAATTCTCTTTAAGAACAGCAAAAATACAGGGAGTTATTGTTTTCTTTAAGATTTAATATAAAGGGCATTGTTGTTTTCTTTAAGGTTTAATATAATCAATTTACTAGTCAGGTCTACAGCTTAAAATCACACCTCTAACCTGATGTTCATGTAATGACTAGGAGAGTATCTGCTACGGTGTCTTGCTGCAATGTCCCTGCAAAGCTGGGTAATACACCGTATCTTGAACATGGCATGATGGGTCCTCACCTTTCTCTAAGGCACAGATCCTGAACTAATGACAGTGGGGAGATAGCAAAGTGCCTCTGCATTCTGGGCTACTTAAAAAAAATAATCATGTAATACTCAGCAAATAAGTGGCAGGAGAATAACAAGAGAACAACAGGATTTTAGAGCCTTGAGAAAGATTTTTGTTTGTGTCTGTGGAAAGTGTGGTCTGTATCATCTGTTGCAACTAGAACTGGATTAGTGGCACTATTCTCTGTTTGTTGTCATTCACAGCTGGTTGACTGTTATCTGCTTCACTGTAATACACAGAAGCAGGGATCAAAGGACATCATACTAATCACTGTGAATACAAACTAAGCACATTTTCAGTCTCAAAGTGCTCAAAATGTGATGGAACAGGAAGATGCAAAGTTTAGAAAAAATGAAAAACAATGGAAGAAAATAAAAGAAAAAAGAAAAGCAAAAAAACCAATATGCTTTGCATAGAAATCAGAATTTCTAATATAGAATTCCCTCCCTTGAAAATAGGAAAGAATAAGGCCACAGTGTGCAAGTGAATGGACTGAAAAACAAAATAAAATGCAGTTTCTGCCTTGAAGATGTGCTGTCAGTCTGTACAGTGGGTTGTACTATTACTTAATAGCTGTTCTGCTTATTTTCACTGCTCAGTTTAAAATGTATTTCTTATAGCCAGATAGAAGGCATAATCATGAAGAGTACCCAGAGGCATTACTATCAAAGGTGAGCTTTCTTGTATCTTCATCCGATTCTTCACCTGATCCTGTCTTCAGAAACTTGCATTCCATAAATTTTTATTCCTCAGATATACCTACTTATCCCTGAAACTTCTTTGTCCTGGTTTCAGTTGGGATAATTTTCTTCCTAGTAGCTGGTATTGTGCTGTATTTTGGATTAGAAAGAGAATAATTTTAATAGCATGTTGATGTTTTAGTCGTTGCTGAGCAGTGTTAACACTAAGTGAAGGACTTCTCATGCCCTGCCAATGAGGAGGCAGGGGCTCAAGAAGCTGAGAGGTGACACAGGACAGCTGACCCCAACTGACCAAAAGGATGTTCCATACCAGATGACACCATAATAAACAATAAAACTCAGGGGTGGTGGCCAGGAAGTGGTGGCCTACTGCCTGGGAACTGGCTGAGCATCAGTCAGCAGGTCGTGAGCAATTGCATTGTGCATCCTTGGTTTTGTATATTCTTTTAGCATTATTATTTTTCCCTTCCTTTTCTGTCTTACTAAACTGTCTTTATCTCAGGTTTTAGCTTCTTTTATTTCCCAGTTCTCTCCCCTATCCCACAGCAGGGGGACTGAGTGAACAGCTGTGAGGTGTTTAGTTGCCTGGTGGGTTAAAATACAACATTCTTTAAGTTAAAAAATCTTCCTCGCTTACAATGGTCCTTCTGCTCCCTACATACAAACTAAATCTGCATCTCTGACCATGTCTTCTCTGAAGTCCAGGGGGAAAGTGTTTTTATTGTGTTTATAGATTATGTCTGATGTTTGCTTAGTTTCAAGTACTGCTATGGACACCTTGAGGAACTTGGGGAAATCGCTGAACTTTCTGTATTCGACAACACAGCTTGTCAAGAGTTTACATACAGGGAAGCCAGGTAATGTAAAAGTGGAAAAAGTTGGCCATAGTTACTGGAACTTTTAGTTGCTACATGAAGTACTGGGAGTCAAGGAACAGAGCACATCCAAGATAATTGTCCAAAGGCAAACAGCACACTTCATTTTGCGCCTGGGTGAAAGGAATTGCTTTCAGCCACCCAGGCTCACCAGCTTCTTGCAGTACCAGAAATACTGATTCTCTTGTAGCCTTTTGAACTAGGATTAATCTCTTATAACTTCAAGCATTTATATTGTAGACATTTGGTTACATGAAGGCATCAAACAGTGTTCTGCTCTTCCTGTCTCTCCTCCTGTCCTTGATTTGAAGTCCAAGTTTTATTTGTCACTTTTTTATTAATCTTAGCACTGGTTAGCAATTCTCCATCTAAATAATACATCTTCCAGAGTCTAGTCCACACAGAGGAATGGAATTGAGGCACTCCAAATTATCACTTTTTTGGGCTATAAAAAGAAGTTCATTTTCATTCTGAGGAGCCTACAAACACAATCAATCCCATGAGAACGTGCATCGTTATTCAGGTGTAAAAGCTAATGGGGTTTTGGTCCAACTCCATTTATTTAATGATCCTCAAGAACCTTTGGTCCTTAATGATGATGCTATAAGCATCAACATAACTCTAAAAAGAGACTCAATAAAGCTGATTAAAATAATCAGAATAAAATTAGACCATTCTTGAAACGAAAGAATAACTCCAACTGATAGAGTAAAAAAAAATCACACCCAGAAACATGGGAAATGAACTAATTAAACCATGAAGAAAACAACACTAAATTTATTTCCCCAAATTGGTAATAATTAGTAGTAATAATTTTTCTTACATTGAATGAGTCACTCAAGAATCTCTAAATGCTAGTTAAAAATGAATGTTAATTTTTTCCTCATAGTCATTGCTTTGGAACCTGAGACACTATGATTAAGTAAATGCCCCAAACGCTTTTCTCTAAGCTATTGGCAGAGTACATAAACTGTCACAGTCCATTGCTTCCTAAAGCTTTGCTCTGATTAGTTGTCTGTTAGTTTTTTACTGAAAATCAGAGAAATCTTTGAGAATGATCATTGCTGTAGGTTAATCCCGGAAGGCAACTAAATATCACACATGCATGATGGTTTCTGGAGGGGAATCTTGTGCCCCTCCTCACTGTCAGAGCATGAGAAAGTGAAAAGTCCATGGTTTAGAGTAATCACTACTTAGCAAAAAGTAAAGCATCGGTGTGTTATCAGCATTATTCTCATACTAAATACAACACACAGCAATGTACCAGCTGCTATGAAGAAAATTAATTCCATTCCAGGAGGAATTAAGACAGTCATGCACACAAATAGAATCATAAAATAGGGTTGGAAAGGACCTTAAGATCATCTAGTTCCAACCCTCCTAGCATGGGCACGGACACCTCACACTAAACCATGTCACCCAGGGCTCTGTCTAACCTGGCCTTGAAAACTGCCAGGGATGGGACATTCACAGCTTCTCTGGGCAGCCCACTCCAGTGCCTCAGAACCCTCACAGGAAAGAACTTCTTTATACCTAACCTGAGCTTCCCCTGTTTAAGTTTTAACCTGTTACCCTTGTCCTATCAATACAGTCCCTATTGAAGAGTCCGTCTCCAGCATCCCTATAGGCCCCTTTCAAATACTGGAAGGCTGCTCTGAGGTCTCCACGCAGCCTTCTCTTCTCCAGGCTGAACAGCCCCAACTTTCTCAGCCTGTTTTCATACGGGAGGTGCTCCAGTCCCCTGATCATCCTCGTGGCCTCCTCTGGACTTGTTCCAGCAGTTCCATGTCCTTTTTATGTTGAGGACACCAGAACCGCACACAATGCTCCAGGTGAGGTCTCACAAGAGCAGAGTAGAGGGGCAGGATCACCTCCTTCGACCTGCTGGTCACACTCCTTTTGACGCAGCCCAGGATACGGTTGGCTTTCTGGGCTGCGAGCGCACACTGAAGCCAGCTCATGTTCATTTTCTCATCGCCCAGCACCCCCAAGTCCTTCTCTGCAGGACCGCTATGAATCTCTTCTTTGCCCAGTCTGTAGCTGTGCCTGGGATTGCTCCCACCCAGGTGTAGGACCTTGCACTTGTCATGCTTGAACTTCATAAGGTTGGCATCAGCCCACCTCACAAGCATGTCAAGGTCCCTCTGGATGGCATCCCTTCCCTCCAGCGTATCAACAGGACCACACAGCTTGGTGTCATCGGCCAACTTGCTAAGGGCGCATTCAATCCCACTGTCCATGTCATCGACAAAGATGTTGAACAGAACCAGTTCCAACACCTATCCCTGAAGAGCACCACTTGTTACTGGTCTCCAGCTGGACATTGAGCCATTGACCACAACTTTTTGCATGCAGCCATCCATCCAGTTCTTTATTTATCAAGTAGTCCATCTATCAATTTGATGTCTCTCCATCAAGGCCAATGAAGCATGGTATTTTTTATTCTTAGCGGGTATAAAGTGCTGCGTGAAATCCAGATTAAGCAGAAAACCCTTTCCCCTCCTACTCCCCTGCCCTATGACTCTGTATGAATCATAGAATAATAGAATCAACTAGGTTGGAAAAGACTTTTAGGATAACCAATTCCAGCTGTTACCCCATAACTGCCAAGTAAAGTTTTAACCATTAATACACATCAGAGAAGTCAAAGTTAGACAAAAATGGAGGGGCATGTGGTTATTCTAGTCACATAACACCATGAAAAGTAAAGGGCAGCATTATGGTTTCAGAAAATGGAAGATAATCACTGCTTAATTTCTGCTTATTATTCAGGAGAGACATACCTAGCCTGTAAAGACCATTCTGAAATATCAGTTACAATAAGACTTAAATAATTAATCAATCAGTCAACCATATAATGCAGAAGAAACTAAGCTGGTTTGCAATACCACAGGGGAAAAAAACAGTGCTTGAAGAATAGCATAAGGGCTAATCTAACAGCAACTGTTGAAAGCACGCACTTCAGTGTGTACTCTAACTCTGTACTTGCTGTAGGTGTAGAAAACCATATAAGATCTAAAACCTGTTAAAACCACTATAAGACCTAAAACCCCACCTAGTTTCAGTGAAGATGCTGTATGATCCAGTTTGAACTACTCACCAGTATATAAACCAATTTTTAAAATCATTGTCATCTTTCAACATACCATTATACTTTGTAAAAATCAAGTTTGTTATACTTTTAATGCAATCCAATGTTTCAATATGATCACATGAGAGTACTTTAAAAAGACTAATAAAACCACAAGTACCAGAGTTAAATAACAGTCATAAACCAAATAAATATGAATATGGAATATTTTCCTGATTTTTGACTAGTAAACAGGGGCAGAAAAACCTTTCTAAGAACTATTCTGTGACAAAAATTGCTTTTCAATTCATGGTGCTACAGAGGGGTTTGCGACCTTCCAGAGGATTTAATAATCTTTCGGAAATCCACCATTAGATATTTCAGACTAAACTCCTGAAATGTGAGGCCTTTCCCACAAATTCTCCCTTATTTTTTTTTCCCTTTTAAGCTTTATGCCTTGCATGATGTGACCTGGGTTGTACCATATTTCTCTGCAGAGCAGGATGTCAAAGTTACATTTTGTACATAAGCAACTCAGACAAAATCAAGCTTCTCTTCAAGCATCATAATTGTCTTTAATATAAAAATACGAGGTAAAATTTCACTTTGGAAGTCTGAACACTGCTTTAGGTAAAGAGACTTTTAGAATTATAAATGCACAATATGTACAGAAAAGTAGATAACTTCATTTAAACACCTGAATTAATTTCATATTGGAAATCTGTTGAAACCAGTGTTTGCTATACCGTTGTATGGGGACTATTGGTAATTTATGAGATCAGTGTACATTAACACTGACTGGCTTACTGAGTATACTCTGAGGCCTCTTCTGTACCATGAGACAGGCAGAACATGTTTTGCCTTCTCCCTTTCCCAAGGCTGTGTCAACCCCTTGTTGTTTTTCCATTCCTTCATTGTTGTCCAAGATAATAAAAAGAGCTAAGGAATCACAAAATACTTTTTTTCATCAGTCATAGCTACAGGTCAATTCAGTCTAGAAATGGATTACCACATGTTTGTATCATATCTATGAGAACAGGTATGATGTTTGCCTTTAAAGCTGTGAAAATGTTGTAACTATTTATTATGCCTTTAAACCCATACAGATAAGCTTTAAAACATTCTATAGAAACCCACAAAAATAAACTTGTTCAAGGTCATATAAAACCACTTAATGAAAGAGACAATCAGTACTGGAATATAAATACCTAGATTACCCAGCCTCTATAGACCTTACTAATCCTTGACCTTAGCAGAAATGCTCTAGAATAATAGACCACAAAGTAAATTCAGGACAGACTTTCAGCCTTCCCACTGAATGTCTTGTATTACTGGGTCTCTCAAATGTCTGTATTATTTGAGCTCAGTTTCCGTGGTTGCATATCCCTTTATTGTGTTATTTGTTAATGTGTTTTGGCAGTCATCATCATCTCAGATTTTATGTGTTTCACTTCAGAAGAGCTGCCAAGATAATACATCTTAGTCTGAGGGCATTTCACGGATGTGGACATAGCATCCTCAAGGGAGTCTCCTCAGCAAAGATGCTGGTTATTAATGCAGACATGTATCTATCATAGCTAAATGTATCTCTTCCTCTCTGACATTGCGGAGATTTAGAAAGGTTGACATTTTCCAATAGACTCCTTTCCTGCTTATCACATGCAGAGAGGTTCTGGAAGGACAGCTGGCCTTTTAGAAGTGCAAAAGAACACATCCTCCAACAGAATTTAGAAATAACTTTCCCAAACACTGATAGAGGTTCAGTAAATAATTCCAGCAAATTGAAAAGGAGCTATTGTGTTCGTATTTTTGTTTCTATGATTTTATACCCCAGCAATCCAGGGTATTCCAGGTACCTAATCCTCATTGCTCCAAATTAACAAAGTATTTATGGATATGCTTAATGAAGGTTATCCCAGTAAAGTCAGCTGGATTATTTGGTTTTGCAGTTAAAGTTGTGCTTAAGTACATCTTTCCATTGGCTCCCTGCCGAAGTACTTGTTTTCACTTCCAGCTGTTTTCCCTTCCAAGGCTGTTTGCAGCTTCTCCTCACTTAATCTATAGTCTCTTACTGCATCCCAAAACATCAATTTCACTTCTGATAAGCCTGTAATGTCAAGTTTCTGCACCTGTTTGTTGCATTTTTCAATAGACATTTTTGTGTGCTCTGTCACACCTGAGAGAAGTGCTTAATAAATATCTTCACGCTCACTCCATTGTTCTCTTTAAACCTCTTCAATACCAGGATGCACCCAAAACTCAATAATGATTTGATTGCTGGAACACCAAGAATAAAGTATTGCCTGTCATCTTGTCATGTCCCATTTTCTTTGTACATGCATGTTTTATACATTGATTGTAATATCAAATTAGTTAATCAAGGAAGAAAACATCCTCTCCCCTCACCCAGAAACAACACTGTCGTTGAGAGAATTCCTCCCCCCCCCCCCCCCCCCCCACCCTGTTCTTTATGATGTCTTTTGACTTCTGTCTACCTGACACAGGAAAAAAAAAATATAGGGGAAAAGTGATGTCAAACCATTGACTGGCTAGGTGACAAGGATATGTTTGGTGAGATTTGAATAGATCCTAGAACTGCCACTAGGATGTTAAGAAAACAAAACCAATGTATGAAGATGCCTAATATGTGCTATGTTGACTTGTACTTTTGGTGGAACAGGGTGCACTGGCATTGACTGCCTCCAGATTGCTTCCCTACTCAGTCAATAGCAAAAAAGAGGATCAGTGAGACATATGGACTGGATAACTTGCTTCAGTATTCCAGAGGGCTCTGCCTCATTCTTCGAGTGTTTGAGAGCATAGTGCGTAGGACTAGGTTGTCGTTTCTTTTAGGAGCATATGAGGCCAGCTGCTCAAAATTTCACAGCTGTTGTGCCCACTTTTGACATTTAAATCATGTAGCCTGGACTCTACAGTCATATTTTACAGTCTTTAGAGCAAAACATCTTTTAGCTCTGTGCTTGCACAGCTCCTAGCAGCATGTGCACAAGGGTGCCGCATAAATGAGACATTCATAATGGAAGCAAACAAAATATCATCTTTAACCTTCACTATACAACCAGTAAATATATTCTTTAGCCGGAGTGTGAGTCTGCTCATGAATAATTCAATTAAACTTTTAGTACTTTGGTAGCAGAACAAGGCCATTCAAATACAAACTGGCTAATTTATGGAAACCCATTAACTGACTTTTAGTTGAACTTTCCTCTCCTGAGCTACCTGTGAACACAAACTGGATTAAGAAAACAAGGGTTTAAGGCTGTCTGATAAAGAATTAATGCAAAATGACATCTTTCAAGATGCTTAACTATTTTCTGCTTATGAGACCAACACAAATCACATTAACTTGTGTCTTCACTGAATCACAGAAATAAAACAGTACAAAAGTATTACATTGGCATATCTTTTATAGCAAGACATATAATTTGGAATATAACTGGTGCAACTCATCAGGATTTATGACAAGCCACATGAACTGACAGATGTCAGAAGACATTTAAATTAAAAATGATATGATCCCACAAATAACTGTCCTGAGCCAATCATGTGTTTACGAAATGATTTCAAAAGCATTTATCTATAATTTTTTATGACTGGCTTCTAATATTCTTTACAGCAAGACAGCCATTTTTCAAACAAACACAAAGATTATTCAAAGTCCAGAATTTAAGGTGGATTTTTACCAAGCTTGTAATTCATAAAATAGTACAACCAAATACAGTTTCATTCTAGTAGAAGTCACAATAAATTTTCCAAAAGTTAAGCCTTTATTAAACTAAGTCTCTTGATTACTCTCAAAGTTCATTCTTAGATCTATATTCCAAAACAATCACAGAAAAGCCTGAAGCATTTGGTATACCTTTTTTACTTTATTTTCCTTTTATATCTAAATTTGTTTCAAAAGCAGTTTGTTGAGAAATTTCGTTTTAAAGCTCCATGCAAGGAAATTTTGCAGAAACGTTTTTCATACAAGCAGTTTTACGGTCTTCTTTGGGGCAGGAGATTTGTTTTCCTATCAGTAAACACAAATAAGGCCACATAGCTTAGTTTCTGTGTGATTTATAGACTCCTCATTGTGACAAAGGCAATTGGTCAGAAACTGAAACAGATGGCGATGTTCAGAAGGAGATATAGATGATCCTGGGATTGACTAGAAATATAAGCTTTATAATGGGATAAAATTTGCTGAACAGAGCTGTTGTGTTTGAGATAGGCTGGCTGACATCTAAAAGGACTCAGGAGATTTTCAGAACCTAAAGGAATTAGTGAAACCCAACTGGATGAGCATAGATCAGCAGAAGAAAAAGCATGTTAACATCAAAAAAATCTGAGGAACGGCTTAATGTAAGGGCCACCTACAACTGTTTTTCTTGACAGCTATGTATTTCTTTCTGCCCCCACATTTAGGACTTTGAGTAGAGTCTGGTACTGCACATACACAGCAGGAGTATGGAACATTTTTTGTCTTCTATATATGCTGTCAAAAAGGCTGGAAAATGCTTCCAGTGCCTCTATGGTAATGCCAAAAGTGTGATTTTGTCCCTTCAGCTGCCAAGGCAAAT
The DNA here is from genome assembly GCF_037157495.1 of Lathamus discolor. NCBI lineage: Eukaryota > Metazoa > Chordata > Aves > Psittaciformes > Psittacidae > Lathamus > Lathamus discolor. The sequence continues at coordinate 119,382,086 of NC_088887.1, read as the reverse complement.
TGGTGAAGTGGACTATGATACAAAATGACTTCAATATCCTAATTTTCTTCATTAAAATATAAACTGTTCATTTTGCTTACTTTTGTTTTAAACCTCTTGCAAGTTTGTTCACTTAACTCTGAAGGTAAAGAATCAAATCATATTGTTTGAATCATATCTACCAGATTTGTGTATTGACTGAGGTTTAACACTGGAGAGGGCTCAACACATCTCAATTACTTTTCTACTTGTGTCAGAGATTCTTTGAATGAAACAAGAAGTCACCTGACGATGATGTGTCATCAATATCAAAGAGTCTTAAGTATTTTTAATCATTAGAATATGCAAAAATTAAATTAAGTTTCTCCTAACAAGATATCTCTTAATTTCATGGCTTAACTTTCTTCTTTTGCCTTACACTCAGGTAATTTTATAGATCATGAATTCTCTCTAAAATACTTTCATTAACATCAATAATTTAATTTATTTTTATCATTCTGTTTGTGACTTTTTTTATACTGACAATTAAATAATCACTCGTTTTTTAAGCAATTAAAAATGATTAAAAAAGCTGTTTTTTTCATTCTCTAATCTCTATTTTCTTTTCTCTGTAGGGAGCCTATAAACTCTCAAAGTCAAAAGACTCTCTTATCTGTCTTATACAGAGATCTAGTCTTTATAAGGTGTAAAATTTGGATTTCAAAGTAAAATTTTCTGTCAGAGAGACTTTCTGGGACAAATATCCCACTTAAAAGAAATAATTTTCTTTTATTTTCCATCCTCTCTTAGTAGACTGCACCAAAGTAAATGAGTTGGACAAGGTTCTGCTATGGAAAGGAAAAATTTACATCTGTTCTTATTTTTTTTAAATTTATTTCCTGTAAAAATATGTATCTTGAAACATATTTTCCTATTGTGGTTTTTATTTCCTATTTTTTTTCTAGGATTTTTTTTTTCCCCTTTTAACCCCAAATTTTATTATGGGACAGAAACTGAGATCTAACAGCTCTGGTCTAACACAGTCTCTAGTCTTGAGTATTTTCTGAAAAAAGGCAATCTGTCATACCTTTATGATCAGGTAAAGAAGTTAAATTGACTGAATAAGTTGTTTGTTGCAGTTATCTTTAAAACGTCTTCTTTTAAATTTCCTACATGATAAAAGATCTCAGGAAACATCACTAACTTGTTAACTTTCATTATACACTTGAAACAACTGTTAGGTTCTAAAAAATTGCCATCTTACACACCATTTAGCTTTAGCAAGCTTTGTTAATAGATATGAGACATAAACTAGTACTATCTAGATCCCTAGATATCTTTTTCTCTGTGTGAAACTTAATGATCAAAAAATGCCTCAGTGACAACCACTAATAGGAAAAAAAAAAGTTGCTGGCCTTCATTATCTCCATCAGTAGTTACTTAGGGTGGCTGCCTTAGCCCTTAGCTCCCTCATATATAGATATTAACCACTGAGTCTGAGAAGCACTCATTATGATGTCAATCTACAGCAATGATGCTCCTGTCAGTATCAGTCACATCCTCTCACCTTTCCTAGTCACGCCTTCTCACCTCCTTCTTTGCCTAGCACTATAGAGCTCATGACATTGCAACCACAGAAATCTAATTTGCTTTCCTTTCCCAAGCTGTTTATGTAGCCAGAGCAAGTCAGCAGTGGGAAACAGCAGGGGAAAGAGGTGGGTGGAACAGATTCTTTAGGAGGTACAAACTCAACACGAAGATTTCCCAATTACCACACAACGGGGCTGTACATGTGCATGTGTGTGTAGGAGTGGCACTTACACTTCATTTACACCTCTTTAGATCTGGCTAAGAGCTTCAGTCAGTATCCAGGGTTTTTTTCCCTTCAGTCCTGTATTTCCTAAGGACTTTATTGGAGAAGGCCTCTTCCTTAACTTTCTGCCACAAAATGCCCTTAAAGGAATGAATGCAGATACACAGACAGAAAGATAAGCTGACAGATTTGTGTATCTCTACTATGCATTTATTTTGATGTAGTGACAGAAATGTTAATATTGAGCTTGATACTAAATAAAACATTTCCATCTTCTCACTAAGATGAACCAGCCTCTTTTCACCCTTTTTTTCCTTCTATTTATCAACTTTGAGCTGAGTTTTCAAATTATTTTGTTTATTTTTAAACTGCACTTTTCTGACAAAAAATATTTGTTGTTAAAATAATATTGCATGATTTAAGAAATGATCAGTGTTATTCCCTGTTGCAATGACGAGACTCTATTCAGGGAAACCTTACAAGTCAGACCAGCTAGACCAAAGGAAGTCACGGGAATGCTTTGACAATTTGCTTTCTACTTCACCTGATGCACTAAGTAGCCCAAAATTGAGTCCCCAAAATTTAGTTATCTTCTGCAGACGTCCCTCCAGAGGCATTGAATAAATGGAGAGGTCTGAGGGCCAAAACTACTTTAAATTAAATTGTCACATTCCTCCTACACTGCTGATGCCTCGCACTAGTGTTCATCCTTCTCTCATGCTGTAAAACTGAAATTCCCACTGTATCCTTTGCTGCCATGGCAGCTGAGAGAGGGACTTTTCTCCCTCTCCCTTTGCTCTATAAAAAGTGCCATTCCAATCCTCCCAGCTTTGGGAAAAGCAAGTTGATATCATCAAAGCAAACTTTTTTCACTAGCTTTTTCTGTGGTGTTTCAGTTATCTTTACTGACCAAAACTGCTATGCAATGAATCTTAGCATAATACATTGTGTTTGCCTTCCTAGCAAGCTCTCTCTCTCTTTGCAACTAGCCACTGCATGAACTAAAAATCAACAGGTCTGGGTGAAGATTGCAATATTCAGTATTTATGAACTACTATTGAGAACCTATCATTGTTTGGGGTATTGAAACTGAAATATTGTAATAATACATAAAACAAAACATATCAAATTGAGTAAATGGATTTCATGCATCTTCCAGTACAAAACATTATTTTTCCTTTTTTTTTAAGAGGATTTTCTATCTTCTTTCTTTCATGTTCAATTATGTATAATGAATTCAATGATGGATTTTGATACAAAAAAACTTTGAAGACATAATTCATAGCTCAAATCTTTTTGTTAATGAATACGCATTATATCAATCAAATGCATCATGCTAGAAAAAAAGAATGAATAAATATGGACTTGTCTGTACCATAGCTTGGTTTAATCTCAGAATCTTTTCACTCCAAAATATTTAATTCCATTCTCTGAACAGAAGTAAAAGTATTTTACAATTTCATATCAGTGCTGTTCTTCACTGGGCTCAGTAAACATCAATTCGGGTTTTGACCGGGTTTATTGCACATGCTTTTTACCATTTACACTTCCCAAGAAAATCAGTAGCAAAGCTAAGAAAGGAAGCAGTTTTGTAGAAGATGAAAATACAGTGTACATATTCCTATTGTTGTAGACAATGAGAGAAAGAGGAATGTGGAAGTACCTGAACGTTACTTTCTAAGAAAATACATCTCTCTTTTATGAGCAGAACTACGACAGTCAGCAGAACACCAACAAAGACTGTTACAGAGTCCAAAAGTGTATTGGGTTTGGGTGTCAAGGTTTTGATAATGGATGAGCTGCAGTGATGCCTTCTGTGAAAAGATGTTAGAAGCTTTCCCCATGTTGGATGGAGTCAGTGACAGCGGGATGGACCCACCACCGGTCAAAGCTGAGCCCGTCAGGGATTGTAGTAGCACCTCTGGGATAACATATTTAAAGAAATTACTGTACAACACTAACTTCCACCAGAGACAGGACTAGAATATGAGAGAGAAACAGCTCTGCAGACCCCAAGGTCAGTGCAAAAGGAGGGAGGAGATGCTCCATGGTGGAGCAGATATCCACCTACAGCCCACAGAGGACCCCATGCTGGAGCAGGGTGATGCCCAAAGAAGGCTGTGACCCTGTAGGATGCCCACGCTGGAGCAGTCTGCTCCTGAAGGACTTCATCTCTTGGAAAGTACCCATGTAGGAGCAGTCTGTGTTCCCTTGGGACCACTATAGGACTGAGAGTTCCTAAGCTGAACTTTGTCAAAAGATGAGAAAGTATGTGAAAAAGAGCATTCTTTGTCACAGAAGGGCGTTTTTTCATGTTCTTTCCATACATCTCTGACCAAATTCAGAGTGAGAATACCCATCAAAACTGGTATTTTTCTGGTCTTTTGCAGGTGTTTTTATACTCGTTATTATATCAAGGTATTGCTGCTATTTAAGGCCATGGCTGTGCAAGCACATCTTAGTTTTTTACCCATTACTACCCATAGTAGCAATGTTGAGCACATTAGGAGGAAGCTGAAGAATCAAGATTTATATGAGTGGTTCCACTGTCTTCACCTGAGATTCTTATGCAAGTCAAACATGTGCATGTTTGCTGATTCATGCTGTAGTGATGAAAAAAAAATTGACTACAGTTTCCTTGCTTGGAATCAGATTTCCAAAACCTTCACACATTCACAATGCCTACCACACAGTTGTCTTTACCGCACTTGACAGAAAACAGTACATTAGAAAATTATCACTTTTGAAATTACATGCGAAAAAATAAAACTGGAACATTTAGATCTTGTCAAAAAATTGATTCTGGCATTTTTTAAATGGAATTTCAATTTTCAGTTTAAAATATGAAGTTGTAAAAGCATACTACGTTCTACAGTAACATGGAACACAAAATGCCAACAATATGAACAATTCTGACTAATCCAAAATAAATGTTTTTTAAATTTGTACCCTTTAGAACAAAATAAAAGCCAAACTTTCATTCTCTTTTAGATTGGAAACAAATGTCAAAATTGAAGATACTTTAAAATGAAAATTCAGGTTTTGTTATTCACGTGAATTACTGGTTTCATCAACATCACTGAACTATCCAAGTGCTTAGCTGCTTTGTACAACTGGAACTCTTCTGCTATCAGTGTCTTCAGTAAATTGCCCAACTATTTTCCTCATTCTAAATAATATATTTATTAAAAATCTTGGTTTGAGATCTGAAATAATCTAGCTACATGATATTATGGTCTCATATCCTTATTCTCTTTGTCCGGTCCTGTTGTTTGTTTGATACATGTTCCAAATTGCTTCAGAGTACATTTCTTCATATGGTACATCACACAGAAACCCAGATGTCTATGCAGGAACTGGGTAGCACTATGTTATAACTAATAAACAGTAATCAGCACAGAAGCAGGAAAAGCATGATTGCAAGAAGCAAATAATCAAGGTTCTTCCAAGTCACAAATACCCATCTGCAAAGTATCAGTGTATTCATATCATTTATTCAACTATGAATTTAATATATTTGTAGTTAGTCCTTGCCAAGATATGAAAATACCAGTTGATGGTTCCAAAATACACAGTTTAAGAGTAAAGTTCATTTGATGGAACTGAATTATTGGGAATAATTAAAGGCCTTTCTTTTTCAATATAAAAACAATGAGCAAACATATTATTGATTCAATTGACTATTCATGGTTTATGTCCAAGAGCAAAGGGAACACTGCTGTGCAGTTTGGAACTGATTTTCCTTTATTTGTAATATGGCTACATGAAAAGAATGTTTCAGAGGTAACACAGAATACAGACAATGAAGCCATATTTGATAGTAATTGCTAAAAAAAATAGATGAAACTAGCACAGAACACTCACAAAAGGTTAATGAACAAAGATGAAGCATGGTGAATGAGGGTATTTGACAATTTGTAGGAAAGTTTGGTTTCTAAGCTTTCCTTTTTAGACACACTGCTCCTAACCCTCACTGTTTCTGCATTCAGTATGACAACACCAGTGATGACCATAGTGCCAAGTATGAAAACTAGTGCTGTAAAGCAACTGATTAATGAGACCTGAAGGAATGGAAGTGCCAGATATCTGCTAATTACATCACACTTCTATTAGACTGTACACTGGCTATTCAGTCTTTTCTTCAGGCTGTTTTTTTGTTTTGTTTGTTTTGTTTTAGATAAAAACTTTTTTTCTACTCAGATAACCTTTTATTTATGAGTAGTGCATCTTTTGGACAGTCAGCTTAGTGAAAAAGTGGCTTCTTGAGACAAAGACCTGTTAATGAATATGTTTTTAAATCCTGACCAAAGTGTCCCCAAACATAAGTGATGGGTGACCTTTGTGTTGTCAGCCTAAATATATCAATCTCATTGATGAGCTTTCAGAAAGAACAGTACAAAAAGGTCACCAATACATACTTAGCAGGCTCAGTTTCATCACTATGTACAGTGTTTCAATGTCACAGTAGATTCGATAGCACAGAAAACATCATCAATGTTTAAATATCAGATTGGAGAAGAGCAAAGCGACACATTCACCTATGATTAAGTTTGGTTTGACCTATTACAGCATTGAAGACCATATTTTACCATCTAAACTTGAGCTTGCATGTGGAACTTTTCTCACCATAAAAGATTCGAAGTCCAAGGTTTAGGTTCAGATTTTCATGTGGTATGAAATTTGATTTTGAAATGGGACTCTTAAAAGAATGCACGCTTCCCAATCAGAACAAAAATACTTTATGGTAATTTCATGTCGAATGAGGAAGATTTAGATTCTCAATGTTCTGATATCAGTTGCAAGCTCCTTTTCCCTTATTCCTGCCAGGAATCTTGACCCTTGAAAGTACATTCAACAAGACTGTCAGACAAACAATTGAGAAGAGGAAGAAAGTAGAGCAGGAAAATGAGAGGAAGAAGAAATTAGAAAAGGAATATTTTCTGTCTAGGTGAAAGAAATGGCTTGGAGTAAGATTTCTGTTTAAAATGTTCCAAGTGTCTAGTGGAACAAATCTACCTCAGTTTCATTCAGCATGGTTACATGCAACCTCCTTAGATTCAAACTCTTAACAAGGATGATCCCTCCAGTAAGGTGTCATTTCAGTAAAGAATTTTGAGATCTAACATGCCACTGTATTAATCCATGATCATGTGCTGATGGGAGATCAGAAAGATGACAGAGAATGACTTCCAATAATGGAACAGTGAAGCATTTAGGAGGATGCACCTGCAGCTTGTGTGGATCATCCTTGAAATATCCTTTAAAATCTGGGTAGGTTGGCTGAATTTGTAACTGGTCCCTACTCATACTTTGATGTTGACAGTCTTCTGATAATTTGGTAAGGTCCCAGGATCATTAATATTATGGCAGTGTCCTGCAATGCAGTACTTGCCAATGAAAAATCTAAAGGAAGAAGTAATTAAGCTCCCAAAGCTTACAATGTAATTTAAATGAAGATCTAAAAGGGGATCATAATTCAAAAGAAGAGAAAGTAAAAATGTAGTAAATGGTAATAGGAACATAGAATATATTGGCCATTGATGTAAATGGATATATGACTTCACAAGAAGATTGGGAAGCTTAATTTATACTTGATCTTCAGAAAAGAGGTCACCCTTAATTACTAAATGTTATTGCCATTATCTATTATTATCACTAATGTTAGCTTTAAGGATCAGTGATGGAAGGCACGACAAACCCAGGAGGTATCTTAATAATTTAACTCCAGTAACTACCTCTTAAAAAATAATTACTTTTGAGCTGTGAAGCTTCTTAAACAGAATGTTCATCAGTCTTCACACTCTTGCTTTACACTTACCCTCAAAACTTCTTGCTGAAGAGTCTATACTTTCTGGCACCATGGTCTCTGCAACATTAGTCATCTTAAGACCTAGAAATATGGTGCTGAAAAGGAAATTCCATTGGATAAAATAAATTAAGACAGGATGAAACTCAACTAATCAAATGCAGTTTGTCATCTGAACTCTCTTCATGGTGAAAGGATACAGGCACTTTTAAAGCAAAATCCACCTTATTTTGAAAGACAAATCTAGTACTGGTTGGAGAAAATGCGGCATGAAACACCTATTTCTCTACAGTTTTGTGTCAATCTTGAAATGGGTACAAACAGATGTCCTGTGTTTCAAGAAGGTACCAAATAAGGAGATGCAGTAGGAAGGAGCTAAAGATTTGAGATGAGATATAGACAGTAATTATTTGTGTACCTGGCTAGATGGGAAATCTTAAAAAAAAGAAAATCTATAGATGAAGCTGTATTACCAGCTTAAGATAAACCATATGTGTATTTGCATATTGATTTTGTAAATACCTCTATTTCAGCATTATCTTGTCTCCATTTTTGTGTTTCACCTGAAACATTTGTCCCAGAAGCGGGAGATTTATATTTGATTCCTCCTCCTACAGAAGGACCTAAACATGCAGCTGCTACTGTTGAAGATTAATAAGACTAGTTATGTGGCCGTATGCTATTATCATTGGAAACATCTTCCTCCTCTCTTGATGAGACATGTCAGTGGTCTCACAAGCATCAAGTAAAAGAAAGGGATTCTGATTTCTATTCCTTTTCTGTAGAGGTGCACTTTTATGAGACATCGAGAACATAAATGTGGTCATCCCTGGGTCAACCTGTTGCATGGTCAGGCCTCCCTTTTCCCTTTATTTTCTATCTGGTAATTACCTACCATATAGAGTGCAGAAAAGTAGATTCCTTCTCTGAAGCATATTCAGACATTCCTGAACTTGGTAATTCCACACAGACAGACTCAGGAAGCTTCCTGATGAGTGTCCTGTACCTCTGAATAAACCCCCTTGAGGACTACCACTACCTCTCTGTCAAAAAGGAGAACCATCTATGTGGAAAATTATTAAGGCTTAGCATAAGTGCTCTGAATAATTCCGTAGGACTAGATATCTACAAGATTAGATTTTATAATGCCCAATTTATTGATCAAAGTAAATGATCCGACCATCCCTCTATCATCCCTTTAGTGTCTGATAAACTTTCCAAGACTTTTAATACCATTGAAACATCTTGGTTTGCCTGTTTCAGATGATTTTATTTTTACTTTGAATATGCCTGGTATTTTCACTCTGGGAAACAATTCTTATGAATGCTTGTGTTCCTATTTCTGCCAGGACACAACTCCAGTCTTGCTTCCATGTAGGAGTAATCTGTGGGATGGGAAAGAAGAGCATAATCGTGGTGACTGACCATTTCTTCTCAACGTGCTACATATGAAAGAAAAGCATCCTCAAGCAATTCTAAGTTGCCTTCCACTAGAATATTCTGAATTACCATTTTAATATTTTTCATATTGCAGTGGCAGGATGTGAGTGGAGTGGCATGTGTTATCCTCACAGAAAAATAAAATATATCAGTATGTAAGCTTGAAAAATTCAGGTGCTACTTTTAATCATATAAAAAAACTGGCAAAAAGTCAAATTAAACTTTTTTCGTCTTTTCCATGCCTTGCTACAAACTATGGCGAGAAACAATAGCATTGAATTATTCAGAACCTCTTGTTTGGGCACAACAGGATCTGCCTTTGGATAATAGACAGCCTTTGCAAAGGTATTCATCTGACTGTCTCCCAAATACAGCTTCTTTTCTATTATCCTGTGTATTACTCACTGCAGCTGATGCTTTCCTATCTCCCCTTTGCCCTCCATGTTACCATTCTGTTCTTTTGTTCTTAGACTGTCTATACAAATTGAAGTATGCACAATGAGCTCAAGCACCACAGCCTACTTCTCTGCCTTTACCCTCTGTAATTTTTGCGCACCCTCTTCACCCTCTTTGTAGATCATACTGTAGATCTAGCGATTAGAATAAGCTACATTACCCTTCATTTCCACATCCACACATTCAGCTTAAGGAAGTATTTTATTACTTGTAAGAATACTTCTCCATAGATCCTCATAATAACAGATGAAGAAGAGATGAAGAATGCAGGCAGCAAGGAATTTGTTGTAGATGTCCAGTGTGATCTCATCTGCAACTCCATTTTGAAGGTGCAAATCTCCCCAGCCTAACAGCATAATTTAGAATAGAGAAAAGAGTGATATAAAATGCTTTCTGGTTAGAGCTAACTTCCATTTTATGGCCTGTTTTCCTAACTGTTAATGACTGAACCAGGGGCAAATAATGGTGACTCATGCCCTAAATGCTTATGTATAGCTTTTAAGTTGCTCTGAGTATCACAAACGTCTAGCCTGAGTGTTCAGTAATGAGAAAAGACATTTTATTGGTGCTGCCAGATTCACATGAGCCGATGACATAATTATACGGATGTGTATCATAGGAAGCAGAGCACCTGGAAGTGCTCACAATAACAAAGCAATAGCATTGGTCTCCAAGCCATCCAGGCTACAGACTGCCCATGTACTCCAGGCTGCAGCTGCAAGCTTTGCCTGGTGTAGGAGCATTGTAACTTCTATCATTCTTTGGTGATTATTCCTTATTTGACCCTCTTTCTCTAATCATTTTCCCTTCCTTTACTTGCAATTCTTGCTTTCTTGTGAAACACTGAATTCCTATTGCTAGCAAACATATTATTCAATTCTGCTTTTCTCAAAGTGATCAAAATACCTCATGCTGTATTTAATACAAATGAACTGGTTCTCAGATTTTGATCACATTAGCCACTGACTGAATTAGGTTGAGTTTTCTGCAGCTTCTTTCTACTGCTGAAGTTATTTTTTTTCATGCCTTTAGCCTACTCTGTATATTTAGTTTCTGACTCATTTCTTTAGAGCTCTGAATTCTTTTCTGACTCACTGGGAATAATTTATTCTGTTTTGGTTTCACTAGGACAAGTTTTCAGATTTCATCTCTCAAATGTCATCACTGATGTCTCAAAGTTTGTTTACAAACGACTTTTTGTCTCACACAGAGGAACACTGATGTCAGATGGTGCTTCACCAATCAAAGCTGTTCCACAGCTTCCATCTCCTAAGATATTCTCTCTCTCTACAGCCTTTCTACAACTTGTTAATTAATGATTTTTTTCCCACAGTGCATTGGTGGTTAGAGCTTTCCCCTAAGGAAAAAGATTGCCCCTAAGCTTGTTTTGAATAAGTGTAATATTACTGACCATAAGTAAACAAAAATAGCAGGGACCCCATGTGCCCTGACTTCCAAAATTAAAAAAAAAGAATTAAACTGACCAAAAATACTATGAGGTATCATTAGTGAGTGTGGGGTTCTACTTATTTGACTTCTGGTCCTCAGAATCGAGAATGCACTTGGCTGACATTTCCATCTTGTTCCCTGCAAATGTAAAGGCAGAATTTTCATTTGGCTTTTGAAATAAGAACTTTTCCTCAATTTGTGCAATGGAAGGACTTGGAAAGTTTAAAAGAAAACATGCCAATATTATCACTATCATTATGAACTACATGATAAAAATTGTATCTGTATTATTAAAATAACCACTACAAAAATTGATTACTGACTCCCAGTGCCATTTATATGCCTTAGTGTATCCAAACCATCTGCACAGAGTTGGCACAAATGGCACAGGCTTTACAGGAAACCCAAATCCTTCTGGAGCAGCAGCTGAAGGCAAGGTGAGATATCTGTTAACATATAAAATAACACTGAATATTTAGAATTAAGCAACTGAATCCTAGTCTCTGTGTCCACAATGTGCAATAATGTCTCTTCTAAGCCTCACATGCCCACGTCACATGTCTTTTTCAGAGCATGACACTAAAGTTTATCTATAGCCTGAGTAAGCATAAGGGTATAATTTAGTGCTTTGGCAACACAAGGTCCATTGAGATAGTGTTGGAAGATAGATTGCATAGAGTAGAGGCAACTTGCATGTACTTTGTTCTTTGGAGCAAACTGTCACCAGCACCACAGCTAACAGAGAGCAATAGACAATATATGGTATGACACACACTGTAGTGTACCTAATTCAGGGCCCACTGTTCAGGGGTTCAGGAGAAGCTCTGGATCATAGTTACTACAATAATGTAGATATAGCCCTAGCTGCAGCAAGGGTGAGGGCCAGTTCAGACACAGTCAGTCAAGATGCCTCACTTTAGGAATCTACACTGAGTTGCACACATGATTTGGGAGATGCAGGATATACATATCCTTCAGGACTGGCAGCTGGAGATCAATCAGGACAACTGTATGAAATTTGGTGCCTACTTTCTGGTGAGATGACTAGTCTCTAGGCTTCATAGAACAGATCTCTAATGACTATCATGGAAGTTTAGACCAGCAGTTCACATACACTCATGTATGTAGGTAAATATTAACAAAGGGGTTTTGGGGAACCACTATTGCTTTTTAATCAGATGTCCACCACTGCAAGGTAATTAGATGCTCCTCAAACAACCCCTCCTGCCAACTTTCAGATATATATGAAAGGTATATTTCAATGTCTTAAAATGAAATTAAAGTGCTCTAGAAAACTTTGTTTTCCTGTATTCTGGTCCAACTTTAAAAAGTTTCCTTAAAAAGGGAAATTAATAACTTGGAGGGTCATTAACAACTTAAAAGTATGTATAAATTGCAACTGGCAACATTGTCCCTGCCCATGGTAGGGGGGTTGGAACTAGATGATCTTAAGGTCCTTTCCAACCCTAATTATTCAATTATTCTATGATTCTATGAGTGTCCATAGGAGCAAAAAGTAAGAGCTAAGCAAAAGCAAGAAGTTCTGTAACAGCTAGGATTATTCCACTCATCATTTCCTTTTTTTCTGAGCAAGAGTTGAGAACTGCAATGTCAAACAAAAACTGTAGGCCAAACATACTGAAAAAATTAAATTCAAAAAATGTCAATACCCAGTATTTTGATCTTTTTCTGATTCTTCTTTGGTTTAGGTTTTGCCTGTAGATTTTTGTCTTTCAAATGCCAGTTCTTTTTCTTTGAGATGAGAACAATGATGATATGTTGGAATTCATCCCTTATTTAGGCACAGAGTGGGCATTGCAATTAGTTTTTCTGAGGTATCCAGAGGTCAAGAATGGAATTATTTGGATACCTGAAATTTTCCAGGATTTAAATAGAAAATTAGAGCTGCAAGATATATTCAGTGAATCCCTGATTTAGGATGGAATATCTCTGTTCTGTGAATCAGTCACTTACAGAAAAGTAACAATTTGGATATGTATTTAAAATGGGACACCTTTTGATAAATATCACATCCATGACATACAATAAAATACAAAAAAATGTACAAAATATGTAGGGTGATACAAAAATATATGGGGTGATACAAGCAAGAATGAAATAATCCCTTTCAATACCAAAATAATAAGAAATAAATTAAAAAAAACAAGATCTTAATGTCCTTCAAAAAGATGCAGCTTCCTTCAAAAGTAATTTGCCAAATGACAAATAAAATATACTTCATTAAATTTTATGTATCTTAGTCCTAAAAATAAACAGAGTACACAATGAATAGAACAAGTGAGTGAAAACCTTGAAAATGTGAGTTAAAAATTCTCATTATATTCCGTCTTTTAAACTCTGGTTATTATGTAGAAGCAATTACTAGTGCTTCTGGGATTCACAACAATAGCAGTGAAAAATAACTTATTGACATCAATTTACTTTTCAGTAGCAGATCTTGTTTTTGAAGAAGTGGAAGGGGCTTCTCTCTCTGCCTGTTATTACTGAAGATCATTTCAGGTGCTCCCATTTCGTCCGTTTCCAGACAGTCTACCATACAGTCTGTTCTCAAACCAGTAGCACTAGGCTGAATTTTGGCAAAATAGGCTCATCTGTTTGATATAAATCCTAACCAAAGAAAATAATGAAGCTTAGCCAACTAAAAAAAAAAATTGATTAAGTATAATCTTTAATGGGATATGGTGTTATCAAACCAACATAATTTTTGAACATAAATTAGAAAACTGTTAGATAAAGTTAATAGTGTTGATAAGATTCATTTTAACCTAGTATTCACAATATTTTAATTAAAAAAACTGAAAAAATGTATCTTAGATATTAAACATCACATTAAGAATTGACTGATAATTTCTAAATCATGTAAAAGTGAATGTAATGTAGCCAGATCCTGCGGGGAGTAATTCTGGACCTTCTGGCATTTAATGTTCCTATTAAAGGCCTGGAAAAAAATTAAGATGTGTTAATCAATTCCAAAAACAGCATGAAGAGAGACAAGCTGCAAAATATAAACAAAACCAGACCAAAGTTATGGAACATCCTGGATGATTCAGCAAGTTTGGCATGAACTAGTGAAGTGTTTGAATATAGCCAAATGTGAAGTTATATGTCTAGGAATAGAAAAATAGATCTTTATGTGTAGAGTGGAAATCTCTATTCAATGACTCCTGAAAAGGACTTAAAATAATTCAGCAGCTAAGTATAAGCTGCTGGGCAGCAGTATGTTCAAAGGCCCTGCATAAGCTGAGATAGACTGAATCAGAATAAAGGGTCACCTTATTCATATGTTTGGCTTTGATATAACTGCTAGTGTTAGACTAATTTTGTATAAAACAAGGAGAATGATAAATCAATGATCATTTAGATAAAGACCATCAAAATAATTAGAAACTATACTGTGTAATAAAAGAGTGGAGGAGATCAATCTGTTTAGCTCACACAAATTAAGAGCAACTTGTGCGACTCATTCACTGATTACTTAACAGAATAGGAGACACAAATAGACATGCAAAGTGGGATTATTTCATTTAACTTCAGAGGTCTACTATATAGATTTTTTAGATCTTTATGTAATCTTGTACTGTAGTTTAAGAAAGTGTCAACACAAGGAATCTCTAAAACATGTGTTAGAGGATTTTCACAGCAGTGCCTGTCTAGCATCAGCTAGGCAAGCATCTGTAGTAACTTCTGTGTGAGAGTTGCCACTTTGGTAAAGGAATGAACTGTACTGCTAACTGTAAATTTATACATAGAATTCAAACCTTTTACAGAATTTTTTATTTCTTTTAATTATAACAAAATGAGCAATGAAGTAATTTTATTACTAATCTTCACAAAGATTTGTAGCGAGTGGTGTCCCTCAGGGATTGGTGTTGGGACCGGTCTTGTTTAACATCTTCATCACTGACATGGACAATGGGAGTGAGTGCGCCCTCAGCAAGTTTGCCGATGACACCAAGCTGTGTGGTCCAGTTGATACGCTGGAGGGAAGGGATGCCATCCAGAGGGACCTTGACACGCTTGTGAAGTGGGCTGATGCCAACCTTATGAAGTTCAACCATGCCAAGTGCAAGGTCCTACACCTGGGTTGGAGCAATTCCAGGCACAGCTACAGACTGGGCAAAGAAGAGATTCAAAGCAGCCCTGCAGAGAAGGACTTGGGGGTGCTGGTCGATGAGAAAATGAACATGGGCCAGCTTCAGTGTGCGCTCGCAGCCCAGAAAGCCAACCGTATCCTGAGCTACATCAAAAGGAGCTTGACCAGCAGGTCGAAGGAGGTGATCCTGCCCCTCTACTCTGCTCTCCTGAGACCTCACCTGGAGCATTGTGTGCAGTTCTGGTGTCCTCAACATAAAAAGGACATGGAACTGTTGGAACAAGTCCAGAGGAGGGCCACAAGGATGATCAGGGGACTGGAGCACCTCCCCTATAAAGATAGGCTGAGGAAGTTGGGGCTGTTCAGCCTGGAGAAGAGAAGGCTGCGTGGAGACCTCATAGCAGCCTTCCAGTACCTGAAGGGGGCCTATAGGGATGCTAGGGAGGGACTCTTCATCAGGGACTGTAGTGACAGGACAAGGGGTAACGGGTTAAAACTTAAACAGGGGAAGTTTAGATTGGATATAAGGAGGAAATTCATTCCTGTTAGGGTGGTGAGACACTGGAATCGGTTGCCCAGGGAGGTTGTGAGTGCTCCATCCCTGGCAGTGTTCAAGGCCAGGTTGGACGAAGCCTTGGGTGAGAGGGTTTAGTGTGAGGTATCCCTGCCCATGGCAGGGGGGTTGGAACTAGATGATCTTGAGGTGCTTTCCAACCCTAACTATTCTAGGATTCTATGATTCTATAGGAGTAATCGGAACAATTTAACAAACACTTTTCTTTCCAGTGGAAAGTTGTTGGTACTATAATGGTGCTATTCTGTGACATTCAGAACAAGAATATGGTCCAATGAAAAGATAAACCCATTTTTTCTTGTTTTCATAGTCCTCACTCTGACTGATTTTTATGAATAAGTATTTAAATAAAATGATCCCTAAACTAAATGAATTTTTAAACAACAGTTTTTAGGACAACATTGTGCCTATATATTAATGTAGTTTGTTGTTCGATGCTGTAAAAGATGTGTCTAGAGAAGGTTGTGGGAATGTACTAAATTTCAGGCAATAGAATCCTGTAAGACTGATTTTTTTATCTTCTCATGCTTATTATGCAGATTTTGTATTGCTTTGTGCATTTTTTCTTTTACTTTAATATTCTAATCCTGTGAATGGTGAAAGAAAACAGTCTTCTATTCCTCCTGGGCAGCCAGACATCAATTTTAGGTGCAAAAACTCACACTGATTATTATTTGGTAATGATCTGTTGGGCTGACTTTAAAGGCCTAATTCTGTTGAAGATAGGTCAGTGTCAGGAGATGTCACCTTGGCCTTCCATTTGTATACATACAGGTTGGCAGCTTCAGGAAAAAGACTGAAAAATCAAATGGCTATCATTACACTCTTATAAAAGCTTTCTTCTTGCACACACTCAAACATGACATTCTAGAAGGGGTAATCATGCTGATTTACGCTTATTATATCTGTTCTGTTCTTATATAAAAATGTTTGTTCTCCAGAACTGTCAATCAATCACTATTACATAAGAATACTCTTCAGTTTTAAAAGTATTAATCTCAGTTTTATATAGGTTAAGAGCATGTAAGCAATTAGTTTAATAAAACCAAACAAACTTCGTGTAATATGTCTGACTTGTGGGGAGAATGCGTTTTTTCAGCAGATTATCATATGCAAGTAATCAGCAGGTTTTGCTTGACCTTATATTTTCTAGTTGAGAGGGACAATTTTCCCCTGTGTTAGAAGGATGGAAGAAGGTGCAGAGAACACTTGCTACCAGGTTTCAATTAGGGTTGTGTCAGAGAAACATTCAGTCAGCCATGACTGGTAGTACAAATATGTCCCGGTCCAAGGGAAAAAGGGCTTTCTCAAGCTCAGAGGGAGAAGCTGAGCTATTGAATGAACTATCAAATGAAGGACTGTCCTGGGTTTACCAGGAGCCGTTTTGCTCCTTCTTAGTAACTGGTGCAAGCTCTGTGTTTTGACTTCCAGCCTGGGCAGAGAGCTGATAACACCGATTGGTTTTAATTGTTGCTAAGTAATGTTTATTCTGGCCAAGGACTCTGTGAGTCTCATGCTCCGCTGGGGACGAGGGGAGGCCGGGAGGAAGCAGAGACAGGACACCTGACCCAAGCTAGCCAAAGAGGTATTCCATACCACAGCACGTCATGCCCAGGGAGGTAACTGGGAGTTACCTGAAAGGGCACGCTCTCTCTTCGGGGGGGTTGAACTCATTCCGTGGTGGTATCGTATTCTCTTGTTATTTTCTCTTATCAATATTATCATTGGTGGTAGCAGCAGTGATTTGTGTTATACCTTAGTTACTGGGCTGTTCTTAGCTCAACCCGTGGGAGTTACATTCTCCTGATTCTCCTCCCCATCCCTCCGGGAGTGGGGAGGGTCGGGGGGGGAGGTGAGTGGATGACCTGTGCGGATTGGTTTAAACCATGACAAGGACACTTTTAAGACAGCTCATGCTCTGTTTAAAGTTGTTTCGAGCCTTCCACATCTACACTGACACTACATACTTGTAGCAGAATATGAGGGACTTAAACTGAAATAAATGTCCATATTGTGGCCTGACTCAGGGAGGGACAATCAAGTAAATTAGGGTTTATAGAATCATAGAATAGTTAGGGTTGGAAAAAACCTTAAGATCGTCTAGTTCCAACCCTCCTAGCATGGGCAGAGACACCTCACACTGAACCATGTCACCCAAGGCTCTGTCGAACCTGGCCTTGAACACTGCCAGGGATGGAGCATTCACAACCCCCCTGGGCAACCCATTCCAGTGCCTCACCACCCTCACAGGAAAGAATTTCCTCCTTATATCCAATCTAAACGTCCCCTGTTTAAGTTTTAACCCGTTACCCCTTGTCCTGTCACTACAGTCCCTGATGAAGAGTCCCTCCCCAGCATCCCTATAGGCCCCCTTCAGGTACTGGAAGGCTGCTATTAGGTCCCCACTCAGCCTTCTCTTCTCCAGGCTGAACAGCCCCAACTTTCTCAGCCTGTCTTCATACGGGAGGTGCTCCAGTCCCCTGATCATCCTCGTGGCCCTCCTCTGGACTTGTTCCAGCAGTTCCATGTCCTTTTCATGTTGAGGACACCAGAACTGCACACAATGCTCCAGATGAGGTCTCCCAAGAGCAGAGTAGAGGGGCAGGATCACCTCCTTCGACCTGCTGGTCAAGCTCCTTCTGATGCAGCCCAGGATACGGTTGGCTTTCTGGGCTGCAAGCACACACTGAAGCTGGCCCATGTTCATTTTCTCATCGCCCAGCACCCCCAAGTCCTTCTTTGCAAGGCCACTCTGAATCTCTTCTCTTATGGCTGACACATTGTCCTTACCTGATCTCATTATACATCAATACTGCAGTCTTCTCCACCACTGGGATAACCATTGTACATATAACAGTATGTTGACATTATAAGGGTGATTTAAGGAAGGAGCTTAAGTTTTGATTTGGAAATTTCTTGGCTTCGTAAGTTTAAAGGTGACTTGAAAGGGACTTGATAAAGAACCTAGCTAGCTAGAGATGTAATGCAGAATGATGTCCTGTGTTCAGGGTTAGCTTGAAGGCCTTGGGCTGTGACTGGTCCAATTCTGACGGTTCTCAGTCACATCCAATGAACAATTTGAATTTTTAGCCTAATCTTAACAGCAATTGAAGGTTTATTCTGCAATTATGAAGATCCCCAGCTTCCATAATTGACAACAGCTAAGTCACTAAAGATCATAAGATACAGGTTGTTGCAGATTAAATCCAAACCAATACTTTCACATAAGTGACAGTGCAGGAAAAACTGGAGGAGTCTGGAAAAATCTAGTGTGTGATCATCATTAGGAAGGAAATTTCCCAGTAGGATAAAGCTTCCCTGTTATTGCCACAACAATATCACAGCTTCCATATACCCTGTTGCTTCAATATTAGAAGAGATGCACAATCCATTTCTACTTGCAAAAATATCCCACTATTCTCATTTTTTGGAAAAGGGTGGGTAAAACCCCACAGGACATTTTCAAAGACTCAAGAAAATGCCTTGTATTCCAGACTAATGAAGCTTGATCTCTTTAGTTTGTGAGAAGTAAGAACACTGAGTCTTGATTATGATACATAATAGAGTGGCTGATGCTAGTATGATGTTGAGCTGTTCACAAAAGAGACTTTTATCTATAGGGTGGTGGGCCATTGTAACAGCAGACCGCCAGGAAGTATATTTCTGACTTGACCTAGCCTACATGCCTGCAGCTGGGCCATGCAGTTTTAAGGGAGGAAAGCCATCAGATGCTAAATGTCTGTTTCTTACAGAAACTTGGAACTAGAAGCAAGAATGTCTCTCTGGTTAAGCTGATCCATATACAGAACAACAGAACAGCTGAATCAATCAGCTACAGATGTCTTCAACTAAAAAAATCAAGTACTACATAGGCGATGCAGGGAACTCAGTGAAATTCAAAAGCTTTGTCAAAAAGAAGGACATAGATGAGCTATTCTGAAGACTGTGTTCCAAAATATGAAGAATAATATTCAGAAGAAATATCAGTGAATGGTAGAGACAGAATTAGAAAAGTGATGGTTGTGGTGAAATGATTTTGAAATATTTTGACTATGTTTTCTTATTTCAAGATAATAATTGCAACAATTCAGAGCAAAGACCAAAATCACCACGCAATCCCACTGATCTGCTGCTTGAAAGTAGTAATTGTATAAATTGTCTTTGATGAAAGATATAATGTACAGATCTTTAAAAGTAATTATGATCCGGTTGGAAGTTCAAGGACATAATGACATTCAAGGACATTGGAAACAGACTTTTTTCTTTTGAGGTAGCTTATATCTGTATTAAGCTTTTCTCCAACTGGGACGGTCCTTACATAAGCCATACATAGAATCACAGAATAGTTAGGGTTGGAAAGGACCTTAAGATCATCTAGTTCCAACCCCCTTGCAATGGGCAGGGGCACCTCACACTAAACCATGTCACTCAAGGCTCTGTACAACCTGGACTTGAACACCGCCAAGGGTAGATCATTCACCCCTTCCTTGGGCAACCCATTCCAGTGCCTCATCACCCTTACAGTAAAGAACTTCTTCCTTATATCCAACCTAAGCTTCCCCTGTTTAAGTTTTAACCCGTTACCCCTTGTCTTGTCATTACAGTCCTTAATGAATTGTCCTTCCCCAGCATCCTTATAAGCCCCCTATATATACCATACGTACACCTTACATAGGCCATAATCCTTACATAGGCCATAAAACAACAGACCTAAATGTTCATATAGAAGAGAAAATGAGATTATTACTTTCACACTTCAACTTGCAGGCATGTTTTCAGCTACATTCTTTCTGAAATGTTATGAAACAAAACCTGATGCATTGTCTTCCTCCCTTTGTTTCTTTGTGATGTCAGAAAACAATGAAGCTAACCAACTTATCTGAGAAAAAGGCAGCTCTAACTGCTATAGACTTTTTACTCTTGTTTTTTACCACCCTCTTGCTTTCAGAAACTCTATTTATAGTTTCTGTGGGGTTCAAATAATTTCAACTCATCTTGCACAAAAGCTGAGAGATTCTGCAGGTGCATACACTGCCAGCAATATACAAATAAGAAGGAATTACAGTAAGAATTTAAACTTTCCATTAAACTATGCATACTATCTGTTATTAAGATCTTCATCCTTTTCAGGTCAATAGGGAAGTTTCAGTGGGAAATAATAAGATTCTAAAATGGGTTTATTATATTAAATCAATGCAACAGATATCTGAAAATATGGAAAACAAATATTACTTCAATAAAATAACTACTTGTGGAACACAGAGACTGCAACAAAAAAATATATGGCCAACATTTAGCTAGTCAATTTTAAAAAAATAATAAATAAGCATTTCAGCAATATTCTGACTGAAATTGAAAGTTCAGAACTTACTGTAAAATGAAAATTTGGAAAACTTTTCAAAATCAGTTACTTTATAAAACAAAACTTCAAATGAAACTTGAGGATTAAGATACATTTCTGGAATAAATTTATATTGTCATTTTTTATGTTATTTCAGAATGTGTAAATAGTAGAGGAAAATGATGCATCATTGTATATCACATTTTGAGATTACATTAATATCATGCATGAAGAACAAAATGTCTGTATAATTGTAAAAATAGTAGCTGTGAAGAATATGACAATCATCATATTCTTAAGTGACGTGACATGTCATTTTGCTCTACTACTATTGGCATATCACTGAAACTCTGTAAAACAGGTAAAGCTGTCTGGAAAAAAAATGGTATTACAGATTTTTTGTCTTATGTTTGTATTTTTTTTTTTTAAGGCTTTTTGTGGAAAGAAACACATTTTTCAAGAGGCATTTCATTCAACTCAATATCATACGCTACATTTCTCTACTCTTTCAAATTGTTTCTGTGTCTTGAAGAAAGGAAAGAAAGAAAATGGAAGAAAAGGGAAGGAAAAAGAAGGAAAGGGAAAGAAAGGGAAGGAAAACAAGAAAATAGAAAGGAAAAAAGTCAGCCATTCTTTCTAGGACTTAATTATGCTCTAACCAGGAAGTGAAGGAGAAGGCCATATAATCTAAATGTCATCCTAACTCTATCAAAACCCTTTTCAGCTGACTTTAGCAAATCAAATACGTAATTGCATTTGTTTGTACCTAAAGAGAGAAAAATAAACTGAATCTTGCTGATAAATCTAAAAATAGTTTATTCCTATTACTGCTCTTACTAGGAATGAGGTCTGCTGAAAGACTAAGATAGTAAGATCTCTTACTATTCTTCAAATTTCTCTTCTGTGAAGAAACACTATGTTTTATGTCTTCCCTTTCTCTGATTATGAAGTATATTAATTCCTTTCATAACATCTCTTGTGGGGCACAAATCCAACCTGAATGGGGGAAGAAATAAGAGTTCTGCGCTTGTAGCCTTGTGAGCCTTGTGAGCAGACGCTACATTTCTGAACCAGAGAGGGAGAAAAGCGAAGCTGTGTTAGCTCAACCTGCACGGTAAATGACAACTAACTGACACATCTTCAATTTTCAGTGGTCAGTGTCCACAGCAAATGGTTTGTAATCAATCTGTACAGTGAAACAAAGAGAGGAATTGTGTTAAAAATACTGAGTGAGAGAAAACAGTAAAACTCCTGAAGAAATCACAATTTCCACTTGACTGTCCTAGAAGGATAGGAAAGGTCTGTTGGTGAATTATCATATTTACATTGTTCTATCAGATCCTGTTTGCTTCACTGCAATAATACTGCAAGATAAAATCATGATTGTAAAGCTGATTTCTAAGTACTTCATTGTTGACAGTAACAGAAATGGTTTGCATAATTAGAACAGATTAGGCAGATCAAAGTTCTTGAAATCACATTAGTATTAAGAGTAGTTCTATGCTGTGACAGTTACAGATCTTGCTGAAACCTTCAACATAGGAATGTGATATGATAACCATAAATCATGATAATCGCTGTAAAATATTCAAATTTTTTTTTACCCTTTTGAAATGGAACAATTCTTTGTTAGTTGGGGTTCTACGCCTTTTCCTCAGGTTGTATAGAAAGCTATGTGGAAATATAATAACAATAAGTTAATAGAAATTAAAGTACCAGGTACTTTCAGTGAATTCCCAGCCCTAGCAGCATTCAAGGCCAGGTTGGATGGGGCTTGGAGCAACCTGGTCTAGTGGAAGTTGTCCCTGCTCATGATAGGGAGGTTGGAATCAGATGATCTGTAAAGTCCCTTCCAATCCAAACCGTTCTATGATTCTTGATTATATTTGAATCAAATTGCCTGTCCAAAAAAAGGTGCTATTTACATACAAACAAAAGAACTAGACTAGGTAAAGGTAAGTTATTTAGAAGTTCAGTAAAGATTTCATTTTATTCCTCATCTGTCAATTTTCTAGATTAATCTGATAATACAAGAGCACAAATACATTTTACAAAAGACTCAGTGATGAAAACAAAGCCTCAATTTATAAATGGTAATCAGGTATGCAGAATGTTCACTTAAAACACCTCTGATAGGCCGTTTATTTTCCAAAATTAATAAATTTGATACATTGTATTTTTTGCTAGCAATTTTCAAATTTTTATTTGGGAAATTCAGTGAGGCTAATAAAAACTGGTTTTATGCACACTGGTTTAACATTACCAATTGTTCTGAGTTTTAGGACATCAGAGACATCAGGTTTAGGACATGCACTGCATGCAGCTTTTAGATAAACCAAACCAGTTTTGGAGTACTTCATGTCAGACAATTGTCAGTTTAGTGATCATTTCCATAAGTAAAAACTGTACACTAAATAAATAACGGTGGCTATGGACAGGTTTATTTTTTTCACTTTCTTCAGAGGACCTAACATTTTTCTAGTTTAAACAATATTATGGTGATGTCAACAAAAGCATCAGGTAACATCTGTATACAAGCTGCATTTTCATATATTAGTACGGAACTTTGAAAGACTTGATGTAAAGAAAACTGGAACAGCTATTATTCTATGCAGAATATGTTCCTAAAACAATCAATCATCAGATCTGATTACTGTGAGTAAGTGTGGTCTGTGTTTGGAAGCATAATGCAGCTTTATGCAACAGACTTGTACTATGTGACCTCAAATCATAGTATCTGATGAGGCAGTTGGGGAGGTTGAGATTGCTTTCTTCTGAGGAGGTAGAACATTGCTAAGAGAAGCAGAAAAGTCTCCTCTGAATACATGGGTTCTTGGAAATGCATCAAGTTTACCATGCTTTTGGGCACAAGTGCTGGATGTCAGGATTCCTGAAGTCACATTCTGCTCTAGCAAAACTTTCTGAATTTAAAAAATTATTTAGAAATTAAAATTATTGACACAGATTTAGCTCAAACACTCTGGAAGACATGGAGGATAAGTGAGAAGTGGTGAGGGAACCAAAGAGACAAGCCATAGGATGTCCCTGATGACATTCTGTGAAACCTCTCAGACCAGCTGTTTACACAGGAGGGGATTTGCTGCTGCCCCTGTCGCAGGGCGGGTTGATACAGGCTGGCAGAGATGTTCATGGAAAGGATTACCCTGGTTTTATCCTAATCAAAACATTTCACACTGAATATAGCTCCCAAGACACTGATTTCACTATGCTAAATCTAAACATTGTTGGTATTATCTGCAAGCTAAATATGCAACTAAGCTCTTTAAAATGTTTGGATAAAAAGCATGAAGCTATCCAATATTTGGCAGATGTGTTAACATTGACCAATTTCATCATAATCTGTTTTACCAGCATGGGGTTTGTTTAGTTGCAACATCAGTGCTGCTGACAGCGTGATACAGCTTGGAGCCTCACATAAAATGTCTTCTTGCTCAAACAACCTACATCGTTTCCCCACAGTAAACTGCTGGTGTTGTCAGCTGCAAGGTTACAACTACTATCCATCAGATGCAGCATCATTACTAGCCAGTTCTAAACCCTGCAAGCCATCCTCAGCAGTTAAGGCAATCAATGGCAGATTCAACATAAAAGAGAACTATACAGTCAAAACCAAGACAATAGATCAGTAATTTTGCCTTATGCTTTTTAATATACAGAACTGCAAAGTGAAGGGTAATTGTTACAAGGCTGGTTGAGCAAATGCCAAATCCAAGAACAAGGGACATGAACTTAAGCTGACAAAGAGAGAGCTACTAAATTACTTTGGTCAGAACGACTTTCCAGATAGAAGAGCTGCAATATGAAATAAACTTTCAATGTCAAATCCGGGACAGCTGGTATATCTGTTTCTTTAAAACTGGATTGAAAAGGCATTTGTATGAAATAAATATGACAGAGTAAAATTGTTGAAGTAAATATGAGCTTGTTAACTTTTATTTAACACTTCTTCTGCCTTTCAGATTAATGTCAACTTAATACAGTTCTAAAGTAATTTCCCTGTGAGCTTTTCCAATATGAGGAATATAAATGTACTGGTGATGACATTAAGTATTTGACAAAAGGTAAACATTAATGCCTGTAATATCTTTATTTTATGAGAAAAATATGCTGTAATACAGGTCTCAAGGCAAAGGAGAAGGCAAATGTAGTGAGAATTTCCCATGTGATGTATCATTGACAAGGGAGAAGGCATTTTTAAATATTTTAAAGCTGAGAAGCCATCTCCCTTGAGCCCTGGTTTGCAAGAGGATAAGGAAAGAGAATGAAGTAGCTTTTATAGTCTTCCAAACCAAATAAGTGGCTACAAACCAAATCTTTTTGTTCTTTGACTGGAGAAGGGATTTAATGAGCTTCCATAAGGGTCAACAATGTTCAGATAGGGCAGTGGCAAAACTTAGTGCCAGACTCAGAAGTAATAAAGGGGTTTGAGTGGATGTCCTCTTATGCCCAAAGCGCTTGAGAGACTTCAGGAATGAAGATTTGGAGACCAAGGTCTGAGAGAACGCTATTGACATGACTGATTGTAGTAGCAGATTTGGAGTACTTCTTGTGCGAATTGCTAACACCTCAAAGGCTGTTGGAGAGTTGTGCTTTCACTGCGGACTGTTCAAAACTTCCCAATTATAAATAAGCTCCGTTGCAGCCTAAATATCTATCTGAGAAAAATAAAGCTGCAGTGCATTGGAATAGGAGATAAAATGCTAAGCTAAAAAGCTCAGTTGACTACAGCTTACAGTCATCGGTGTCAATGGCCTGAAGCATGTTATTCATCTGTTTATAAATTCACTAGCAAGGACTAAGAAGGGCCAAGCAGTTGAAGGTTCATGTCAAAATTGAATCCTTGCCCTCCAGGAAAGAGGAAAATTTTCCAATGGATGTTTCTCTTGCAACCTACAGCCTTTCCACTGAAGCATTGGAGCATTTCAGTGTCAGAAACACTTTTCCTACTAAAGAACACTGAAAAGTATTTAGGACTTGATAAATGGTAACTGATCCTACTGTGCCCTGAGGAGGGTAAAGCTCTCTGTAAGTATACAGTCTTTTTCCTTATTTATGGTCAGGGTAAACAGAATATATTTATAGTCACATTCATAAAGATGTTAGCAGAGAAAAGGTGGGAGTAGAAATCCATCTTCAGACACAGAGACGAAAAAAGGTATCAGGATAATAGAAAAATAGATGCATCTAATACGTATCTAAAGATTTTATGATATTTACATTTAAATAACTTTCAAGCTCCAGAGCTGAATCAATTTTTCTTTATTCATTTGTGCACAAAGCAAAATAAGGGCAGAAGTCACAGCTGTTTAGATTAATTTATTTTGCAAATGGAAGCAAGATACGGTGGTTTGAGTAAAGAGGATACACCAATCTTCCAATTAACCACACAACCCTGATCATTGTTAGTTATTTGAAGATAGTGATTTAAAAATTAACAGATATGTATTCTTGTGCATAAATCTATTTATAGTGAGATTATGTTGTGCAATAAACTATAACAACCTTTACATGGATCAAGGAGCATTTTTTTAGGGTCAATCAACATTTTCATTATGAATACTTGGTCAGTAGAAGGGATTTAGTTACAATTCTGAAAATAATTCAGCTGTATGTTTGGGGTTTTTTTAATACAAATTGTTCATTATTGCATCCACAATGGAGTTTTTGCTCCAAGTATTACTGCCTTCATCTAACTACATGTTTTTCCTGGTGTACAGTAGACTAGACTGAGTCTCGTGATATTAGTTCTTTAAATATTTCATTTATAAAACTTGAAGAAAGCTTTTAATTTTTTCCTAGAGGTAAATGTCAGACAGTGTTAAAATGATCATAAAAGTACTATAAATATTAACAAAGCAATGTTGCGGAAAAACACTCTTAAAAATATTGCACCCTTTTCATGTTCCACAAATGAAAATATCAGAGAAAACCCGGTTCCTAAGCTCATGGCGTCCATTCATAATCCCTTCTCAGCTTATGAAGAAATACAGCTACTTAGAATGGGAGATGTCACCACTGAAAATTTGCTCTTCTAGAAGTAAGCAAGTTAGCATCTAGCACAGCCACATGAGCATTTATTTCTAGATCCCCCCAGAAACACATTTGACTTCTAAGGCAATTCTGTGTTCTGCATCAGTATTTGTAAGTTATGAAGTTATTAACTCTCTGACATGTTCCCTTAAAAAATAATTAAAATTAATTACATTTGTGCAAAAATGTAGCTTTGAAAGGACTAATTGAGACACATTTAGCAACTCATTTTCACAGGGGCTTGGATTTGCCATTCACCTTTAACCCTTAAGGCCTGTGACCAGGATAGTCTTTTAACAAAGTCACACAGAAGTATCTGACCAAATAGTGCGTGCCTTCCATTTGAAACAGCAGAGGAGACTGTGGCAGCTCTTAAAGCGAATTGTACTATGTTAACTGGGAATATGATGTGCATGTGTATCTTCAAGATTTTTTGTAATAATGAGGAAAATACCTGCTGTTTTCTATCATCTGTTTACTTCCATTGTGTTTAAATATCATTTCAGTTGTTTATAAAAAATGCAAGTAAAGATTAAAAAACTCCACATTTATTTGAAAATCCATTGTTCAAAGTGATGTCTTTGTCTTCACACTTTCCCTTAACAATCAAAAGAAAACTAAGCAAAATAAAAGTGGATGGAAAGAAACAGACTGTACTATGAGTTATATGTATTATTGTAGTGACCTCTACAAATCCTCACTTACCCTTTGCCTTATCTTTCCCCTTCTCCTTCCTCTTCCTTTTCCTCTTCCCCTTCCCCTTCCTCTTTGCATTCCCCTTCCTCTTCCCCATTCTCCTTTCTCCTTAGCTTTCTCTTCCCCTTCGGCTTTCCCCTTAGCTTTCCTTTCTCCTTTCCCTTTAGCTATCCCTCCTCCTTTCCCCCCCTTCCCCTTTCCCTTTAGCTTTCCCTTCTTTCCCCTCAGCTATCCCTTCTCCTTTCACCTTAGCTTTCCCTTTGTGCAGGGGTAGAGCTTTGGCTGGGGTACAGCTAATTTACTTCATAGTAGCTGGTATGGAGCTGTGATTTGGATTTGTGCTAAGAACAATGTTGATAATTCAGGGATGTTTTTGCTATTGCTAAGCAGTGATTACACAGTCAAGGCTTTTTCTGCTCCTCACCATTCCACCAGCGAGTTGGACTGCGGGTGCACAAGGGGTTGGGAGGGGACACAGCCAGGACAGCTGACCCCAACTGACCTTTTCCTTTCATTTCACTGAACCTGCTTCAGGTCTAAGAAACACTGAATGAAATTTTTTTGGGAGAAGGCTGTAGCTATTTGATAAACGTGTCATATTTTCTACTTTGCTCAGTATAGGAAATGAGGGTTTTTTTCTGCCTGTACTGCAAATCAATCTACACGGAATTCTTTAACTCAGGCTTCTAGCTAAGGAAGCTATTCTTCCCTGTGTCAGCCCAAAAAGTGATAATTAGAGATTATTCACTCCATCCAATCCTGAATTTACTAACGGGTCTTCATAGAGCTCGTTAGAGCTGTTGTTACAAGCAGCTGCTTTTTTATCTCATAATCCTTGGCCAGGATCGTTACCAAAACCTATTGGCCTTTCCAAAACCATTAGAAAACTATAAAGAGACTTGTACTTCCTTTTTGGGAGATGATGGGAATTAAACACCTCCCATAACAGGCAATGTATTATTCCTTCTGCATCTTACGATATATCTTTCATGTAAAGGTAAGGGTGAATAGCCTGGAAATGTAGGATATACAGGTGATGATGCAGGAGACATAGGTGGCAATGTAGGGGACACATGTCTCTTGTTATCTATCCTTTGTCTACAGTTAAAATAGACTGATGCAGCTCTGCCTAGCTGGAATATAATGATGTACAATCACAGCATGGCTGAAGCTGGAAGAGACTTCTGAAGATCATCTGATCTAATAGTGTTGCTCAAGCAGGGCCACTGAGAACCAGTTGGTCAGGACTGTTGTCTAGGTGGCTTTTGACCATCTCTGAGAATGGAGACTCCACACATTCAGTTTCACACTGTCGGTAAATGAAAAACTTGCATAAAAGAAGATAAACAGCATGAAATTTCCCTCAGTTCCCCGCAAGTTTTTGCACTGAGTTGCTGCAGAAAGGCAGTAATTTTCTGATTATTTTTTTCTCAGTGTTTTTTGCTATTCTTCATAATATAGTAAGCTGCTAATGCCCATCATTATGTGTGAGCACTATGGAGAACTTAGCCTTTGTCCTGTCATGGACTGCTTGCTGTACCATACCAGCTGTAACAGGATCAAACAGGGCTAAACAGCCTTATTTAAGAGTTAGCTTTACTTAACCAGCTTTTTACAGTATTATTTTATTGGTTTCTGCCAGAAAGGGCAAAGGCCATGCAGACATTGCAAATCATAGTTGATAATCTTATTGTTTTATTTTAATGTTTCATTTATAATGTTGGAAATCATTACTAATTCACGTTAGCTCCTTGGGAACACAGCTTGGATCACAAATTCCAGGCTCATCAGTGAAAAATGTTATAAACTAAGAATATATACTGAATTTTAGTTGTTTCTCGACAATCAATAACAAGAAAACAAACGGTGAATAAAAAAATTCTGATAATCTTTTGTCTTAAGGGAAAAAAATTAAACTGTCAGGCACTTTATTCCACACCAAATTAGGGCTGAATTCTGCAGCAGGTCAATTAAGCTCTAGAGTAGAGCCTTTCCTAACAGCAACCAGACATTTGTAAGGATTTAGTAGAGTTGCTTCAAACTACTCCGAACAAATCAAAATGTTCTACAAACACAGCTGGCTTGTGAGCACCTTCCAAAATCCTTCCATCCTCTATTTGTGCCTGTTTCTAAGTCCAGATGAATTAACCATTGTTCTCTTGTTATTCTTCTTTACAGAAATGATAAAATAGTCATCTCCAAACAGTTATTACTTAATAAAGGCAAGTCCCCCTTCTAAGATGCCACTGTCTACAGATCTTGTGAAAGATTACAGCTAGAATTCTCGAATACCTAAGCAGCCCTCTGCTCTTATTCTTTCTTCCTTGTTGATGGTGCAGTGTTAAAAATCAATATTGTGATTAGCCAAGGAACAATTTATTGTATTCCATTCAGTGGCTAAACATGTATCTCTTTTTTCTACCCTTATTCTTTGAAACATTTACTTCATTGCAAAATGCTAAAGAAAAAGAGGCTTAGACTAAAAGCTTGTTCTGCTGATTGTATCGGAAAAAAACCCAACGAAACGAACAACAAAAAAAAAAAAAGACAATAGAAAAAAACCCCAAACCAACCAAACTAAATAAAAAACCCCAAGAGTCTGTATGAGAGAGAAAAGAAAAACAGAAAACAAAAACCCCACACTTCTGCAGTGGATAAGAAAACAAAAATATTTATCTGTACTCGGTAACTTTATTCTGAGGTTTTTATTCCATAACAGTGCTTACAAATTGAACCACCTTCCTGTGGCTGAACTGTTTCAACTGCCTTTCTATGGAAGAAACAGGACTTTCTTCCCCATTTCCGTCTCTGATTTAACTTAATGTTAGAGCTTTCTTTTAGCTGCCCTCTGGGAATCTCCATTTTATTGAAGCTAGTCAGCTTTGGTGCATGCAGGCTGGGACATTCCCATTTCTGGTAGCTGCCAAAGCTTGTTCAAAGGGGACAACTTTTCCCTCAGAATGCTGGGTCAGTCTCGGCATCTTAAGGAAGCACCTATAGCAGCTTGGTGCCTTTACCAGCTCCTCCACAGAGGACCCAATACCTCCTAAATCCCTCTCTATGTCCTGTGATTAATTTTTGCAGAATGTCTCATATTCCTGACTGCACGTGGCTTACCCATACTATCCGTAAAGGGCTACAGCCAGGAGCTTACAACTTGATGTATATCCAAGAAGGGATATTTTTTCTTCTTTTGTTGCAGATGCAACTGCAAATTGATGATTATGATATTGGAGAAATCTGTGAAATCTTATATTAATTTGGCTGCCTACCTTTCTATATCTTTAATGAATCTCTCTTTCCTTCCCTATCGCCAACATTAATATGCTTAGAAAGGAACACCTGAGACAACTCACATTTCACATTTGCGGAGCCTTATTTCAGAAAAAAAGAAATAAAAAAAGCCATACCTTATTTCCAGAGAGGGGTGATGGTTAGGGAAAATCAAGCCCGCCTTGTGTATGCTTAAACTGAAGCATCCGAAGAAGCGTTTTTTACACTAGAGAGGCCATGAGAAACTTTATGAACTTAGAATGCCCTTATTTCGTTATACCATCCTGGCTTTTCCTAAGGGCTGGGAGTTTATAATGGTAGACAGACCACTGCCTTTACATTTATTTGAAGCTGTGGAGAGATCAACTGGCTAAACCCAAGCTGGGAAACCATTTGTGATCTGTTGCTACACTAATAAGACATTTATTGGAGTTACAGGTGGGAAAATGGTAATAATGTCTGTGCAGATTATTAAATCTGACTTCTGTGATTACACTAGAAGAACGTAGTAGAAATGAGAGACATTATAGATACAAAAGGTGGTACTAGATTAACAGAACTGCTGACTAAAGTAGAAATTGCCAGGGCAGTGATGTCGTAAACATCAAATAAAGGTATCAAGGCAGCAAAACTGGGGAAAATTTGGAGAGTAAAAAGGTGTGAGCTGTTTTCTACAGAGGGGATGAGGTTGGTGAAGAGGAAGAAATTTGGAGGAGAAAGAGCAAATGTAAGAAACAGTGAATCATATGACAAACATGGGTGCCCGGCTTTTTTCTGTGGTCAGGTTATAACTGGGATTCTTTCCCTTCCATTGGCAACTGGGATTGCTAAGAGTACTGCTGAAAACACTATTTAAAAAATTAAAATATAAACCAATAATAAAATAATAATAAAATAAAATAAAATAAATAATATTAAAATAATGAAACAGTTTGCAGTATTTATCTCTATTTGAAGAGAACATTATTAGCTTTCAAATTCTCTGAATTCACAAATGGTTTTTGTGTCTGTCTCTTTTCTCTTGTCTTACCCACGAGGAAACATAGGATTCATTTAAAATACTTAATGCATCACACTAAAAAGCAACCAGAATATCTCTCAATTAATACCTGCCACACTTTCTATGTGGCTTCTAGTAGAACATTTTAAACCTGTATTTTTTCTTCCAATCATTAGAACATCTTATTAAAAAAACATTCCTGGGCAGTAAATGAGTACTCCAGTCAGACTTTTACCTGTGAATCATGAGGAAGAGGTGTTAACAAGTTGAATCTGCCAGGGTCCAGGTGTGCAAAGAATTCTTTCAATGCAGTAATTTCACAGAGATCATTGGTTTACTTTTTCTCTACAGAGAACCATGAACAGACTTTCATCCTCAATAGCATCTCATGCTATTGAGACTCCTGCAGTACCATCTGTGTTTACAGAACTCAAGACAGTAAGAATGAGTATAATGAAATCTTACTGCACTTTATTCATAGAAGAGTGAAAATAGAAAACAAACTTTATTTTTTGTTCACTGTCTTATGACAATTGAGATCCTTCCCTCCTCTTTAAGCTACATGTTTTTTTCCTGACTGCTTTCATAGAACAATAGAATCATAGAATAGTTAGGATTGGAAAGGACCTCAAGATCATCTAGTTCCAACCCCCCTGCCATAGGCAGGGACACCTCACACTAAACCATCCCACACAAGGCTTCATCCAGCCTGGCCTTGAACACTGCCAGGGATGGAGCACTCACAACCTCCCTGGGCAGCCCATTCCAGTGCCTCACCACCCTAACAGGAAAGAATTTCCTCCTTATATCCAATCTGAACTTCCCCTGTTTAAGTTTTAACCCGTTACCCCTTGTCCTGTCACTACAGTCCCTGACGAAGAGTCCCTCCCCAGCATCCCTATAGGCTCCCTTCAGATACTGGAAGGCTGCTATGAGGTCTCCACGCAGCCTTCTCTTCTCTAGGCTGAACAGACCCAACTTCCTCAGCCTCTCTTCATACGGGAGGTGCTCCAGTCCTCTGATCATCCTCGTGGCCCTCCTCTGGACTTGTTCCAGCAGTTCCATGTCTTTTTATGTTGAGGACACCAGATCTACAAGTTATTTTGCTCTTTGAATTTTAATTTAAACGCACCATCCCTCAATTAATTAAATGAAAAATCCTCGTGAAGCACATGAAATTTTTATGTGCTTTATTTCTGGTCCCCTATAACATTGCTAAGTTTGAATTTCACTCAGATCAGATTTCCTCTAGATCTCTTCTGGGTTACTGAACACAAAAGCAAACTCACAATATTTCTGATGGGGTTTCAGTGCACTCACTGAAATTCAGTTTCTCTCTGTGTTGGATGGTTGCAGAGACACAGCAGCTGCCCACTAATCACGTGTTACTGCTGTTCAGTCTCCCTGATCACAGATACACTGGTGGCTGAATAACTGAGCAAAGAGTATTACAAATTCTAGTTTTTAACAAGTTTAACAGAAAAGGAAATATTCTGGTGACTAAATCTCTTCTGCAACCTCTGCAGCAGATGGTGAGCAAAAAGGAAGGTGTAGGGAGCCTCTCCCCCTGCACCCCACGAGTGTGAGCTTCTGAGACACAGAGCAAGAAGAACTCAGAGTCTCTGAGGCCATAAATTATTATAACTCTCCTTTGATATCACTGCCAGCACAGCATAGGTCACTGAGGGGTACACCACTCCTATGGGTTTACCAGCAATAAGAAGGATATTTTAATGTCTCGGAAAAGCAAAAGACTTTGACAATCTGAAAAAAATAAAGTAATTCAGGCTAAAATCTCAAAGCTTGTAGTAATTTTTATAAAGGCAGAGAACACAGAACTTATGTGGGACATCTATGTTCCCACATTATCAAACCAGGGACACATAAGCCTTAAAGGATCCTTATCAAAGGATGCCATCCTGCATACATCACAGCAGAAATGAGCATGCATGATTCAAGAGGGCATGGACCACTACCTGAGAAGTAGTCAGCTGCAAGTGAGGTTGAGTGGGATTTGATTAATGCTTTAGAAGAGTCAGTCTTGTACAGAAAAATCAGACCTACTCCGCACATCATCTGATAGGCAATTATGTTTAAATAATTCAGTGTTACCACTTAAAGGTGAAATAAGCATTTTTTCTTGCATCTGACTTTCTAAGTTGTCAGCAGGCTTCTATTACTAAGTAATAGACTAGGTAGTCTAGAATTCCTTGTTTATTGAACGGACCTTATTAAAGCAGTTCATAGTAATTTTATATGTCATTTTTCTTTACATGACCATTTGAGCAGTTATCTGAGGCTCTAGTAATGTTCCATATAATACCATTGGCAATTGACACAAAGACAGTCGTGGTTCAAACTGATCCACGCAGCTCGTCCACTCACTCCCCCCTGCTTTTCTCCCTCTTTCTTTCCTTCCCCCACCCCCACCCCTGCTCCCAGAGGGATGGGGAGGAGAATCAAGAGAATGCAACTCCCATGGGTTGAGATAAGAAACAGCCCAGTAACTAAGGTATAACACAAATCACTGCTGCTACCACCAATGATAATAATGATAAGAGAAAATAACTAGAGAAGAGAATACGATACCACTGCCGAATGAGTTTGACCCCCCAGAAGACAGCCCGTACCCTTCCGGTTAAGTCCCAGTTACATCCTGGGCATGACGTGCTGTGGTATGGAATACCTCTTTGGCTAGCTTGGTTCAGGTGTCCTGTCTCTGCTTCCTCCCAGCCTCCCCTTGTCCCTGGCAGAGCATGAGACTCACAAAGTCCTTAGTCAGGGTAAACATTACTTAGCAACAACTAAAAACATTGGTGTTATGAGCTCTGGTCCCAGAAAAGTCAAAACACAGAAAGCTTGCACCAGCTACTAAGGAGGAGAAAAATGACTGCTACTGCTGAACCCAGGACATACATAAAGGAATTTAACAAAAGAAATAACCAACCTTATTAATTTTGTGTGGGATCAGTAGCTTCAGTATGGAATATATTATGTCTTTATCATAATCAACTGCCTTCTATTCTATATACTAGAGAATGTCTCAAGGAAGAGTCATAGAATCCAAAACTAAAATAAGCAAAATAAATAGTCCAGCTTGATAGCTCTTGCTTTTACTTTTAAAATACTCTAAATCTGTTTATGACAAGACCTTTTAAGTGAATTTTTACTTAAAGGTTTGTGTACAAGTTATGTGCAATGAATTCCACACGACATAGCTCATTCAAGCTAGGAAGTTTTGATGTCTGTTGGCAATCAGCATTCTCCTCGCTTCTCGATTTAGGTCAGACAGCAGGATGCTAATAATACAGATCACAGTCTGCATGGTAAATTTTCTTCTTTAATTCTGAAATATTTATTAAGGTCTCAGATCTCTAGATCCAGCAGTGGCAACTTAAATTGGAAGAAAGACATTTTCTAGCTGAAACAGTGTTCTCTGATCATATTTTTGTCTCTTTTCTTCTTAGCAGGAGACACAGAAAATAATGAGAATTTTATTATACTAGAAGCTAACTTTAAAAAAAAAGAAAGCCTATACTTAAACCCTCAGCTGAATCAGGACTTTATATCTTAAAACAATTACATTATCAGATCCCAATTCTTCAAAATATTTAATTACTGAACATATCCCTTTATCTATTATGGAACTGACAAGTACACTTTCCTGAATCAGGGTCATGGAGACAGTCATCAATATCAATCTAATCTCACTGTGACACAAACTTATTTAAACCTTCAGTAAAGAAATGGACCAGACTCTATTCTTGGTTAGTCTTCAAGAGCTCCAGAAGAATGATAACCTCTCCTTTCATGCTCCCAGAAACAAAAATATGAACGTTCTTATTTTCGGCTGCCTTACAAGAGCTTCAATGTTCATTGTTTTTAATTAGCCAGAACATAACTAGTATTTATATTAAGTACATGTATTCAGTATATATATATATATAATATATATATACTGAATTGAGTAACTGTGTTTAAATTGCTATCATTATTCTCTATCCTTTTTAAAGATCACCTTTTATGATTATGAACTGAAATGATTTTAATTAAAACATCATTAGATTCTGAAATTTATATATCAAGTGAAAGGTGGCATTTTCTGTAAGAGGCAAACGCACAGTTCCAGAAGCAGCTTTGCACAC
Source organism: Lathamus discolor (assembly GCF_037157495.1). NCBI lineage: Eukaryota > Metazoa > Chordata > Aves > Psittaciformes > Psittacidae > Lathamus > Lathamus discolor. Next base: position 119,345,970 of record NC_088887.1, on the reverse strand, counting down.
ATCCCACAGTGCATACCACCATAAATTCAGTGAAGGAAATGTCACCAAAGGGCTTATACCGTGTAAGTACAGCAAAAGGCAGACACACTGGAGGGCAGAGCAGAGCAGCATACATCAGCAGAATGCAGGAAGCACAGGGTCTTGATTAAGGGAGAAAAATTAACATCCTGCACAGTCATAAAAGCCACCTTAATTGTGTGACTCAGCTTTCCAAAGAGAAACCATGCAAGTTCATTTTCCACATTGTGATTTACTGTTGGTAGTTGCTGGCACTGCACAAACTGACTTGTTTCATGAGTTACCAGGTAAGGCCAAGCTAATTGTCTCATTTGCCACAAGGTCATCACAGTCACAGCCCTCTGCATTGTACCTGTGGTGCTGGGGGATGGGATTTAGAGTACAAGTGTCTTAATCCATGTCTTTAGACTTTGGAACCAAATAAAAGAGTAGTAGGGAAAGCCTCAGCTTTATTCCACCAGTAATATCAGTCTTTGCTTCACAGGATCAGGAGATAATTGAAGCTGAAAGAGTTGCCTGGACATCATATGGTTGAATGCCCCAATTAAACTTGGATCAACAGGGTGTTTGGTCAACCTTTAAATATCTTCAGAGACAGAGATTCCACGATCTTTCCATGAAGCCTATTCTGTTGTTTGATTACAATCATTGTGAAATCAGAATTTTGTATTTCCTGCTTTTGGCTCTTTGAGGGCCTCATTGCTCTGTATTTGCCTGCGAGTCTGGAAACTTCTCTGTGGAAAATATGCTTGTGTTTCTTCAAACTCTTTATTCACACTCGTTTCTAGAATGGAAACTTCTCCATCTAAGCAATGTTTGGTCGCCCCATGTACCCTTCAGTTGAACTCCTTTATACCAATAAGCGACATACGGTTAAGGCATGGACTCCAACATGGGCCTGATGTTGACTATACCATTTAACTGTAACTGTAATCCCTTACTTGGTTTTGCTCAGTTTAGGCAACAATGTTCCAGGTTGGCATGGGTCCTAAGCCAGCATGGACCAGAAGACATTCTCACCATGGTTAATTGCTGTGAGAGAAACATGGACTTTTTATCATAAATCTCACAGGACGGGGTCTTCAACTGCTTCGAATTTCTAGATATAATACAGGATTTACTTTTATAAGTATACTTACTCTGAGATTCAAAGGACACTGCATCACACTTTTATGACCAACAAGCTAGTTCATTGCGCTGAATTGTTTGTGTTCCTCAAAGCCAAAGATAACAAGGAAAGTGCTGAAAATTGCAACACATTCCATATGTACGGCATGATAGTGTAGACACATGAGTTCTACAGACATAGATGACTGAAGAGCTCATAGGCTATGTGAAAGCCTAAGAAAAACTCTGGATCTGCTCTTTCACAAAGTAAGGCATAGGTTTTTGGAATCAGGTTGGGAACTTTTCTACTGAAAAGCATAATTAGGATCTCATTCCAAAAGTAGCAAGAAGTCCACGGCTTAAAGAACCAAATCCTATAATTGGTTATTCCAATTGCACTTCTGAGGAAATCTTCCTCGAATTGTATTCACCCATTCAGTAACTGATGAGAGAAGCTCTTGTGAAATGGTGACTGATTTCTATAGTAATAGAATCTGTTAGCACTGGCCAAATTTATGACCTCTACTCTTATCTGTAAGAAATATTCAATGCCTTGAAAATTATTTTACTTCTTCTTATTGCAGGTTTTGAATCTTCTTGATAAAGCTTATTTTAAGGAGCATATTGATTAAAGCAGGGCTAGTTACTGTGTGCATCCTTCAAAAAAGGCATAATAATTTCTAATAAATTAATTTTGTAAATATTTATCTTAAAAATTTATCTGATCAGAAACAGTGAATTGTATTTCTTAACATGACAGCTATTCAGAATTTTTTGGGCACTCTCAGGGATACCATTTCTTGGGATCAGCTAAACACAAGGGGTTGTAATACAACGCTGATGATAAAGCTCCTTAAACCACTCTAAAGTCCTTTAAAAAAGACATAAAATACACAAACAATATTTGGATGATAAATTTTATTTAGAGGCCTTTGCCTTACTGTACTGAGAATGCCCTACTAAACTCAGACACAGAATCTTTGTTTTAGGAGAATGCTTCTTCACAAGGGAAAACAGGATGAATATCACTCATGAATTTTTCCTCTCCATTTCATGTTTTTAAGGTGCATTACCATTTTAAACATATTCTTATTTACTTCCAAGGGAATCTGAAGGCTCAGCATTACATTCTCAGCCTGTTTCTAAGCCACTTACTGCAGTAACACTTTAGATTTGGCAGCATAAGCAACGTTTTTTCACACTAGCCCTCTCCTATTAGAAGCTGATACTAATTGCATTTTTAATAAACTATGTCTTGACAGAATGTCTTGTGCAAATCTATTCCCTTTTACAGCCTGAGGCTAATATCAACAGTATGTTTTTTCTCAATGGAATTCCAGCAGTAGGTTACATGTGTACCCCTGTTTGTTACTGTCACAGACATGTGGCTAACAGGGTAGAAATAAAAATCTGCCTCCATCACAGTGGTAGAAACTCTCACAACTTAATGCAAATCACAAGTTACTTTTTTTTTCTTAATATCCCATGTCCTGAATTCATGTGATTTATAGGAAGAAATACAGCCTCTTCTGGAACGTAAAAAATCTTAGCCCAGTAGATGCAGAAGAAAACCAGAAAGCACAGCTAAAGTGTACCTGAAAGGCTTATAAATCAAGGAATAAATGACTATGGATTAAATCAGTATTATATCATTTAGAAGAGGTTTGGAATAGCTGGGCTGAAAGGCTTGAATTGCCTGTGAGGAAGGAAAAGGGCAAACTATTACTTTATCACATAGCTTCTTAGTGCAGAAGTACCTAAATTTATTACAGTTCTAAGGCATGCAGTAGTTTCTGGTAAGGGCACTCATTTGTTTTAATGACCATAGATGCCAGTAGATCTTATGCTTGTCCATTATTGATTGAAGACAGTAAAATGTCATTCAGGGATCAAGAAAATTAGATATGACAATTTTTCTGCTGTCAGGACTTGAACTTTCAATGACTGATGAGCAGTCAACGAATAGACAAGGACTGAAGGATGCCCATTGATGAAATAACTTCATTTCCACAATGATGGAAGAGTTAACGGAAGAAACTTCGCCTTAAACTATCCTCTGCTTTCAGGGTGATTACGCGAAGCCTTTAGAACCCCACCAATTAATTGTTTATGTATTCAGAATTATTTATTTTACTAGTCCCAAATCACTGGGTCTCAAAAAGGCATGAAATAGTGGCACAGGGGAGGTCCAACATTTCCATTCTCCTGACACAACAAGGCGATACCTGTGTGCTGTGTTCCCTTGAAGAAGCAGTAAGTTGTTTTATGCCTGAAGAATTTTGCCGCTACTTTCCTTCCAGAAAAGCAGTATTTTGAGATCCTCAGATATGATACATTTTTCTGAAGTACAAAACTGTTAATATTATTTAAACAAGTCAGCTGTCAAGGTTTTTGTATCCTAAATCAAAGCATTGTTCCAATGCTTGTTGCCATAGAAATGAAACATCTCAATTCCTTCATACAATGCTATTCACTTCCAGTACAGCCAGTGTACTTTTCACACTAATCAGCATTTAATTTGAAGTGTTTAAAGAAGTATTATACTAGTCCTTGAATATGGAGATGGCAATATTACTGAAGACATTTCTGTTTTCCTGAGCAGACTTTCAGTTCAAGAAGAAAAGTGCTGGCAAGAAAATGGAAGGATGTATTTCTGTAGTCAAGAAAATAAACAAACCTGTTTCTTTACCTAATTGAGTACTGGTCTGATTTATTTAATATAGAAATTTTTAAACCACAGATTTAATATATAAAATTTCAAAACCACAAACCCAGAGGCTTTGATTGTGGTTTTTGGTTTTTTTTGTTAAGTAAATTTTTATTAAACATAAATATAAGCTAAATTAAACATAAAGATGTCTTCAATAAGGGGAAAAAAAAATGCGTGAAGATCTTGGTAGCATTTCCAGAGTGGAAGCCAGAAAAACAGAGGAGGACCCGCCATGATTTCAGGCTTTAACTAGAGCTGCCTTTTCCACCTTCAAGGGACCTCTCTGAACATCTGCTTCTCCTTATTCACAAGTTCCCACAGTTCAGTCACTCTCTCCAATTAGCCTCTAATTCAGCAAAGACATTTCTTGATCAATCAGGTCTAAGGATGTCAACCAACGTGGGCTGGAACCAGCAAAATTTCTTTCCCAAGACTTGTGGACAAACACAATGTGAAGCAAAAGAGGCTGTTTCTCTAGAACAAAATCAGATTCATAATACTAAAAGGAATACAGCATTCAGAGGAAAAACTGGCTTATGCTTTACAAATTTCTTATTATCTAGGGTTTTAGTGATCTGATTTAACCTTGGAATCTTCCATTTGCCTATACTTTTGACAGCTATTTGTGAACTGCATACCTTCACAATCTATTCTTCAGCTGTTGCAGAGGATTTGGCACCTTTTCCTTCCTTTTTTCCCTTTCCAAAGACCAGCCCTCATTCTCTTCTCAGCCATTATCAACAGTGTTAGGACTAGCCACCTCCATGGTTTTTGTTTAAAAGGACGCCTTGTATTCCTACTATTGTTTTACAATTTATGCCTGTTTTCGACAAGTCACTTTTATCTATCTGTGTGAATTTAAGCTGGGTGATATCAGACTGACAGACTGAGATGTAAATAAGTTTTGTAAAGAAAACACATTAATACAAAAATTTCTGTGCTCTCTGTAACATATTGTTGTCTTCCCCGTGACAGTCTGGACTGTGAAGAGAAGCAGAATTGCTTGTCACAAGTGAGGCATGCTCACATTCTTTTCATGATCGTGTAGGTGGGATAAATTTCTGGATGGGGAAGGAGGCAGTTGCCTGAACACAGATTCATAGTGCTATTTTGGAGGCTGTAAAATTGTAGCATTGTTTATGTATATTTATCATTAAAGGTTGAAGGCCACAGTCTTTTTATTGGCCTAACAGTGTAGGGCTTTGCCTTGGCTTGCACTGGTTTTAGTTTGTCTAAACTGTGATAACAGTAGCGTAACTGTCAGTTGACAATTGCCTGAGCTCATTTCAGTTTAAATTTGGCTTTGTAAAATTGTGTGTTGTAACCCCTGGTGTCAATTAGCAAACAGTAGAAAAGAAAGCTTTCCTGTATAAAAGGAACTATCTATGACACTGGAATAAAAATATGAATACAGAGGTCAATTACTGGTCCTTGAGTGAGTACAGACTTGTGGGTCAGGTGAAACTAGCTTCAGGGATAACTGAGAAAAAAAAAAGCTAGTATGATATGGAACTGCGGTTCAGTGAGGGAAAATTTAGTAGGCAGATTGTGTCAACATATAAATCAGCCTTAATCATATGAAACACCATAAAAAAGTCGGGAAGAAATCCCTGACATCACTACCATACTTCTCTTGGTGAAGAATGGGGTCTGTGATATGTTACTGTAGGACACTCCATGTACACAAAAGCAACACACACACTTTCTTCTCAGTGAAGATCAGCTAATACTATAGTCAGACCAATACTGAGTTTGGGGCTCTGCTTCTCAGCTATATTCCCTTTTTGCCCATAGCACAACATGAAGCCTAATACAGTGTCCAGGGTGACCGTTAGCGCTCTAGGGTGGAGTGGGTCACCAGTAGCTTTTTCAATATAGCTGTGTGCCCCATGAAAGTGCATTGAATGTTCTAGGATGTTTCCGTAGCAATCAGAACCCTGTTTTTGCAACTTAATGCCATCCTTAATATCTGTTTCTTTTTTTTCCTTTCTCTTCCAAACCACACTTTTAGCTGTAGAAGGAAATCACCATGTAAGTAGCTTTCAGTCACACAAGCTGTGCCTGCACAGGGCTGCTGCCAGCTACATCTGGCAACCACCATAGCTCCAGTGAAAGGGAAGTGTACACAAAGCTCACTACAAAATGTTGTGTCTTAGTTCTCCTCCTGTTTTATTGTGGAGCCAGATGGAGATGATGAGCAGGCCAAAAGGCAGGTCAGCAGGAAGCCAGGCAGGTGAAAGTGAGCTGCTTGACAAGCATTCTAGGTATGAAAAATCTCAAGTAGAAAGAAATATTGGGCAGCAGGCAGTGAATTGTGATGGTTATGGTAGCAAATTCAGATTAGCCATGTCAATGATTATAAAACAGGGATCGAAGAAAATAATTTATTCCTTTCACCCATGTATCAGTCCTGGTATACAAAGGAGTTCTATTGAAGCTTAGTGAATGACATTAGGTTTTCAACCCAAAATAACTTCTTTCCCTCTATGTTCTTCAGATTTCCAGATTCTCATATGACATGGTTCAAATACAGTGCTTGGGGCTCTTATTGCATCACCATCAAAATGAGGTTCACCACTGATTTCAATAAAAACCGGAATAGTCACCCATAGATTTTAAAGCACATCACAGGACCTACTGGCTGTGAATAGTTCATTTGTGATGTCTGCAGAAAAGGATTCTTGGCCCAGCAATCATAGAATCGTGCAGTTCGTTCTCCTCACATGATCAGGGCAAATATGAATTCATAGATACGTCAGGGGGAGCATGAATTCTATGGTGGCTTTGTCCTTGTACACTAAAAAACCCTCCGGGGATAAAACAGAAGTTGCCACAGTAACTGATTTCCTTATTTCACAAGTACATGCTTGTCAGTGAGGAAGCGCACAACTGCATTTCTCAGATGTTACTTAGCAAAGTTGCCACCAAGTTCACTGGGAGTTTGGCTGAAGAATTTGCCTATATTGCCAATGTATGACAGCGCTACTTCTTCCATTAATACAATCTTTTATGGCAAAACACAATGACAGCTTCTTCTTTGTATTCCACATTAAGGCTTCTGCATAAACTTAATCAGTACACTGTGGACCACCCACAGGCTGTCAAAGAAAGCACTTCCAGTATAAGAGACAATCTTACTGTACAGCTCCCCAATTATGGACCAAAACTCCCTCATCTAAATTCTGTTCACTCTTTAGTCAAGTATTTCTTGCAATCAGTGCCTAGCAATCTAATTCATAAAGTCTCTTTTTGCCTGTAATTTACTCGGAGAAATGAACATAGTGATCTAAATAAAGATTGCATCCAGCTTCTCAGCTCATTTTGGCCTTTCTTTCAAGTGGATGGACAGACAGTAACTATTTAATTGATAATTCAGCTATGCAGATCTACAGATCTGAGTATTTAAAAGGTGTGTGCTAAATATCTATTTTGATATATTTTTTTACATTTTGAAATATATAGTCGTTCAAACATACTTGCTGTCACCAAGCATCTACCCATACTCTGTAGCCTTTCACCTTCAGCAACCAAAGGGTGGTGTTTAGAGAGAGCATACTGATAAAACTGCAAAAGTACCATGATTGTAAAAGATTCCCTCTCATCTTTCAGCTGAACACAAAACAGTGTTTCACCTTTAAAAGAAATTCCACTAATGTACTAGCATCAATTTTCCAGCAGTGGTAAACTGTGATCCAGGAAACTCATTTTTCAGCATAATAACCAGTGAATTGCTCGGCTTGTCTCTTTGAATGGCATGTAGCTGGGAAAATCAACAGTTTTCTTCACCTCTCAGAACAGAGAGCCATAACAGGCATTTTTATACTGGCACATATTTGCTGTGTGACGTAGTCAATGGGCTTTATATTATGGATAGGCAGTAATCATGATTCCTGTGTGAATTACTATTGATAGAGTACTCCATGTGCCTTCATGAGGATGGAGAAAGCTGGAGAAAGTGACAGAGATAGTACTGGGAGTTAACTTTTGGCAGTGTAGCTGATTTAAAAAAGAGACAGTCATTAGGGATCACTTGGGGTTGACCAGAATAGTCATGCAACTATTGTGGAGTTCAGTGACTGACTGGAGTGTTATTACAACTGTATGAAGCTTAGAGTGCAGTTAAAGGGGCTATGAAGTTGTCCTTATGGTCACTAATAGCTGTGGTTGCGTGAATGTTTAGATTGAAGGTATCTTTGGGTAGGAAAATAACTGGGCTATGGAGAGTGGTGAATGGGCAAAGATGTAAGGTCTGAGGACAGCAAGTACTAAGGTGAGAAGGCTAGAGGGATATTACCAGGACATGGTGGATGTGGAAGAAGTTAAATGGATACTGAGTTATTGGAACAATGCTTAAGTGAGATCAGATGTGATGGAAATAAGGGAGTGGGAATAGTATAAATTCTAGAGGTTGGAAATACTGGATATGAAAGGACTATGTCATACTGGGGTTGGGAGGGCTAGAACAACCTTTTGTATGAGAGGAGACTGGGGAGTTTTGGTCTCACTCAGCAGAGAGTGAGTGAGACAAGGAACAACAGGGAGAATACATGCCCAAGAGACGTAAGCTGACCTAATGAGGCACAGGGTACACATGTCAGAAATGGAATCACAGCAGCATCACCTCTAGAAGGGGAGGATGAGGGAGACCATATCTACTGGCTGTGTCTTCCTCTGAGGTAGCTTAGGAACCTCAACAGCCTAATGAAATCATACCTGAAATATGTTTTAGCTTAGTGAAATTGTTCCCTTACGAGCATGAAATGCTATCTGGTGTTTTATATTTCTCAACTTTACTTTAAAAGCAGTATCATTTCTGTCCATTTTACAGACATGCAGTCAGGCTTAATTTCTGAAGCACCTGGAGACTCTCAGATGAAGGAGCTGCATTAAACTCATGCCAGTTGGAAGAGTAAATACATGCAAGCTGGTGGGTGTCAGGTGCTCATAGAATAGCATGAGATCTACACTAAACCATGTGAGGCTTCACTAGGCATGCACGGGTGTTTTTCTTATCCTAACACCATCTAGTACTGCAGCTCACTAATCCCAGTGGGGTTTGTACAACTCTGTCTTGTCAGTAGTCATTAAAACATATTGGTGATATAGGGGTATTAAGTAAAGGTTGGCAACTGTGTAAGCATCAAAATGTATCCAAGCGATAACAGCTTGTCAGTTGAATACATTTCCAAGGAAGGTAGTTGAAGTTCTATTCCTAGAGAAACTGAAGAATAGGTGAGATAAATTGGTGGTGAGAAAGCAACAACAGAGCCAGAAAGTTAGCAGGGGACTAGACTTAACCACACATGGATTTGTCTGATTCTGTTTTGTGATATATTACCTGGTTTTCAACATTTGCTTATTAAACACATTAGATCAATAGTAATCACAATTGACACTTCCTAAGAATCAGTCTGAGGGCACTGAGTACCTTCCACTCATGAGTAAAATGAAATTAAAAGCAAGGTATCATTGACTCGGATATATGTGATTTGAGTTTATAAACATTTGAGTTTAGAAAAATTATCCATAGTTTTAACATAATTAATACTCATAAGTTTTCATTATCACCATCTAGAAGTGACCATCACTATCCTTGTAGAAGACACAGAGACATGGTACTAAGGATAGAAGACTGAGAACCCAAAATGTATGAGCTGCCACTAGCCGACAATTTGGAACTATCAGAGCAGAATCAGATTCTCAGATGAATTTATTACCATATATTTCTCCTTCGCCAAGATAATTTTCTTGCTTTTAATGTCTACAAGGAAATTATAGTCTGTATGACTATTTTCACAATTTATCTTAATTAACAGCCTGAGCCTTCAAGTACATTCCAGATATTTTAATATTATGCAACCAATTAGTACTATCTTTATTCCCTTAACTCATCAGTGGAAATTTCCTTGCACATAAAGATAATTCCCAGCTTGATCTAATTTGAAGACAGAACTAAAAAGATCTGGAAACCAAAAAAGGTTTTGTAAACGTAGGCATTTTAAAGAATTCTGATTGAAACATTTTAGCTATATAGATTACACAAGGGGAAAATTTGTAAACTGAGGTACGAAAGCTATCAGCAAGATGTGGCTTCAGTGGATTTAAAGGTCACATCTATGTAGCTGTCAAGTGCCTGGCAAGCTAATATCTCTCAGTATTATTTCCAGAATTTAAATTGGAAATAAGATGTATGCTTTTAATGCTGAAGGTAATGAGCAACTTCAACAAGCATCCAAAGGAAGCAATAAATCCATTATAACTTGAAGTCTTTGAGTAAGCCTTTTCTCATATTAGGCACTAATTGGCCAGGAGTAGCAGTCAGTTACTGCTACTCAAGGTCCTAAGCTATGCAGGTCAGACAAAATTTCAATTTTCCTTTCTAAAAATCTGACTTTATAGAGAAAAAGCATCCAGATCCATCACCTCAGAATCTATGTTGCAACAACAAAGCAAGCCAAACACACCAATGACCATCAATTTTCAAGATCCTGAACTTGTTTACACCAAACAGAAACCTGGTTTTCAATGGGTTATCAATGCTAGGCATTGCAACTTTAAAGGATTTTGACATCAAAGTGTTTCCTGACTGGATAAAAATAAGTTGTTTCTGTTTTCTTGCAGCTATTTTTTCCTATTTAAAATAAAATTTGCATTTAATGTTGCTATTTCCCCACCCCCTAGTCCTGCAACTGTGATTGAATATTATATAAGGACAAGGTGAAAACTATAGACTAGAATTGACTATGTACTGTACAAAGCTACAAATAAAAATATTAAACAGTGTTAATGACGTGTTATTTGTTTGCCTCCTGGTGACAGCAGGTATTTATATGCACTTCTGAAGATACATATCTCTTGTGGTTGAGGAGATTTAGGTAATTGGCATTATCAGAGCTTATATTAGGTTTCTTGTATATTCAGTGTTTACTAGGTATCCATATAAATGAAAGGTTATATATTCTACCTGCTGTCTGTTTGGTTTCATTAACGCTATAAGGAGATATATTTATTTTGATAGATACAAATGTGTTACCTTTTCACAATGAAACATCCCTAGCAGAATATAAACTGGTTTTTAGACATTTGAATTCCTTTATATCACTCTTCACTTAAGCAGAGAATGATTTATAGAATACGAGTGTTACATATCAATAACTTTAATAACAGAAATCTGACAGCGATCAAAGGTGAAAGGACATTCTCCACCTGTTTTAACTAAGATATCTATGCAAGATCCATTTGCATGAAATCACAGTATTTCACCAATTATAGCAGTGTTACGACTGCCTTTAAGACTAGGAAATTGGAAATATGAGTTCACTGAGGCAATAATGTAGTTATATATCAACATGTGGTGATTCCTCAAATATTGTGTTCAGTTCTGAGTCTCTCAATTACAGAAAAGACATCGAGGAGCTGGAGCTGGTCCAGAGAAGGTCAACAGTGCTGGTGAAGGGTCTGGAGCACAAGTGTGATAAGGAATGGCAGAGAGACCTGGGAGGTTGAGTCTGAGAAGAGAAGGTTCAAGGGGGACCTTACTGCCTTCTACAACTGTCTGAAAGGAGGATGGAGTGAGGTGGGGGTTTGTCTCTCCTCCCAATTGACAAGTGGTAGGACAAGAAGAAACGGCCTCAAGTTGTGCCAAGGGAGGTCTAGATCATATATTTCTTCCCCGGAAGGCTTGTCAGGCACTGGAACAGGCTGCCCAGGGCAGTGGTGGAGTCACCATCCCTGGAGGTATTTAAAAGATATATAGATGTGGTGGCAGGTACACGGTCTAGCAGTGGACTTGGCAATACTAGATTAACAGTTGGACTCAATGATATCAAAGGTCTTTTCCAACCTAAATGGTTCTATGATTCTGTGTAAGACCAGAAATCATTCTATGATTTCTATGTAAAGTCATAAGTTAGTGTCCAAACCGTTAGACCATATTCTCATACAATTCTTCTCAATAAAATCTCATAGTTAGATGCACTTATCCATGTCTATTACTTTAACTGGGAGTGGAAAGGAGGACGATAAATTCTATATGCTATTCTTTACCTGCCAGCATAACGAAATCTATGTCAAATATCCATACCACACACCTTTATTCTGCACACTAAAATACATAATATCTTATGCCCCCCTACAAAAATCAGTGTCAAACTTCTTAATGCTAACAGTGGGATAGGGAATAACCCATTTTTTGCCTCATTTTGCACCATTTGTTTTCTGATGCAAGCAAAAATTAAAAAAGCAACCATGGACTGGTTGTTAAAGCACTAAGCTATGTGGTTTTAACACAGATGTAGTGCACATATAGCTTGAAAAAGAGTAGTTAATTAATCTTTCTAGTGAAGATGTTGACCTATATGAATGTTATGGAAGAATTCTGAGAACACGAACCCGCATTTTCTTGATGGTTGTTCTGGACAGTTAGTTGTGAGGGGAAAGGGAAGCTTTATGTATTTTTCCCAGTTATCTTTTCCCCTTTGGTGCTCTGTGAGCACAGTGCATTTAACAATGCATTATTAATAACTATCTGATGTTAAATCAAGACGGTTGTTGGGGAGACAAGCTGAAAGATAAAGTCATGTTCTATGAGAACTGCTGACAAGCTGAGATGTTTCAGGACTGCAGAACCAAAGGCTCTGAGGAGACTGACTTGACCTTCAGACTAGCTTGCCAATTGTCTCATGACTAGCAAAGCCAAAAAATAAGAGAAATTATGTCTAGACTAAAAGTGGAGAGCATTTCAGGCAGATACTCTGGATATTTGAGGATGGCCAGAAAATCTGTTTAGAATAAGTGTTATATTTTTCCCCTAAGTGTTGCATTTAAATTAATAAAATTGTTTTGGCTTAAGAAGGCTCTTTGATGCTCGGTGCTTCACCAAAATGGTTCACAAAAGACAGAGCTGCAGGTAGCAAACCCAGAATTACCATACAGTAACAACAACACAAGACAGCTTTGAAACAGGCAACAGAGCACAACACCAAAATGACTAGGTTAATAGAGAGCAGAGCTAGAATATCCACTCATAGCAGGACAGGCTGGTTTTCTAAGACAAAGTCCAGATAAGATTCATACAACTTATCTTGGCACTGCACCTTAGCAAGAGGTGTATTGTACTGCATGAACTTAGAGCTACAGTGCTCTAGGTCTGCTACAGAAACAGGAAAAAAAATGGGCAATTACAGTTAAGAGTTAAAAATCAAAAGGATCACCACTTTTAAAAGAGAACTAAGGTTGGATATATATAATCTAACTAGACAGGTTCAGAGCTTGGGTATGAACACCAGCTCTAACAACATTCATCCATGCTATTTAACCACTATCATAGTTTGTATGAAGTTTCTGTCTACATCAGCTTATACTGTTCTAAAGAGTGTGTGGCTGTGACTCAGGGATGAGAATGGCCAAAGCCTTTTTCCACTCGACAGCTGTATGTGACCTCCCGTATAGTAAAAGTTTAGATGTAGAGATGCAAGGATTATAATGCCAATGGGCCTCTGGTTCCTGTGTTGTTTTATTTAATAACACAGATGTAGCCAGATGGACTGGAGGGATGGTGGTAGTAGTGTGTGTGAGACAGATCCAGCTGTCTTTGAGCCATAAGCATTTTTCTCTATAAGAACAGAAAAGGATCTGAAAACACATTGGTAATACATGATAGAACTCTCTCATTTCCTTGGACTTAAACAAAATAATTCACTTTTTACAAAGTAATTAATTTACCATCAAACTTTTGAAGCACTGGAGAAAATGCATTTGTAGGAGATAATCAACATGTTGTTGTTGTTGATGTATGATTGACACAGCATCCTTGCAAAGACAGACACCCAAGCCCAATCGGACAATTAAAACTTACATAATTCTTGATGTAGGACAGAGCCAACCTGATGGATGAGTAGCCAGTCTGAGAAAAGACAGTACTTAAATCTCATTTCCTGCAAACTTTCAATATAGTCTGCTGCACATATACAACTCCATTCTCAATCATTCTACATGCTGCAATACACAGGAGAACAAGATGTTTTCTAGGTGCTAGATTACGGGGAAAAATGTTTCCAAATGTAAATTAGAAATTAACGAGTAAATTGCCAATGCAACTACAGGAAATGCAGCCAAACTTACATGAAATGTGTCTTTAAAATGATAAATGTGGGGTTGTCTGTGAAAATTCTGCGTACATAACTCATTGAAATAAGAATAAACATAAACAGAAAAATATACACAGGGAAAATAAGCCAGAAAAGCTGATTTCTTTGTCTCATTATAATTCAGTCAAAAAAATATGTATAATCTTAAACAAGTTCTGATAACAGATTGTAACCTAGGTACACCTGGGTCGGAGCAATCCCAGGCACAGACTACAGACTGGGCAAAGAAGAGATTCAGAGCGGCCCTGCAGAGAAGGACTTGGGGGTGCTGGTCGATGAGAAAATGAACATGAGCCGGCTTCAGTGTGCGCTCGCAGCCCAGAAAGCCAACCGTATCCTGGGCTGCATCAAAAGAAGCGTGACCAGCAGGGCGAAGGAGCTGATCCTGCCCCTCTGCTCTGCTCTTGTGAGACCTCACCTGGAGCATTGTGTGCAGTTCTGGTGTCCTCAACATAAAAAGGACATGGAACTGCTGGAACAAGTCCAGAGGAGGGCCACGAGGATGATCAGGGGACTGGAGCACCTCCCATATGAAGACAGGCTGAGGAAGTTGGGGCTGTTCAGCCTGGAGAAGAGAAGGCTGCGTGGGGACCTCAGAGCAGCCTTCCAGTACCTGAAGGGGACCTATAGGGATGCTGGGGAGGGACTCTTCGTCAGGGACTGTAGTGACAGGACAAGGGGTAACGGGTTCAAACTTAAACAGGGGAAGTTTAGGTTGGATAAAAGGAGGAAATTCTTTCCTGTGAGGGTGGTGAGACACTGGAATGTGTTGCCCAGGGAGGTTGTGAGTGCTCCATCCCTGGCAGTGTGTTCAAGGCCAGGTTGGATGAAGCCTTGTGTGGGATGGTTTAGTGTGAGGTGTCCCTGCCCATGGCAGGGAGGTTGGAACCTGATGATCTTGAGGTCCTTTCCAACCCTAACTATTCTATGATTCTATGATTCTATGCTTACTGAGTCTAAGATTCTCGAAGTGTCATAAAAGTTGCATGTTTCTACCTCTGCAACACATTCTGCTTGAATTTAGCTAGCTGAAAATATTGATAAAACAAAAAAATTGCATATCTGCTTGGAGCTGAAAGGTGGAAATTGAGTTCTTTTGAACTAAATTGAAATTGACTCCTTCCCTTGTGGATGAAGCATAAAAGCAGAAAGGGAATCACATTTGAGATAGGAAAATATGCAAAATGCAGACAAGAGTCTGGGAGTTGATGAAGGGGCATGAGGAATCAGGAGAATCAATAGCTTTGAAATTCAGTGGGAACCAAGCACACAACTCCTTGAAAATCCTAAATACAATTAAAGGTGGATTTTTTTTTTTCAAATGTGTCAGGCAGCCTTCATTTTAAGCATTTTCTTTACTTCTAAAGCATCTGTTGTGGCTGGATCTAAGTGCTACTTGGAGACAGAATCATGACTGCTCTTAAAACTTCAATTTGTTCTGTAAAGAAGGCTCAAAGGCAAAGCAATCAGTAAGTCAAAAGTTAACTGGGATCAGCATTAATAAGGAGGGAGAATGAGAGAACATGACAAAGGGTGAAGTGAGGAAACCAAGGCCAGGGCCCCAGACTCTCAAGGCGGGAGGTAACCCAGGCTGAAGATGATACTCAAAATGCTTTGGGTCATTCTTTGTCATTGGGCAAAGTATCACAGAGCAGCCTTTGTCCTTATGTTTTACCTTCCAAAACAGGCTGGCTGTAATCTGACTACTAATCCTGACTGCCCAACTGTCTCCTGGACTTCCTGTAAAAGCATTCATCTGACAAGTTCAGGCAGTTTGCTGCCAGTTTAACAGGATAGATGATCAGATAACATATATTTCAATACAGGCCGGGGACTAACTACGTAGGTAGTAGCTCTGCAGAAAAAAGACCTGAAGGTCCAGGTGAACAAGGAGTTAAATATCAAGTGTGCTCTGGCAGTAATGGAAGCTAATCACTTTTCTACTGCTGTTTGCCATTCCCTCAAGAAGTTACCCAGACTATTGACATACAGATACACAGTGACTCGGCTTTCTACAACTGTGAGATAACTATACCCATGATTGTCACCCCAGACTTCCTTTAAAGTCAGTGAGGGAAAAACATGCCTCTGGTGCAAGATTCATTGATGTCACTGAGATAAAATTAGTTCTGGAAGTGCCTGTGTTTCCCTATTGACAGTAGAGATCCAGTTGTGATCTCAGGGAAAGACACTGCTGCTGTAGACATATACTTTATTTGGTGAATCCCCCCTGCTTTATCAGTTTCAGTATGAAGAGTGTTTCAGGATGTAGGACTCCAAAGTGAAGGTTATCTAATGAAGCTTACATAAGCTCCCCCTGCTGCTGACCAATACGATCAAAGTTTTGATACCAGGGAATACAGGAACTTTATTTTGTGATGTGCTTGCTTTTCCCAGCCTTTCCTCCCGGCTAGTTTCCAGCTCTACTCTCCTCTCTCAGCATCCCAGAATCACTCATTACTTGTGATAAACCTCAATTAATTTCCTGAACCTAACTAAAGTGACAATTCAATTGTCCATTAAAAGCAATGCTCGCAATATTCATTTATTTATTTAATAGCTTCCCTTTGTTACTTTGGAAACTTCAATATCACAGATTATGTTCAGGAGCAATTCAGTTTTCCAGCAGTGAAATTACTTTTTCACCCTATCATATTAAGATCTACATTTTGATTTTTCCCTTCATCATGTACAAGCCAGGAACATAAGAAAAGAGCACACAAAGGCAAGATAATGTAAGGCAGCTTTTGCAAGAAGAAGAATAAAATATTTGGCATGTGTAAGTAGGGCAGAAACAGGCTATAAGCACCATACTTGATAAGCATACCAGGCACTTTATAGTTTTTTACTGGCTTCAACAAGCTTTCCTTTAATCAGAGACTTTTCAGAGTAAGGATTTAATAAAGAAAACTGATAGGTCAAGATATGACCAAAGGCCAAAAGATGGGCATTCCTTCATTCACTAAATCCCCACTTGGCAACACAACCAAAAGAAACCTTGTGAGAGTGTATTTTTCCATTCTTTTTGAGATGCCAATTCAGCATGTTCAGCAAATATTCTGCTAAATGAGGATAAACTACACAGAAGTATTTGACTAATATCAAGTAGCTGCATATCTGGAGAGGACAGAAAAAGGGTGGCTGTACTAGGATATTAGTAGTTGAGAGGGCTGTAGCCTACATTCATTTTCCTTCTGGTGTAGCACTTTTACACTTGGTCTGGGTCTGTCTTTGTGGATTCAAATGTTCTTTTATGACTTAAAAAAATTATCAGAGGGATTGAAGACCTTTTCTGTGAGGGAAGGCTGAGTTGGCCACACGGAAAAGGGAAGAGTCTGCGGAGACCTAACTGCAGCCTTTCAATAATTAAAGGAAGCTTATAAGAAAGATAGAGAGGGACTTTTTAATAGGGCTTGTATGGATAGGTCAGTGGGTAATGGTTTTAAACTAAAAGAGGATAGATTCAGACTAGGTAGAAGGAAGAAATTTTTTACAATGAGGGTGATGCAATAACAGAACAGGTTGCCCAGATTTGTTGTAGATGCCCCATACCTGGAAATATTCTAAGGACCTATTTGCAAGATTTTTTTTATTAATATAACCTTTATATGTTGAAAATGAAAACAAGTAGAATACACACCAGAACTGAAGGCTGACTTTGTAGTCTGCCACATGAATCTAATCCATCATTTGATAAAGTGATACTCAGCAAACTCTAATTGCACTGATCAGAGATCATATATCACCTCTTCCCTGAGACCTTTATTTGGCTATAAAACTACCGACAGTCAAGCTCTTTTGCATACCCACATCTGTCCTGCTGTGCTAAACATCTGCTGAACCTTTCAGAAAAAGGAAAAGACCATTGCAGAGGACAGCAGTCTGGGGATAAGGCCAAGAAATTCACTGATTTATTCTGTACGGCTTTCACTTCCCTGCAACTTGTCAAGCTGGTACACCAAAGTCATCTGAATAGATATTGCTGGCAAGATTGGCTTGACAGCTTACAAAAGAAATCCAGGGCTCTCATTTTCTGCTTTCTGAATAATACCTCTAATAAGTACAAAAGCAACTGGGTATTTCTTCATTCTGTAGCAGATATTTCTTAGAAAATAATGGGTGTATCTACATTTAGTTCAGACTAAAAGTGTACTTTTGAAGCAAATCTCCCAATTTCCACTTTTATTGTGCTTTGGTTTACATGGTGATATATGCTCAGAGAGCATGACAGGTAGGTTCCTGTCGAATGAATCTAAACTAGCAGGTATGCTCCAAAAGCACACCTATTGCACAACAGCAGTAGGACAAATTAACAAAAAGATATTAACTCTCAAGGAGCAGCAGGGAGCTACTCACAAGTTAAAAAGAAAACAAACAAGTTGACATTTACAGCATTGACATCTGTTCCTTAGTATCAACAGTCTTCTACAAATATAGATGTTGTGACTGTACTTTATCAGTCCACTAATACTGGACTGATAGTCCACCACTGGGACAATATTACCAGCTACACTTCCTCAAGACAGTAGCAGCTCTTCCTTCCTCACCTTATTTTTCCAGTATTATGTAAAGTACAGCTTCTGTTTGGCTTATTTCACTTACCAAATTTCTTTTGTGAGAGAAAAAATCAAACTCCTCAAAGAACACTTTGATTTTGCTTATGAAAAAACCTCTTACAGTTTTAGTGAATTGTCTCTGGTTTTAACCTCAAAAGTAATGAAATTTCCTGTATGCTTTAAATCCATTTGCTTTTTAGTCTGACAATGTATAGATTCAAAAGATGAGTGAAGATATTATTGAAGATTTGAGTCACACTAAAATTTATCATCATCTCAGGCAAATTAGTAAAAGTGTTTACAAGTTTTTTCCACAGTACCATGTTTGTTAAGTCATGAATATGGACATGTTACTGTGACTGTTACTTGCCCAAAGAAATGGTAAATGCTCCATTGCTGGTAGTGTTCAAGGCCAGGTTGGACAGAGCTTTGGGGGACATGGTCTAGTGTGAAGTGTCCCTGCCCATGGCAGGGTGATTGGAACTGGATGATGTTAAGGTCCTTTCCAATCCAGACCATTCTATAATTATGTAACTCTATGACTGGAGGAATGAAAAGCATAGAGAAAATTGTTCAAGAGTCTGGAATTTTAAGTTTGTTTGCTCTTACAGTCAGATGGCAGAACAGAAAATCCGTATATCAAAAGGGAGCTGCAAATGTTTGAATGGAAAATACGGATCTGCTATTCTGTATTCTAAACCCCTAAGAAGCATTGCAGAAAACCTAAGAAAAATTTGAGCTGAAGGCAAAAGTTTTGGTTTTCCCTCACTAGACGATGCTAGAGAAACATCACTCAGCACACTTTTGTGAGATGTAGAATGGAGAAAGTAATTGTCATTTAATGGTTAAAGATTAGGAATAAACCTAAGATCAAGTTTCAAAGCAGTGTGAACTGAATCGTTAGGAGGCTAAAAACCAGGAGTTACAATATTTGGAAGACAAAAAGGATTTGAGAATTAAAGGATGACAGTTCAATTCACTGAGCAATGTATTCTGAGATTCTTTCCCCAAGCCTCCTAAACAATATAAATTGTAATGAAGTAAACAGATGAACTGACTGTTATTGTATGTGACTTCTCTTTTGCATACAGCCCTAATCTATCTACATGAGGACAAGTCAAGACTAAAGAAGTCTGACAGATGCCTTAGTTTCTTCATTTGTATCAAAAAGGAAAACTCTGATGTTAGTTTTGCACTAACTGACAGTATTTCCTAAACTGGGAGCTCTGCCCTTGTAGGGAGTGTGAGGGACTAGCTCAGGGTAAGTGTTCCAGGAAGGATTTTTAGCCATTTGCCAGAGTCTCTGAGTTTTTAAGCTTTGCTTAATTTTTAAAAGATAATTTCCAGTTATTAAAGACTCAAAGGGTATTTTCAGAGTCTGCTTCTGAATCTGCAAGAGCGCCTAAGGAATCGCTTTGATGTATCAAACTGAGACATTCCTTCCAGGGTCTGCTAAATTCATATGCCAGTACTTTGGGTGTCATAGTGGTAATTCTTTTGTATGATCAGAGTATGCAACAGAGGACAGAAAGTTTCTGTTGAAGAAAGTCAACCTTAAAGTCAGTGGTGAAAACTCCAATAGAGGTTATGCAGTAAGGTAGCTCCAACAGTGTGGTAGACTTATACTGCTGTTCATTTCTGGGTTTTGGTTTTGTTTGTTTGTTTGTTTGCTTTTCCCCTTAAGTGCATGTTTGGTTTGCAAAAGGTAGAGTAAGATCATGGCTGTAATGTGAAATACTTCCACAAAGGTAAAAATACCAGGTACTTGCAACTTTAGAAATAAAAAGAAAAAGGAGGCAGTAGCTCTGAATTGTAGCTGGACATATTCCAGCTTCAGATAACACATGCATTTCTAAGAATGAGACTAACTCAAACCACCAAGAGATTCTCAATCTGTTCATTTTCCAGCTCAGCCTCTAGCACCTTCTTAGAAGCTCCTTTTTAATTCAGAAAAAGCCCCAAAGCACAGTGCAAAAAACCCATGGATGTACTGTAATAAGCAGAGGCATCCAAACTAGACGACCTCATGGTCTCTATATCCTTGAACACTCTAAAACTTCAAAGCTATGAAAAAAGATTTAAGAAATAAACCTTGTTTCAGGTAACACTGCAACCAGACTACTGTCAGCTTCCTCCTAGTTCCTGGCTGTGTTTTGGCTGTTTGTTTTCCACTCTCAGCATGTCTGGACTTCAGTTAGATTATTTAGCCTTTTAGAGGGAGGCTGCAACACCTGACTTGGGGATGTGCGTGGTGTAAGTGATGTGGTGTGTGTAAATCAGTGGAAAACCGGATCTTGCAAAGGGTATTCAAGAGATGGCAGTGTTGCACTCACCATCCATCCCTGCTGCTGGAGATTTCATCTCAGCTGGTCCTGTGTCAGCAGAAGTTTTCCAGGCTTTTCAGACCTCTTTTCTTTCTCCTCTCCTGTCTTTTAGCTTCTGATTTGCTATTTTAAATACTAATTATGCAACTGAACTGTACCCCCTAAAAAGAACGTGTAAAATGCATGGATAGCAACCTCGGGGTAAGGGACATGTTAGAGGCTCTCTAAAGCTCCCTGAATGGAGTAGCAGTTTTCCTGACAGCCCCACAGTGAAATAAAGCTGTTTCCCCTCTATCTGGAAATACCCAACAGTGCCCAGTACTGCACAGATTATCACATGTGCTCAGTGCCAGGCATTTGAGTGACTGTTGAATGTCAGAGCAGTACTCCAGTAAGCAAAGTGTGAACATCCATAAGCAGAGTTAACCACTGAATTTGAAAGGGAAAGGAAACAAAGGCTGATACAGGGAAAAGTCACTGCTGATGTCATACTGGCTGGTGCCTGAAAGCTGCAGTAAAGCAGGATTATGTTAACATTATTCTGATGATATTCAGAATCAATAATGCACAGCAGCAAGTAATGGGAAATGTCTTATTGACTCTCTTGTCTTAGCTTGCAGCCCTGTGAATTGATATGTGGCAGTACTGCCCTAGAGGCAAATACTCAGGCAATTTTTCACCACATGTGGAAATCAGGTGCCAGT
This sequence comes from Lathamus discolor, assembly GCF_037157495.1. Lineage (NCBI taxonomy): Eukaryota > Metazoa > Chordata > Aves > Psittaciformes > Psittacidae > Lathamus > Lathamus discolor. The sequence continues at coordinate 119,324,403 of NC_088887.1, read as the reverse complement.
TCCTCCAGTGTCCAGCTGTGAGCTAAGGGAGTGCCTACAGTGGGGGCTGAAACTGGGATGGGGCTGGGAAAAGCCTAGGTGGTATGAAGACTCAGTGTACACCAGACTGTCCACATCACACCATTCTGGACAGCAAGAACAGTTTCTTAAACTGAAAAGGTGTCAAAGCCTCAGCTAAACTCTAAGCACTGTTTAAATGTAAATGGATATGTCATCTAGAAGAAAGTTGGAGCTTCATAGAGATGGTTCCGTTCATCAATACTTAATTCACATATGCAGGATCTTAATTTATATGTTGTTCCACTGCACCACTTGGCATCCATCAGCAAGAAGCTGATGAGCTATGCAGCTGTGACTGGCATCTGTGCTGACAGGAGTTTTGTAGTCACATGTCAAGTACTGGCATAGGGCACCTCTTTTTTTGACCTTATTTAAGGCAGAAGTCTGATGTAGAATATCACAGCACAGTCAGAAGCAAACCACCATGCTGATTTCAAGGCACAGAGTCTCTTCAAACAGCATCATGAAGAAATGCAGTTTCCTGTGCTTTAGAACTGTATGGGTGCATACAATCCTTTTCAAGAAATAATAACATGGACCTTTGCTCTCTTCATTCCCAGGGACTTCACAGGATGTTGACAGCTCTCAGTCCCTTTTATCACTAACCCATGGGTTGATATATGAATCAGTTGATATATGAACTTGATGTATGAAGAAAGGTTGAAAGAACTGGGTTTATTCAGCCCAGAGAAAAGAATGCTCAGAGGGATCTAATTCCTGTCTTCTAGCACCTGAATGGTCATTACAACATACACTGCAGTGTTCTTGTCACAGCAATCCATGTGAAGGGACAAGGGGAACAAGCTGTTTCAGGGGAAATTCCATCTATACACATACACAGGGACACAAAAAGTATTCTTCACCATGAGACCAAATAAAGACTGGAATAAGTAGACCTGAAGAGAAATGGTGGAATATGCACCACTGTAAGTCTTAGCTTGAAAGATCCTTTTTATTTGCAATAAAAGGCCATCACTAATAATATTTTAATATTGTTTTATTAAAAAAGATGGGTTTATGTTTTATGTTCTTAATTTCTGAAGTGCTTAAATGCAATACAATTATGCATCAATAATTTCCCCAATGACGTGTTTGTCCGTATCTGTTTAAAAACCAAAATAATCTTTAAGCATTGTGAGGCTTTTTTTATTAACACATATATGTTTTCCAAGATGTAAAAAGCCACATAAGTGCTCATTGCCTTACTCCTGTGAGTAATTTCACTCTATCTGATAACAAAATGTAGGACTTGATGCAGAAATTATGAATACAAAGATTTGTCCTAAAGGTACCCAGAGATGATACTAGGTAGCCATAAAAATGAAACACAATTAAGGCTTAAATGCTACACTGTTATTAAATTAATTCAAATAGTGTAAGAATTTAAGCCTGGTTTTCCCATCTGAATCATCATTTTCAAAATGGGTATCTTTGAAGTTCAAGATTTCAAAGTTGGGTTTCTTACTGAAAAAAATGCACATTTTACTCTTTATTTTGTTCCCTCAAATACTTCCCAGTACTTGGAGTTTGCTTTCTTCAGAAGACATTCTGTATTTGTCAACCCCTTTCTAATCACATATTGTCCAATTTCAGCCACATCAGACAAAAACCAAACCAAACAAAAAAAAACAAACAAACAAACAAACAAAAAAAAAAAAACAAACCAAACAAAAAAAAACCAAACAAACAAACAAACAAAAAAAACAAATGGAAGTCACAAAAATGCGAAGTTTTCCAACAAATTTCAGGAAACAAAAATCATTGTCAAGGTAGAAGGGAGTTGCCCAAAATCACTTTTCTGCCAAGGGAAAGAGAGGTAGAGCTTAGCCCTTATCTGCTGTGTTCAGCGGCACCTGCTAATAACATTCCATGTGCTGCCTTTTGCTTGTGTGGAGGAACCAACAGACACTTAGTTGGGTACCAAACCAGGGCTAGAGATGAAGGACTTGAGGAAAAAAAACAGAAGTCTGGAGAGGAAATCAGACCTTTTAGGTTCCTGGGCTCACAAAGCAAATTTGATCACCTCAAAGAAAGAAAATGAAGCAATGAAAATTCAACAAAACATTTTGATGACTCTACCTCATCCTGCAAACACTCCCTAGAGCCCTAGATTTCACCACTCTTGTTTTCAGCAAGGAAGCAGGGAAAGTTTCACAGAGCCCAGACTCCTCTGCAGGTTTGCCATTCACCTCTACCGCTGCTAAATGTGAATGTCTAAAACAGTCTAAACTGTGAAATGTTCATTATCTTAAGTCCTCCTGACTTCCATATGTTCATGCTTCCCTGAAGCTTTACACAAAGGTAAAGAATATCTGAAAAACCTTCCATGCCATATTTATTATTTTAGACACTGGGGTCACGAATTCGTGAGTTTAAGCTAAAGGCTGAATAGCTCTACAGAGAACTAACAGAATGATCAGACTTTACAGAAATCTGATGATATTAGGTCAAATAGAGATTTATCTGATGAATTGACAGGCAGAAAGGACTTTGAGGCAATCCCAGTTCTTTGAGGGCATGCTTTAGGACATGCACTACACTGACCCTTTCCTCCCGAGTCTTTTGTGTGCATGTTGTGGATGAGTAAACTTTGACATCCAGCAATTTCTACACTTAAAAAACAGAGGAAGATGAATAAGGGTACATATTATCCAACCACAGAATTCCCTGGAAACATAACCTATGGGATATTATCAGACATGAGAACCTGGGACAAACATCTTCATTTACATGCTGTGAGGCTATTCCTGTTTCTTTAGGCATCTCATTAGGACTGGTATTTTCTTTTTTAACTGCTATTGTTAAAAGTTGACCAATTTGCAGACTGGCTTATTCAGTCTTTTACTCAATCCCTTTGAAATAGTTAGTGAATTAAGATGTTATGTGAGCACAGGAGGTAGAAGTCAGCCTAGACTCTCCTACCCGTCCAATTCCCTTATTCCCTGGATGTTGCATATGTGAGTCAATATCAAATCCCTTGTCTCCATGGAGAGAAAGCATGGCATTAGCTGGGATGGAGCTGAAGAGTTGCTGAAAACAACTCCATAACCTTTCCAGCACAGGATCCTGTAATCTGTATGCTGCTGGTTTTAAGATCTTCTCATGCAGACAGTAGATGGTGTTTGAATAAGAGTAAATGCAAAGTATATTAGTTCTGAACTAATCAATGTGATCTAGTGGTCAGTGAAATTAGATTTTCAAAGCATTGATCACATTTTTAATTATTCTGGTATTTTAAACAGGTTTTATCCAGAATAAAAACATGCATAGCCAAATATGATTGTTTTAGTTAAGCTTAGTCAGAGGCAGACATATGCTGATGCTCCTAAATCCTGGATCACATAAACTGATTTGGGCTTGAACAGAATATGAGTGTGTGCTTAGGAGCTGCTGACGGTGAAAGAGAAGACAAGAGGGTGTCATGGACTGCTTTGAGTAGTCATTGTCTCAGAATTCCAGATTTCAAATCCTTACTACATGATACAAAGAAATTGCCTCCAGAAAATAAATTAAAAAATAAAGGAATCAGTCTGTATTTTCAGCAGGTTCCTCAAGCCATCACTGCTGACTGCTGAGTAATTGCTCCCTGACATCACAGCGTAATAAAATCAGGTTGGTATTAGTAAAAGGCAAGCCTCTCCATGAGAAAGATTAATTTCTTCTTCAGTATATCTTTATGAAGGTGAAATCTTCCCCTCTGTGAGGCTGATAGCCAAGCTGAATCGAAATCAGAACTGGAAGCTTTCATTAAGTTTGTTCAGGAGAAGCCAAATTGAAGCGCGTTTTACAGACAAGGATTTCTTCTAGCTATAAAGAGCAGCATGTATAAAGAGCAGCGTGTTAGCTGCGAGAGCCAGATTTCGATATTCCTCATACTCATGTAAATCTAAGGCACATTTTTTGCATTGAGTAGAGGAGCTCTGTATTTATCCCAAGCTATCAGGATGCATCCATCAGTCAGGACAATTCTAGCCTGAGATTAAGACAAGCAATCTACAGATAAAGACAACAAATAGAAACTTCTATGAAGAGAGAGGTCACGGTGAACTATTCTTTCCATAGAATAATGTCTCCATGGAGACAGACACATTCAGATTGGAAGCAAGACAACTTTTAACAGCAACAGTAATTAACTGTTGCAACATAATTAAAGGATGTCGCTGATTAATCGTCTCCTGGAGGCCTTACATTTAGACCAAATGTCTTTCAGTAAGATATACACTGATTTAGTCACAAGTTCATGGGCTTGATAACACTCACATTAAAGGAAATAATGATTTCTTCCACTGCTTGACTTACTGGGTAAAATTCCATGATTTGTGTTATGCAAAAGGTCTGAGCATCTGAGCAGACAGATTTCTTCTGGAGTTTAAATCTATGGGGCAATGTGAAAATTCACAGCATACAATGCTGTCTTAGTGTGAGCAGGTAAAAAAACCCGCACCTTTGGCAGTGTACAGAAAACATTCTTTGGTATATTCTCACAATTGTTCACTTGAGAAGAGGGTCTGCACATGAGTGGAATGAAATCTAGCCTTATGCTTCCTTCAGAGAAGTAATACATTACCTAGGAAGGATGAAACTCTGCCCCCAACATTTGTAAAGCTGGAGAGCAAGAGCAAATGAGGGACAAGAAAAACAGAACATACACCATTGCTTCCTCTGCACTCCCTTCTTCTTATATACATTTATCTTCTCTTGCATGTTTGTGTTTGGATATAATAAATAACCCCATGTAATTTCTTTGATCTTTGGAACAGACCCTAATCGTTTCATACAAGAGATATGTGACTATTTGTTTATTAATGTAACGTGAATATGTGGGGCCCATAAATATATGTGCCTCACTTCTTACTCCTAAAAGTCAAGTAGTTTGAAGCTACTGGATTATTTAAATCTACTCATCATAGGTAAATCTGAATACATCTTTGCTTTTCCATGAACAGCGTTTATTCAAGATAGAATCCACTTTAGATTTCTTGACACAGTGAAATATTGCTTGCTGTCTGACTGCATTTGTCAGGGAAAAAAAAAAAAAGTCAAATCATCAGCACTGAATCATTGCAACATACACGAAGGTGGCAGAAATCTTCAGTACAGCTCCTGGTACAACGGCTGATAATGTCTTTTATCTAAGACTGTAGACTTCGAGTGACCACAAAGTCATTCTACATGAACATGGAGAGCTAAGTCATGCATACATATGAATGCATACACACGTGCTGTACAGATTTCCAAGTACACATTCAGTAGTCCTGAAATGAAACCCTTTTATCTTGCTGCAATGACCATAAGAGCTCTAGTTTGTTTCCCTAGAAAGGGTCAGGCTGGAACAATTGCATTCTGCACCAGTCTGGCCCCAGTGTCTGTAAATAGGCAGATTCTCACAACACAAATTTATTTTAAATTAACAGTCAAAAGTAGAGGGCTTTTTATATTCCAAAATAAATTTCCAGCATTACAGAAGATAATAAAAGGTTAATTTAAAAAAAAAGACCCTTAGCAACATATTGGCATCACATATCACCCCACATCCAATATGCCTACCTCCCATCTTGAAGTACTTCCCTTTAGTAGCACTTGTCATCCCATCTGGATAAGCCAACAAGCAAACAAAACCAGATTCATGTACCCAGCTATCCAGTTACCCCAGCCTAGAATTAGGGCCTGTCCTACATAAGGATGAAGGTGCCTGATATAGCTAGAACAAAGCCCTTCCCTCTACTTGAGTTGCACATAAGACCTTTACCTGCGGTTGCTCACTTCAGCAGGATCAGTCCTTTCTCACATGTGATTAAGGCATAATAATCCCCATGTGAGAAGTGAGCTTCCATTTGCCTCTGTGCTTGAGTTGAAGCAGAGACTGCAGATCTCCTAGCAGTGGGAACTGTAAGGTATGGTGATACAGGTTTCCTTTAGTTTCTCCCGTCAGAGATTTTAGTTTCATATAAACTATTCAAACATTCAGTGTGCCCAGGGAAGAGCAAGAGCACAGCTTTGAAGAAAGCACTCGCCTTGGGCAGTGAGATTCCAGTCTCTGGTGCAGTCAGTAGTGTGGATCTTATAAAAAGGCAGTTCCAAAAAATCCAGTCTCTGGCCTAACATTTAAGAATACACCGAGATATATCTCAGGTATGGGGAGCTTCTTTCTTCTTTCTTTCTTTTCTTTCTTTCTTTCTTTGTGTAGTCAGTCCCCAACTGGAATCTGTTCCTACACTGACAAAATGTTATTGATCAATTGATTTTTTATCCTGTGATTTGTAATTAGCATACTAGGCAGCCCAAAATCCATTAAATCATTGGTTTAGAATGATGCAGACTCCCCCTATGTACAACATTACAGTCAATTCAATCCTGCTTTCTTTTTTTATTGTACACTAGAGTTCAAAAAGAGAAGGGAACAGGAGAAGGAAGAACAAGCCACAGAATTACCTCTGCTTAAGCTAACTAATAAATAACAGACCATTTTTCTTGTCTCCTTATCTAACTTGAACATGACATAACCGTTGGTTTATTTGAGTGATGGTGTAGATTTTAACATCAGGCTGTATGCGCTCTATTCCATTTATCAGGGTGTACTACATCCAGTTTATAAACTGCTGGCTTTTTCCTATTTGCAGCCATGAAGCTCAGCTCATTTCAACAGTCGTTATTGCCAGTGTTTTCTCTGCGAAGTGAAATTAAGGTAACCTGAAGATTCATTATGTCTTACTGTCTTCATCAAGATTAAACATGCCAACGTTCTTACAAGCATTTTCTTCTCCTTGCTGTTATTTTCAAAGGTTGTAGGAGTGTGTGCTTTCAGATGCATCTCGATTCAGTTGTTTCTTCCAACATGCATATACATATACCACTGAAGATCAAGCACATACTGTAACTTGAAACAAAACCAAGGCACAGCTGCAGTTTGGACAAAAAAGTTTGTCTATTGTGAGGTTATTCTAGAACCACGTTCACCTGAAACATTGGAAATCCTTCTAATATTCAGCCTACACTTATTAACTATTTTCTTTCATCTATCATTTCCATTCAATGTTATGTATTTAAAACACTAACAATATTGCTCAGGCTTCATTTTGCTCCACTAAACAAAGAGAAATCTGGGATCCTGCTTCAAGATAGGCTCTTCTGATTACACTCGTAACCCTTATGCACTTGAATTCTCTCTTTACCAGATGTCAGTAACTACCAGTCTGCAACAACCTGATGATGATTTACAGAATCCAACATAGCAGGACAAACATGCTTCTCTTTTTCCTAAAAGTACCACTCCAAAATCCTATTGGCTTTTTACATATCTGTATCATATTGGCTTCCCCTTTCTCCCACACCCTTTCTTCCTAAGCAATGAACTCTCGGGGAGCCACAGAAATGAACATTAATCAGTAAGGAAAAAAGAATATTTGTGGCAGGCAAGACAGGAACTTTATCACTCTGAGCTTCACATTTAGTCAATAGAGATCATTATGCACTTAGAACTACTCCAGAAACCACTTTAAAGCTTGAGTCCCCCTTGGCAGGTGTCAGAATTTCATGCAGATTTACAGAAGCAGCTTAGGATGACTGTGTTCCTAGATTGGAATATATAGGTAAATATCTAAAGGCAGGGAACATTTTAAGTGCCTGATACAGTTTCTTCTAGCCTGGTCTCCAAAACCATCTATTTTGTCTTGTACAATTGTTCTTTTTTTTTCTCCTTTCTACTGCTTAATATTTTTCCATCATTAAAAAATTTCAAGGATCAGACTGATTCTGCTTACATCAGTTACAAAAGTATTGCATGGAACAGTGTTGATCACTAAAGACTTCAGTTTCCTTCTCACCTAAGTCTTATGGCAGAATTTTCCAGCTACTGGGAAACCCTAAACCTAACTCTAGTTTCTGCTGTAGCACTTTGGCAGCGCTCAACAAGCCTGAACAAGAGAAGCAGTACCATATTTTTTCTGTCTATGAACAAAAATATAAATTTAAATCAGTAATCCCATGAATAATAATAATAATAATAAAATAAAACATCTGGATCTTACATTTACTTCCATATCATTTTCTGTAAACTTCATTTGAAAACAAACATGCTACAGATATATGATGTGTGGATGATGAGATTATTACACCTGTACAAACATGCACCAAAGTGTACCCATTGTCTGTGCTACTCTCCAGTATCACCCTGCAGCCACTGAAAAAATGTTTTCTTTAAAGAACCTCAAAGAGATTGTCTAAAAACCTCTCTAAGAAAGACCTTGCTGCCAAATTTACGATTTCACAGATAACTGGTCTTTATTTTATGGGATCAAGATTATCCAGCAATCCCTTTGGTTTTACTGAAGAGTTTTTCTTCTATTTCTGTTGTGGTCATTTCCACTTCCATATTCCTCTTCCTACTAATTAACTGGATTTGCCTTCATATTCTACAGACTTCACCTTTACGAAGACTGTTCTTCAGCACACGTAATTTTAAATACTTATCCAAAGTACCCAAGTTAGGAAGGCAGTAATCCAAGGTCACTAATGAAGAGGTTAAATAAAATAGAGGGTTGAATCATCCCTTGGAAGGGTCTCTCCATGGAATAGATATGGTTTCTGGAAAAAAAAATCAGTTATCAGCTTGAAGAAACATGAAACTGAGCCATCTTTTCCACCACTTCTATGCCAAGAAATGTTTGTTTTGTCTTAGGGCCAAGATTGAATTACTTTTAATGTTGACTCAATCTGTTCTTGTTCTTTGTAACTTTGCACACAGCAATGGTAGACTTTAGCGATCTGTTTTTATTTACTTTGTGAGATTTAGCTCATCTAGACTTTTACAGCTTTTACTTTATGACTGTTTTAGACAAATTTGGTGGTGTTCTATGACAGGGCTATGGGATTGCTGAATAAAGGAAGAGTGACTTTATCCAGGTAGACGTCATCTACCTGGTCGTGCGCAAAGAATTTGACACTCTCCAGCACAACATTCTTCTCTCTACACTGGAAATGCATGGATTTGATGGGTGGACCACCCGCTGGATAAGGTGAATGATCACACTCAAAGAGCTGCAGTCAAAGGTTTGATGTTCAAGTGGAGACCAGTGACAAGTGGCATTTCTCATTGGTTGGTAATGGGACCAGAGCTGTTCAACATCTTGGTCACTGACATGGAGAGTGAGATTGATTGCACCCTCAGCAAGTTTGCCAACCATGCCAAGCTGTGTGGTGTGGACAACACACTGAAGGGAAGGGATGTTGTCCAGAGGGGCCTGGACAGGCTCAAGAGGTGAGCCCGTGCAAACCTCATGAAGTTCAACAAAGCCAAGTGCAAGGTCCTGCACCTGGGTCAGAGCAATCACAGGCACAAATGCAGGCTAGATGGAGAATGGACTGAGAGCAGCCCTGAGGAGAAGGACTTGAGAGTGTTGGTTGACGAGAAGCTCAGCATGACCCAGCAGTGTGTGCTTGCAGTCCAGAAAGCCAACCGTGTACTTTAATGCAGGGCTGCATCAAGAGAAGCAGGGCCAGCATGTTGAGGGAGGTGATTCTGCCCCTCTGCTGTCATGAGACCCCCACCTGCAGTCCTGTGTCCTGCTCTGGGGACCCCAAAATTAGAAAGATATTGACCTTTTGGAGTGTGTCCAGAGGAGGGAAACGATGTTTAGAGGGCTGGAGCACCTCTTTTATGAAGAGAAGCTGAAAGACTTGGGCTTGTTCAGCCTGGAGAAGAGAAGACTCTTGAGAGACCTTAGAGCAGCTTCCAGTACATAGAGAGGGCTTACCAGAAATCTGGAGAGGGGTTTTTGACAAGGGAATGTAGAGACAGGACAAGGGGAAATGGCTTTAAACTGAAAGACGGGAATTTTAGGTTAGATATTAGGCAGAAGTTCTTCCTTGAGAAGATGATGATGCCCAGGCACAGGGTGCCCAGGGAAGCTGGGCTGCCCCATCCCTGGCAGTGTTCAAGGCCAGTTTGGATGAGGCTTGGAGCAACCTGCTCTAGTGGAAGGTGTCCCTGCCTGTGGCAGAGGGCTGGAACTAGATGAGCTTTTAGGTTCCTTCCAACCCAAACTGTCCATGATAATATGTTGATTTTATGATATCTAGGGCACATTATTTAAATAAACTTTCTGAGGAATTTTAAAGCTCTTCCCTCCATTCCCAGTGGGAAGATCTATTCCCAACAGATCCCATTCATATAGATACCCTTAACTGGGATAAGAAAGCCATATATGCCTTAGTGGCCTTTTTGCTTCATTTGAATGTCTGATCCTGAGTAGTTTAATTTACACAATTCCTTATCTTTATTAATATCTCAAATACCTGCTCTTTTGAAATTACCCATCTTCCGATAAACAATAATGTTTATACAAAATATATTCATTTAATTAAAACTGAGTGAGCCCACAGCTAGCATTTTTTAGTGTCTCATTATTTGTTCCAATAAAACAAAGCACATTTAATAATAATAATACATTTTTACCTATTAAGTATCTCAATAATAGGTAGAAAGCTTCAAAGGAATTATGATCCTTGGAAAGCAAAGAAAACTATGCAAAGATTCTAATGGAGTGAAAAATCTATGTTTGTGCTTGCAGTCATAGCTGCTTTCTTTAATATGTGCCTGCAGGTTAAGAAAGATATTTATCAGGAAACCAAGGTAGCATTTATATTAGTATATTAAAGCATCATCAGAGAACATTCCTTAGTACTGAAACATGATTCTCTGTGGCATTATATTGTTATAATAGTCCCTGGAATCATTTTTGCCTGGATCAAATAAGTCTGTCCCAAATAATTCTCAGGCACAGCTGGAGGCAGTGTGAGTCATGAAGTATTCAAAATAGGCAGGTCTGGTATGATCAGATTGTATCAGCTTTTCAAGAACAAGCAAATGAAGATTCTTCAGGTATAACAACGGAGAACTCAGATGTAAGTGGCATTTGCTACTATAGAGCTCTCAAGGAGGATGCTGCTTCTTTATGTTCAAAAGAGGGCTTCTGCGTAATGGAAGTCTGGACAAGGGATAGGACAAGTAACATAAGATTGGTCTGCATCCACTGCTTAGGTCCAGTCCTCATTACAGAAGACTTGCCTTGTGTAGGGATCATTGCACTGGTCCAGAAGGGAGGCAGGATATGGGTTAACAATTAGAAAGTGCAGTTCTTAAGCTGAGCTTTTAATCTTTTTTATTTTATGATGTGATTATTCCCAGGGAGATTCCATGTCTTGTCCCAAGCAGCTTCAGGTTAATCTTTTCAAAAAGACTAAAATTACTTTTAGAAATATGAGAAATATAAGGTCTTGACATCAGAACTGGAATACTGTCCAAAGTTCTAGGTGGGTGCTCAATAATTTTCAGTTACAATTTTGAGCTACCGACATATTACAAGCACCATTTTTCATCTCAACAACACAAATATGCAGAAACAGCATTTCTCTGGCCATCAGTGATCTCCAACAAGTTTATTCCAAGGTGCTGGTTTTACAGAATTTACAGTAACAGAGCTAGTTTTGCTTCAGACAAGACCAAAGGGTAAAGGGAAAAGTATTGCAAGGAAGAAAAGCAATAAACTCATTTCTACACACAGTAAGTCCTTGACAAAACATGTAATCAAGGCAAGCAGGCAATTTGTTCATTAGCATTGTTCTTGTTCTAGCAGATAATAAAAACTTGTCCAACATGCATTCAGAAGTCTATTGTCTAACTATAAAAGACATTTTTTTGATTTGGCGATTCTTAGCCAGTTGAACTGCTCGGAGTAGAAAGAGCAAAAGGGTTCAGAGCACTTGCTGAACTAGAACCCTGCAGAGTACATGATGGATTGAAACTGCCATCTCTTTTTGTCTAATCCCTGCACTTTCTGGACTAAAGAAATAAAACAGTCAATGAAAGAAAAAGACTTAGGCTTTAACAGTAAAGTAAGTCAAGACTGCGTGTGCTACTATATGCGAATGGAAATTCTTTTCATAAACTACTTGTAATTGCATATACGTGGAGGAGCTAAGGTGAGGGTACCTTGATGCTAGATGTCATTCAGAAGTGTAATGGGAGAGAGGAAAATCTTTCAGTTCACATTAATAGACAACAGAATCACCACGATGCACAAAGAAATGCAGAGTGGTAGAATAAAATAAAATATAGTTTTATTGGCTTGTGAGAGAAATCCTGATGTTCCTGTTGAATATCCTGGCAATGCATATGTACATTAACAGTGCAGTGCAGAAGAGCATGGCAGGATGCTATACAAGCACAGCATTGAGTCAAGGCTATGTAGCTCAGACCAAGAACCAAACTAAGCACCCAAGAAGTGATTTTTCTACAACTGGTTTATTCACAGACAGCTCAGAAATCACTGCTTGATACTGAATTCCTGAATAACTCAGGAGATTGCTTGACTGCAAAACTTGCGGTTTCAGTGCTGCTGACCTGAGAAAGGCTTGACACCTAACTAATATGTAGTTTGTAAGTAATTGGTGAACACTTTTTACTATTTTTGTAAACTATTTTTAACCTTAAGGCAATGTGTGATTGAAAATAAGGAAATAAATACCCTTTCTTACTACAAAATCCTTCCTGTCAGAAAATGTCACTTAGCAACTTTTTGGAGACTTTTCAGTTGCAAAGATTACACTGAGTCAAAAACCTCACTATGGACTTTAGAATTAGCACAACAGTTGATAAATTAAAACATTTCAAGCCAAGCCTATAAATAGACCATAATCAAAATCTGACCAAATCCCTGAGATATGTAATTACTTGGTATGTTGCCCCAAATACTTTTTGGATATATTTAAACCCAAAGCAATCAGTCTTATTATTTATTCAGTACATTCTACATGCCAGGCAAAATGCTAATCTTTGAAGTCATAGAATAGTTAGTGTTGGAAAGGACCTTAAGATCATCCAGTTCCAACACCCCTGCCATGGGCAGGGACATCTCACGCTAAACCATGTCACCCAAGTCTCTGTTCAGCCCAGCCTTGAACACTGACAGGGATGGGGCATTCACAATTTCCCTGGGCAACCCATTCCAGTGCCCCACCACCCTCACAGTAAAGAACTTCCTCCTTATATCCAATCTGAACTTCCCCTGTTTAAGTATTAACCCGTTACCCATTGTCCTATCACTATACACCCTAATGAAGAGTCCCTCCCCAAAGTCAGAGCATCTTCTCACACACACATGCAGATTAACAAAATAATGTCACTGCAAATGTCACCATTGCTATTTTTAGAGGACAATGAAAACAGCCATTGGGCAGATGAACTCTAACCCATGGCTGTCCTGAGGTGTGGTGTGTAGGTGATAAGACTATGGTAAACTCCAATAAGAGAAAATGAAAATGCACCAAAACCCACTCTTTCTATTTTGAAAAGCTTTTTTCATTTTAAAACTCTCTAACTCTTACCCTTTCTTATAAAATGTTTATCTATTTTCTACAGAGAAAACGGAAGGAAGATGTTATAAAAATATTTTCCACACAAATGCAGAGAACAAATGCGCAGAAAAAAATTTCAAATATTGTCATAGTTCTAGTTATGATTTTTCACAAACTCCTCTACAGCACTGAAAAGTAATTACTCATTTCTTGCTTATGTAATGAATCTAGTAGCACCTCTACCATGATCATATCAAAATGACATATTTATCTAGCTAGAAACTATCAGCTTATGAGAAGTTATTAACATGATTGATTTGAAGAGCTATTTTATAAAGAAATATTCAGTCATTTCTACTTGACATTTTTAGGACAAATCAACTGCTTATAAATGCAAACATAGTTTTGAGTTATTGCTGTATTCCGTAGTCTGCATATGCTTGAAATTTGGTTATGTCTGCAGAAATATTTAGTCCTTTGAGAGTACCTTGCTGCATTCTCACTTTTGATCTAAGAACAACTTCAAGTCTTGTACTTCCCACTGAATTTGCACTAACAACAGCCAAAGGACCTATTGTGGCACCTCCCATATATTAATAGATTATGACCATCAACAACAAAAGATAGACTAGTATAAGGGAGAACAAAGGTCTGGAAAACAACCTGAGTGTCGTGGCTGACCTTCAGCAAAACACACCAGCTTTCAGTCCTTTGGTTCCCTATTAGTAAAATCATAATTGACTTATGAAGCATTTCTGAATAAGCTCTTGGGTGTATTAAGTACTCAGATCTAGACGTTATCAGTGAAACAGTTTATCTTAAGCACCATTGTTATTATCTGCTCTTTGTTTCTTTTAACCTTGTACGCTTGTCTTTCTCCTTCACTTAGACCTTTGATATCCTGCTTCCTCCCCTCTGACTCCTACTGGCATTCATTTATAATCTGCATAGAGTTCACTCCCACCCTTCCACAGCACACCTGATAAAATCTATGATGAAATTGCTGCAAATTGCATTATGCAATGCTGATGTCTGTGAACCGAAATCCCATCGAGACAGACAGGACAGGGAAAGCACTGCCAAATCCAGGTCACTTTGGTCCAGATTGTCTGTATACAGAGGATGGCATCAGTCCATTGTTTTAGGGACTGAGGCTACCTTTGGCCAATATTCTTTAGGACATGACTGCAAAATACTGAAATGCGACATTCTGGGAAGACCTTGACAATTCTTTGTCATTTATCTGTACGCTCACTCTGACACCGCCCTTCTCTCCCCAGACCTTTCACCTTGGAAGTAAACCTCACATTTTATTTGAGTTATATATTAAAGCTCAGGCTCTACATATCTCGATAAAGCCACACATGTTGCAAATGTAAAATGAACTCCCTGATTTGCATAGGCAAACCTACTGTAAGTATCTGTAAGGCCTATGCACATATAGTAAATGGATCCTTCAGGACTTGCACCTGTATTTTAGCTGGCAGCATAATTAGGTCCCATATGGTTAATGAAATGTAACATGTCAGTATTTTGTAGGCTGAGATTTGTCACACGGAGGTGTTGGATGTAACACCCACTCTACCAACTGTTCAAGAGTAGAAAAAACAAAATCAGCTAAAAGCTTGTGTGTAAAAGAGAAACAGGAATCAGCCTTCAAGCTTTCAGTTTTCCAGGCTTCCAATATCTTCCGTCCCTCTGCTTTCCTAAGGGAGGCATGTCAATCAGGGTACTTCCCAATAATGTTTCATGGTACCTTCTCTAAGGGCACAAACCTGCAATGAACATGTACATAAACTAAGTGTTTGTGAGCTTCTCTGCCCTACATTACTAGGAGTGTCTAAGTGTCCCTTACTCTCCAAAGCACTGATCCCCACAACGCTTCCATCACACATTTGAAATGTGGGTGTTTGGAGCAAATGCTTCAAAGGCACTCATGTGTGCCAATACTCAGCCTACAAAATGCCAGACCGTTACAAAATCATTAAGCAGGCCCCCTTGCAGATGGCTGGAGGCATGTCCACAGCAGGCTACAGAAGGGGCTGCAGGCACATGCAGTGAAGCTCTGATGTAGCATGTTGTGCTGAACCACTAGCTGAGATCTCCGGCACCACAGCATCAAGTCTCATGCTGTACTTCCCAATGGACTCATCAACTTGAGCACAATACTGTAGCGATGCAGCCCAATGCAACCTTGGTGTATCTGTGTGGTGGGTTGGCCCTGGCTGGATATCAGATGCCCCCGAATGCCGTTCTATCAATCACTCCTCCTCACCAACTACACAGGGCAGAGAACATACAACAAAAGGTTCATCTGTCAAAATAAAGACAGGGAGAGATCACACCAGTTACTATCATGGGTAAAACAGACTTAACTTGGGGAAATTAGTTCAATTTATTACCAGTCAAATCAGAGTAGGACAATGAGAAATAAAACCAAATCTTAAACCACCTCCCTTCTTCCCAGACTCAGATTTACAACCTATTTTCTCTATTTCCAGTGCGGGATTCCCACAAGGTCATAGCCTTCTTTGGATATGCACCTGTTCCAGCATGGGGTTTTCCATGGGCTGCAGGTGGATATCTGCACCACCACGGGCCTCCATGGGCTGCAGGGACTCAGCCAGTCTCACAATGGACTGCAACACAGGCTGCAGGGGAATCTCTGCTCTGGTGCCTTGAGCATCTCTTCCCTTCCTTTTTCGCTGACCTTGGTGTCTACAGGGATGTTGCTCTCACATATTCTCATTCATCTCTCCAGCTGAAATTGCTCCGATGCAGTAACTTTTCCCCTTTATTAACTGTATTATCCCAGAGGTGCTACCACAGTTGCTGATGGGCTTGGCCTTGGACAGTGGTGAGCCCATATTTGAGACAACTGGCATTGGCTCTATAGGGCATGGGGAAAGCTTCTCTCAGCTTTTCACAGAAGTCACCCCTCTGCCTCCCCATAACCAAAGAATTGCAATGTAAACCCAATACAATCTGAACCAGTCTCTCCAACATAAGGCATGCCTGTGATCTCTCAAATTTCATCAGGCCACACGTGTAGTCCAGGAGAGCACAAAGCTTGGTCTCTCACTTCCACATAAACCATCCCAAACTCCCTGTTACAGAAGCCACTGCACTGTCTTGCTTTCCACACCCAGTATTCTGAAGCCAAATTATGAATTTCTGGTGATTTAATTTGACTCCCACTCCTGACCAGAGTAGTTTAATGGGGCTAGAATAAGAAATAATACTGTATTTCCATCCCAAAGAGACATATTCAAACTTCTTCAGCCGATCTAGTTGCTTATTGCAGCAGGGCTGGGCTAGATGACCTTTGAAGGTCCCTTCCAATCCAAACTATTCTATGATTCTATGATTAGATAAACAATAAAGGCAGAACCACAGCACAAAGTTGGGGATGTAATAGTATTCCCTCTCATAGCCTCTCTTACTGTGACACAAAAGCATGTGGCTGAAGAAGCTTCACCACTGGCCTGATATGGTCATAAGCAGCCATGTGTGACTGAGAGGCTTCTCAGCACCTTGCCTCCTGGGTCAGCACCATTTACATGTCACTCCTCCCACAGCATGATGCCTAAAGGCACTGTCTAGCCCTGCCTGAACAGCCTGTGAACAGCTCACATCATAGCAGAATCTGTCTGCATAAACTGTTGGTTGAATACACATGAATAATGCATAGAGCTGTAATAAAATCAGCTTGGGAGCAGGGGAAGAAAAGGACTATGTTTGACTGGATGATTCAGACAATTCTAGTTAACAGGCAAGAGGCCAGAGGGAGAGGTAAGGAAGGTCACACAACTGAAGAAGCAGCCAAATAGGAAATGGTGGAAGAAAAGAGAAATTGGTAAGTCTACAAGTCAAGTAACCTTCACTCTTCAATAAAACTGAATAGCAGGATGTTATAACTATAAAGCTTATGCTCCTTAGCTGAATCTTAGGTAGTTTACCAAAAGGAGCTGCAGTTCTATCTTGTCCCAGTTCTTGTATAAATCCAGCTTCTATACAAAATCCATAAGGTTGAGATCCCTGAATGCATACTGTACCAGATGCTTCATTTTGAACTACACAAACGTTCTGACATTTATGCTTTTGCATAAATGCCTTTGGATTTGGGAAAAAGAAATATAAATCCCCTTGTAGAAATTCTAAGTTATAAAACCTGTCAGGCCCTTACTGAACAAGGCATAGACCATCTACATACCCCTTTCAGCAGGTATGGAGGTACCAAAAAAGAAGTTGAGTATTTAAATAACTTGTACAATGGGCTTTCAGGAAGACATGCAAGTCAGAGAAAGAGAACATTTGATTCTACTTCAATATTTTTTTAGATCTCTTAAATTTAAGCTAGTCTCATGCCTTCCCTTTAGGGAAAGAAATAGGTCAGACAAATTAGCTGTCTTTTTTGCATATGTATGAAAATGAGCAAGGTAACTTCACATCCCAGAGCGCTGTTGGAAGGAAAAAAAATTACGAAACCCTTTATATACATAACCATGACTGAAGACAGATGAGAAGCTTATATTCAAAAGATGATACACACGCTCTCATATTCTCATTTTGGGTACATATCCTAATCTATTGGAATGCTTCTGCTAACATGAAAATGATTTGAATCCTGTATTTTTTTTATGGTAAATATGAAAGAAAAGGAAGAACTCCACACCTATGAAATGCAACCTGAAGTTCTGTTCTACTCATAAAATTCAATTAGTAGTACCAGCAGGTTTTTTATTAATTTTCCTCCCTGGACTTCTTTGGAAACCTGTGATAAAATTCTTCTCTGAGCTGAAAAACCAACATGGAAATGGGAAAATAGGTGAACCCCACTGCTAGTCCTCCCTCAACAGAACGTACAAGATCCCTTTCCAAACTGCTGGCTGTTGCTCCTTTTCCATGCCTAAATATAGTTCCACCTGCTGCCAGGATGCATCTCTGCTCTCTGTTCAGCACAGCATTGAGATCACAGCCATCTACAATACTTTCTGCAAGCCAGGGCACACCCTCAAGAGGATATCACAGTGCTCACTTACTGCTCGCTCATCTTGCTTACAAAGACTCCCTGAAACAACCTGGTGGCTAGAAAGTGAATAGAACATAGTGCTGGGTTCTTCAAGTGCAACAGATAATTTGGCCAAGAACCTTATTCCAATGTAACTGAGAATTAAGCTGGGTATCAAGACTGTTGAAACAGATGAAGATAAAGTACAGTTTCAGCTTATCTTTTACCTTCAAGGCTTTGCTTCCAAATGACAAAATATCCTGTTTTTCACTAAATGATAAATATGCAAATTAAACAGCTGTCCTGCTTTAAGACAAAGCAAATGCAGAATTGCTGAATAATATATCTAGTTAAAATCAGATATTTTTTAATGAGAATCGGGACTTTAAAGTCTGAACTTTAGAAGACATCTGGACTAAGTCTGAATTCTTCGAGTGAAAGAACTTTAATAATAGTGTGCAACTTTGATGGCCTTTTTTTTAGACAGGGCTTGGTTGATAGCTATGATTCAAGTAATAGCCATTCCTCACATATTGTTTGCCTTTGACAATGTAATTGATTTTATATGGAGGATTCCACATATATCTCCTGTATCATGTAGCTGACCAGCCATGTCACCAGACACTTGTAGAGAAAAAGAAAATCAAACCCCTCAATTAGAGTAAAACTTAACTGTTTTTTTCCAGTCAGCATATTTAGAATGATGAGATAAATTATGTTAACTTGAGAACAAGACTGTGATATATGAACAGGATTGTCTCAAAATTCAGTTGCCAAGCTATGTGGTAATTGTTCTGTTAATAACCTTCCCAATCACTACTTTAATGTGTACACATACAATGTAGTTATGTATAATAGTCTGCATTACAGCATGGTATGCCTCCACATCATCAGAAGCCTACAATCAGATTTTAGTAAGATAGATGTAACGTTATCTTCTCTCCAGTGGCTTCCAAATTAAATTAAGTCAAAGTCGATAATTTCTGATTCACCTCCAAGACCACTGTTTTCTGCATGATTCAAGAATCAGCTACTTAGAACTGTCTTAGGAAAGACTGAAAAGATTCAAAGATTCAGCACAGGCCTTTTGGCTTTCTTAGCTTTCAGAGAAATCGCAAGTTAACTGTTGTTAAGTAGTACAGGAAATGGTCTTTTGTGTATGGACCAATGTAAAGAATCATTCTGCTCTTTAACTATGCAGTTAAACTTCTGTGATATTAAACTACCGACAATATGCTTTTGATGCATAAAAACATAGAAAAATGCAGGGCATCTTCCTTTTCCTTGTTTATGTAGGAAATTAAATTCTTATGTAAAGTCTTTTCATACCTGGGGTCTTAAACTAGCACTCTGGGTTCTCAACCTAGTCCTTCCAGTAATGTTGGGTAGAGATTTTCTGTCTCCCTCCTCTTCTTCCTAGCTCCCATCACAACAAGACCCTGATCTCCCCTGAATTTAATAGATATAAATATTTTAGCATATAAATATTTAATATTAAATAATTTTAATAGATTAAATATTTAAATAATATGTATTATGTAAATATTCAAATGTAATTAATATATATAAATAACAGCATTTATGTCAAGGAATATAAAATAATGTGGGTTTTTTTGGTTTTTTTTGTCCTTAAAATCTAGGAAAAATTACTTCACAATTTCATGGTTTAAATTTCCCATTACAAGGTAGCATGGATGGAAAAAGAAAAATCTATGGTATCAAGAATAAGAAAGAAAAGGAATACAACTAATGCAAAAATGTTCTTTTGAGCAACCTGGTCTAGTGGAAAACGTCTGCACCCATGGCATAAGGGTTGGAACTAAATTATCTTTAAGGTCCCTTCCAACCCAAAGTCTTCTATGATTTACTAAATGCCGCAAATAATCACAAATAATGAATAATGGGACCTAGTTCATCAGCCCCTGCTTAACTGTTGTATTCATGAGATGTCAATGTATCCAAAAATGTTTCATTTGTACACAGGGTTGCTGGCATAGAAGACTTGCCAAATAAAATTGGCTGGGAGGGAACCTTCCAGCTCCTCCCTGAGTAAAAGACTTTTTATCTAAAATGTCAGTCTTAATATTTGTGTAAAAATTTTAAAAGTTGGCACCATTTTGAATGAAGTTTCCATTTCACTTGCAAAGTTATATTTATCGACTTTTTAATATAGCCACAAGCCAAGCTGTTTATTTTGATTGACTTCTGAATTTTATTATAGCTTTCATTCACTGAAAAGTTGTTGTTTTGGCTCCCAATTCTGACCTGAAGTAAAAAGTACTTCAGGAACTTTGTATGGAATATCTGTTTTCCAGTCAGGTCTATAGCATGTAGTCTTTCATCTCAAAGACAAAATATCAAGGAGGGATACAGGAAAGTGAACTTCTGTCATTACCCCTGTTTGTCTGATAGAATACATTAGAAGGGCCATCTTTCATAAAACTGATCTGACCCAGCAGGCACTGTGCAGTGCAGCCTTGCTTCCTGAAAGATTTCCAAATCTCATCAACTTGATAGATCCCTCCTCGAAAGAAGAGGTGCACTCTGGGATTGTGGACAAGAATTGTGACATTGCTAGGCCTAGGGCAAAAGACAAATTTAAGATGAAGCTGGAGGATGCTGGACTCCCACTGTTTCTTCTCAGTGAAGGCAAGTTTGATGACACTGTGACTTTCATTGAGTAGCTAGAGTCTAAGTGACAGAAAAGGTGACATTCAAACACCTAGCCCCAAAAGAAAAGAAGCAAAGCAACATATTGAAGATCCAAATGTTTTGTTTTTTACAAAATCCACCTTGTATCATTCCTTTCAAAGTGATTTTGGGTTGTCTGGTGTTTTGTTTTTGGTTTTTTTTATCTTTAGAACACTACACCTCCTTGCTCAACTTCTGATGGTATTTCCCCTAAAATCCTTCATCCCCATTTCACTCCAGAGTATATATCCGTAGTTTTGTATTTTTCTATTAGTCAATTTACTTTACAGTAGTTATGTCTAGCCTGAGCAGTCTGCCAGTGATGTGAAAATGCTGTGGGGTTCATCAGTCACTGCAAAACAGAGTAAATATTAACTTGATGTTACTTCAGTTTTCTATCTTAGTATTCCCAGTTGATTGATAGCATTTCCTTACTTTTCACAGTTGTGATGTTAGGATAAATATTTGGAATTGGGCAAAGAAACTGCCACATCTGTTATAGATGTCAACATTCAATAAAAGTGAGCAAACACCTCAACAGGGTAGGACTGGAACTGGGTTTTTCTTTTCCCATGTTTTCTTTTAGATGGGAAATATTCTTTATTTTTGGGACAAGATTAGGGTGATCAAGAGCATATCAAATTATGTAAATCCTGATCTCAACATTTTTGACACAGTTTAAGAAAAAGTAATTTCAAAAATAAAAACCCCTAAGTCATTATTTTGCCCAAGGACAAAATACAAACTTTGCTGCTATGGAACATTCTTCAGCCTTTAGGCAGGACATTTTTAAATTTTCAGATTTTTACAAATAAATTTTTATTGAAACTGA
Organism: Lathamus discolor; assembly: GCF_037157495.1. Taxonomy (NCBI): domain Eukaryota; kingdom Metazoa; phylum Chordata; class Aves; order Psittaciformes; family Psittacidae; genus Lathamus; species Lathamus discolor. The sequence continues at coordinate 119,302,456 of NC_088887.1, read as the reverse complement.
AAATATTTTTATGGACTAATAATGACCTTTTTGTATATTATTTAAGTGGGTTTTTTTTTCTGCATCTGAAGTATAAAAAATCACTTATACTTACAATAAAATTAATCTAATTTTCAATTGTATTATCATCATGATCCCTTACTGAGGTGATCAGCTCTGGAGGAGGCACATTCTTCAGTGGAGCAGGGGATCATGGAGTACAGGGGGATTTTCTGAGTTAGAGAAGCCTCAGAGGAGCACAGAGACCCACAGCTCATGGTCAAACAGAAAAATTCCACCAGCAGTACACACAGAAGGAAGCTGGGACAGTAATATAGAATGGAAGATCACAACACCAAGGACCTGCAGGAGGAAGATATTTCCCCCGAAGCCTCACATGCCCTTGGAGAACTGCTTCACCACTCTGCATACTGAGGATGAAACACCAGTCACATTAAGAGGGATGCCGGAGCTGAATAATCAGTCACATCTACTCCTCGTATAACAACCAGCACGACTAAGAAAAGGTCGTGATAGTAGCAGGTGATAGCAGGTGATAGTAGCAGGTAACTCTCTTCTGAGAGGAACAGAAAAACCCATTTACTGACATGACACACTCTATAGAGAAGTGTGCTGCCCACCTGGGGCTCTTATCAAGGATGTCATGGGGAAACTAACAAGCCTCATACTAACAAGCCTCAGTCTACTATTACCCACTGGTAATGGGTAGAGCCCAAGATCCTTAGGGCAACAAGGAGAATGCACAGCAAGCTTACTACCCTGGGCTTCAGGAGAGCAGATGTTGACCTCTTCCCTGGCAGTGTTCAAGGTCAGGTTGGATGGGGTTTTGAGGTACCTGGTCTAATGGAATGTGTCCTTGCCCATAGCAAGGGGTTGGAACTGGATGAACTTTAAGGTCCCTTCCAACTTAAATCATTCTATGATTCTATGACTCTGTGATTCTATGTTTTTATGATTCTATTTTGTGAAAAGCAAATAATATTTGTGATCATAATGTAGCTTTTGTATCTGAAAGACAAAAATCTGGAGTCGAAAGGAAAAATCTCTGCAACATCATCTAAGTGCAATTTGTTTCAAGCAGCAGGTCTAAGGTCAACTCGTTGCAGGTCTTTCATTCATTTCTTCATTCTATTCTCACAGACTACGACTAATTTTCATTTTGCTTTTTACTTCGTAGCAAAAGTTGTAGCAAAAATAGTTTTACAACCAGGCATATTTGAACAAATATGAAATGTGTGAAATAACCCTCCTCTACAGGAAAAATAAGGTTCTGGTTTTGTTATGCTTGCCTGAGTACATCCTAAGAAAATGAATGTGAACCACCTTTTTACATGCACTTATGATAAATTTGAATGGAGGAAAGTGATATTAAACAAAGAGGGCTTTGAAGATGAGGATGAAGATGACATTTACTTCAATGTTTACCGGCAAAGATGCCTAAAGAAAATGTTAACAAAGTGTCTTCTTTCTTAAGGCCGTGCTCAAAAGTAAATTACACCTTTTACATATTACAGTGAAACTTATCCCTTGCTGCCCCAAATAAATTTGAGCCATTGTGCCTCAATTGTACCCCTGTGCAATTCTATTTTTCCAGCATACATCACCTCTTAATTCAGAGTGGCAAAATAAATGGTTTCCAAAAGCAATAAAAATTGCCTTTCAAATTACTAATACGTTGGGCTCCAGGCAAATTTCAAACACAGACTCTTGGGGATTGACCTTGTTTCTGACTAGGAAGGCCTGCTCCAAATGTCAGTCTAGTCAACGGGAGAGTATTGACTTCAAAAGGGCTTTAAGAGACCTTCAAATAACAATGATGGGAGAAGAGAAAATTGTATATGTTTTCCTCTGATCTTTCACAAACACCAGGGAATGCTTTAGTGTGGGAAATGAGGTAAATATTTTTTTGCCTCTTGTGGCAGACACCAAGCTTCCCCCTGGTTTCCCTGATGGTTTCTGATTAGTTTTTCTGTTGATTGGTTAAGCAAGAAAAGTCTGAGACAATGCTTCAGCTGCATGGCCCATTTGCCTGCCAACCATCACTGCCTGAAGTCCAAGTAAAGGCACTTATTTTCTTCTCTACAGCCTTCTATGTACATTAGTTTCCCTGGGGGTGGATAACAGTTACATGAGCTAAATAGGATTCCTAACTTGTTCTGAAAAATCAGGGAACTAAACTAGGTGGTTTCTCTCTGCTGAGTTACTTTGCCTCAGAGAGAGGCACAGACTGAGTTCTAGGCTATGCTATTGACCTGCTGTCTGTCTGCAAAGTTGGCTTTAGAATTGAAAGTTGGTTTAGTTTAAAGAAAATTTGTTTAAGCTCTGCTCCTATCACATTGATGGAAAAAACCTAAAACCAAACATCTGTAAGGTCAGCTGAAAGAATTAGATCAGTATGCAAACTTCAAATAAAATAGTCTCCAGCACACGCTCCATGCCTGTTGTAGCAACCCATAAAGTTGAAGGCACTTGCCTCAGGTGTTAAGTCCTCAGTACAAGGAGTTTCTGATCAGTTTCCCTCTTTGCCTGCTTCTTCCTTCCTCCCCACCACAAGCTGTTAAAATCTCTACTCATGAGAACACAGTGTGGCCTGGACTTCAGAATTGATGAGGATACTTTTAAGAAGTTCCTTTATGGTGGGTGAAGTGTTTATTTTAAAGCCAGATTGGTTGAGAGTAGAGCCCCACAAATCATTAAATGCAAGGAAGGAAGAGTTGAAGAGTGAAGGAAGATAATAATGTCAGTGGCACATATCATTCCTGACAGACCTGAACAAGAGGAGTTACAGCCTAAGACTATCTAAGACTTGCAAGTATTTCTGATTGGCATATGTAAACCACTTTGCTGTAAGTGGAGATGATTGTTGCTTTATAAGAAATATCCTTCATTTGTTACTCACATTTCCTGTTAATTGGATTGCAGAAACTCCCTCCTTCAAATTACAAGGGCTCCAGTGAGAGTAGTGTTTGCTACCTTCCCATTTTTAGGAAAAAATATTACTCTTACTGTTTACTAGTACACCTTGAGACATCGCCTAAATTAAACTATGATGGTAAATGTCAAAGGAACAAAGCTTATGCGAACTTCTCAAAATTTTTGTGTATTTTAAATATGGAAGTCTTGAATAAAGATTTAACTACACAACTCTAGGTCAACCTCCAAAAATATTAGTCCACTGCAGACACAGATAAGTAGCATGTGCAAAAGGAAAGATTCAAACAAGAAGCTTTTTATTATGAAACTACTGACTTACACCAGGCTTTTCTTATGCTAGACCAAAAAGAGACCTATAACTTTATCTGCTGATGGAACTACTAAAGCCAACAAATGATCAAGCCTTTTCTGCCTCTACTTTTCTCACCATCCAGCTTTGAAAGAGAGGACCCTCCCTCTCCTTGGAAATTTTCCCCAGAAACTAAAGATCATATTTCGCAAAAGTCTGGTTAATTCATGAATATTAGCTAAATATAATGAATGTAGATGGCCAGAATTACTGGAAGTGCTGAAGGAAGGATGGCTTTCAACTGGTTGACAAGAACCTATGTTGACAAAAATCAAAAGAAGCAAGATTCAATGATTTTCTTTTTCTCTTGTTTTGAAGTAGTACCTGTGAATGTAGGACATTGAGTACAGGGACATTCAGAATTATTTACAAGTAAACAGATACTATATTAAAATGAAAACAATTACAAAACCAGAAATAATGTAAATGAATAATTTCTTTTTCTGCTTGTTTACTTAATTCCTTTAACATTCGACTATAGGGATTTTTCATGGTGATTTAGAAAAAAAACTGTTACTGGAATGGGTAACATCTGCCATTATCATTGGAAAGTACCCAGAACTTCAGACATCATCACATTTTAAAGAAATACGTTGACTAGTTTGTATTTTTCTATCAGATTGCACATACCATCTGTTCTATTGTTAGAAAACATTTGTGTGATGTTATTTAACTGGAGAGCATATTCATCATGACCACACTACATAAATGGATGACAGAATCATAAGGTTCCCAGAACCCAGGTTTAATATTTGTTCATGGAATTCCAGAATTATACTGCTGTAAATACGCTATGAATGGCATGAGCCCAATATGAGGCCTCAGGAATTAACAGTGTACCACCTGTCTTGTCCACTTTAATACTAGCAGAAGTGGGCACATATACTAGATATATGACTAATTTCTCTCTCTTTATACTCAGCTCCTCTTTCATTTACTACTCTTGTCTTGCCTCTAGAAGCTTTCTCTAGCTTCATCTCTTGTGTCCCTATTCCCTTCTTTTCAATGAACAGTGCAAAGTTCCTCTGCCATAAGATTAACATGCCATATGTTACCATCTGCTCCAAACAGAGTGTCCACAGGAAGTGGTAAGAGTAAGTATTCTCACTCTGTGAAGAATCAGACCTTGATGTAAGCTTTAGAATTCCCACACTGAATAAATAAGCATTCCCTCTCAATAAGCAAAGGTGTAAAGTCGTTCATCAAAAGTAGTCAGGATAGAATATCTTATGCTAATGTGATACATCAGTGCTGTTATTTTTGACCATGATGTTATTCATACACATTTGTGAAGTGAAGGCTGCACACCAAGCCATGCCAAAGGCATCAGCTGGCATGGAATACCTTCACTACATGATGTGACGCAGACTGATTTATACACTGTTATATTAAACTGATAATATATTCATGCATTCCCATACAAAAGAAGCTGCAGTTATTTACCAGCTTTCATTATGGTGGAAACATGATTTCAATAATCTGCATGTAAGTTCTAACTTAGGGTTTTTTTGATACTGCAGAACATGATCTCTACATATCTGTAGGAGGAAGAAGATCTCTACATACTAGCACTGGCCCAGCATCTCCTCAAAAAGGGCTTTGAATAGCATAAAGTCTGCCAGAGAAGCACACTCAGTGTGTGGGAAGGACAATCTGCTTTCTATTGGTTGTAATAAATCCAGCAGCATCTGCTGCTGTTCAGCAACGTTGCCACCACTACTCAATCTCTTAATAATATTTTTCATTCCCAGATAATATTCTGAGCTTTCTATTCTGTGTTCACCTCTTTGAACATAGATGACTTGGTGATATCCTAAAATTCATCACAGAACCTAATTCCAGAAAACTCATTATATACTGTTGTCATTAGGCAGGGGCTGGTGAAACCTGCTTTTAAGGCAGTATGAAATTCTAGCCCTTATAGCAAGATGAACCCACTCAACTCTGTCAGTACAAGGCATAATGAAATCAGGCAAGCTTTTCCATTGCTATTCCCTTTAATCATGCACTCTTTCGAACACTGGATAAAAAGCTTAAGCTCTAACTCATAATAAAAAAAAGAAAGCAATTTAGCACAGTTCTGATTTTCTGGACACCTGATGAAGCATAAATATGTGAAGAATATTCAAGGAGACTTCACTTGCTCACTCCTGAAACCAATGGCCAGATGCAGAGCAAGAATTGTGTGCTCCATGTACTCCATGAAGTACTATTAAAATTCAAATATTAGCCACAATTACATGTTTTCCTGTATTCATGCCTCTGTGGCTCAGATATTAAGCAAGAACACATTCTGACTCAGCTACTGTTTCAAATTATGATTTATCTCTCTTATGCACTAGGAAGACCAGACGCTTTCTCATTATGTACTGATACTAATATTGTAAAAATGATTATTCTACATAAATACAGTGATTGGTAGATAAAGAAAAATAAATACATGTCAACTAAATTAAATTAAGGTCACTTAGGAGATTCCAGAATAAGCACTTCTAGCAATAAGTAGCCCAAGAATACACACACTACTATATTTCAAACTTTGTTATCAGCCATTATCAACATGATGCTACTTCAGCACTGTAAAGAATGTGAAGTTATTATTAAATAAAGTAAGCCTATCCTGCTGACAACTGACTGAGTAAAAACCAACATCAAACATCATTACCTATTAGACCAGATTGAAGTAGTTCAAAGTCTTTCTTAGATGGAAAAAAAAAAATAATCTTTTACCTTCAGTATGTACAGCAGAAACATAGGTCCAGTTATAGCGCTTGACAATGTCCACCATAGCCTTTGCTTGCTGTGCATCAGATGGAACAACTCTCATAAAATACTTGAACAGAGTTTTGTCACTTAGGTCCATGCTTGTGGCAGAATAAGCAATCTGAGGTATATTGAAAAGCTGCAACAAGTTCTGGACCTGGATAGCAACTGAGCTAGAGCCAGGTCCAATGACACCAACAATGGGTTTCTTGGAGCGGAAAGATGATGACGATCCATCCACACATCGAACCATCCCTTCCTCTTCTTCCGCTGAAATAAGAGAGTCCCTTATAAACTCAATGCTCTGCTCCAGAGCCACAGCAGAATGCCAGCAGGAGTCCCTTATTTCACATCCTAGTGTTATATTTGGCAGCAATGTGGGGTCCAAATTAATTCTGTCAAGGGTATGTAGCATTGCCTCCACTCTCTGAATGCCATACTGCTCTCTCACTGCTCCACATTTCCTCTCATGAACCTTGTCAACGGTTGGTTGATGATGGACAGAGAATAGAGCTCCAATGATAATATCACCAGGCATGTGTGCAACCACCCTTCTTTCATTCGCCTGTGCTGAAACCAAAAGCCTGAAGTTCCCACAGACATCTTCCTTCAACAACAGGATTGCAAGGAACAGCAAAAGGACCATTTTAGGAAATGGTTTAGGCTGGTAGAGACAACATGATGGAACAAAATCAGAGAGCCAGTGAAAAGCAGTTATCAAATCTTTTGGATAAAAGGAACACTATGCTGATTGTTAACCAGGAGTTTGCGTGTATTCTCTAATGAGTCGTCATCATCTCCAGGTGGACAGCTATGCAGAGCTGTACATGTGATCATAATCCTCATAACCTTCAAAAATAAGTAGAGAAAGAACTTTAAAATTAGTTATAATGTCAGCTATATAATATGTTCTAAAATTGAACCTATTACTGTTGCCAATCATAGAATCATAGAATGGTTAGGGTTGGGAAGGACCTTAAGATCTTCTCCTTCCAGCTCCCCTGCCCAAGGCTCTGTCCAACCTGGCCTTGAACACTGTGAATGATGGGGTATTTACCACTTCTTTTAGGCAACCTGATCCAGTGCCTCACCACCCTCACAGCAGAGAACTTCTTATTATATCTAACCTTATATCTAACCTGAACTTCCCCTGTTTAAGTTTAAACTCATTACTCCTTGATGATTATAATACATTGTCTCCTATGTAAATTTACTTCTGTCATTGTCAAACTGGAAAACATTATGGTACTTCAGTGTTTCACAGCCTTAAGCTTGTACTTCTGCTGGTATAAATCAGTGTCTTTTTTTCTGACACTCTTGTTTAAAAATTCTTTTAGGAAACACTTTCCAAAGCACAAAAGACAGACAAGTATTTAATTCCATAGAAGAAAGATGTTACCATTCCTAATATGTGCCTTTGAGCACAAATCCCTTTACTTTCAGACACTTTCTATATTGCGGATTCGTATGTCCCACTAATGTACCACAGGCAGCACTATGCTATCAGTTATAGCACTAGGAAGCTGCTGTTAACAAACAGAGCTGTTCTTGTAATATTCTAAGGTATGCAGAATCTGACTCTTCAAGTCTCTAAATCTGTTTTTTCTTTGTAAAACATAACATGAAAGAGATTAACTTTTAAAATAAGTTAGGATTAAGGAAGTTGATTTTGGTATTAATATTTGCATTTATTTCAAGCAACGAATGTTCTAGCAGAGTAACAACAATTCTAAAACAGCAGAGCAGTGATTTTCTTTTCAGCTTTTTATATCCTTAAATCAAAAATCACCAGTAAGCATTTTGACAAATCCTGGTACTGCAGACAACTCTACAGACCTCACTGGTAGAAAGAAATCAAAACGAGACTATACAAAAGCGTTAGTACCTAAAATATTTGATCTGCCATGTTTGCTGATAGTCTGCAATGCAATCTGCACTCAGCTTTGGTGTTGATGTAAGATTAGGAAAAAAAAATTAAAGGGAAAAAGAAAAAAGAAATAAAAGAATCAGCAAAGATTTCCTCTCTTGGGCTGTGGTTAGTGGAACTTGAAAGTGTACTTGAAAATGTTCTGTACCTAGCGGTGGGTTTGCAGCAGGAGGCTTCTGGTTTTAAATATAGGGCTTAAACAGTAGTTTGTCCAGGTTTTGATTCCTGAGCACATTAAAGTATCATCTATTGCTCTGCACCTGCCAGTGCATCCATTGGTAGTGCAGAAAGTTAAGCACACCCTTAGACCTAGAAAGATGCTGAGCTACTTAGTGAATCACGTGCCCAGTTCCACTGTTGTCAAAACAATTGCAAAATTCTGGGACAGATCCTGGTCTCAGTTTTATCCACATAGCTCTAATTCTAACGGATTCTAATCCATTAACAATGACTCCAAGAATACTTAGGTTTGTAAAGTGAAAGAAATCCTTGCCACAGGAAATCTACCTCTATTTCTTACAGTCTGAAAATCCAGCAGTATTTTAATCTTGAATTTACCCCTCGTAGCTGGGTCATTCCATATGGTGCCACAGAGAAAATCTTCCTGATTCTAAAGATGAGACAAGCAAACCTAAACCCCCTTTTCTGCTTGATGTAAGCCTTGTCTAATTATTATTTCACCTAGACATCTATAAGTTATAAAGTATTTACACAGAGTAAATAACGCCGTATTTCTATGAGCATTCCCAAATGAAACCAAAATCCTTAAAAAGGGAATGTAATAGAAATGGCTTTGTAATATGAATTTCAATATTAATAAGTTCATGTAACATTCATTTTTACTAATAAAAAGTGTTAGCAATGAAATAAGGTTCAGATAACTGTAGAGAGTTTCAAGACATTTTTTTCTAGTCTGTGAAGAGTTGGCTTATCAATACTGCAAGCCTTTGCCACTAAGGAATAAAAGCAGTTCAGTTCAGGTTAATTAGTCTCTAATTACAGAATATCACTACTGCTTATGTCTTCCGATTGTTTGTTCCGTGACTCTGAAGATGGTACCGTATAATTTGTAAGCAATGTGAAGGATGACGGGCAGGGGATATCTTTGTACTATATCACAGCTATTAAATTCCTATACCTCCAATTAATTTAATATATCATCACTTAAAAAAAAAATTGTTAATTACTTACTAACTTGCTAACATTTGAACAGAAATAGTACTCTGTTATTTAAAAGCATGGATGATTGTTCTTCTGAGTTTCTCAAATTAAGGCTACCTATACAGAGCACAAGTATATCTAGACAAATGCCAGCTCTGCTTCAGACTGTAACTGGATATACAATTAGATGCCTTTTTATAACCTAGCTGCCTATGCAGCTGCATATGCACAAACAGAGAGAATTCAGAGGATTGGGGTGAGCTTGTGACACACACAGACAAAAAAAAAAATCCAGTCCCCATCCACCATTTGAACTCTACAACACACGTTGATCAGGTTCCTGGTCAAGGTTATTAATATTGTTCTTGGTCTTATGTTTAGGAATTAAACAATTTCCATACAGGATAGGCAAGAAAAAGAGGGCAGCAAGACCTTTTTTTCTTCTTCACTCCGAAGAACAGCTGTTTGCTCTTCTCAGTCTACAGTTGAATCTATCAGTATAAAATTACAGAGTAAAGAATGAAGTAAAGCTGAAGGTCTCCTTTATATTTCTGGTTCCATAACAATTACAGATCTCATGGCTAGGTAGTTCCTATGGCCCAAAAGCAGTTTCTGAAAGCATTCAAATTCTTCCACTCCACGGCATCCAAGAGAAAAGAAGAGGCCAGATGCAGACTGCAGTTGCTCCACAATTAATGAACTTTCTCCACATAACCCACTGTACTAAAATGAAAGTCAATTTACTTGGGACTTACAAAACTGCTACAAGTTACATCAAGAAAAATGCTTATGTTTCATACTGTTAGGCTTAGGACTCATATCCAAAGCATCTGAAGTCAATGTTTTCTCTGGGATTTCATGATGCAGTGAAACAACCTGGAATTTATATTGGCATGCCTAAGTGAGCCTGCTGGATTTCAATGGATTTGTATTTGTACAACAGATATCAGGTTCTATGGGCTTCCTTTTGCTCTCAGAAACCTAAAAGTCACAGAATGATTGAGGTGGGAAGGCACCTCAGGAAGGTGTCCGGTCCATCCACCCTGTTTGAAACAAGATCGACTAAAGCAGTTCTCAGCTTCATGTCCAGCCAGGCTTTTAATATGTCTAAAGATGGAGACTCAGCCTTTCTTAACAACTTGTTTGACCACAGTCACAGTAAAAAGGGTTATTTTTTAATGTTTAAACAGAATTTCCTGTATTTCAGTTTGTGCTTATTGCCTGTCATCCTTCCACTGGACACAGATGGTTATGCCATGCAAAGATGCCACGAGAGTAATCAAGTAACATATACTATTTTAGGCCAAAATGACTGAGCAGAGAGCTGATAGAGTAAGCAAACTAATTACATTTCCTGGAGAACATCCTCCTGAAGAGAAGATGGCCAAGGGAACTGTTCAAATACACAATTTTACTGTTGGTCTTCCCCAGAAGAGTCACATACAAGTCACTTTACATTTATTACTGTTTTTTTCCTTCTATAGGAAGCTTATTATTGCAAGCAGAATGAGTACTAAAATAAAGAAAATTTCATAAGCTTAAATATAACTCCTGTTTAAACTGTTAAGGATAACCCTAAAGGGAGTTTGACACACTGCAGCCTTCAGAATGAGTAATGTAGCCGCATCAAATACAATGAAATCTTGAACGCATGTATAAAGTAATGGGAATTGTTTCACAATTAATAATTTATCTGCATTTACTTGTTTTCATTGATGGACAAGCAAATGAACAGGGTCAAATTTACTTTACACACTGCTCAATTTTTTCAGCATCAAGGGATTATTCCCAACTTACTGCAACACAGGCAAAATTGAAATAGGCACTTAATTACTGGTGTATCAAGGTTCCTAGCTTATCTCAGCTATGGATCTAACTATAAATTAATCCTGAAGTCATATGCTTTAACAACACATGACAGACACTTTTGTCTCTGTCTGCTGATGCACTACCTTCACACTTGGAGCAACTGCAGAAGCAATGACAGAAAGATGTTTCTGCCTATCTGTCCTTTTGCTCAGTCTTGCCCTAGACAAAAATGTAAGGGCTACCCAGATAGCTGAAGGCACAGCTCTGATGAAGCACTCAACATGTTCCTATAACCTCTGCTTTCCCTGGCAGCAAAAACTTTATGCCAGTGTCAGTCAGGAGAAATTCTCAGCTGTCCCTTTAGGGCAGAGTTCCAGCTACTTCATGTTGAGGTTTAACCGAGTAGAAAATGAGCATCTGCAATATTCCACGAATATTCTACCACACAAACATTTAAATTACTTACTTTAACCTCAAATGCAAGTCCACCTACTTACAGTCTCTCCAGATCAAAATAAACAAAACAAGTCCTAATATCTAACAGCATTAATTGAATCTAAATTAAAGAAATCAGACTATGAATAGCAGTTCACAAAGTGCTGATTTTCCGCTTTGTATGTGGGTGAGAGTTCATGCATGGGGCACGTCCGACTTTTCTTAAGGGCTTCTACTACCGCAGGTGTAACAGTGTTTAAACCCGAAGAATGAAACCGTCTCCCGCTGTGACTTACATTATTATAGCAGCGCCCACTAGTGACCCCAAAGCGAAGGACCTTCTTGTCCTTTTGCAATCCGAATTCTCTTGGCTGCATGGCTTCTTGCAGGTAAAACATAAACTCAGCAAAGGGAAGTCTTTGATTTAGCCTGTTTTTTATCAGAGAAAGCTTAACACTTTCTTTAAAGTTTCTTCTTTGCTACATAAAATTTTGTGATTTTACAGCCTGTTTGTTCATAGTGTCAAAATCTTCAGGCAGATTTAAATAATAAAAATAAAATGTCAGATTACTGAATCACAGAACACCACTGTGATGGAATGAGGAGTTATGGTCCAAACCAGGAAAGCACTTGGGAATATGCTCAGCACATGAAGAATGCTGTTAGTCAAACATCTGTAAAGACATTTAAAGTTTAAGGTCTCTAAAAGGATTTTCAGGATCAGAGCAATCACAAAGAATTTAGGCCCCTAAAATGAATTGATTGGCAGTGAAAAATTTTACTTACACATTATGTTTGTGTAGCTTCCAGCCAAGTACCTGATAATTAAATGCTTTCCAGGCATTCATTTATAGCATGTACGACAATTAATTCAATGCCATCAGATTAGAGATAATTCAATGATCCATAGGATATGGATTAAATCAGTATATCCCAACCTAAATTTCATCATCAAAGAAGACAAAACCTTAACAAGCAGCAACTGGATTACTGGTTCAGAATCAGTCCTGGTATTTATCTCACAGTGAAGATCTTTAGACAGCAAAAGATGGAACTGCCTTAGAAAAACAGCTACATGAGAGAGACCTCTCAGCTCATCTCAACGAGACCGAAGTGAGGAAAATGTGTACCTTCAGGATGCCAAGCCTTTGGTCAGTTCTGCTGGCTATTGGCATTGCAAACTCTAAGCATTGGGTTCAAACTATTCTGGCAATCCTTCCCCCAGTGCCATGGAGAGGATCTTTGCAGGAGGTCCCATGCGTCCATTCCTTGGAGGGAATTCACTTTGGTCGCATAAAATCTGATGCACACAAATGGTCCTTAGCTGAAACTCATGAAATATGAGCACACTGTTCTCGCTTGAGATTCCCACTGATGTTTAAATTTTCTATTCACCAAAACACACACACACACACAAAGAATTTAAAAGATCAAGCAGCCATCAGTCATTGCATTATCGGCTCTGTGAATTCCAGTGGGCATTGGATCATGCCCTTTGACAAAGGAAACAGCCTTATACAACAGGAGAGACTATGAAACAGTCTTCTGTAATTCCACTTAGAAACAGGAGAAACTTAAGCAGTGAAGAAGAATTTTAACCATTTGGCCAGAACAGCCACTGAAAATAACAGACTGATGTGCTGAACTCATGTCTTCACAGATAATAAGTACAGAATGTTATAATTAAGTGCAAGATCCTTAGCAATCCCAAAAAATTCTTCCCCATATTATGTCCACACACACTTTCTGGTTGATAAAACCATTTTGGGTTTAATACGCAGGTGCTTAACTTCCTAGCAAAACTTGCAATTCCGCTAAATTTATATACTACTTACTGCTGCTGTTACCAAAAACCTGGCATGCCCTATAATGCAGGAACTAAAAGCTCTGGTGTGATCACAGCTGTAATCCTAGACATTTTATTAATTAACAAAACTATGATCTGAACAAAATGAATGATCTGGAGGAGATGATAAAGAGAAACCAATAGCAGTTCACAAAACCGACCAATTTTCTTGCAAGTCACAACAAGAGTGGTGCGACAAGGTCATTCTGATACGACTGCTATGCCAGAAAAGCCTTACATATGTTAGCAAATAAAATGACAAAGAACCAGTGTAGAGACTGCTAAAACACTCTCTGGTCATTTGAAATAATGACTAACCCTGGAATCCCTGATCATATATCATAAATATTAGTGTGCAGGTAAAGAATTTGAGAGTTCTCAAAATATTAGCATGGGAGAGAAATGTTTAGGAATACAGTAATAAAAAATAATCATAGAGAATGAAGAGTCTCGGAGTTAACTCCTGCATGTATCTTTCCTTTCAGGATTGTTTAGAGTGGTGTGTTTTCAAGACAATCCTCCAACACTCTGCTTTCAAGATGATCCCCCCACTCTCAGTAATAGAAGAAAGAAACATCCAGCCTCCCCCTACACCCAGTCACCCTCATTGCCCCCAGAAAGCCCTTCTGGAGGAGGAGATGGAATGAAGTGGGGGTGTCAAGGTGGTGGAGCCGTGCGGCGCGGGTTAGCGCTGACTACAGGCATCGGGCTGTGGGCAGTGGGCAGCAGAAAGTGGCATAGTGGGCAGGGGGCAGCGGGCAGGGGGAAGGCAAGCAATGGGCAGCAGTGGGGCGGACGGGGGGGGATAGCGGACAGCAGCGGGTCGGGTATGGGGCAGCGGGCAGCGGCCGGCCGGCAGCAGTGGGGAGGTGAGCGGCGGGCGAGCGCTGTCCCTGGTGCTGAGCCGGTCGCCAGCGATTGCCTCCCGGTCAAGCTTAGGGAAGGGGAAATAAAAACCGAACCTCAAAATAAGCCAATGGTGAAAATTGCTATGGTAGTCACATCTGCCACGCAAGAAAATTCAATACCTGGATCTGGGTCTTAGAGGAAACTACTGGACAAGGTTAACTCCCAGCATTGCTACCTGAACTGCTACAACTCGGTGGCTGTGCATACAGACATGTATCTGTGCACACACACTGGTTTTTAGGTCCCTGTCTCCCTGCTTGGCTAGTGGTATTGCTGTCCTTCTGAGCTCTTAATGAATCATTTCTGCACGCGGAGACATTAGCTCCAATTATTAAACAAGGAACAGACGGGACTCGCCAAGCAGAGCCAAAGTGATTTGTCCCAAGGTCACACAGAAAAGTCTATGGGTGAGCTAAGCCTGGCTGTGTCTGGAAAACAAATACATTCCCGCTTCCATTATCTCTTCCTGCCAAAACAGATCCCCACTAGTGAACATAAGGGCTATACCACACACACCACCCAGCCCAGGTATTGCAGTCCCCTGGTCTCTCCCAGCCCCACACATATGCTGCTCCTGGGGAGGGATCAGTGCCTGCTGCCCTCCAGTGCTCCGACCAGTTGGCTTGCTGGTCCCCCAAGAGCTGCGCTTGTCCTCCGGCAAGTAGGGCACAGGACAAAAGCAGGAGGGAGAGAGGGGAAAGAGTTCATCCCACATCCACAGTGTTTCTGTCTGCAACCCAGGGCACATAAATCCCTTCTCCCACCCCACAGCATTACCTTGTCGGTGGCAGCAATTGCTTCTTCCTTAAGTAGTGGCAAAGCGGTTCTTTCAGTGGCAATAATCAAGATGGGTAGGCGCCTCCTATTTTCAGCCACAACAGAGATAGCATTCCTCACACAGAGATTCTGGAGCTGAATAATCCTCAAATGCCTCTGCAAAGATCACCAGCAGGTGAGCCCCGCTCGGCTAGCATTATCACTCCTCCAGCTATGGGCACATCCTGTTTTCTTCTGATCGCAGGCAAATGCTGAGGACCGAGTATGCTACCCCCGCAAATGCGTGCACACACACACGCCACGCAACACGCTGCTCTCTCAGCATCGCCCAAGTCTCATTTGCAAGAGGCGTGAATGGTCCTTGGATTTAAGAGGGGGGTGGGGGGGGGGGGGAGGTGGGAGGGGGAGAAGGCGTTAGGAGGAGGAATAAACAAACAAACGATGAAACAACAGATGGGTCTTTGCTCTCTGCCACCACAGTCTTTGATCTTCCTAAATACTTGCTGCAGCTTGACCCACCTGCTTAAATATTTCTGCCCTTCCTCTATGCACAGCAGCAACCTCTCTGCATCTATAAGGGGCTAAACCTGCATTCTGCCCTGCAACAAAATCTCTCCAGATGATCTGAAGGTTGCAAAGTACCCCTATAATTGACACCTCCCTCCTGCGCTACCCTCCAGCAAGTAAGAAAGCGGTATCATCTGAAGAAAATGATTAAGAAAAGGCGAGGGGGGGTGGGGGTGGGGGGAAGCGATAGATGCTTCGGGAGGGTCTGTTTAAACCCGAGTCTTGGGGCAGAGTTTACCCCTGCGGTCCGGCAGCCCCTTGCGAACGGCCGGAGTTTGCCTCCCTCCTAGGCGCACCGCTGCTGCGGGCAGGGGCTGCGGGCTCGGGGGCCCTTTGCACCGGCAGAGCGCTGGTCTTCAGAGCAACTTTTTAGTGCCACCAAGTGGCATAGATCCCTCCAGGAACCTAAGCCGCCTGCCAGCCCTGGGCACTGCCTGCTGCTCCTTGGCAAGCGGGGAGAGGGGGATGCAACAGAAGCGACTACCCTCCCTACACGCACACAGCCAGCGGTATCGAGCCAAAGAAGGGACTGTTTGCCACTGGAAGGACAGGCTGCCCTCTCCAGACCTCACCCCTTCCTTTGGCTACAGGGCGGCAGCACCGGGTACCAGCAGAGAGGAAGAGAGATGCCCGTGCCAAGGGCAGCCCGGCGGGACCTGTCCTCTGCCTCATCCCCGCCTCTCCCCAGCAAATACCTCCCTTCCTGCCGTGCTCTCTCCCTCCCTCCCCCTGTCCCCTGCTTTTCCCTACCAGCCCCCTGGCTCCGCAGCCAGCATCCCCAGACCGTCTCTGCAGTCGCACGGGTTTGCCCATCAGCTCGGTGCCCTCTGGCCCTTCACCTCCCCACCCTCCACTAACCCCACAGCACCTCTCTGCCCTGCTAACTACCTGCTCCCCTCATCTATCTTTCCTTCCCGAAGCCAGTCGAGGTTTTACCTTCTCCTCTGGCATCCCTGCATCCTCTCAAAGCTCCCCCCCTCCCTCTCTCCTCCCTCTCTCGGCTCAGCCCTACACACCCAGACTCCTGCTCTCAGCCGCACTCAGCCCTGAGCAAGGACCCCCGGCACAGGGCCGGGTACCACCTCTCTGAACGTGGGATAAGGGAGTTCTGGGGAGTGGGCACACGTGTGCGGGTGGGAAGTGTCCTATGTACCCTGAGCCCTGACAAACTCAGCACCTCCCCGCACTCCTACTGCCGCAGCAACAACAACAAACAACCAGGAACCATCACAACACAATGCCAGCAGGAGATCATCTCTTTATTCAAAGCTATTCTTAGTAAATAAATAAATAAAGGGGAATAAATTAAATAAATATAAAGCAAAATGCCATTTAAGTTAAGAGCTGATCTGGCATTTAAAAGGCTGCTGGGTCTGACCATTTACCAGGCTGTGTTTGCAGGCAGGATTAGCTCGTGCATCCATTTTTGAGAATTAGAAGCCTTTCTCTGCTGCTGCTTTACGGCTTGGCACTCCCTGCTGGTCCCCCCCTCTTTGGGCTGCTGCTTAAAATATTATCCCCTTTTTCCTGAGCAACTACTGAATGACCCAAATCCTGGCCACTACTTGATGTGGCTTCCCCAGGGTGACTGCACTGCCTCATCCAACCTGCATCATGTCCTCCTCCACATCCCTACCGATCTGAAGTAACATTGATAAAGTCACTGGGGAACAGTGGAAGAGGGACTGTCTTGCTACAGCTCCGTTCATGCTCCTAATCCCCTGTTGTCCTTTTACTGCTGTTTCTCTTCCACCAGATGACCAGCTTAACTGCTCTTTTCATTCCAAAGGATAAAGGATAGGGATCCCATACATCCTTACCAGGTGTTAGAGCCTGGCCTCTTTCTTCTTCACATCCTCATTTGGTCCCAGCCTGGAGCTGGCTGGAAGTCCATTAGCTGGTACTTGCTTCACAACCTTCCCCAGATCTTCTGGCTCCTTCAGTTGCTGAAGCCCTGGCAGAGGCCAGTCCTTAAAACAGAGGTCATTGTTAGTGTATTTGCATGTGGATCTGTTTCTTACTTTTACTCAGCTCCAAGAGTCTATGTGCTGTTGCTTGGAACGATGGAGGTACATTATGTGAGAGGGGAGAGGCCACTAGTTACCAGGGGCTTCCCCATTCCTGTCACTGCCCTGTTGGGGAGACGGGTGAGGAGCATCCTTCATCTTCCTTCCCAAACCTGTGCTCCCCTCAGACATTCTCTTTTCCATAACCATAAGCTGTGAGATTACTAGAAGGTCGGAAGGCTGGAGACAGATAAAAAGAGGGGAAAGATATTGTAGAGAAAGCACAGATCAGAAGCAAGACAGAAGGGATGTGTCTGTAGGAGGGAAAGGTGAGACCGAAAGAAAAGTGGTGTTACCATGCACAGGGAAAGGAAGCAATGTCAGAGGGATCTGAGGAGAATGAAGCCCTATTGCTCTCCTGGGCTGTCACAGCAACTCTCTGCCTTCTCCAGGGGTAAGGAAGTCAGAAAGCAGCCACCTCCCATTGACAACAGCGACAGCCAGATGGCTGTCAGGACAGTGGGTGATTGACAGTGGATGAGGAAGATGGTCCCCACACAAGCAGGACACACAGAGTTGTGTGGATGCAGCCCCAATGAATGCAGAGCAGCACCTACACACACATCCCCAAGGACTCCACCATGAATCAGAGCCCAGAGTCAGAGTTCTCTGTGCCAGATGTTTGGAGCAGCTGGATCAAAGATTAAAGGAGGCAAACAGAATGGATAGGGGTGGCCATGGCACTTACATTCCTAATGCCTCTTATTAACCTTTATAACAAGGTCCCAATAAATGTATATATATATAAAAGGCTCTTTTCTTTTTTTGTTTTTCCACCCCCTTTCTCTCCTCCCCTTTTCCCATCATTGACAACAATTTTACAGAAACCGTAAAATTAGTCACTGTCTTCTCAGCTGATGCTAGAATATTTTTTCCCTACCAGGAAATTTCCTCTCCTATTTTGACACTATTTTAAAGTAAATGAAAGGAAAGCTTCCAGTATCTGAATAAGGAGACACAACGACTACATTTTATAATCCCACTATTGGTAACACTTATTGCTCCTGTGGCAATAGCACCTATAGATACTAACACACTGGGCAGGGCTGAGCATGTTCTGAATCTCCGCACTCTGAGGAGCTTGTGCATACAGAAAATTGCAGGGGTAAAAAGGGTTTGAATAAGTCTCCAGGTATAATCAATATCTCCAAAGAGCATGCTAACTACTCTACCATTCTAAGACTAAAACAAAAATGCTGAGGGAGCACTAATTTGGGCTTTCTTCAGTTCCAGAATGAATAAACCCTGTGGTACACAAGCAGTACAATCAAAGACAGGGTGATATTGTATTGGCCAAGATGATCCAAGTGCCTGCTTTCTTACAAAGTAATCTGCAAGACCAGCTCAAAAAAACCTCCAACATACATATACAATATTTAGAACCTACTAGACAAGATGAAGGAGGTGGAGCCAGAGGGGAACAATCTATCATGCTTACAGCTAATGACTTAATTAAAATCAGGACAATTATTCTTTCTTCCCAAGCAAGTATCCTTGGTGTGTAACAGCAAGTCTGTTACACAGAAGGAGACTAAAAAGGTGCAAAGTATGCTATACAACACATTTTGAAAGAAAATAGTAGCCTGTCAGGGTATAATAAAAGTGCTGCTCTTAAAATCCTCAGTTGGTGTTGTCTTTCCAACCTTGAGAAATACAAGGGCCTGAATTTATGTGCCTATCTTTTAGAGATTTATGTATAAACTCAATGTTCTCTTCAGAGTGAATACAGGGAAATTGTCTTTCGTAGGGTGAAATTAATTGAATCTATCTTAAAGAGGCATTAAGATCTGCCCACATCTCTTCATAGACTACAGAGCATATCTAATCCTCATAGGAATATTTATATCACACCAATGTGCTTTTAAGGAATTTATGACTAATTTTTGACTCTTGGTTGTGCATAGATGGAAAAGAGGCACTGAAATGCCAAAGACTTCCAAGACTGTTCTAGCTCTGTGCAAGGAAGTGACCCAGCTCTTAGCTGGGAAAACTCAGAAATGCCAAACTGAAACTAGCTGTGAAACTGCTTGAACACTGTGCAATCCCCGGGTAGGGATTACAGGATTTAGATTTAGATTTAGAATCTATGACTGGAGGTGGTGGTAAGCTGTTGTTTGGTCTGGCTCATCAGTGGAAAACAGGACATGAGAGGGGAAGACAGAATGCACAGCTCTGAGCTTCACACTAGCAAGAAGAGTACAAAAGGGGAACACAAATTCATATATATCTATGGAAATATTTTGTGAATAATGAGGTGCATAAGATGTAACTAAAAGACTGTAGAACACAGATGCGCTCAGATTTGCACCCCCCCCCCAAAAAAAAAAAAAAAAAGGAAAATTTAACCAATTTGTAGAATATTTGAATAAATAACTATCACAAAATGGTTAATTTACTCTTGGGAATTGTTCTGTGTGTCCTCCCTGTAATTCATTCTTTGCACTTTACCGTGAGTGAATTTCATGTATAAAGTGGCTATACTTGCCAAAATGGGTAAGTAGAACTTGTGCAGCATTACAACTGTGACTCATATTAGGAGTATTCAAACCCAGTAACTCCAGCTGAGGAAATTTGACTTACATTTTGCTTTTATGAATTATGAAGGTATTATTCTTATTAGTAAAGGTCAAAATGATGTTATTTCAATTGTCATAAGGTTTTTCAATTTTTTTTAAATTGATTAAAAAATGGCATCTATGTTGTTTCTACTTGCTTCCTCTGTTATTTCTAATATCTTTATGTATGTATGTATTTTATGCTCAGCTACCTTCTCCTACACAATTCCCATCGCTGTTTTCCACCAAAGAATTCCAGCACACTTGACAAGAGACTCAAAATGGATGTGTGAGGATGTTAATTAAATTCAATCAGCATACACACATTGAAAGGAGAGTTTGGGGTATAGACAGACCTCCCTCCTGAAATCCATAGAAATGCACATGATTCTACATTAAAAAATTTAGGTTCTCAAGAAAATCCATGTGTTCCTGTTTTATTCTGTGCCACAGAAAGTGGTTTGATGTTCTCATATCACTCAAAATTTGACACTGGTGCTCCTATTTCTATTCAGTGAGTTCCAATCTGAGTGGGGGAGTGCTTCAAATAAAGGCTGAAAGATTGAAACCTCCAATTATGCTGCTGTGTGATGCACTATCTTGTCTTTGCAGTGAGAGTAGAGTATTGACAGGGTGAAACTTAACTAGTAGGGTCCTCTTGGGATTTGAACTCATCCCTGCTTATGCCTTCACCCCAGACTGGCATCTTCTGCTGAACAGCAGGGTGGTGAGGGAGGTGATGGGAATGGAAGTGTTAATTATTGTGAAGTCCCCAAAAGGTCCCCAGAATGAGATCGGGTAAGTGCCACTGTCACTGAGTCATCTGAACAAAAGGCAGAGAAGTTCCTGGCTCTGAAGCAGATTCTTCCATGGGAACTTTACCCATTCCAGGATCCAAACCTTGCTCTAATGAGCAATGTTAGTATCAGAGGTATAAAACTTGTGCTGCTATGAAATGTCTCCAGACCCTTCTCTTCTCCAGGTTGAACAAGCCCAACTCTCTCAGCCTCTCTTCATAGCAGAGGTGCTCCAGCCCTTGGATCATCTTTGTGTTTCTTCTCTGGACGCACTCCAAAAGGTTCACATCCCTCTTATGTTGGGGGCCCCAGAGGTGAATGCAGTGCTCCATGTGGGGTCTCCCCAGAGTGGAGCAGACGGGGAGAATAACCCTCCTTGACCTGCTGGTCACGCTTCTTTTGATGCAGCCCAGGATACAGTTGGCTTTATGGGCTGCGGGTGCATGACACTGGGTCATGTTGAACTTCTTAATCAACACCCCCAAGTCCTCCTCAAGGCTGCTCTCAGTCCATTCTCCATCTAGCCTGTATTTGTGCTTGGGATTGCCCTGACCCAGGTGCAGTACCTTGCACTTAGCCTTGTTGAACTTCATGAGTTTCACACTGGCCCACCTCTCAAGTCTGTTCAGGTCCCTCTGGATCCCATCCCTTCCATCTAGTTTCAACTGAACCACACAACTTGGTGTCACTGGCAACTTGGTGCACTCTCACTGTCCATGTCACTGACAAAGATGTTAACCAACACTGGTCCCAGTACCAACTCCTGAGGAACACCATTCATCACTGCTCTCTGCTTGGAGAAGGAATTTGTCATCAACACATTCCAGGAACCCCCAGATTACTTATGCCCTGCTATGTTGTCTCTCCAGCAGAGTGGGGTAGTTGAAGTCCCTCACAAAGAGCAGGGCTTGTGAACATGAGGTTGCTCCTATCTGTCTATAGAGGGCCTCATCTGCTTGGTCTTCCTGGTCAGGCATAGAAACAAACAGAACAGCCTATAAAGATGACGAATTTCACCTGAACAAAACTC
The DNA here is from genome assembly GCF_037157495.1 of Lathamus discolor. Taxonomy (NCBI): domain Eukaryota; kingdom Metazoa; phylum Chordata; class Aves; order Psittaciformes; family Psittacidae; genus Lathamus; species Lathamus discolor. The sequence goes on along the minus strand of NC_088887.1, from coordinate 119,280,531 downwards.
TGTCCTCAAAATGGAAGTGGCAAAACTACACACTACTAACTCTATCAGCTGAAATATGCCAGTAAATACACTGTTATTTCCAGCTATTCCTGGCCAGCCGATTCCTCCTGCTGACACTGTGATCTGATTCTGTTCCCTCCATGAACAAAGGAGGTTGGCAAAAGACTGGAAAATACATAGCACAGAACAACCTTGCTCCAGTAGTAGCACAGACTTGGATCAGCACGTGTGTGGTTGGCAGTCCACCTACCACAGAAGGTGACTTGGAGCCAGCTCTGTGTCCTTTTGCTTGCAGCTCTTTCTGTGCAAAATGTCAACTGGGAAGAAGAACATGTAAAAGTGGAAGGGATCATAAATATGGAATAATTTCAATCCATTTCCTTCCTTTGGGGCATCAAAAAAGAGAGAAAAAGAGAACCAAGGCTAGCAGCAAACAAAAAGTGCTATGTTTGGTATATAGCTTTAAATTAAAATCTCTAATATTGCTTTCCTAGGTAAACAATTGCTGTAGTTGCCATAGAAACAATGAGTGGGCAAAAAAGTCTTTGTATTTTGAAGATGACTACTTTTTGAGACCCAACAATGAGAATGGCAATTATTCACAAATACACAGTTTCTGTGAAATTGAGTTTTTACATGGCCTGTTGAAGAAGCAGGTGCACTGCATTTTTTTATTGGCACAACTTCAGGTGCTGAGATAATCCTTGAAATGCTTTTTTCTTCGTTCCAGAAATGGAAGAGGTTGATGAAGAAACTAAGTAGATCAATTACTTTGAACTATAGCTACATACCAAACGTAGCTCCCTTCATTTACATATTGCTCTCTTTTTCCTTTCAGTAAATCTTCCTACACAAACACCCAAAAAGTTTGCTCTGTCAAACTACATGCCACTAAAAGGAAGTCAAAAATAAAAAAAAGAAAAGCAGTTTGCTTGCTGGATGCTATATGACACTTGATGTCTAAGGTTGCCTGATTAAGACAAAACCACAGTTGAATAGTCATATTCTGCTAATACTCAGGAATTCCCCAGTCTCTCTTCTGGTTTCTACATGCACGGTCAAAAGGGTTGTGTTATGTTGGTATGCTGGCTGAATAATCTCATTGCTGATGGATCAAAATTATTTCCAGTAAAGTGCGAGCTTGAAGGGCTTAGCTATTGAGAGTGGGTACACAATGGAACTCTCCTTATCACATGTAGACTACTGCAATGTGATATCTATCTGGTCATCTATACTTCCTTCATAATCAGTGGAGAGGAACTGCTACAGGGTTGACACAATTAGTGTCATTCCTAAGAAGGCTTCAAGTGAATATAATTTATGATTGACCAATTTATAGAATTAAGACAATTAATTGAGGAGCAGATACCTACCTTATGAACCATCACAGTTCGGTGGGATGAATACATGGCATGGTTTTGATTAACAAGGAAAAGCAACATTTAGGGACTCTTCATCAGGGACTGTAGTGATAGGACAAGGGCCAATGGGTTCACACTTAAACAGGCGAAGTTCAGGTTGGATATAAGGAAGAAGTTCTTTATTGTGAGAGTGGTGAGGCACTGGCAGAGGTTGCCCAAAGAAGTGGTAAATGCTCCATGCCATAGTGTTCAAGGTCAGGCTGGACAGAGCCTTGAGCAAACTGGTCTAGTGTGAGGTGTCTGTGCCTGTGTCAGGGGGTTGGAACTGAATGAGCTTTAAGATCCCTTCCAACTCAAACCATTATGTGATTCTATGATGGCTTAAAATTGTCCAGTTGAAGTGATTGTGAAGAACAAGTATAAACTTTTTGTGGAGAGTACAACTCTCCTTTCTTCCACACTATGAGCCGCATCCTGAATATGAAGTTTAAATGTTCACTTCTCTACTTTTTCTATGTCTAAACATTAAGCTGTGCATCAAAGCAGCACAGAGACGTGGTGTGCTCAAGAACGCTCTGCATTATTCATTTGTCAAACCTACCTTATTGTACGTATTTCTAATGCAGCTACTCCCACAGCATTGAGCTGACAGAAGTGCTTATCACAATGTGGCCCCAGTGAGATTCCTAGTAAGAAATCTGACCTTAAGAAGCCATATGAAAAATCCTTCTGAGGCCCCAAGAAATTCTGAGAAATAATTTCAGACTTAAATAGGAGGAAAAAAAAAGCACGAAAAAGAATTTTGTTGGAATTCAGTCTCTGAAGGCCTGATAGATGAGTACTTGGATTATCTCCGAGGGCAGAAGTAAAAAGGGACAAAGAGTCAGTAAGGGAATGATGAAACCCTTCTTGCTTGACCTGTATTTTGATCGAAAAAATCATTTTTTTTTTTTCCAGGTAAGAGTACCAGCACAGAGCTACTACACTGATACTAGAAAACTGCAGTAACTTCTCCATGTGTCTCTAGACCTCCACAGAAGTCAAAATGCTTGCTTTGGTTCATACACTTTTCTTAAAGGTGAGGTTTCTTTAGAAAGGAGGTTGTCAAAATCTGCCATTCCCTACTTACTTGCTGTAAAGCCGGAGTGAGAAGAACGCTGGCCTGATTAAAGCCATACAACATCCAAATCCTGCACTATGACAGAAAAAAAGTGGTTTCTTGATTAGTCCTGAGCCAGCAGCCACTGAATAATGACTCTATATGAAAACAATGTGAAATGAAAGGCCAAATCTAAGAAAGAGAAACAGCTTAGTCTCTCCAGTTGCTGGAGGAGTAAAGAGAAGAACCAGTGGCCAAAATTGCAGTAATGACTATGCACATGTTACTGCACGAAGGGCAGTGAGGTATTGTTTTAAGCCAAGAAAAGAAAAAACACACAAGTCTCACCAAGTCAAAATTCATACGTGAACTGCCCCCAAAACGTTGTTTTGTCTACTGGTCTATTAACCACAATGGAAGGAGAGAAACTAAACTCATAATATGGTCCACTACTTTGTCAGGACCGTGTCTGGGCAGCCGATTTTCTTATGACTTGATACTAGTATTTTCCCAGTAAAGAGCTTCAGTTTGTTAGGCTTTCCAGAAATACTGGTACTACTTCTGATTTCTTGAGACTGTTATTTTGTTTGCAAATAAAGCAACATGATTTTGCTTACATGGGGTTTAACATGTTTGAAACCAAGGCTGTAAAAGCTTTGCTGATACAATGAGGGAATTAGCTGCACAAGACATATCAACCTACATGGTTTTATTTCAGTTTTGGACATGAAGCATTTGCAGCCTGTCTTTGAAATTGACGCTACTGACATTATTCTTCCAGCAGCAAGAAGACGCCTGTGAATTATCCAGAAATACCCTTACTAATTTCAGCCAAGAAATTAATCTAAAGAATAGGAGTTAAATGTGGTGGAAGACTGTGAAGCAACTACAGATACAATCAATTTGGTATTGATTTGCTACTTTAAGGAAGATTTAGGGAATGTACATTGCCATATTTTCTTTGTGATCATCTTCAATAAATTCTTTCCAATGATAACAAGTTTGTTGTTTGTGTTGACTGAAAACAAATTACTCCTTTAGCCAAAAGCAAATTATTCAAAGATTGTTTCTGAAACAGATAAGGAAGTTTTAAAATAATATTAGGAAAATCACAAAAATCCCCTTAGCCATCTAGATATTCAAGGCTTTGTCCTTACAGTTCAGCATAGTACCTAAGCATGTTATCAGATCAATTGGTGTGATAGGCGGTATTCATCAACCCTCACTTTTGGCTTTTGTGATATAGATTCATTATTGTTTTCTACAATATCTTCTACCAAGATGCAATATCAAAATGTAATTTAACAAACCACACAGAACTTCACTCTGCTGCAGTCCTGTAAACTTCATTCCTCCAGGGTTTTAATATCACAACTGTCCATGTAAATTAAGTTTTATGTGTTTGCTACCAATTGAAAGCCCTGCAGATTATCATCTTGCTGTGTGACCTTATCTTGAACCTGTTAAAATAATCAGGATTTTGATTCAAGAAGAAAAACAAGATGAGTAGTTAGCTCCACATGTTTAAGAGCTTGCCTTTTCCTCCATTTCGTGTCAGTCCTCTGATTTTCATAGGTGAGGAGTTGAGCAGTCAATCTTCCAATTATTATTCTTTTTTTTTTTTTTTTTAGGGGGGTGGGGAGTGTGCTGAAATCAGTTTACAAAAAAAAGTATGAAAAACAAAACCTTCAAATGGATTCTCAAAGAAACTCAGACACCCACCCCTCAGATGTGGCAAGTGCAGATAACAGTCCCCATGGACATCAACAGGCAGAAGCAGTTCAATCAAGAATAAAATATCCATAAATTCAAACAGCAAACTTCGTCTTCCCAAAATAACACTATAAAAATGTCTGTATAGAAAAATCCCATCAATCTGTCCACTATGCTTAGGACTACTTGGAAAAAAAAGATAGTATTAATTTTACTTAAATTTTACTTTAGTTGGAGTAGAATACCCAGTACGAATCATCACTGATTGGCCTTTGAGTGGACATGATGTGAAAGAAGTCAAGAATTCCTGAAAATAAGAAGATTTTAATAGACTTTCCAATCAAATACTACATTTTGAAATAAAAGCTTATATAGATAGCAATAGTAAACAAAAAATAAATAAAAGTTAAAAATGAAATATAACATTTCAAGAATTCAGAAACTGCATATTTCCAAAACTAACAGACATTTGAAATATTGGAATAATTAACTAAAAATACCCTAACAGAACACTAGAAGTCTGCTTATATTTCTTATATTAACCTTTACTGTTCCCATGAAGGACAGTCCTGTAAAGCAAGTATCTTGGCAGAATTTTGGCATTCAGATACTCTGGATATAGGAGACACACTTGGATGATATTCTGCTTTGATGAGCTTTCAATGTCTGCATGAGAAAACAAGGTTGGAACTAGAAGTTCTGCATCTTCATAAAGATACAGATTCAGACAGGCTATCAGGAAAGAAGATCTGAAAGGTCTTCTAGTATTCAGAAACCTAAGAACTGACTTTTGTTACTCCCTCTTTGCTTACCACATAAAAAGCAAACAAACAGAATGAGTACTGAGATGCAAGCCTCAATACATTTTTCCCGATGTGTACATAATCAACAAGCCATTTGTTCTGCAATAAAAGCTGTTTGATATGTTGCCTCAAAAGCACTACAAGAAAGGCTGATAACATCCTTCATCATTTTAGAGGCAGCAAAGACCGCACATGCTCAATGCAGTTATCACCTAGGAAACAAATGATTGCATCTTATTTTTGGCATAAGGCTGTAGGTGTACAAAAGATCTGAAACACGCTCCCACACAGTCCTGAACTCATTCCTCATGATGCCAACAAGAGTAATGAGCTGAGCCACTGGGAAGCACCTCCTAGGGGTAGCCAGAGAACCACCCACAAGCTCTAGACATGATGTCAGGGTTCCTCACCACGTGAATACCCTAGGAACACTCTGTTACAGGCCGGTGTAATGCACAAGTCAGGCCAGGCAAACATAAGAGGTCCTCTGGGGCCGAAGATCTCCTCGTAAAACCTGTGAGGCACCCAGAAGCAGCGTGCATCAAGATATAAAAGCATTCAAATGGATTTTAATGAAACAATTAATTCAAGTGCTCTTCAGATCTTGATATAAATTGCGTCTGCATCACAGCATTACAGAGGGCTGCTTAATAAATTGGTAGATTTTAAGGCCAGAAGGGACCATTATGATCATCTAACCTGACTGCTTGCATAGTACAGGTCAGAGACTCTCACCCAGAAATCCTGTAAGTAAAACCCATAACTGTGGATTAAGCAAGTGTGTCTCTTTCTGAAAGCCTTCCAAACTTGATTTGAAGACCTGAAATAATAGAGAACCCACTGCAGTCCTAGATAAATTGTTTAATGGGGCATTATCATAGCTCTTAATGCTTTGCATCTTATTTTTAATCTTCAGTTTCCAAATTTATATCCAACGTCATCTTTTCTCATGCAAACAGATTGTAAAATAATTGTGACCTACTTGGAAAGATCTTGGTTGTGAAATCTTGTGCAGGTTTGCCCACCAGAAAGTATGTACATAGAATTGCCTATTCATCTTTTTTTAGTTCTCCCTGAAGAGCCACCTGTATAATGTTCTGAAGACAGACAACCACGTCCTTACCTATGTTCCATAGATCAGCATCGCCCTTTCCATCTGTTACATGTAAATATTTGCCATGAAAATGTAGCTTTTGGAAAATAAACCTGTGGTTTGATTTCAGTGTCATCACACAAAATCTTCCTAAAAAAAGAAATGTCTGCAAAGCACTGTTAAGCATACATTTACATGGAAATGGATAGTTTACGCTGCCTCTCCATATGAACATTACTGCATTGTAACACAAAGTTGGTTAACTACAATTTCAAAAAAGAATAAGCTCCTGCAAGATTATTAATGCACTACATCTTCACTGTACCTCTTATTTCGCAGTTGCCTCCCTCGGTAGACAAGCCCAGAGTGCAAAAAGATGCCTCATTCTAATCTTAACACACATGTGTGCAACCTCATAGCAGGAGATATCACTTGTGATTTATACTCGGAAAAGAAATGGGAATGACCTCTTCTAGAGAGCTGCACATTAAATGGAATCATATAAATGTGATGGGCAAATTTAAATGTGACAAGGTAATGTCGGTATGTACCATTTAACAATCTAGTCTGCCACCATTATGGTTTGCAGCGCTCATTCTATCTGCACTGTGATGGTCCATCTGCTAGCTGTAAGATTTAGGGTGGTTTTTTTGTCTGTATGGTGCCTGACACAACAGGGTCCATGGCTGGGGGCACATGCATGTTACTATAGCAGGAATAAGAAATGCTAACCTCAGTCTACTTCAGTGGGACTCAGTGCGCACATATGGTCTGTCCATATGGAGTTGATTTCAGGATGGGTTCCTTTATGTGCAGAACCTTATGGGTCCATCGATAAAAAGATGAACTTTTCAATAAGGGAAACAAGTAGAGAAGCAAAAAGTGAAGCTGATAGCCAGAGGCCATAATATTCTTTTTCCTTCCAATTTTCACAAATTAAAAACAAAGAAAAAACCAGCCACCCAGAAATTAAAATCAAGACTGCCTAGATTTGAATTGCTCATTAATTCTGAATACCACTTTATGCCACACAATGCTAACACTATAACCAAGATATATGCTAATAGAATTAATCGATAAATGTTCGTATTTGGGAGGGCTATTTCTGGTTTTGAGCAAAATAATGGATAACTCTATTCCAGCCTGATAATGCTTACAGCTTATAGACTACTGCAGGATAGGCTGAGGGTAAAATGATCATCTAAAAATCCCATGTCCTGAGACATCTGTGAAATGATTTCATCTTTAGAAAGGAGAATGCACGCAAACCAGTGTTAATTGTAACATTCATATTTCTGACATAATCAAATGCCTTTAAAGCTTGAGGATAACAACAAAGCTGAAATCAGCAAAGGGAATGTAGCAAGATGGAGCCAAAACAAGGATCAAGTGACAAGAAAGCAGAACACTTCTGGTGCATAAGTCACCACGCTGGAAGGTTCTGTCTATTGAAAACAGCTTGACCTCCCTCCAAAACACCTGTATTTGCAAAAGCTCCTCAGAGAGGCTATACAGCATGGTTGCTGGCAATCCTGTTACTTCAGTGCTAGCTCTGGAATGAAAGACACTAAAAGTAAAGATCAAAGATGGCATTTTTACTTGGACAATAATAACTTCTTAGGATGTAAATGATACAGGACTGATAACTAGAGCTCTGTAGGTAAATTTGAAGAGGCATAGATGTCTGTAATAGATCACAGCTAAACTAACTGTCTCTGTGGCCTCTATTAGCATCACTGAATTTCTGTATGTGCCCAAGTGAAGAGCAGAGCCCAGAAGTCTTGTGCTAGGACTGTATTTACTCCTACAGTTACTGGCGTTTGTTAATTTTTATTCTGACATCCTGAAGTCACCAATTACAGCAACCTGTGCTATCCGCCTTGCTTTTTTCTTTTTTTTAATTGTAGTTATGTTAAGACTGTGTTAGCCTGAAAACAAGTCACACATTCTTTATTCCTGACTCAGATTTTCTTTCTAGTCCCTCTTCTGAAAGTTGCTTAGTGGGGTTATTCTGGAGCTTCTGTCTTTTGCATGCAGCTTTAAAAAAAATATCACTTCCTGGGTACAACAGCTCCAGAACTGGCCACCTGCTTCTTGCCCCAAGGCTGATCTTTATTCCATAGAGCTTACATCTTTATTGCAGACGCTTGCATGGGATACTAACAAGGTGGAGGGCATAGAAGACACTATGTATTTTGCACATATGCGTGTTGTAATAAATTCAGGACTTCCTCAATTTCTTATTTAGTTTTATAGTTATAATATTTAATCTCTTGTTGACTTTCTGCCTTTGTAAAGGAGACAGATTGCAAAATGACTCCTCTACAGTAGCCAGACTCATAACATGTATTAAGTGAAATGATCTATTACACAGGCCACAATACTTTAAGACTGAAAGTGTCATTTTGTAATTAAAGTGTCAGAACAGCTGGGAAGATTTATAAGGGTGATATAATGAAATCATTATTCTGAGGTTTGCCTGTTTCTTGTAAATTTTGTCTGCAACTAGCATGTGTGTTAGCCATGTGGTATTTATAGCTTGGGCTTTCAAAGCATAGTTTCAGGGATTATTGTATGAAAAATTAATGTATAAATCTTTGAAAATCAGATTAGCAGGATAAAATAATAAGAACATTGTCAAAATAAGAATAACAGCCTGGCTTCTCAATGTGTTAATTCTATTTTGCAGGGCTCTGAAGACATAGCACAGGTTTAAATGTGCTATGCCTTACACATAACACCGGCCATATGTAGATTCATCTCTCCCAAGGGAGTACTTCCGAGAAGCATAAGCTAGAAGCATTGAGGACATGGCCAAGCAAAGGAAATGTGAATTCACAAACAGTGATACTTACTGCTCACAGTGGTGCTTCAAAGTCACACAGGTAAATAAATTAAGCCTGGATCACTGTATGAAAGGTTTTCAGGCTTTGTTGTGAACCAGCCTTTCATGCAGCAGAACCAGTTCAATGTAGATGTAAACATGACATTTAAACTATGTTGGTATCACAATATACTTCCAAATGCCTTTCTAATACCGAGTATATTTTTCACTATTTGTAAACATGATTTGGTTTTGTGACTAATCAGATAAAAACTACTATGAGCTTATTTGGATCTTGTTTCAGATCAGGACTCCCTTGTTTAGGTATCGCTGCACATGGCTTGACACAGGAAATGGGTGTCTAAGCTTCTCCCACTTCTGCTGTGAAAACAGGGCAGGAGACACTTGTCTAAATATAGATACCCGCTGACACCCAGGATGCAATGAGATGGTGGAGACTGCACCAGGCTGACTGAACAACATGAGGGAGACTTGCATCTCTCTGGTTTCTGAGGTGGGACACTGTTGAGCCATCCTCAGAAGTCGCTAGGTATCTACACTTCAGAGCCCATATCCTTCTCCTAGTCAGCATGTCTGGTAGCATCCAGAATCTCACACGTAGATTCATACAACCCTATTCAGTTGCTCAGATAAATGTCATCTAGAACCTTTGGTTATGCCTAAGGCTATTTCACCAGTTCATCTAGAACCTTTGGAGATGCCTAAGGCTATTTCACCAGTTTTCTAGCTGTCTTGTCTAGAACGTGCCAGTCTTTCTCACGGTATATCTTCTAGGCTTCTCCATCTGAAATAGCTCTATCTCACCCGTGACACCTCCACAGAGGCATCTGCTTACAGGTATCTAAATTTATGCATCTCAGCTTCCCAAAGACTGAATTAGTTTCACCTTTTGCTTTCCATGAGGCCACACAAAGCCTTTGCATTCTAAAAACAAACATTGAGAGAAAATGTTAAAATAAAGCTAGATTAATCTGAAATGTAGCAATTTCCAAATATTTTGCACATGTGAGTTTTCCTCACATGTGTATATGTTCTGAAGCCAGATTGTGTGTCTTTAGCTCTTTGAACAGACATTTAAAAGAAAGCAAGCCATTTTTTAATTAATACAGGTTTGATCACTCAAAACCAGACACAAATTCAGCTTGAATTCAACTAAAAGCAGAAGAGGAAATTAGGACAAATGAAGATTTATTTTGAGCAATTTCAATGAAATAAATCTTTTTTAAGCATGGCATTTCAGGCTAAATTTCAATAAAGTAAAATAAAACAAATATATTAAAACCTTTAGATAAATCACGTAGCAAACCCAAATTTTAATGGAGGATTTGCTATTTTTTGAGAAAATGACCTTTTTTTAATCTACAGTGAGTTTTTCCTTTTTGGAAAGATGGAAGAAGAAAACTGTACTGAATAAAACTATGACAGTTATCCAAACCCAAAACTCAATACTTATTAAAGCAAGATCAAGAATGATGATCCTCAGTCTTCTTTATATTGCTCTGTTTTCAGATGAGACTGTTTCTCCTTCCCCCATTTTAATTGCCATCAATCCCCCATTCTCTGTCCCCATACAACATGTGCAGTAATGCTAAGCAAACTGAAAATTTAACAGTTCTATGCTTTAAAAATTGGCAATACAGCTGTTATTCATCTCCTGCATCCCCAAAAAGTATATAGCAGCCACAAAATCCTTCTCAAAAGTGCTGATTACTCCTCAGTTCTTTAAAGAGATGGTTTTTTTTTTTTTAATGTTATGACTAGGTATCTTTTTTCACTTGCTGCTCAATGACAATTACCTGTTTTCATTTACACAATATTTATGACAACCAGCATGACATATTCTATGTCTTTCAAGCTTTAATACTTTCTCTTAATATGCTATTTCACAATACATTTTTTTACCATACTAAAATTTGCAATTTCTTTGACATATTTTTATTTCTGCCAAAAATAATTTTTATACATATTTTTCAAGAAATTGTAAAAACTTTTGGTTAATAAAAAGCTCTAAATACACCATAAAGTTGATTTATAAAAGAAACAAACCCTCTGAAAGATTCTGTTCTCATGATTTATCAAAATACTTCAGTTTCCAAGTTTCTCGGGATGTTTTCTTCATCTTTCACAGTTATTTTTTAAGTTAATTGGTTGTTTCTCAACAGGAAACTAGTCTGGGAAGTACAGATTATCCTGTAGATGTGTCTACTATATGTGATATATAATACACAATAATATTTTTAGCAATATATTTATATATACAAATGTAAACTTGCTGCAGACTCCCTTTACAGTAAATAGTAAGAAACAGATGCTTATAGCGTGCAGTTCAGATCATTTTGAGGTTGATGTCTAAACAGGCCATATAAATTGCAACTAAAATTGTCCCCTTCCCTCCCTTGATTATAAAAACCTGGAGTGACATACTCAGATGCGTATTCCTGCAGTGCTGTTTTTACTTAGTAGCTTCTTAAAGTGAAAAGGTTTTTAACAAGGGAATACCCCTAAATTTGGAGCATTCAAAATCAGTAACCTTTAAGGAAAAAAAATTGCATTATGCCTTGATATAGAAAAGGAAGAAGGAGAAGCTGAGGAATGCATAATAACATGCCGGAAGAATTTTCCTATAGAATTCAGCCTGAAAACCTTCAGCTGTAATTCTCAGCAAGGAAAAGACTTGAAATCAGCCCAGGCATGAATTTCAGCTTGGCATGCTCTGATATGCTCTTTGTTTGTGGTTTCCATAGTAATTACATTCTGAAGTCAACATATGTATAGCCTCCTTTTGTCAGAATAGGATATTTTATTCTAAATGATTGTACTTTACGTCTTCAGTAATACTTTTTTCTAGAAAAGGAGAAACACTCCATGTCATGTATTTGCTTATATACCTGGTAACATTGAATTTTTGTTTCCATTTATAGAAAATGTACTGTTCACTGTTAGAATGAAAGCTTACTTATCTCTTAATATTGTTTCTATTTCAGAAGGTTGCCTAGAAGTATTGTAAATACTACAAAGCAAGTGATACAGCAGTATAGGTGATAACTCACATTTAAAAAATAGAGCATTTATCTAGCCTATTCCTTTGTAGAATGAATGTAAACTTATCAGTACAGCTGAAAAAATCTATAAGCAAGTTCATTGTTGTGATAGATGTCTTTGGCAACTCAATCAGCAACTAATTCAGGGTTGTTTTTATTTCTGTTGCTTTTAAGAAATAGGAAAATGTTTCAGCAAAGCTGAATAAAAAGCAATTCAATACAGGTGAGCAGCATATGGCATCTCTGCTGAGTTCAAGGCTTACACTGGTGAGGCAATGCTTGGTTAAATGCAAGGTTAAAATTACCTTTCTTACATCTCATCCTGCTGCAGTTGTCTACATCTGAGCTGGTCACCTTGACTTTTCTTTGTTCTAATGGAGAGAAATTAACACCCTCTGACAGTGATTAAACTGAACTATTTTGGTCATCTATTTCAGGGTGAAGTCACTGCGCTCATGAGCTGCTGGCATTTCCTCTGAAGGAATCCCACTGTTGCTAATTCAGGTCTGGACAGCTGAAGTTAGGGCAGATGAATTCCAGTTGGACTTCCATTCATTTGTATTTACTCATTTATCACATCTACTATATAAAGCTTTGCATGCAATATCCACTCTTTCATTACTGGCAGGAAGCATCGCATCAAGTATCTTGCAATTTTTCAACCGTGAGACAATATCAGCATGGTTAGATTGTACATAAAAGAATACATAAAGATGTAATTTATCAATTGTCAAACATAAAAAACTTGAATAATTAAGATAAAACATCCAGCATCAACCACAACTTACCAAATTTTAGATTTCTACAGTGTAGGTATTGTTCAGGTGAGTAACCTTAGCACCCATAATAATAATAAATGTAAAGGAATAAATACTTTGTTTAGACTATTTTAGGTATTTTCTTTGCTTTAGTGGGAGATAATTTAGACCTGTGATTAAAATCACTGAATCACAAAGCCAGAATCACAGAATGGTTTGAGGTTGGAAGGGACCTCTGTAGGTCGTCCTGTCCAACTCCCCTGCTCAAGCAGGGCCACCTAGAGCCAGCAGCTCAGGACCATGTTACCAAGAGATAACAGTCTTAAACTGTGCCAAAGGACATTTAGCTTAGACATTAGGAAATCATTGTCCTTGGAAGTATTCAAAACCCAGGTAGATGAGGCCCTAGTACTGACATGGTTTAATGGCAGACTTACAGTGCTGGGGTAAAGGTTGGACTTGATGATCTTAAAGGTCTTTTCCACCCTAGTTGATTCTATAATTCTATGTCCAGATTGCTTTTGAATATCAACAAGGACAAAGACTGCACAGCTTCCCTGTATAACCTCTTCCAGTGCTCAGTCACCTTTGCAATGAAAAAATGTTTCCTGATGTTCGGACATCACTTCTTGTGTTTTAGCTTGTTCCATTGTTCCTAGTCCTGAAACTGGGCACCACTGAAAAAGCCTGGCTCCATTTGTTTTTGTATTGTCCCTACAGGTATTTGCATGCATTGGTGAGATCCTCCTGAGCCTTCTCCAGGCTGAACAATCTCAGCATTCTCAGCCTTTCTTTATAAGAGATGTACTGAGTCCCTTCATCATCTTCTTTGGCCTTTGTTGAGCTCTCGCCTTTATGCCCATTGTATATGAGCCCCTAATTGGACACAAGACTCCATGTGTGGCTTCACTAGTGATCAGTAGGGAAGGAACCTCCAGCAACTTCTCTCTAGTAACTCTAAGATTCAGCAACTGTAAGATTCTATTCACTACTTGTAAATCAGTCTAGATGAGCAGCTTAGATACAAGTAGTTGCATTTGACTAGAAGAATTCAACAGGTAGGGTGGGATCTCCATTGACAACAGTGAGGTTTATCCATAACCTTTTCCTTGGAAGATTTTTTTTTTCTTCATCATATTTCAGTTCATCAGCAAGAACAAATGGTTTACCTGCACATAAAACAAACATAACTTATTGTCTGAATAAAGAGTGAGATAGATATGTACTGGAAACATTGCGAGTTCATGTTTGACATGAGCTTGGTTTAACTCCCAGGCTAAACTAAATGAGATGATGAAACTGGCAATGGTACTGCATTCAGCTCTCTTCTGCTTTATGTTCGTGAATATGTAAGTTTGTTTTTGCTAGTTTTGCAACAAATTCTCAAACACATTGAAAATAGGCTTTGTGTGGCTTTGGCAGAGGCTGATTTCTCTCTCAAAACTTAATTTTTTTCACCTGTGAATAAAGGCAAAATACCTAATTATGTGACCCAATACATTAATCATTTGCAGTTCTCTGGGTGACATAAAGTATCTAAAGCCCAAGATGTTCCACACAGAAACATCTTGATAACACTGAAATCACGTAGGTGCAAGGACAGATTAATATTGTGGCATGCATGCTATCATTTTAGTGGCTATTAGCTTTTTCTTGTCCTAGCCATGTAAATAAGTCTATTAATAATGTAGCTGATACAAACTGAAAAATACCCCATTAACATAAAAGTAACTCCCCTGCAGAACATCAGTGTCCCAAATAGTAAGACTGGAGTCTAATGTTTTTCAAGCACCAAAATAGAAAACGAAATATTTGCCCCCATGAAATGAAAACATTCCCAAAAGTAGAGCAGAATTGACACTTCTAGTTCTGGAAGATCCTAAAATATCAGACCTAGAAAACTTGAGACATCACTCTATATAGAAAAGCTACAGGCAAATGTTTATAGAAATTTCTTAGCTTTGTATGTTCTCCATGGGGGAATCTGATACCATCAGCTCATGGCATTGAGGCAGTGTATGTTTTTAAGCATGAAGTGCAAAATAAGAAAAAAATACTGAAAAAATAGACTCCTCAAGATAGAGTTCATACAAAAGAGGCTGAAGTCCATCTGTCTCTTCATTACTATTTGCTCATTTTTGGCGTAAGGAGCAATTAAGGTTAACTATATGCACATTGTCAATAATTTTTATACTATATCCCACTTTCAGTACTTTTAGTAGTGTCCTCACCCCTCCTTAGTACTGAAGCCATCTTTGGCCATGCTGGTAGGCACATGCTGTCAGGATTCCTGGTATTGCCCCACAGTATGCACACAATTAAATGAATTTTACCTAACATAACATTGAAAGCAGCTTTGTGAGTTGGTTTTTTGTAAGTGGAAGACCAAGTTCAAGATAAACTTAGCTGTATTTAGTGCCAAAACACATTAAAATTTACTGACATATACAAGCTTCGTCTAGCAAAACCTTATTTGTTTCTGACACTGAATTTATTTTAAAGTGTAACAGTTCATTGTTGTTGCATCAGTCCAAATCTCTCTAAATACCCAGGTTTGCATCAGTGCACTTCACTGTCACTGAAACAACATCCTATTACCATACACCACCACTTTGTACCATCTTGTTTTCCTAAACCAATACACAAAATAGAACCTGTGCATTTATAATGTAGACAAATGTTCCTTGTAGGGAGATAGGCAGATTGTGCCTATTGTACCTGAACACAGGAAAGTGGGTGACAAAAAGATCCTGGCATAAGCATTAGGATTTTACTATTTTTATGTGTTCTTTTAAGAATGTAAGTAATGGTATAAAGTTCCCCTTGGGAACTGACTCTTCTACTGCTTCTTCTACCTCCCAGGTGGTCTGCCAAATCACTGTTCTCAGAACTCAGTCATTCCTTCACCGTTTCCGAAATTAGACATTCCACTCAAGACTTCATGTTTCCACTAGATTTGTTCCTCTGAAAATACTTGTATTTTGTCAAAAGTAATAATAAAATTGCTTAGGCCAAGTCTGTCTTGTGTGACTCTGGAAGATTTAAGGTAAATTTAAACATTCTAATAGCAAGAATCTCTTCCATTTATATCAGCAATGCTAAATGTATCCAAACAATGTATTTTTGGTATGTCCTACACATATGTTATCTGGTTTGGGGAGAAGAAAGGACACCCAGAAAAATACTTGACCATTAATTGTTTTCATTTAGGATTCAGAGACTTCTGGAGGCAGAAAGGTTGTATTCATACTGAACAGGCCTTGATAATTTTCACTTTCTGAATCTGTCAAGTCAATTGTTGAACCTATGGATATTTTTAACTGCAACATTTCAACTGCTAGAAAATGTAGCAGCTTAACTATGACTTGTAGGAAGAAAAAACTCTTTTTGTTTGTTTCAAACATCCTGCATTTTAATGGCAAAAAGTAAAGAGAAAAATGGCAAAAATAATTCGTAATTCAACTTCTCTGTGTTATTCAAAACTGTCAGCTATTATCAGAATCTTTTCGTGTTACTTTGGAAGGATTTTTTCCCTTCATTTTCCCAGATACTTAATGCCTTACCAAGACATTTTGTTCTTTATTCAGAGAGTTTGCAGCGTGAGAAACTGAGTTTCCTATCTGCAATTTTCATTGAAGTGAAATTGAATGTCAAGGTCTTATTTATATATTTATTTAGCTGTGGATTAATTAGTGAAGTTCTGCAGAGAAAGTCAAATTCTATACAATTTAATTCTTCATTACAGTCATTATTTGGAAGTGGGGTGGAATTGTGACTACGTCTAATATATGAGTCTTTTGTGTGGTTGGACCTTTGAGTACTGTCGGACAGTTATGGAAGGTTAATAAGATTTTTTTTGAATTCTAAACAATGTATGTCTTTTTCCCTTATCTTTCATATGCTGTAGAGAGGTTTAAATTAATAGAAACATGAGTGGAGCTGTTATAATTGCCTACTTTATTATCTGTATTTTCTCCCTGCAATGATCTGGGACTGAAGAACTGCATGATCTCTGCTCTGCAGAGTGAGGGAAGCAAAAGGAAGACACTTGTCATTCTCTCACAGGCATATTGGACTTGCAGGTTGTCTCTTTCTTGCCCATTGTAGCACAGGAAGCTCCTGCTTGAAAATCTTGCAATAATAAGCAGATATGCAGGTAACAGCCTGGGAGACTAGGGAGCATTCTTTTACCACGACTTTAATTCTTCCATTGTTGTGCCTTATGGAAAGTGTATATTGTAGTCTCTATTAGACTAGTTTTATCAGATTTGTTCCTTCCATCAAAGTTACCAAGACAAGAGGGTTTCAGGCAAAGCAGAAGCTGTGGCCATTAAGAACTCATTAGTCATGGGTTTAAGGCATTCTTTGAAGTATCTGGAAGTCTAGCCAGTCAAACTGCTTTTCAAATGCAAAGGAGGTAAAGTTTACTGTAGGTTAGTATAGTATTCAGAGAAAAGAATATGAATGCGACATATAAGACTAATTTCTTCTGTACATGTATTTTTCCACTAAAGCTAGCCACATTTAATCACATTTTGATTTTTTTTTTCATTTTTAAAGTATATGCCATAGATATGAAAAAAGTCAGCATCTTTTCCCACCCACAAAGTTTTTACTTACCTCAGCAACTCTCTGGGCTGTGTTTTAGAATCATAGAATCATAGAATAGTTAGGGTTGGAAAGGACCTTAAGATCATCCAGTTCCAACCCTCCTACCATGGGCAGGGACACCTCACACTAAACCATGCCACCCAAGGCTCTGTGCAACCTGGCCTTGAACACTGCCAGGGATGGAGCATTCACAACTTCTCTGGGCAACCCATTCCAGTGCCTCACCACCCTAACAGGAAAGAACTGCCTTCCTTATATCTAACCTGAACTTCCCCTGTTTAAGTTTTAGCCCATTATCCCTTGTCCTGTCACTACAGTCCCTACTGACGAGTCCCTCCCCAGCATCCCTATAGGCCCCCTTCAGACACTGAAAGGCTGCTATGAGGCATTGACCTCAACTCTTTGCGTGCGGCCATCCAGCCAGTTCTTTATCCGCAGAGTGGACATTAGAATAACTGTAGCATCCTTCTCACCATTTTTGAGTATTCAAAGAAGTTTCAGTGGTACAGTGAAAGGCTAAATTTATGACTAAAATACTGTGTGTTTACAATTAAGAGAAAAGTATGCATATGAACTGCTTGTCTGATGCACAGGTGCCACTTCCATCTATAAACAAAGGGCAAGGCCTCATGGAAGCCCAGCTCCCCTTGTCTCAGAGGGGATTATATGAGATGACCTCAGCCTCAGAAGGTCCCATCTGGTTTATATGCACATACATATCCCAAACGATTCTCTGATTCGTTTTCCAGATTTAGGTTTTGAAACTGCAAAGCCATGTTTGCCTTGCCACCAGGAACTGCTGAGACCTGCTCTGTGCTAAATGTCACTCTCATGTTTTTTAATGCACTATTCAATTATCTGTTTTTCAAAGTGTGCACACACACAAAACCAACAGGCAGCTAATAGGAGTTTTTATTATTCTTCTGTGTCTCTGCAGACCTGGATAACTGGAGCAGGACAAGTTTATGAGAATGGTTTAGAGACATTCTTTAGACACACCTGTTTCTGAAGACGAGACAAGCATGGTGGGCAGCCTCAAAGGAAGGTTTCCCCCAGTCAACCTGCGGAGCGTTAAGTTTATCAGAGGATACTGGAAAGCAGGAGGAAGATTACAGGTTTTTAGCTGCAACAATAAGACTCCACATAGAATCATACAATCAGCTAGGTTGGAAAAGACAACTTTAAGATCATCACGTCCAACCATTACTTCACGACTGCCAAGACCACCACTAAACAATGCCACTGAGGGCCTCATCTACATGGTTTGTTAGCACTTTCAGGGATGGCGATTCCACCACTGCTCTGGGCAGCCTGTTCCAATACCTGACCACCCTTTTGGTGAAGAAATTGTTCCTAATGTCCAATCTAAACCTCCACTGGTGCAGCTTGAGACCGTTACCTCTTGTCCTACCACTTGTTACTTGGGAGAAGAGACCAATCCCCACCTCACTTTATCCTCCTTTCAGGTAGTTGTAGGGAGCGATAAGGTCCCCCCTGAGCCTTCTATTCTCCCTCAGCTGCTCCTCCAAAGATTCATAACCTTAACCCTTCACCATCTTGCAGTTGATTGAGACACAGCTGTGGGGTACCTGATGCAAAGGCAAAGGATGCAGCTTGGCAAAGTGGGTGAGCCAGTCCAAGAGACCCCCAACGGAGCAAAAACTGGCCTTGCCTCTCCCCTGGTTGTCTCCACCACTAGTTTTGCATGACTTATAGTGCTTGTCTGACCTCAGCAGGCCAGTCCACCTTGGGAAATAAGAAGATCATCAATCCAAAAACAAAATATACGAAGTTTCCTTGTAGGATGCTGAAAAACTGTCTGTGCTTTCAGCCTCAGTGAACTGTTAGATGAGACAGGGTTTTCCTGAACCAGCATGCTATTATCCACCTAGTTAACTTGGGCCCTAGCCTTCTATCAAGGATAAATTCATGTATCATCCACCCAGCAGTAAAAATTGTATAATCTTTTTCTTCTGAAAGCTGATAGGAAAGCAGTCAGACTCACTTACCAAAATTTCCACCCTGCCCAGCATGCTCCAGAAAGAGAGAAACCAGACTGTCTTTCAGCAAAGAACTGACAGCAGAGGTAAAGTGTAAGTGGAGCGTAAAATAACTATTGAAAATATTGCTTCAGCAACCTACTTAGGTACTGTCCTGTCATCAAGACTGATAGATATCAGATAAGTTTTGTGTCACCCGCAGCAAACCGCAAATGATGTAGATTATAAATCAATATGTCAGTAACTTTCATATAATCTTCAGTCTGTAACAGGGGAAAACCATCTTTGTCTTTTGCTGCTGTTTCTATACTTTTATTGCTCTGATTACATCAGCAACTCTTCTGCCTTGCTTTGGACTGCAGATCAATAACTTTTTTTCTTATTCCTATGTGTGTCTAATGTTTAGCCCATGTTTTTAGACTAGCTTGAATAGCTATTTTCTGGTGCACTGAGTCTGTCTCTTGGGCTATCAGATTAAAAATATGATGGACACCACATAATAAAAGCGCTGATCCAGCAAAATTCACTGATTCGAAGCTGTTAAAATGGATAGATTAAATTTGTGACAGAAGACTTTATGCCAGATCAAATATCACTTGTCCACACCTTGATGTTTTTGTTAGAACAAGTATTTCTTCCCTTTGCATGCTCTACAAAACCCACTAATAAATAGCACTGGCCTTGTGTTCCCTGACTGATTGAACAATGCAGAGACTGGGGATTCATGCATGGGCCAGGTTACATTAGGATCAGGAAGAGGAATAATCTGCTAAAGTAAAGATTCATAACCGTGATAACAACTTTAACCTGGGAAACTAACTAGACCTGTAAATTCTTTCTGCAAGTGGTCAGGGCTAAGGCTGGACAGGGTGACGGGAGTGTTTTTAATTGCTGCACAAGCCAAGCTTACCTGAACCTCACTCTGAATTTCAGACTGGGTGGTCCAACATCTGTTTCATAACTGAATATGCTCGTGGTTACATCTATTAGACCATCAGCTGTGTAGTCTGCATATTAGGTATGCTGGTCCTGAGTTAAAAGTTAGTTACAGCTTACAGAGTAATTTCTGAGACTGGGTTTGTCTTCCTTTCGTACATTCAAATGGGTGTTTAAGCCTTATCTTCAAATATTATACCAAAAAGTGTTTGTGTTAGGCTAAAAAGCTTGTAAGACTTTCTAGTCTGCTTCTTAGAAAAGAACTTTCATTAGTATGACTGAACTTACTGAAACTCTTACTTTCTAATCAGAAACTTGATTTTTTTTTCTACTTAAGGATAAAAGTTGATTATAATTAGAAAGTGAATATTTTCCTCTCCCTTGCGTGGTATTTATTTAACTGCCTAGCTTCTTCATGGCTCTCAAGAAGGGGTCTTCTCAAACTTCCCCTTCACATTTATCAGTAACAAGGAGATGGATTTTTCATTCTGGTTTTGATCACAACGTAGTATCCATCACGTCTCATCATCCTGTTTTCTTTCTCCAGGGATCCAGGAGCCAGACTTGGCTCACTGTCAAACCACAGAGGAGTCCAATAACTCCATCTGGCACACAGGTCATGGGGCAAGGGAAAGAAATTGATGTTTTGTCCTTCTGCTACCTGCAATGTGAGCTCAGGAAAACATCTGAAACCTGGTGCCTTATGCAGTGCATAAGGATGGTGATGCTGAACCGCAAGGAACAGGTAAGGATCAGGGAGCGCAGTCCAAGCCTACTGGTTTGTCAGACTGAATTTCCTGGCTGGTTAATAGACTAAATTTCCTTCTATTTGTCAGTGTTCTCTCATTGTTAAAAGGTTTGTGTACTTACCCACTCCAAATAAACATTCTTTTCTCTCTCTTTTTCTCTTTGGAAAGAATTTTTCTTTCCACTGGAACTGAGCAGCCCTGACTTTTTCTATCCAGCTTTTGTTTCTTCACTGTGTTATACTTGTCTTTTAAAACAATTGCAATTTAAAACTATTCTCTATTTTCCCATCCCAGATTTTTGGTTTTGTTTTTTTTTTTTTTTCCCACTCAATATAGACAACTGGACCTTAAAATACACACAGAATTCCTAAAAGTGTACAAGCCATATTGAGATATATTTGCTTCATGGTATCATTTCACTATCAGTATTTTTTAAAACCCATTAGTATTACTTGAGTTATTTTTATGAGGTAATATGAACCCTCATTCAATGTCATTGCTTTTCATTTGAATTGTTTCTTTTCTTTGTCCATAACATCAGATCACCACAGGTGGTAGCTATATGAATTTTGGTTTAGTATTGCAGCATAGTGCTGAAAATCTGATCCTAACACTGCAAACAAGCCAGCACATGAACTTTAGGAAGACATCTCTCTACTCTGTGTTTGGAGCTTTTAACTTCCAGTAGCTATTGACATCTCTATAAAGCACTTAAGGACCTTGTAATGAAAACACAAATTAGATTTTAAATACTGTCATTACTCTGCTAGTCTACTAGCCTGAAACCAATACTTTAACTGATGCGCTTGTAAACTTTAAGGTGGAGTTAAGATTTAGGGATATCAGGCAGAGCCCAATCCTAGTTTGTTGCTGAAGGTTGCCTTTACAAGACCCAGCTGTGAAGTGATTCCTGGTCATTTATGCTTGGGAATCAAATAAAGTTGGATCTGGCCAGGAACCTCCTGTCTTTCAAGTTCTTGGATAAAGTGGTGTGCCTTAGCCATGTTGATCTTATGGTCCATGCAGTATTTGTGTACCTTAAACAAGTAAGTCTTGACCCATACTCATAAGTGTGTGAACCCAGATGTGAGAAATGGGTGTCCCAGAGCACACAGCAAGATGATGCCTACAAATTGGCAGAACGCAAGGGAAAGAGTTCTCAGTCAAAAAGACTAAATTCAACTTACGCACAATCTTCATGTGGATACATTGGCTTTGATATATAGGCAATGAAATAAAGAGTACTGGGTTGAAGTACAAAAGATCTGGAAAGTCCCATGTGGTCTTTTTACTGAAGATAATTTTGCGCAGATGCAGTATGTAAGGTATGACTGTCTCATGTTTTGGTGATTCTACAGTCACACATGGGAACCGGAACAGATATTTTCTTACTTTTCTAATGCTTACAGCTGTTGATATATGGAAAATTTGATTTCCCAAATATTATCTGAATCACTGTCTTATTCAAACCAGGACTTTTTTCAATAGTAGGTCAAGAAGGGTGTGTGCTGCTCCTCAGTCACATTCCTCATTCATAGTTTCTCATTCATACTGTTTAACAGAGGATTCCATTGTTAACTGGTTGCTCCTGAAACTCGCCATATGACAACTGCCAAAGCTCAGATTCTTATTTTATAACATTGAACATAAAGTTTCATTTGAATATAAAAATAGGGTATTGAATGTGTTTGTGGGTATGACTATCTGCCTAAATATATATTTGAGGGCTTTTCTGGTTTGCTCTGAGGTTCTACCTCAAGCCTTTCCCAATCCTTGTAGCCAATCCCTATCCCTTTAGTTTTCAGTGAAAATTAAAGAACATATATCATTTTCCTCACGTGTAATAGTTTTGCACTAGACTCCATGAACAGAACAGTAAACAAAATAAATTGCAAAGATTTCCCAAACAACCAGGCACAGAGAAAATAAAATAAATCAAACAAGTAGCATTTCCATGATGAAATCTGCTTTACAAGCCTAACCTGGAGACCAGAGGAATCAGTCAAACAACAGTGAACATCAGCCTGTGGTTAGAAATATTCTTTGAAAAAGCAACTCCTTTTCCTTTGCCCTTCTTGCTTCCAGCTTCCCCATCACAGGCTCCCTGGCAGTGGGATTTGGGGATAATCGCCTGGAATACCTGAGGCGTAGAAGCCAACAGGATTAAAGCACCTCGTGCTCCTCAGCACAGTCATGTGATGAACTGCTGATCCTAGCAAAAGGCATCGTTTCCCAGAAAGGTTCTCACTTCATTTGCCTATAAGTTGTTCTTGCCCTGCTGAGATTTTACCTAAGCATAAGGAAATGTTGTTTTTAGTAAATGATGGTTTTAGTAAAAAAAAAATAAAACCAGCAGAACCACTCTTACTATTAACAGTGCTACTAAAGAAAACCATGGATAGTGCACGTTCAATTTGCCCAGCAGTGAAACAACTGCTGTCCCTTTGCTTCAAGGGGCAGCTTTAAAGAATGTGTAACTTCTAACACCACCCGTGCAGCTCAATTAGCTCTGATCAAGCCAATGTATAAGAAGAAAATGGTGGGTGGTCTGGATGTTGCGCAGTAACATATTCAGTACAGAACACAGATACGATGCTTGCACACTGCTCAATGGGACTAAAACAGGAGTCAACGTTTGCCTTCCAGGTACAGAGACAGTTGCCTAAAGTGCTTTCTGAAAACCTATTGGAAGATTGTCTGTATTCCCCACAAAACTGCAGGGAAGTTCTGGGGGCAGATTTTGGTGGGTTGTTACCTGTCAAAGTGCAATGACTTCTAGGGAAACAAAAAGTTGGGTTTTTTCTTCCTGAAAAGTTCGTCACTTTCCTTGTGAAGTTACCTTGCCATATGCCAGCTTCCACTGAAATATAAAAATGCCAAGCCAACCCATTTATTCTGTTTCTGCTCTATGCTCACACTTAATTTGACCACATTTTATGATCACTTCCTCTTAAAAAAATAGAAAGTTTACCCCCAAATTTTTCATTTTCTCACTTTCAGGTTCACTGTGCTTATTTAACTGACCGGATTTTTTAGGGTCTTTTCTTAAACCACCATTTACTCTACAGCATATGATCAAACAAGGATTGTGAAGAGCTGACAACTATTTCTGTGTCCAAAGTTTAATTTCACTTCCTCTCCAATTGTCAGAGGAAAGCAATCATGTGCTAGGCAGGAGATGAAAGTTTATAATAAGTGCCTGTATTTCAGAACTCATAAGGGGTGGGGAAAAAAGTCATTTGGCTTTCACCCAGAACATGTGATAATCAGATTAACCCCAAAGTGTATTTTGTGTGTACATTCATTGAGGGTAGGTATGGGGAAGGACATTGGAGGGTGCACTGTCGAAGTAGTCAGCAGTGAAGCCTTCCTGGTGGAGGGGAGGAATTTCTTTCACACCCAGGACTTTGGAGGGGTCAGAGAGAGCACTCCATGCGCTGAAGCATAACACCGATGCTCTCCCGCTGCTCTGTGAGGATGCTGCTGTTTGCCATGGGATTTCTGCTAATCATCCTTCAGCCATCCAGTGGGCAGTTCCCCAGAGCCTGTGCAAACACAGAGAGCTTGCTGAGGAAGGAGTGCTGTCCCCCCTGGGATGGAGATGGGTCCCCTTGTGGGGAGCTTTCCAGCAGAGGGTTCTGCCAGAATATCCTTCTCTCCCAGGCTCCACTGGGACCGCAGTTCCCTTTCTCGGGAGTGGATGACAGAGAGGACTGGCCCTCTGTATTTTACAACAGGACATGTAAATGTGAAGGCAACTTCATGGGATTCAACTGTGGGGAGTGCAAGTTTGGTTTCTCAGGACTCAACTGCACTGAAAGGCGACTGAGAACAAGAAGAAACATCTTCCAGCTCACCACCAGTGAGAAGGACAGGTTTCTTGCCTACCTTAACTTGGCAAAGAACACCCCTAGCCAGGACTATGTTATTGCCACTGGCACATATATTCAAATGAACAATGGCTCCAACCCCATGTTCAGAAACATCAACGTGTATGATCTCTTTGTGTGGATGCATTATTATGCATCTCGAGACACACTCTTAGGTGGCTCTAATGTGTGGCGAGACATTGATTTTGCCCATGAAGCCCCTGGCTTTCTGCCTTGGCATCGTGTCTTCCTGTTGTTGTGGGAACGTGAGATACAGAAGATGACAGGTGATGAGAACTTCACCATCCCCTACTGGGACTGGAGAGATGCAGAGGACTGTGTGGTATGCACTGACGAATACATGGGTGGCAGACATCCCACCAACCCTAATTTACTCAGCCCAGCATCATTTTTCTCCTCGTGGCAGGTAAGGACAGGCAAAGGGGCAGGGGAAGGGAATTGTCCTACCTGATGTTAGGCACGTAAGCAATGTGTACAAGCTGGGAGCTTACAGAATCACAAAATCAATTGTTAGTGTTGGAAGAGACTTTAGAGATCATCTAGTCCAATTCCCCTGCCACCTAGAATGTGTCCAGGTGGGTTTTGAATGTCTCCAGAGGGAGAGACTCCACAACCCTGTTGAGCTTAGCCATGCTGCCTTCCCTTAGACATTCCTGGAGAGAAAATAAGCAGTACCACAGAGAGAAAATTGGTTTGTATGTGAACTTAATCTTGATTTAGAGCTGTTAATTTGTTTCTTTGTCTATTCTCTCCAGGACTGTAGGATTTATGCTGCTTAATTAGGAACCTGAAGTTAAAGTAGAAGGAGGAAAGTAATGCCTTTGAGTCCAAACATGGACTTCAGCAGGCTAAGCAGGCTTGGGGCTGCTGTGGCAGTCAGGTGAGAAAAAGCAGGACTTATGTACATATATTGCTAGGATACAACCACTTTAAGTTCATTGGTGACTGAATGATGGAGATAAAAGCAAAGAATTTTCAGGCACTCTGCTCCTCTCACAGTACTTTGCTCCATTCAAGAGTTAAAAACTATCAATTCAACCTAATCTGCTTTCAATTTAAAACAAATAAACAAAGGAATAGAACAAATCTTTAGCACACAGAAGAAGCAGCTGTGTAATTCACATCAGTAGTTCAAATGAAATTCAAGAAATAATCTCTGCTGTTAAAAAGGAGATAAAAAGTAAATTCAATAGTTATTCCTGCCACTTAAAAGCACTGGAAATTAGCTTGTATACTGAGGCAAATTTACGTATTTACATAGGTGATGTGGTCTTACATAGCTGAACTATATTGTGATATCCAGTGATAGGACAAGGGGCAATGGGTGTAAACTGGAACATAGGAAGTTCCACGTTAACATCAGGAAGAACTTCTTTACTGTAAGAGTGACAGAGCACTGGAACAGGTTGCCCAGGGGGGTTGTGGAGTCTCCTACACTGGAGATATTCAAGGCCCGCCTGGACAAGTTCCTGTGTGATGTACTGTAGGTTACCCTGCTCTTGCAGGGGGGTTGGACTAGATGATCTTTTTAGGTCCCTTCCAACCCTTGGGATTCTGTGATTCTGTGATTCTGTGATTGTGCTTTTCTAAAACTGAGAGCTTCTAGACTTTTTGTCTTTTGATTGTTACTGCCACATTGCCTAAAATACGGTGACAGAGGTCTATTTGCTTCTACAGGCACACTTCATCATGACAATAGCAACAGTTGCTTCTGGCGCTGAAGTCTATGATTATGTTCGTGTATATCTATCTTTGTTCTACTTATTTCTGTAGCAACAACCCAAATGAAAGTTGGGCAGTTTTAGTAATTTAACAGAAAGTGAGAGAGATACAAGCTCCAGCAGCTCTGTGATATTCTAGCATTACAAAAATGCAACTAACTGGGCTTACTGGGCTGGATGTACTGTATTTAGTGATGATTTGTGCCTTCTGAATAATACAGGCTGTGTATATACCTGTAAATTCAAGCATATGCATAC
The DNA here is from genome assembly GCF_037157495.1 of Lathamus discolor. Taxonomy (NCBI): domain Eukaryota; kingdom Metazoa; phylum Chordata; class Aves; order Psittaciformes; family Psittacidae; genus Lathamus; species Lathamus discolor. Next base: position 119,253,653 of record NC_088887.1, on the reverse strand, counting down.
TGTAACATAGCTGGTTTAGGACATTCTCTGGCACATATTTTGCATGTATTGATTAGTTTTTCCTCAAACAGGTACTTTTCAGGGACTGCTCCCAGTAGAATGTTTGCATGCAGCCACCCTATTTGGGAGCCTAAGATGTTTTTATTGGCACAGACAGACAATTTCTTGCCATTTTGCCTCAGTACCCAGGAAATTTCCTGGCCACATTTAATTTACCAGTGTAGGCATAGCCATAAAATAACTATAGCTACAAACATGTATTTTCATCCAATTGTAAGACTTTGCTCTTTTCTAACAGTATAAATCTAGATGAACTTTACTAACTTAATTAGAGTACATTACCAGAGTGAGGAGGACCTGATGTTTTTTTGCACTGAGCTGAATAAAAAGTTATGTGAAAATGATACAGGTGTTAAAATAGATTAAATTTAACTAGAGCTGCACTAGTTACATGTGTCAAGAGGAACTATCAGTACAGGTATTGGAGGTGATAACCAAGATAGTGGTTAGGCAAGTAGCACAAAGGAATCAGCAAGTTACTAGCAGATTTTCTAAAGGACCTGGGAGCTCATATAGTTAGGATAGTTAGTTATAGTTATGTTTCTTTACTGCAAGGGTGGTGAGGCACTAGAATGGGTTGCCCGTGGAAGTTGTGAGTGCTCCATCCCTGGCAGTGTTTAAGGCCAGGTTGGACAGAGCCTTGGGTGGCATGGTTTAGTGTGAGGTGTCCCTGCCCATAGCAAGGGGGTTGGAATTGAATGATCTTAAGGTCCTTTCCAACCCTAACTGTCCTATGATTCTATGTTTAGCACATTTTTATCAAAGGTGTTATAAATCATACCCAGATTCTTAGAATTTTTCAATCATGGTAATAAGTACACAGAAAATTTACAAGTAGCAATGTATGTATTTAAGAAGCAGTCAGGTTTTTAACTTCTCATATAAGGCCAGTTCCCACAAACTTATTCAGAAAATAAAGACAAATTTTTACTAAAAAGTTGCTTTAGCAGGTATTTTTTTATATAACTTGAATAGGTAGAACAAAAAAAAACCCTGTGCTATGTTTAAAATATACTGTCAGTGTATGTATAAAAGCTCTAAGTTCTTTGCTCAAGTTTTCCAAGTGTTGTCTGATAATGGGTGCTTACCACTTCTATTTTTCAGCCATTTCTGTGTATGTTGCACTTAAAAAAAAATACAAAATTGGACTACAATAAATTTACCTTCAAAGGTTATTATTCTCTTTCGACATCTTCTGTCTACGTATAGCTGCTGCCTTATCTAGACAAAGAATGAACAAGATTGAACAGATCTGCGTTTTCAGTCAGTGAGTTTGGGGTGAAGATACAACACAAATTAATGTTTCTTTATTAGCCTTGAATACAAATTCAAAATATTGCTTATGATGGAATAACAGTCGATACAGCTCCTTCAAGTAGAACTAAGTAAGAAATCAGAATCTCACTTCAGAAATTCAAAAGGGAACAAAAATAGCCTAAGCTTGAACCGGAAAACAGCCACAGATCTGCTGCAGAATACACTGATTATCCAAGCTCTGTAGCTAAACAGAAAGAGAGAAGAAAAGGGGAGGATCCAGAAATGTGAAGGAATTTAGGCTTTCAGTAAGCACTCAAAAAGAGGGCACGAGAAACCTTTTGAACAACTCATCTGCAATATGGTGTTCTTTTTAGAATTTTAAGTCTCTTTTCATAACAAAACAATACCTGCTATGTTAGGCAATAGTTATATATTTCTTAAAAAGAAAAGGTAAAGTGCTTATTTGCAGAACAGCATCTCTTTTTTAATCCCTAAAGAAAGGAGAAAATACTTTATTCCATTGAGAAGTTGCCATGGCAACATGGATACCCATGAATACATGCTGAAATTTTTGCTTTTGCCTTACTTTTCCTTCAACATGCTGCTGTTACCATTTAGCTGGGTGAATTATCCATCCATATTTTTCTCATGTTTATCATCTAAGTGACAATTCTGATTCCTGCCTTAGATTTTACCAGCAAGACTATCAGGAATCTTTAGTGTTTCAATTTGTTTGCTTGGCTTATGTTTTAGGGTAGGTGGGAAGGATTTTCTCGTGTTTTCAGTTACTTGCTTGTGATGATTCAAGTGTTGAATTAGGAATTAGGACTGCATGACACCTACTGCTGCTTTACCAGTTTGTGCAATTCTATGTTGACTTAACGGAAAGCTATACGGGAAATGGAGATCTTCCATGACATTTGAGAGGTTATTTGTCTTGGTGCCCATTTCTATAATTATTCTATATAATGGATGTGCTAAAAAAAAACCCAACAAACCCCAAAAAATAATAATTATGCCTCATTTAAATAGTAGTAGGTGAAATTCTGCTCTGCTCTGCTCCAGAACTTATATGGAGAAATAACTGAAGCAGTGGAGTTACAAATGTATAAAAAGCCTTCTGCAAATAAAATCAAAATCTTTCTACTGGTAGTTACATTAGAGCTTGGGGATCCCCACAGTGTGCTAGAGAAATTATAAAGAAAATAAAGCCGGAGAATGGAAGTGCTGGTTTGGTTCTTACGGCAAGCAGGCTATAGCTCCAACTTTAGCCCCCAGTATTTTTGTTTCTCCTAAAAGATATGACTTGAGAGAAGTAATTGCATAAGGTGGAGAGCTGTCTGCTCTCAGATGTGCTGGTGTAAGCCTGCAGCCAATTCTTTGATGCAAGCACCAAGAATTTCCTTTGGAATGCCATTCTGCATCACCCTGTAGAACCACTTACACAAATGTAAAGCTACTACAAAACGGAAACAAGTTACACAAATAGAAAATGGTTGTAGTGTTCCTGGACTAATAATGACAGTATTTTAGATCCACTACCTGAAGATATGACTTTATAAGAAGTATGAAATTCAGCTATTCAGACGCATCAATTTAATTCTAAGCACAGTTTATCAGGGGGCTGTATTGAGAGCTGAATAGTCTGAAGGAATCATCTGAAGCACTATTTCATGCCCACCTTTAAAAACTTCAGGATATTTTCAAAAATACAAACACCAGAACCCAACACTTCTTGATTCTTAAATCAACCAAAGTCTTACATCCATCTGCTTGTGGACACCCCAAATATCTCATGAACTCCATGTCTTTATTTCTTATTGCAACTTGTTAGGGTTTTTGTGCCAGCTATAGGCTGGTGAACTAAAAACAACAACCCAAATGGAGCAAGTAGCTATAAAGGAAGACTTTATCAATCATAGAATCATAGGATCAAGACTCATAGAATACCAGGTTGGAAGAGACCTCAAGGATCATCTGGTCCAACCTTTCAATGCGAAAACACAGTCTAGCCAATGTAGCCCAGCACCCTGTCCAGCTGAATCTTTATCAATATTGATCTCCTAATAATATGCTTACATGGGTTACAAATTTGAAGTGTTTCCTGTTGCAAAGAGGTAACTCTCTACATGCCACACCACCGCCTGAGGGAACCAGGATCTGTGCACAGCAAGAGCAGCCACTCGGGTGTCCTCAGCCTCTTTATGTCACTGTAGTCTCAGAGTAATTCCCGTTCTTCTATGTGATCACGTGTGTGTGACAACAGAGTTTGGCCTGGGGTTGTTTGGCTGTTTTCTAGTATATAGCCATGTTTGCTAAGGAGTCATATAGTGTAAAACATAAGCACCTTCAGAGGTGTATAAATTAATAGCTAAGGAATGTAAAAAAAAGTGGTTTGTTAATAAATCACCAGAAAAAGCAGCTTACCATCTCTCTGTAGACAGATGTGTCTTGCTGAATTTGCAGTAGATGTGGAGACAGCAGCACCAACAGTATAGCTTGGAGACAGAGAGAAAGCAGGGAATCATGCTCTGCCAAACCAGAAACCATTAATGACTATTTCAGCACTGATTGATAGCAGAGCTACCTACCCCACCCCAGCAACATTTTGAGGTGCTGAATGGGGTATAAAATTACCTCCCAGTTCTGGGTTGCTTCTGAGCAAAAAGATGACATTCAGCCAGCTTTTACTAAAGGCTGAGAAAAGACCTTGAAGGCTCTGGGTTTGTTTCAGCACTGTCGCTTTGTGTTTGTCTCATCTCCTTTTAGCTTGAGTTTCACAGCTCTTCCAGCTAATGCATATGTCATGAGGGTCAGAAAGATAATTAATGACCTTATCGTTGCACAAAGAGGTTTCTTAGAATTTCTCTAAATCTTTGCTTTCCAAATTTTCTTCTTTTTATTCAGTTTCACCTTTCCATTCCTGTTAATATTCAGGAGTATATGAAGAACCAGATATAAATACACACAGTGTCTTAATAAATTTTTGATCTGCTGTAGACACAGCACCTTTAAAGTTCTGCCTATAAAAGCAAGCTCCCAACAGTTTGTTCTGTTGCTGGTTATTTGGGAATTTCCTTGCATTTTCCCTGTTTGGTGAATAAATGGCTTCTGGATGCCAGTTAACTAGGATTAGATTATGCCAGACCCTAATGAAGCCAAAAAAAGTAAAATTTAAACATCTTTACAACTGCCAAATATTTTAAATCCAGTGTGAGGGCTACATTTTAATGCTGTTCCCAAACAAGGGTGTGAGAATAACAGGAGAAAGACAGAGAAAGGCAATGAATCAGAGCAAAATCTCTTTTGGCCAAAAATGGGACCCAAGGCTCCAGTTGAGAAATCGGGAATTCACACAGGACAAACGGAGACACGGGGATGTGTCACATCACATCCCTGTGGCTGGGAAGGGAGCCACAGAAAGCAAGCCATGTGGCTGCTCTGGCTGTAGTCTGAAGTGGTTCTTTTAGGCTATTTTAACCTGGAGCATAACACTGTGAAACATGATAATACAGTTTCTGGATGGGGGGAGACTCACACTCAGTGGGCTCAGAAGAGAAGTAGAGTAAGGGACCAGCTCGAAAGGATGTATAGGTGTGGATTAACCCTTTGAATGGCACTACTTCTCCAGCAAAATACGGAACTTCAGCTCACTTTGTAAGTGAGCAGCTATTTCAATACCATAGAAAATCACTTTTTTCTAAGTGTGCAGGTATGTTACCTGTACTGGATGTCCCTGTGAGCTCAGCTCCAATAAGTACAAAGAAACCACAAAGAATGTCCCACCAAAACCCCCAAAGCTTTGAATTTAAAAATAGCAGGCAAAGAACTGAAGGCTCCTGAAATGCAATTCACTTTATATAGGCACAGGGCCTGCTCTGTCTTTTTGAAAGAAGAAAGGGTTTCCCAGTCACAAAAAGGTGTGAGACAGCAGCAGCGCTTCTGAACGTTTATAGTCGGTTTTCTAAGAAACAATACAAAGAGCTGTGCTAAAGATCTCAACTGCAGTGCACGGAGGGATGTTTTGTGCTGGGTGCTACAAGGCACAGGAAAGACGCTGAGTATTCTGGAGTGCCATCTACTGGCATTTACTCCGCTAACTATTTACATAAGCATATCCAAGGAGTATCTTCCAAACGATTTCCCTGGAGCAGATGGATATACGCACGAAGGAGAGCAGGCACTCGGTGCATTTTGAATAGGAAGCCTTGTCCAGGGTGAACTGAGAAATTTGCTTAGGACTGTTCCAAAAGGGAACAGAAAATCATGTTTCTAGTAGAAAGTACTGCTGCTGAATGGAACAAAGGTAATGATGTGACCCATTTTGTGTGTGCTTTGTGCAATTACATCCAGAAAGAACAATTTGACTGACCCATGTTCTGTTACCACTTACACATCACATGACCAATAAACCAGTAAATTATACTTTCAGGGTAGATCCATAATTTGTATTACTTAAGCTGCACTTTTCTGGAAAAGCATCCAGGTTAATTTCATGGCCAGACCATAATTTTTAGCTCAGAAAAAAATAGCAGAAAGTCACAGACAAATATTTTCATTCCTGGCCCATATGTTGGGTTTTCTTGACCATGATTTAGTTACCAAATACCTTATAGCATCTGGCTTCTATTTAAGATTAATTTGGTTAGTCAGACAGTTAATGAGGAATACACTAAGATGTAAATGTAAAAGAAAAATTATCACTTTAATAATTTATAAGCCTCATAACATTAACAGTTACATTAAATCCCACTGAAATTGATAAATAGAACAAAGGGAAGGTGGTCATCTAGTTATATTTGAGCTCATGCTTAAAGATTACCTCTCTGAATATCTGAAAAGCTGGTCTTGAAGGAAGAATCTGATTGCTCTTTAAGACACAGTGGGAGTATATTCCCATGGCAGTGGAGAGAGGATGAAAAGATAGGAGATGGCAAGGCAGATATGGACCTGTATAAAGTCCGTAGAAAACAGAGTTAAACAGAAAATACACATGTATGTATTTTCTGAGCCAAATGCCAACTGGGAAATGGGTTGAGTTTCAGCAGCCAAAACACACTTGCCTTCTTCAGGAGTGCATTTCTAGAGACATAGGGCTGTGCAATTTTATAAACAAAGAAATTACCAGCACATCTCTTGAATCATCCCCTATTTTCCTTCTAACAGGAATAAACTCTCAGTAACACAAAGCAATCATAAAACCAGCACTGTAGCTATGCTTTGTGTTTATAACTGTAGGTCTCCCCCTTCACTCCTTCTCCCTTCTCGGCAGGGATTCTTGGAAGAGACTTCTTAGATGCACAGTCCTGACCTCAGTCCCTCTTATAGGCACAATCGTGATCCACTTGGTGAGCTTCTGGGGGCTATGTGAACATGAAACTCTCTGATGGACAACTTCCTACAGCCTCCAAGGGCACCTTGGTTGTTTTAGCAGACTACAAGGGCAGATTTCAGCTAATAAAGGGCAGATTTCAGCTAATAGAGCAGTCTCCAAGGATATATTTTTCTGATAAGCTTTCTTATCTCCTTAAAAAATCCCAAAACTGACAAGAATGATTTATTCATGAGATTCATATTCATAGGAAATTTATCATTTAAGAACTTTAGATTCATAAGAAATGTAGGTTATATCATGAGCTTCGTCAGACACTTTCTGACGTGGTCAAATCCCTTAGAAAAGGATTCATCTCATATCCTTCCACTCATTTGACTTAGTCAGGCAACAAAGCAACTTGCCTTTGGCTCTGTCTTTAGTCACTTCAGAGGCACATCCATACCTCTAGGGTATGATTCATCCCATCCTAATGCAGAAACAGAGCATTAAGTGGAACACTCCTAATTTTGCTTCGCTTGCTAACTGCAGTCCAGAGACTGGTTCTGCATTAGGTTTTTATACATTTTATTTCATTGACTTAGTCAGTGGAGAGGGTTAGGCACCCCTAGAGGTAAGTACATCTCACCTACCTGACATGTGGCTTCGGAGGGTTAAATCACACTCAGGAGATGCCTTTCTCCTGACTGCAGAGGTCATCCTAAACTGTTGCTTCAATCTGGCAATTTGTACTGGTGAAGTGAATCTCTTACTCACTTCCTGCACTAAGAGAATCTCATGTTCTTCCATCCCATTCTAGCAGAGATGACTGCTGTCAGTCAGCTTCTCACTCATTGTTTCCATGAAATAGAAATACACCTTCAGGTTGAAAGAATCCTAGAGGTTTCAGTGTTATGTGTTTTCTCCTCGATGATGTCTCACTCAGTAATGAACCTCTTCTTTCTCCACAAAAAATTCTCATTGACTATGTTGATAATCTGATAATCACAGAGCCCTGTATTTGGAAGGAATCTCTGGTGATTTGGAGTTTTATTTGTTTTGGTAGGGTTTTCAGTAAAAACAAACAAACAAACAAACAAAAAACCTGTCATGGTTTAAACAAAGTCAGCCATAAACCACACAGCTCGCCCACTCACTCCCCCTCCTTCTTGCCCTCCCCCTACACCCGGAGGGACGGAGAGGAGAATCGAAAAGAATGCAACTCCCACGGGTTGAGATAAGAACGGTTTAGTAACTAAGGTATAACACAAATCACTGCTGCTACCACCAATGATAATAATGATAAAGGAAATAACAAGTGGAAAGAATACAACACCTCAAAACCAGCCGACCGATAACTCGCCCCATTCCCCCCAGCTGAGCACCAACCGATGCCTTGTCCAACCCTGCATTCCCAACCCTTTCAGGTAACTCCCAGTTACATCCTGGGCATGACGTGCTGTGGTATGGAATACCTCTTTGGCTAGCTTGGGCCAGGTGTCCTGTCTCTGCTTCCTCCCAGCCTCCCCTCCTCTCTGGCAGAGCATGAGGCTCAGAAAGTCCTTGGCTAGACCAAACATTTGAGCAGCAACTGAAAACATCGGCGTTATCACCACTGTTCCCAGGCCAAAAGATCAGAGCACAGCACTGCGCTAGCTCCTAAGAAGGAGGAAAATGACTGCTACTGCTGAACCCAGGACAAAACCAAGCAAACCAAAACAATAGATAGCAGAACACTGTTGTTCTGTTTCATTTTCATAGACCCATCAGCTGTTCTGCTATACACACCCACCAAATTCTTTAGTTCTGCTTGTGTCATTATATTTTCCTTCATATTCCATACTGACTCCGTGTCAGGGAAGTTCCAGAATATAAAGCAGAAATGAAAGTTAGTACTTGTACTAACTCCCCGGATTTTTATTGTACCAGAATATGACAAAAAAAAAAAAAAAAAAAAAATCCTCCCTCTCATTCTGATCACTTCTCTGGCCAAGAAAGACATGAAGTGAGAGCTACTATAAAAGATCATGATCATCAGTGACACAATCTTAGATAATAAATACATTATTGTGGCATAAAAAGATATTGAGCAGCAGCTTTGTGACACTTACAGACTGTGTGGGTAGTTTTAACTCATGGCAAATGTGAAGGAGCTTGACTCAGCCAAAACTAGCTGACTGTCATTTGAGGCTACATTGAACTTCGTTTCTCTTCCAGGAGTCTCAAATTGGACTATCAGCTTCTACAGATCATCTGACAAATAATGACTTGTTATGCGATGGTAACTGGACTTTGGCTGTGAACCCAGAGCATTTATATAAATTATGTTTGATTCTGACAGCATTTAATATCAGTATTCAGGTATTGAGGTACTTTTCCAATACCCATCACTATGATATCTCAATTGGCGATATATGTTCATCCTTGTAACATTCCTCAGAAGTGGAGCAGCATCTTTTAGCATTTTGTACATACAGCATCATCAAGACAGAGTGAAACTAAGTGCTCGTTTAGTCTGACAAAACACAGATATTTTCAGAATGAAAGGGGTTTGGTGTTGGAGCTATTTTCATATTCAAAGCCAACAATTCCCCCTCTTACTGTGTGGGGAGCAAAAATCTGTGATTTTGGCTTTGTTCAGGATGCTTTGGCTGAAGCCAAAATCCTCCATTTTCAACTGCAGCAGCAGATTTAACTCCACTTGTGTCCTGCTTGCCTACTATTTGTAGGTAACACTGAACTTAGCCTCAGGGTGTTTTCAAGGGTATAAATGAAAACTGATCCCTTAGTCCACATGGGTAATTTCAGATGCAGATTAGTGTATTCTTTTAAAATGTACACTGTACTAAAAGGATGTCTTCTTTGAAATAACCCAGCTTACATGAAAATAATACGCAGAAAATTTTAAAATTATTATATAATCTTTCTTGCAACAAGCTTATTACATTACACATTTTCTTCACTCCTTAAAAAAATATTAACCTCTTCTGTTTGCTTTTATTTTTTACAACTGCAACTCTGCTAATAGAAAATGTTTTATACAGGTAATTTGCACTCGGTCTGAAGAGTACAACAGCCGTGAAGCTTTATGCAATGCCACAAGTGAGGGACCTATACTGCGAAATCCTGGAAACAACGATAAATCAAGGACCCCAAGGCTCCCATCCTCAGCTGAAGTTGAATTTTGCTTATCACTGACTCAGTATGAATCTGGACCCATGGATAAAATGGCCAATTACAGTTTCCGAAACACTTTGGAAGGTAACATGATTATTCTATTATGCCATTTCCATCCGTAAATTGAGTCTCTCTGGGGTTAGAGTCACTAAACTTGGCTGTGTGAGTTGATTCTATGAAGCACCACTCAAAAAGAAATAAAATCATATGTTTTCTCCTGGAATAGCAACAGACAGAACCACGTTAAAGGCGTTTGATAAGAAAATAGAAAATAACATGTTAAGAGATATTGTTTCCTGATATTGTCTGCACCAAACACAGCAAAGAAATGTAAGACTGCATAAAAGGAGACTGCCTAATAATCTACGTACACATAACCATGTCCATGTGCGTTACAGGTTTGCCCTGAAACCCACTGTCTCCCAGAGGTTAACAAGGCTGAAAAAGGGTGCTGCCAGCTGGCATGTTATGTCCGCATCCTTCAACTGTGAACTCCATGGCAGACTTCTCTCCACATTCTAAGGATTAGGGATTAAAGTTATACCTAAAAAAAATGAGACTTGGTATTATTTCCAGAAGAATTTAGTTTTTTATCTTAATTATCTAACTATCCAACCTGGTTTGAATGCTCCTAATGTGCTAGTAAACAAAAGACATTAGCTAAAAGGAGTAATTATTCTTAATTATTTGTCCACACAGTCTTTTTTGAATCTTGTTCATTTGCTAATGAATAAGGATAACACATGATATATATCAATTAATATTTCTACAGTATCATATATCATCTGAATCAAATATTACCTACTTTTGATGTCCCAGAGATTTTTTTCTTGTAAGGGCCAAAATAACGCATTATAAGAGCTCATGTGAGGGTAAGAAATCAAAACTTTTAATATGTTCAGTATAGCTCTTAAATGCAGTGTGGAATGCTGTAAAGCTTTCTTGGGGAAAAAAAAAAATGAAGCAGTTTAAGCTCTAAAACCGGTCAAAAATGTGGAATTTTTGTGCTGAGAATCCAGACATTAATTGACTCCAGCTCTGGACATAGCTGTGTTTTTTATCTTTGAAAACAGTAGCTACACAAATTATGGGAAAGTGACACAGGTGACACAACTGAGTAGAGATTTGCTCACATTTTTATCCTTAAAGTACGTAAATAGATGCAAAACATGGAATAGTAGAGAAAAGGGAACTGAAATAAACAAGTCACAAAATAATGAGAATGTACCATTGTGCTGCTCGTGTTGTGAACAAAAGCAAATGCACAATCTATGGAAGTTATGCTGAGCCACACAAGGGTTTGCTGAGAAGCAGAGTCAAAACGGACCACTCACTCACAAAGCCAAAAAGTCAGTATAATGACTGCTCATTAAAAGAGAGTAATTGAGTGAGTACTTGCATAAGAAGGGCAAAATCTGCTTTTTGTCAATGTTAAGTTTAAATTGGCAGCTAAATAGAGTCATAGATCAAGTATACCCCTTTGATAAAAATGGCTGCATTTTCTCATTGAAAATAACAGTAGCTATGCTTGACAGAATAGCACAATGACCAGAAAAGCACCTTCACTTCTCAAAGAGCCTGGAAGAAGTGATTTTTACTCTAAAATCGGAGTTAGTGTTTTGTTTCATTAATCTGTCAAACATTCTCTTTATTGCTGTCTCTCTGTCACATTAATTTCATGGCTAGCAAGCACAGTCATGGCTGGTCTTTGTTAACATCATAGTGTCATCTGCCAATCACACTTGAAGAGGGTCATGCTTTAATCTGAATAATGGTAATATCATTGTATCTTACAAGAACTCTTCTGAATCAATTTTTTCCTCCAAATGAGTTCTTTTGTTCTGTGTAACAACCCTTCAGGAGCTGAAGAGTGTTCATCTTTCTCCTGAGGTTATGAAGCTCCAGCTCACCACTGAGGTCATTTGGAGCCTTTCAAATACCACACAAGGCATGTCATGTTTGCTGCTATTAGGTTTTAATGTTTTTCTTGAGATTTAGATAGTTCTAATAGACTGGGGAAAAAAAAAACCCAAACATGTTATTGTGGATATATGCAAGCCAGATCCAATTCAGAGTTCATACAGCTTGGGTAGCTACAGAACCTTTATTTTGTTGGTCATAGATGCTTCATTTCTTCTGGATGAATCCAGTTAACACAGGGCAGAGCATGTCTGCTTTATCAATCCATCAAGATATGCCCTCCATGATATATACCATAGCCCTCTCAGAGAATTTGTAGGACCCTTCCTATGTGATTCTAAAAGGGAAGAAAAGAGCCTGAGAATCTCCTTTTCTCCTGGCAGTGGAGGTGGACCTTTGCGAGTCCTGTGAATCATGTTGAGGGATCCTGGGAAGCTGTAGCTTAGTAGGGTAAGACTGAGACAATGGATGTCCCGTCATTAGTAGCTCTGTAGACTTGAAACCAGAACAACCTAACATTAGATTTCTGTTCTAGGGGAAATCCTGTTAATAAAGTGACCATGTTTGCTCATAGTCCAACTCCCAGTGCAATTACCAGATCCTATATTGTTGTCTAACTTTTATAGCTTAGCTAAGAGACCTACATTGCTCAAGGGCTTATATGGAAAACCTTAAAAGGCAACAGAGTGATATTATCTTTCTTTCCATAAGGATATTTCTTTTGAGCCAGAGATCCCTAAAGCATAGCTGTGTCCGCAGCATCCCATAATAAGGGGCTTTTCTGGTGATGAATCTGTGTGGCTCAGTAAGAATTTCTCTTATTACAATGGAGATGGAGCCTATTTAATCAGACACAACTTTTTGCATATGTTTTTCTCTGAGGGTATTTTATTTTTAACCTGAATTATGTCAACACTCAACTGCACATCACAGGACCACAAACATTTCTGTCAACTAACTTATATAGTCAGCGCAATAGTGAATTGCAATATGAAGCCAAGAATACATAGTTAATGTTGACAAAGATGGTGGTAAGATTTTCAACAAGTATGACTGAAAAAAACATATTGTGTTAATTCTTTTCTTAAAAGTGGCTTGCTTATTATTTTTTATTGTACAGATGCCAAGCTTAAATTGCCAGCTTGTATTTACTGTTCCAGTGCCTACTTCTACATGACAGCATTCTTACAAACCTAACACTCTATATTTCCTGACATTTATTACTTTTCCTAAGCAAAAAACTTTTCAGTCCTTCTTCACTTGTTTACACAAGTTTGTGCCAGTGCCCCTAAGGTCAAACTCTAATATCTTTTAGATCCAACATAAATCCAAAGTAAGTCTATTGACTGTACTGGAGTTACTCTAGTGAACAGAACCAATCTAGTGACTGTAATTGAGTGGCTCCTAATTAACATCAATGTGAGAATAGCTCTTCAGTTTAAGTTCTGTAATGTTCTCACTTAGAAGAACCAATCATATAGAAAAATACTTTCTAGGCAAAACTTTTCCATGCTTGACTGTACTGGAAAAAAGACAACACCATTTTGCCCTTCAAAGAGGTAGGTATGAACATTATTATGCAGGCTGAATCTCTGTCTGACTAATAGAAAATTTTGCACAGAAACAGAAATTTTGTCACTCAAAGAGTAACTACAACAGCCATAAACAGCAAAGGTCAGTATTGCTCAATAAAACAACAACCCCACATGGGTTGTTCTTTCACTTTGGGACAGGCCAGTTTTTGTTTTAACTGGATAAAAACAGGTTAAAAGCAGTTTGCACATTGCCACTTGAAGTGGGAAAAAACATTTTATGCAGGACTTGTTGAATCATGGCCATAACTGGGAAACACTTTTGACTTCACTGGACATTTCATGGATTCAAGATGAGAACCAAAAATCTGTCTGGTTTATCAGCATCAGGTGAGATCCAAAATGGATTACCAACTGCGAATGAAATAGTTGGGTTTCTCCTTTGTGGACTTCAGTTTTGGTGTGACACCTCAAATGCTATTTCCTAAGAATAAGAGAAGCTGAAAACCTTAAAATTTCTTGTTATTTGTGAGCAAATTCAGCATCTGAAATTATTTTATTCATGGCAATTTCGAATGAAAATCAGTGCCTTCCAAGTTTGGCACAAAATAACAAAAGAACATTTAAAAAGAAAAAATTTCTAAAACTCTATATCACTTTCATTATTCATAATTAACTCATGGCACATGGTATCAAGTCAAGCCATGTCATAGCATTCCACTGTCTATCACAATTATGCATTGTTACTGCTGTTCTATCACGAAATAATGGAATAAAACATCAAACATTTCAAAATGTAATTTCATTTGAATAGGACATTTTCCTTTTTTTATTGAAATAAGAGATTTTCATCTGGGAAAGTTTTCTCAGTATTTTCACTGTGATCCATATAGCTAATGAAAAAAAAATGAAGTTTGCCAACAGGAAACATCTAATTAAAAAAGTTATACCCTACAGCCAACATTCTCACCCAGCTTAAACACCAATCACTGGGTAAACTTATGCTGCACATTGAGGAAGTGCTGTTAACTTGCAGAAGGCTGTTAGCAGAGAACTAAAAAGACTATTGTTCCCAGACCACAGTGAAGCTCTACAACAGTCATTTTAGAGGAAAAATCTAGATGGTGACACTGTCTAAATTAGACAATCACAAACCTTCATTTACTAGAGCCCCTAGGCCAAATTCTGTGTATCTTGCAACTACTTCACTCTAGAGAGATTACAGCACTAACATCACTTGAGAAAATATGTAAGATTTAACTGTGAAAAATTTCCTGTGAGATTGCCAATGGCAGAAAAACTCCACAAACTTAAGCCAGAAGAACATCACTGATTTCAAAGATCAGATAGGATATGGCCTTAAAACTCTTATATCCTTCCTATTTTAAAGTGGACTATAGTCATCTATCTGACTTCCCTAAAATGTGAAATCCCTATTAAAGAAAAAAATCATCCCAAGGGAGAGCAGGACTAAGTACCAGCCACTCTTCCCTAAACCTGTAACATTTGATTGGGGTTGTTGTGGCCCAAATGCACTTTGCCTTGTTAAACCTCATACCATTGGCCACAGCCCATCGATACAGCCTGTCCAAACCATCCGCAGAGCTTCCTACCCTCCAGCAGATCAACACTCCCACTCAACTTGGTGGTGTCTACAAACTGTCCTAACAACTGGCCTAGAAAACCATACAAAACTAAAATTTATTTTGTAAGAAAAACAGTTAAGAAAGCCACCTGCAAGACTGTTATCAACAACTCAATGTTAGGGATGTTACTGATGTTAAGCAGCCCACTAAGATAATCATAAGGAGATAGGACTATTGGAATGGTTCCTCCATTCCTGAAGCACTGAATGTTGCTAATGTTCTCCAAGTCCTGCAAAAACTATGCAGAGCTTCCGTCAGAAGCAAATGAGCAACTGAGGAAAACACTATCTGCTTTTAGTATAAAAAGCTTTGCCTTTGACTGATTGTACATGAACTACCATGGTCTCTGTTACTGGACTGTAAAATCCACAGTTAGTATAATTAAATCTTTATTAAAAGACATACACCTTACCTAACTGCATGTTCACTAAGAGCCACCTATATATCACCCTAAAAACTGTCAGGCAGCCTTAATTTTGAGTGGCATCAATAGCTCCTCCTATAGTAAACTCTGGGCTAAGTCCCCATTTTATTTAATCTGGCCTGACTCCAGTGAAGCTACTTCAAACCCACCCAATTTTGCTGATTTACAGTGCTATCAGCAGGAGCAGAATCAAGTTTATGATCTCTTAAAAATGTGATTTTTCTCTTATTGAAACCACTGGTAAAACTTCCAATCACTTCAGTGATGTAGACCCTAATTGTTATTTCTAGTGCACCATAATTAAATGAGGGTTTAAAAGAACATCTGAATGCTACAGCTTCCTATACTGACCAAATGATTTAACAGCTCATTGACATCAGGGACTGCCCAGCTTTTCTGTGCGGTCTCTGCTATCAGCTGTTTCCCTCCTTTTTTGGTACCAACACTGGCTCTTATCATGCTCTTACATGAGATGCTGTATCTCAGTAGCCTGGGGAAAAAAATGAAATCCCATACTCCAGGGTAGTTTACTGCCAGGATAGTGAGTTAAATCAGCTGGTATATGCAAGAGAAAGGGAGGCAGAGCAGGGGGCAAGGCAGGTGGAGGAAGTGGAGCTCCCCTATCTAAAGGCAAGGAGCTCTTATTTCAGCTCACTGCAGTTGTAGGTCTGTAGCCTCACTTTTGTTGTGGAGGTGATTTTACTGCAGCCACTTCAGCAAAGTTTCCAGTACCCTGAAAAAAACCCACTCATTTTATTCACATATTCTTTTTCATTTGCTCTACCCCATTTCACAGTGTGTCATCCTGAATAGGTGACTGCACTGGAGTCTTTTTAAAAGTCTGAGTGAAAAGAATAAGTCGCATAGTAATAAAGTGAAATGACATCACATTCTGGTTTTATTCCTGACAACAATTCATATGAGTTTTCATAATGAGAAATCAGATATTAGGACTTCTCATGCACATGGTTAAACATGATGTAACCTTTGACACTGATTGACTGCACCCCAATTAACTGGGAGCTGGAGGGTGGGGTTGCTAAAGCTGTCCCATTTACGGAGTTTTGATTATTAAGATAAATTGTTTGTGTGCAGATGTTCCACGAAAATCTATCCAGAGCCAGAGAGAGTATTTTGTATATTGGTTCATGAATTATTAGACCAAGTGCTTGCAATGCGTTAAGAAATATCCCAAGAAGTATCCCAAGTCCGATATAAACCATCTACCCTTCTGCCTACACTCTGCATAAACTTTATCTTCCCTTAAACATATTTATAATGCAGCTGAATATAAGTGGAATAGTTGCTTCAGAATGATACACAGATAGATCATTTTCAGTTATTATTCACAGTAATTTCCTAGTATTGCTACATCACCTGATTCCAGTGATCATACACTGTGGCCATTAGCAAAGAAGGCTAGAATTGTTGCTATTGGATCCTGTGAGATCTAGCCAGACTTTCAAGATACATCATTCTTCATAGGTAATATTTTAGTCTGCTGTTTCCCCTGATTGACAGCTAGGTAGCAGTATTCACCACCAGGCAAATTTCTGTAGGCAATGTTTTCCCTTTGAGAACTTCTGCCCATTGCTGTTTATGTCACCATGCAGCATCTTCAATAGTCCCAGTACACATCAGATCTACTTAAAGCATGCAGTTATCTGTAGGCGTTAACATGTTCCTCTTTCTTGCCTAAATTCAGACTCCCTCTACCCTGAAGTCTTACAGTTTTCACCAGAAGCCAACTCTACCTCCTCCAACTGTCCTGATTACGTTTTCTACTCTGACTTTTCCTGAATTTTTCAAAATCGTTGTCCTCCTATTATAATCAGAGAGATGGATGGTTATTATGGTGTATTGGTTCCTAGGTGCCACAGCTATGATTTGATCCTTGTTATGATTACCAGTGTTTTTGTGCCAGATGTTTTTACCCTGTTTGAAGAGGTTAACAGACAAGGCAAAAGCTGATGAAGGACTTCAGAATAACAAAACAATGTGATCATTTCCCAGTGGAGTCTAAAACCCAGCATTCCGAGTTCATAGGGTATGACCTTACTCATAAGGCATCTCTAGCCATGTCTCAGTTAATACTTTGTGTAACTCAAAGAGGAACAAATCCAAAGAGCAAAACAGTTGGTACTGAGGACCTGATTTCCATGTTAAACATGTGGGTTTTGACAGGGAAGGGGTTCTTTCACACCAGCTCTAGTTCAGCCCCATGAACTGAGCACCAGCTGATACTTGGTACATTTCAGATTTCCTCCAAAGGAATCCAGCCTGCAAAGTCAGAAGTCACCCTGTGATGTGAGTCACAGCATGAAACAGAAGGGCTGTTGGGAAATTCACTTGAAAAGTATATTGCTGATCCTTGTTTAAATGATAGTTCTTGGTACAAATAAGTAAATAAAGCAAGTGTTTAAAGTATGTGAGGCATTTCCCAAAGAGAATAGATAAGACCTTTCTTTTCTCCACCTTGCGGAGATGATAAGCTGCAACAATACTGGGAAACTACTGAGGATCAGCACAAGCATATGTTCACAGCTCTTTTTGATTGAGTATCAAATTGTAAAGATGTTTTTATATGTTTCCACTTTGCTTCCTCATCCTACAGCTTACAGAAATTTTGAGAAGAAGACATCTTCAGGAACCAGATCAAAGAGGGAGAGCAGAGAGGTTTTGTAGCTTGGGTTAAATAGTAGGACTAGCATTAAGTTAAGAAACAGACTGGGAGGGCAACACATGTTTCTGCTGTTTCTCTCCCAGAAAATCCCAGCGAAGGATAGGATGATTCAGTTGACTTGTATTAGGAGTCCTTACA
This sequence comes from Lathamus discolor, assembly GCF_037157495.1. NCBI lineage: Eukaryota > Metazoa > Chordata > Aves > Psittaciformes > Psittacidae > Lathamus > Lathamus discolor. The sequence continues at coordinate 119,235,505 of NC_088887.1, read as the reverse complement.
AGTAGGGAGGAATCTCAGCTGTTAGGAATACCAACCTCAGAGCTGAGGTGTGGACAGACTACCAAATTAAAACTAATGGAAAGATTCATCTTCCAGCATTTCCTATTAAGGGTTAGTCTGTGTGACCTCTTCTGAAAGGCCACATTTTAAGTGCCCTCCAAAATAACCAGAACCTACAGATTTTCATCCTGCAAGTCTTATTGTGGAAAATTATTATTTACCAAATTCTTTTGTAAAGGTTATTATTGCATTGATTTGGTTGCTATTAATAAAATAACGTGTTCTACAGAGACAAACAATATTAAATGATTATGTGATGAGATAAAATAGCCTGTTTTATCTAAGGAACCTGTAAGTATAGAGATCAAAAATGAAAATAAAGTGAATAAATTTTCTCAACATAAATAGATGAACATACACAAATGACTGCAGTGATTGTGCTGCCTTTTAACAGCCAGGCACCATGGACAAAGAAGTTTAAAAATATAAAGCAGTTAAGCAGTACATTTGCTGACATCCTGCATTAGTTACATGGCAAGACTTTTAATTTAGCTTATTATAATTTCATCTTTGCTATGCCTTTGAAATACATTAGCACTCCTTTACCTGTTTTCTTAAGCTCTTGTCTAAAAAGCTGAATGTAAATGAAGTGAAAGTAGGTACTTTGATCTTCAGTCTTACTGGAAAGAAAATTATACGCATTGTCATATCAGCATATGATTTCCTCCTGAATATACAGGCTTTGCTGATCCACGGACTGCAATATCAAACATATCTCAAAGCGGTTTGCATAATGCACTTCACATCTACATGAATGGCTCCATGTCCCAAGTACAAGGTTCTGCAAATGATCCTATCTTTGTACTACACCACGCATTTGTTGACAGGTGAGTTTAATTCTTAGTAAACCTCATTTATTTTGCGTTTTTATAGTGTTTTTCACCTACATTTCAAAACTGCAAACGTTTTACATGCCTTTACATGCACAGCATTTTAAGACATGTAGAACTGATCTCTACTATTATTTGAGGGCAAGTATCTTTCCTAACCTGTCTGCATGTTCACTGGATTAAATATAATTTGACAAGTTGACAAATGCATTCAGCTTTTATTACCACAGTAAAAATAGTTCTGCAGTGATGTCATAGTGATTAATATATATGGATGTGCATGTCAGGAAGTTTGGACCAAAAGTGTGTGACTCATTTTAACACGACTATAATCAGTTGGAGCAATTCCTTTACATTCTAAATGTCAGTGCTGTTTTAATTTCTATTCCATAAGGAAAATCCAAGCATGCTATTCATAAATAAAGAAAAAAATCTGTATTTCAGTGTGATAAACAAAATTGTGACTCTCTTGATGAAAGAGAAGAGTACAGCTGTGCAGAATGAAAGCAAAGCAAACAGAAGGATATCATGTTTATTAATAAGAAAGGGTAGGGAAACACAGTTTTGCAAGAAAGAGTGTCTATGTTTAGGACAGTACTCCAAGATTTAATGCTGACCTTAACAATTTCTGTGTCACTATAATAAATGTAAGTGGCTACAAACAATCTGCTGTGGATAACATTACACTAAACTCTGATGACTAAAGAGCAAAAAAGAAGAAAGTTAGCTAAGCAAAGGCCACACAAACAACCCTTGTCCTGAATCACTTGGTATATTCTTATCAATTTTCCTCTGCTTTCCCACCATGCACTGACTGTGACTTGTCTACTGCAGTGCCTAGAAGAAAAAACACTATAACCCTGTACAAACTTTGGGAAATCTCATAAATTTTGTACACTCAGAAACCTACTGACTGAGACTCTGCCTGCATGTGGCAAGGTGTTTATTCAGCTGAAAACCAGAATGGTTTCTTCATTTGGGTCACTGAGGCATGCAACCCAGGAGGGATGAAGATTACAACCTGCAGACATCATTCTGCAGTGTAGTCCTTTAGTTCTAGGTAGTTCATACAAAAATGGTTATATAAAACTTTATTTTATTACTGAAAAGCTAGGAGTTATAAAAAGGCAAATTTGAAGTCAGGCTTTTTCTCCTCAGTTTATATATTTAATGAGCCTAATGGTTGTACTCTTCACACACTGCACATCCAGAAATAGGACATCAGGTCTAAGCAGGTCACCCAGGCATCACTAGAATGGTTCCTTCAAAGGGTGACCTACCTGTCTTCTGCTCCTCATTAGCCTTCTGGAGATGTCAGGTTTGAAACTCTCTTCTGTGAAAAGCTTTTCTGCAGAACATTTTACAGAGTTAAACAGTGTATCTTAGCTGTGATCCACCCATCGATTGCTTGACAGAATGGATGAACAAGCATTTCAGGTCATGAGTTTGGCACCTGGAAATTAACTTTCCAGCATCTACACTATTAAAGAACAGATCAGTTGAATATGAAGAGAAGAGAAACACAGAAGGGAAAGTTTTATGCTCTGCCATACCAAAAGAATTATTTTCCTTAGTCATTCAACTTTGTATCAGATCAACGCATCTCTTGGCTCCCACTTGCTGAAGGACTTAAGTAGGATCTTGGTCTTCATGCTGACCTCTCCAACAGAGGAATTTCATTCATAGTCATTATGAGCCCTTGGAAATACTTTTCATAGCTGTAGCTGTTGCTCATTTTAGACAGCAAAATTACTTGCAAAAGATAACACCATTAAATCCTACTGGTGTTAAGTAAATAAATCACTGCACAGGCACTGTGAGGGCAATACAGATATCTGCACTGCAACTTCATCCCATCTACGTAGAGAGAATGTTACCAGTGCTCTGCAGCTACTGTGTGTATGGTCTTTAGTACACATAGATGTAAAACCTGATAATAATGCTGCCTTCTGTGTAAGTGACAGAAATACATTAGCATGATTAGTGTTACTTAGCAGCCTTATCCATGACAGATTAATCATGCTTTTAGTTATAATTAATAAGTAGGTGACTGATAGGTACATACAGTACATTTCAAAAAACCCTTGTTCCTCTTTACATAGATTTTAATCTGAAGGGCTGCAAAGAAGTTATTTTCTGAGAGGTAAGCAAGGGTACAAAGGACAGAGGAAATGGGAGAAATAGTCTTCACAGCAGCAGAAACACTTTTTTTGGTCCTTATCAACTTCTCTCATGGGGCATAACACTTTACAGCTGATTGCTCTCACAACATTAGGTGAATGGGCTTTTGATTACCTTTTAAACTAAATCTTTTCTATGATTATATTATTCTATGAATCTTTTTTTTTTAACTAAATATATTCTATGATTCTATGATTCTGTCTTCTGTCACAGACAGCATTTCTTCGAGGCCTTGCTGAGCACATGAAAAGTTGCGAGGCAAGGGTTTAATGGCTAAGGCTGTAATAAGGCTGGACACCCACAGACACAGGTCTGCTGGGTCTTGCAAAGGCAGGGAGCAGCTCTGTTTCAAGGAATCAAGAATGATCATCACATGAGCATCCTCATAGGACCTAAAAAGGGGATTCCTTGCTCCACAGCAAATTCCTTGGGGGAAGCTAAGCATGTAGATTACTCTCCTAAACTCACATCTCCTGCAGATATGTCTCTTTCCCATTGATTTCAGTAAGACTTTTGAGGAGCTGTTGATCAGAGCTTCAGCTAACCCATCTGTAAAGTGGGTGATATTAGATGCCTACACAACAGGGACGCTGTCAGGGTGAATGCATTAACGACTGTGAAATGCTCAGTTACGACCATAATAGGAGTGATAGGAGTAAGGCAATAGATCATTGGAACTGATTTTACATAGAAACATATGGTACAGAGGAGGATAAACAAGTGTATACGGAGTCTGCTGACAGGTGTGAGCCAAATGTTAGGAGCTGCTTTCCAAACTGAGCAACAGTCAGCCTCCCATCTGCTACCCTCCAGCCTTTCCTACCCAGGCCTGATGTGCAAAACAAGGGAAGGATGGATGGAACAGTGGTGTAGTTGAGATATCTCAGGTGAAAAGCAAAGCATTTGCTTACAAATGCTTCCTTTTTTTTAGGTCATTTCATCTCAGCAATGCAGAAGTATGAAGGTACCCACCTTTCTTAGCATTGATAAATCGGGCTCCTTGCCTTATTTGCTAGCTAGAATACCTAGGGATAAAACCTCAGTGCTTGCTAAAAGCAGATGACAAACCCCAAAATCATTAATTGTTAATTGAATGCCTTAAACCAAAAAGATGCAACAAAATATACATTCAGCAAAAATGAGAGGTTTTTAGCTCTCTGAAGCATTTCTCTAATTGCAAGTCTCTTTGCTATTCAGATACACTCTCCAGTCAGCACAAGGGAATAACAAGGGAGCAGTCAGCCCACTCAAGCTGGAAGGAGCAGCTGCACAAATAGTGAAAGCAAGGGCCCCTAGTCCCATTTCAGCTCAGTAGGGTGTTTTCTGTGCTCTGAAAATGAACTCTTTTCTCTGTGCTAACTCTTTCAGACCCTCCATCCCTATAGGCACACAGTATCTTCATCTGTTATCCCTCACTTCTGTCCTTTGAATGTTTCTTCCATCTTTCTTCTCATTTGTCCTATATCTCTCCTTTTCTTGACTTCTACATCCCACCACAACAATTCCCCCTGAAACCTGCAACAAAAACTAAATAGCAATGGGAAAAGTAAATCACCATTAAAAATCACCATTAAAGATTATTCAGAACAACCCTGTGAAGAAGGACTTGGGGGTGTTGATCAATGAGAAAATGAACATGAGCCAGCTTCAGTGTGCGCTCGCAGCCCAGAAAGCCAACCGTATCCTGGGCTGCATCAAAAGAAGCGTGACCAGCAGGTCAAAGGAGGTGATCCTGACCCTCTACTCTGCTCTTGTGAGACCTCACCTGGAGTATTGTGTGCAGTTTTGGTGTCTTCAACATAAGAAGGACATGGAACTGCTGGAACAAGTCCAGAGAAGGGCCACGAGGATGATCAGGGGACAGAAGCACCTCCCGTATGAAGATAGGCTGAGAAAGTTGGGGCTGTTCAGCCTGGAGAAGAGAAGGCTGCATGGAGACCTCATAGCAGCCTTCCAGTACCTGAAGGGGGCTATAGGGATGCTGGGGAGGGACTCTTCATTAGGGACTGTAGTGACAGGACAAGGGGTAATGGGTTCAAACTTAAACAGGGGAAGTTTAGATTGGATGTAAGGAGGAAATTCTTTCCTGTTAGGGTGGTGAGGCACTGGAATCGGTTACCCAGGGAGGTTGTGAATGCTCCATCCCTGGCGGTGTTCAAGGCCAAGGTGGACAGAGCCTTTGGTGACATGGTTTAGTGTGAGAGTTGTCCCTGCCCATGGCAGGGGGTTGGAATTACATGATCTTAAGGTCTTTTCCAATCCTAACTGTTCTATGATTCTATGATTCTATCTATCTCCATACTAGTTCATACCTGCAGCTAATGCGATAGTGTCCCAGTTCTCATCTCATTTCTAAGGTCTTGCAGTAATGAATGGGGTTTATTACAACAGTATGGATGACTTTCAAAAGCCCTGATTTTAGAACAAGCATTTTAGAGCTGATTTTCCAGAGACACACAATAGGGTGTAGAATTCCAGCCTCTTACATCTCTAAAATCTAGTCTTGTTGAAGTATTCGTACAGCTAGACACAGACTGTCAGTTCTAGAGATGCCACTACAGGATCTTTTCCCTCCAGCTTTCATGAGTAACCACACAGCTCAGAATACTGCTGCAACCATCATTACATTAGCCAATGTACACTAACCCCTTCTACCTCAGTGGCAGGCCGGAGCTGGGAGCCCTAGGAAAACCCAGGCTTTGTTTTATTGAAGTTCTAACAATAAAACGTTCCTTATCACATTGTTCATCAGTAAAGCCTTAACCTGAAAAGCGTGTATGGAGCAATCTGTTAAAAAATATACTAGAACCCAAAATCTACACATCCTGATTTTCACATCAGCAACACCCCATTCCCTAAGCCAACTTTAGGGACACTTTCAGTACCTGTGGACTCACCTTCATGCCAGTCCTTTCTTCCACTTACAAAACCAGTTAGCATTATGACAGAAATGATTTTGCCAGAACATACTTTAGCAAGAGGAAATTTGATTTTCACTTCCAGGAGATGTCAAAATAAAAGCTTGTTATTTTTACTCTGTTTTTGAAACAGAACACTTTAATTTTCTCTTAAATGTCAACTCAGGTTTTTTAAACCAAGAAATGGCACAAGAAAAACCAAGTCGTTCTCTTGTTTTGAAAGGCTGACAGGAAACAGGAACTTTTTTTAGCAGTTAAAAACTATTTGCTTCAAGAATTTGGAACATCTGGAGAGAAAGCAGCCAAAAGAATCCTTAGAAATTCTTGTAAGGCAACACTAGGTTTCCAGATTTTGATACATGAAGCAAGTGTAATTCCTTACCCCGAACTGTCTCCAGTAGGACACAACACAGACAAAGCATGAGGACAAGGAATTATTTTTCCCTTTCAGTATTTGGAAACTCAGAGACACCAAAACAAGTGACTTAAGCACAGCTGAGACTGAGATTGTAAAACAATGATATATCAGTTAATAATAAAGCAGGGAGAAAATCACTGCATAAACACTGAATGTATGATTAATTTCCTTCCTTGATATGGGCACAGCAAGACTCTCATTTCTTTCCGAGGTATGTTTGCAAAATATGATGACACAGCCTTAATGCCATACTTTTCTGGAGCTGAATGAGCTATGGCTTGGAGCCACATGAAATCTGTTAGACAAAAGCAGGTCAAGAGGCTGCCATTATCAATATACCTTCTTTCTCAGTAACAGTAAACCCCCAGTGCTTCTGCATCACGTCAGCTCCAGGATACTACAGCCTGTGCCCAGCAATGCATCCTTCCATATTCCTGTGTAAAAGCAGTGGACGAGGTAAAGTCATCTCCATAATTGTCTCTGGCATGAAGGTGAAACACATTTAAAGCCTTCTACTTGGTGAAACCATGCGCATCATTGAGCTACTGCTACACCCAGGGGTAAACAAGTATAGCCTTCCTGAGTGGAGACCCTGGGATCCTCATCTAGGAGTGGTTTGCACCATTTCGAGAACAGAGCTGAGATAAGGGTGTGTAGCAGGACAGCCCCTAATGCTCCCAGTAACCTCCTAAAAGCTTTTGCATGTTGCTAATATATCTTTGGATATCTGGCAGCTGTGTGAAATTTTGTGGAAGCTGGTGGGTGTTGCAGTAATTTCTTACGCAGGATACATGTGAATAACTTTAGGTTGTCTTTTAAATGTCTTAAACATCTGGATTATAAAATGCTACCGCACCAAAAAAAAGTAAAATAGAAAAGAAAATATTCATGATGTAGCAGAGCACTTAAATGTGATAATTGTGGAGTAATAGAGCAATGTCCAAAGAAGGCCCCATAAACCATTTTATCTGTAGGGTCTATGAATAGTGAAAACCACTGTATAGGAGATGACCTTGGCTCTCCTGTCGCAGAGAGCTTCTGTGTCCCCTGGCACCTGGGCGAATTGAGGGTATCAGCATGGAACTGATCAGAGCTACATCACAGACACAAACAGCTGGTGGAGCTGCTAGTTTCTCCCTCTAAAGAAACACACTTTTGGCACCGGCTAAACTTTATTCTTCTTGAGCTACAATGCAGACATCTTCTTTTAATAATAAAGATGTCTTACTGTAATCAGCAAGACTATAGTCAGAGTTACTGACTAGTGACCAGTATTTCTGCTGAGGCACCTTTTTGACTTTTAATCAGATGAGTGCACTCAAAATACTTCTTTTGATCTCCTCACAATATCACAGAGTGATACAGAGTGTTTGTTTAAATTCAAGTTCAGAAATCACTATAATACAAACACCCACAATACAGGTAATGTTTAAGGTGCATGACTTGTGTATGCAATAAGACTGCACCTGGGAGAGTTATCTCCCCACTTCCAAAGCTCTTGGAGGAATCAATAACATTCTTCCAATGCATCCTGGGTGACAGTTACCTTTTCTCCCTGTTTTGTGTGTATTGCATGGCTCCTACTGGGAACAAAGCCCTGATCAGCTTGCACAGTTATGTCCCAACAGCAGGCTCTGCAGCAGGGCATCAAGGTAGCCCAGCTTCCACCCTTTTCTGATGTTTAACAAAAATCACCTTGTTACCAGCAGCTGAATCCACTATGCCACAGAAACCATCTCTGTTTTAGCAGGAAAGACATCAGAGTAGAAAACAACTCTCCAGAAGAGCTTTTCATATGAGGGTGGGCTAGGAACGACTGGTCACAAGCTTTATTGGCACACACAGACTCCTACAAGTATGAGATACGGAGCAGATCAGTATACTGAAGGGATGGGGAACTCAAGCATGGAAATATTTAGAAATGAAAGCATGGAAGGATTTGTCTTAACTTCATTTTGCCTTGGGGGTGTCTACAAATGTGCAGGACGACACACACTCCCTCTGTTACAGTAAACCCTTAGTTGGCATTGAACTGAAACTAATATTCCCCTCCTAACCTCTCAGGCTTAGCAGCATGTTAACCATAGCTGTTCAGCTAGTTTGATGGAGCTGACTCACTCAAAGTGGGCTCAGTATGTGGGTAGAGTGAGTTCACATCTACTGCAAAATACCACATAAATATATCCATGGAAAACAGAGCATAAGTGGGAAGGTTGGGGTGTTGCTGAGAAACACATCTCCCCAGTATCCCTCTTTTAATATTCCAGTATCTGAGGCTGACAGGTAGCTCATACACCAAGATACCGGAGCTGAACTCTGACATCCATTTCAATAAGCCCAGGCAGTTCCTGCTATTGTAATTGCAAAGCACCTAAAAGGATGCAGCAACAGCCTTGGAGGGTCAAACGACCGGTCCACCTAACCTGCACTATGGCTAGACTGGTGGTCAGAAACAAATGTGAAGGAGGACAGGCTTAAAGCAACCCTCCTCTAGAAGACCTCCTTGCTTTGCCCATTGGACAGACAGCAGATGAGTCTATATGGTACACTTGAGGATGCACCTGCTTCTAAAATAACCCATGCTCTTAAACAAGTCCTGTGACAATCCACAGGTAGACCATGAGATATCAGAGACAGAGAGAAATAAGGACAAGGAACAGATTCTGCAGTTAAATGTTCTTTTTAACAATTAAGCATATGTAAATCCTTTAGTGCTGCTGATCCACCTTGTTTTAGCGGAACAGCAAGAGGAAGGTTAAAAAAATATCTTCTGGATTATATGTGAAATACAGCAGTTGGCAATCTCACTTGCTATGTCATTATTGAGGCTAAATGTTCATAATGACCCATTCTGCTCTTAAAAATCAATAACATAGGAGGTGCGGTTCAAATAGTCCCATTTAAAGTGCATGTTTCAGATCACTCGTACTGCAAGATTTTAGTTCGGCCAACGCAGTTACAGAATGGATCACTATGTACATTACATATTATGCAAGTGATTAGTATTTATTATAAAGAAAGGTTACTTTGTCCTGAAACTTGGCAAAAGCCGCATGGTTACTCTTCACCTATTCTTTTAACACTGGAGGAGAAGAAAGCTCTCTCTGTGACACAGCCATCAAGACAAGCTCTGATGCAGACAGCTAGCACAGCATTGAATTTCCTTCCTTCAGTACTTCTGCAATAATAGCTGATGTAATTGTTCAAATTGTAAAAAAATCACGGGAAAACATGGTACTTTTCTCACCCACATGTAGTTACCTTCTATTCATCAAACAGAATTATCACTTTGTTAACGTAGATGTGATTTATATATTACATGCCCTTGTGAACCTCAATAATGACAATCTCTCAGTCTCAAAAGAATTGAGCTGCAGAGCACAGGAGTGGGTTACATAGAATCAGTCCACCTACCTCCACAGTAGTCCATTTTAATCTGCTTGTTATCTTTCTCTTCAGAGGAAACTAGTTATTAGACTTTGGAGCAGCTGCCGTTTGTACTATCTCTTACTCAAAGTGGTGTTTTTTTTGTTAGCTGCAAATCATGGCAAAGGCGAACCTGAGAAAGTTAACACAGAATATAAACTCCAGCAAATGTTTTTGGTTGGTTTTTTTTTTTCCATGCTACACATGGTTGTATTTGTATTTCCTTATTTACAAAGCACGCAGGACACAACATCATGTGTGATATACATCCTGAGGTTTGAAGTCATGGAAAACATTGGAGACCTAAATCTTAATGAGACAGATATTTCCAGCCAAACATTGCCCTGGTTTGACAGCAAGGGGTGAAGCAACACACATGATAACAGCTATTTTAAGGAACAAGAATTTTTCTCCCGTACCTAGGAAGAGTCGTGGTCAGCTTCCATTGGGGTAAAACAGGTTGACTTGACTGAGAAAAATGTTAGGGTTTAAATCAGATATGTGACTGAATCTCAGCACAGCTAAACCTCACCTAAACTCATCATTTATTTCTAGTAGAGGTGCAGAATGAGCTTCTGCAGGAGTTAGCTTGCTTTGTCAATAGATGGATGACAATGAGGCACTACCTAGTCCCACATTGACATTCCTCTTCACAGATTCCTACGCTATTTCCAACACTCATCTCCTGCCTTTAGTGCCATGAGTGATGTGTGATGCTCAGCGTACCCATTATCTCCTTCTCTAGTAGGAATAAAGCTTTTTATGTTGTAATTCATCAGCAACTGATCAAATATAAGCTGGGCTCAGCACTTGTTGGTTCATCCTACCCAATTTTCCAAGAAGGTAGAAAACACTTCTGTGGGGTTCATTGACTGGGAAAGTGGGTTACAGACTGCCCAGCATTTTAGGCTCTGCAGTATGGGTGCCATGCCTCAGACTTATACACAATGGGACTGAAGACCCAAATAGCTATAGGAGTTTACCAGGAAGAGTTAGGCATTTCACTGTGTGACTCAAATAAATGAGGACAGAAAATTGGGAATGGAAATGCAGGACTTCAGCAGCTCTTTCTGAGAAAGTCCTGCACCACCTAAAGCGACCTCTGATCAGGATCATTTTATCTGAATCTTCTGCAAGGACTCGCATGCTTGAGCAGCTTTTTACATTAGAGGCTTGAGGAGCTGCTGCCTTTTTTATTGTAGAAGAGAAACACTTGGGGCACTGCATGATTATTGGAGCAATGACTGGAAGCCATGTAGCTCTCTGCATGTAAATGAGCATGCTAAACAGCAATGAGTGATCCACCTGCATTTTCTCCAAATGGCTATGGACACTCAAATTTTTGACATGGAGAGGAACAGGTTCAGCTGGAAAGGCTGAAGACTCTTCTCTTCCTTTAATCCTACCAAGATGTTGATGACATTTTAAAGATAAGGGGGAAAATTATCTAAATCACATTGATCAAGGGAATATTAAAAGTATTTGATAACCCCAGCAGACACAGTAACCTTGAAGCTTTCAAAAAAGTGGGACACGGGCAAAGAAAATGGGATTGGTTGTCTCTTAGATGGGATTGGTTGTGTGGACCTATACCTTTACTGTCTCCCTCCCTTTTGTGTCCTTTATTCAACATTTTCCAAGCAACCGGTTTGTGGAGTACCATAAATGAGAACAAAGGAGATGGAAGGAAGTGCAGATGCTTGTAGTGAGATGATGGAGCAGAGCAGTGCCAAGATCTTCAGGCGCCGCACGGCTTCCCAGCCCTGGTAGTACTTCGTAATGGGTGGGAAAGTGTCAGCATGGTGTATGCTATTATGCCTCATGCAGAGAACGGTCCTTTAGGAGGCAGCCTGCAGCCAGTATCAATCTGGCTGGATAAATAAGGGGCTTCATGTCAACTGCACATTGCCCTTCTGTGTTGCGGGTGGTCTATTCCACTGTGATCCACAAAAATAAATGACTTTTTGTTTTGGAAGGTAAAGGGAAACAGTTAAGTTGTCCAGACCTTTCCTGAAAATGAATATTCGTATTTCAGAGGCATATAGTGGATCAACATGGAAATATGTGCTCCAAGAAAAAAATCAGAAGCACATTGTAAGAGGGAAGAGCTCCACTAAGCTAAAGCATCCTTTTTTGTCTGCTTTGTGCAAGGCTGTGTTTAAAGTGTTAGGGGTTGATGAATCTAAAAGCCCAAAGGTGGTATGACTGCCACAACTCTGTGTTCTTGAGTCCAACCAGTAGCAAGGCTGAGCATGTATTCCTAATAGTCACATATACACACAATTGTTATATATACGCATATGCATATATGCACATGTGCTCGACCAGCTACACAGATCAACACAAGAAATACAGCAAAATACAGCACTCACACAAATTATAACAGCACCAACAACCCCAAAGAATCACAGAGTCACAGAAATGTTTGTGTTGGAAGGGAACTTAAAGATCATTTAGTTCCAGGGACGCCTTGCATTAGAACAGGTTGCTCAAAACCTCATCCGACCTGGCCTTGAACACTTCCAGGGATGGAAATGCCCTCTGTTCCTGACCAGGATGAAAGCCTGTTATGGGAAAATATACACACAAATATAGACATAGATGCATAAACAGTCTAGATTCCCCAGTACCTGGCCTTACGCACCCAGGCTACCCATTAACTGCCCCTGGATCCCCTGGTCTCACAGTTGCCTCACCCACAGGCAGGCACGATATTCAATCTAGGGAGTGGCATGGAAGTAACTTTACAGTGGTAGTGCAATGTAGAGGTGTTGTGCCCAAGGACACTTGCCGTAGGCTGGAGCTTGGAATTGGTGATAGAAGCATGGATGTTCCCTCAGATGGGACTAGACACAGAGTGAGCTCTGTAACCCAGGGCAGTCCTCAGCAGTGATTCAACTAAGGGAAACATAGCCTCAGAGGCTTTGGATGGTTTTCTCACAATAATTGATGGCAGCATCTTAATTTTTAATCAGACACTTTGCATTATGAGTGATGTAATTTGGTTACAAACTGCCCAAGAGTCCCTGTAGTGTCTTTAGACAACTTTAAACAAAAAAAAAAAAAAAAAAGAATAAAAGGGCACTGCATATAACTGCATACATTGGCAAACAGTACAGTGCCTTGACTACAGCCTCAGCATCAGCAGCTTTTTTACTACTGAAGCACTGATGTTACTCCCAAATGCTTGGGACGGGAATTACCTGAGGTGACTTTGCAATACCAGCTGACTAGTGCCAACTTCTAAAGTGATGACTACTGTGTAATCACAGTCCTTGGACTGGCATTTCAGCTTTCCTCAATTTGTTTCCTTCTCCCTTTCATTCCAAAAGTAAATACATGTTGCTTGCCAGATTTTTTCTATAGAATGTCTGATCTCATCATACGAAAATAAATTGTATAAATGAGCTCTAAGCAACCATATTCCGCCTTCCTTCTGCCATAACCAGGCTTATCTAGGTTCAGACTCACAACTGTGGATGAGGAACGAAAGTCTCTCATCAAACCTGGAACAACTAGTGACATGGCTTGAGATTTGAAAGCAATAGTTATTGGTTGCTGACAAAGTTGCCACCCAGCAGCTGAACTGTTAGCATTATGTGCAGTCTTAGCTGAGGCATGGATTTATCAGACTACTGGGAAACAAAGTGCACGGTTTCACTGTTGCTTTAAATCAGCTTAACCTGGCATATAGGTGAAGAAGAAACACTTGTGCTTACTACCCGGTGCTACCGAGAGGTGTTCTCCTCTGTTCCACCCTTGTGATGCTACTGGACATCATACAGAAGCAAAACAATCAGATCTGTTACTTAATCACACCTCAGCTATCCCAGAACAAGTGAAAACAAATGAGATGTTTAGTTTTAAACCAAATTAGTTCCTTAATCCTGGCTATGGCATGGTTATGCAAATTCTTAGTGAAGACAAGAAGGTGAGAGGCAGGAGGAAAGCAGAATCACATCCTCTGTAATAGTATGAACCCAGAGTGACCATAAACCTTCACCCTAAGGGGACTGTAATCCTCCAGGTGAGGAAACCTGAAGTGTCACACATGCTCCTGGTTATGTGGAAATGAATTCATATAGAAGTATGAATTGTCTTCTTCTCCCTTTCCTTCTTTCAAGCTGTCCTTAATTGCAAGGTAAACCACACTGGATTAAACTACTAGAAAATATTTCTGAAGGGCCAGTTAGGTTTACACTATGTGTCAGTGTTTCAGTGACGGCTCAATACAAGGAAATCTTTAATAACAGATATTTAAGGTCTGGTTTCTCCTCCTACACTGGAATCGATCAAGTGAAACTATGCTTATGACTGTGGATGCACTCTGTTGGGAAGCAGCTCTTAGGAGAGATGCTTTTCTAAATGACGAAGAAAAGGTCTATTAATATTGTTTCATTCTACTTTTTCTAGGTTTTAATATTTCTTTCCCATAAGCAGCATCTTTTTCAGAGTACACAATCCTATCTGAAACACTATGAAGTTATCCAGCCTATGTACAGCAGTGCTCTTATATGCAGTATTTCCCACTGGCAACATAAACCCATTTATTTCTTGACTCATCCTTACATCAGCTATAATCCCATTGCATATATTATTCATAGAATTATATTAATTCAGAAATATATATCTGTGGCCTTTTTTATATCATCCTCAAACCAATCTTATTCCCCCCCACTCTTTAAAAAAGGGCTTCTCTTTCAAATTAATTTTCCACTAAGACTCATTTCATTTCACTTTCTATAATCTGATATGTATGGAGCAGAACAAGGAAAATATTCAGCTCATATTTATGTGCAATTAAATGGAAGTGATATATTCATGTATTTTATACATGGCTTTAATTTTCTCTGTAAAACCACCTTACCACGCTAAAACCCTTTGTGAAAGCCAAGTCTATGTCTCTCGAATGAAAATTTAAACTACCAAATCATCAACGTACTAAGTGGGAGTCTTTATTACTTTTTACCACACACCAGATTTTTAGACCTATCAGTCCTGGTACACACAATTATTAAGTTCATTAACAATTAGAGAGATACGTATATACATGTATCAAAAAAATCCTTAAATAAAATTGAGACTCCATGCTTTGCAGTGGTATAACCTGGCTCCAAGAGGTATCATAGTCTGGTAGACACAAAGTGGCTCCATAGCCGAGGTACTGCTCCACCACAACATGTCTAGTATGAACTCAGGGAAAACATATTTGCTCTGTGCCTATTTTCTATAAAGTAAAATGGGCCCTCTACCACTTTCTAAAATTCTTTCAATATGCAGGACGAATATTCTTCACATTTATGACTTTTTTTCGGAATCCTTCTGACCAGATAACTTCCCTTATCAGCTTCTGCATCAAGCATGCAGCTTCTGTCTGATTCAAGCAATAGTGAATTTGACATGTCCCTAGATCAGTTTTTCCAGTGTTCAAATACAAACACTGAGACTTATTCTAGCCTAAATTTGTCTAAATCCAATCCATTCTACCATATTAAAATTATATTTCTTACCACAAAAATAATCTTTGCATGGAATGTTGATCATCATAATCTAGTAATTCTTAAACCTTCAATATTTAATTTAATAATGAACCCACTCCAAAACAATTTCTACTTTGGAAGTGCAATATAGAGAGACTGAGCTCCTTTGGGCTTTGAATGTGAGACAGGGCACCTTTCAAAATTCACATTATCCCTTTCAGGTCTTAGCCTCTTTTGGGACATGCACTTTGGGCACATTGATTTCCAGGTGGAAACAGTCTTTGCTCTAATCTAGATAGAATTATTTTTTAATCTGTCCAAGGCCTTTAAATAAAAGCTACCAAGTCACTTTTGCTTACTGCTGAAGAAATACAAAGGGCATTGGGGTTATCAGGAGAGTAATCTCCATTTCATTGCTTTAATTTCCATATTTTATATTTCCATTTCTTAAGCCTTGATTGCTCGTGACCCTTCTAGGTAAGAGTTGTCACCCTGACGGATTTATGGTTTATTCCTGCTAGATCCCAGACTGTGTTCTCACCATTTCCCTTCTGTGAATAAAATTCCCATTGACTTTTGATTCACTCTGTTCTTCTTTTCTTTATCCCGCCTTGTCTTCCCCACCACTCTCACATCCCCTCTGCTCTTTTCAGCACTGCCAACATCTCCCAAATAAAGCCAGTCTAGCTGGGACTGCAATCTTAAGGAAGTCTCTGTCTCTGGGAAATATCACTCCTACTTATACAAATAACTAATTATCTGCTTGCCCTGTTTGTCTACATGCTGAGGAAGAAAGTAACCAACCAGACTGTGCTACGAGTCAGACAGGTTTCTCTCTCACTGAACTTCCACTCAGTGCTACTTTTCACAAAGAAACATGGAGATTGGGTATCATAGAGGACTCACACAATTTCGTTTTTTACCTTTAGAATCATAGAATCATAGCATCAGGTAAGTTGAAAAAGGCCTTTAATATCAAGTCCAACTGTTTAATGTCATTATGTTGAGAAAGGGAGGTGACACAGAATAAAAAAAAAACATCAGATGTCATTTAATTCGTAGTCTTGTTTTTGTTATCCGCTGAAGGCCGGGGAGGATGCAGAGGTTCATATGAAAAGTAAATAATAGCAGGGGTTTGCCAAGATAACCAGCAATTCTAGGGAGTTCAGGCCTGCTGTCCTGCTGCAAACCTGGCTTTTCTACTGGGAACTTTATCACTCCTCAAAGGGACCAGCTAATTGCATCAGCATTTTTTCTCTCTGCATGTAGACTTAACTCTGCAGCCCTAAGGTCTTCCAAGTTTGCAGCTACTGAGCAAAGCATAGAAAACAGTATATATTTTCAAGGTACTAAAAGGAAATAACTTACAACATGGCTGCTTTTAAGAGAAGAAAAGAAAAACATCTGTCAACTGTAAGTGGATCAACATCTGATGAGGGAAGCACTGATTTCTCTTTGTCAAGGAAACCACAAGCCTGTTGTCGAATAAAGCAACTGCCTTTGTAGACCAAGGCACATGAAAGAATTGTCATATGATCCATTGTAACTATGTGTTCTTTTTTCCTACAGAAAAGGATAGCACTGCATGAAGGAGAGCACATTTGATGCTAACTGCCTTAAGTGTAGTCAGGGATGGACAAAGTACCTCATTTGATGGAAAAAAAGTATCCTACAATGCACAATTCAGTGGTCACAGTACTCTTAAACAAAAGACACTGGGATTGTTTTCTCCAGATATATTTTATTTTTAGCCCTAGACTTAGCTTCCAGTTAAGACAAGTCCCCGAGGATAGATGCACTGTGACAATGTCAGTACCTGGCTGATAGCAAAAGCCAGAGGTTACTTCAGGATTTGTTTTCCTCAAAAATGTATGAAGAAGTTAGCAGCCTCAGCTGCGGAGTCATAAAATATAACTCTGGTAGGAAACTGTTTATGGTGCCCAACAAGAACTGTTTGTACTTCATGTCACAAATCTAGATTAAATTGTACCCTCTCCATGTTTTTTTTCCCCCATCTGGATGCAATTGGAAGGTTTCTTTTTCCGTTCATCCGGGAAATCTTTTTTGAAAGGAAGGGTTAAAATTCCTTCTTTCATATTTTTTCCTAAAAAATATGAGTAAGGCAGAGAAATGGCTGTGCCCCCTCTTAAAAGAAGAAATACAAACAGATAAGGATGTAAAAGATACTAGTGATATACTAAATCTGTCAGTTTTCTCGGGCAAAAGAAGAAAAACACGAAGATTTTCATGAAAATACAGAGCGTGATGCACTGTCTTGCCAAGAAAAAAATAGTGTAGTGAGCTCATCTTACTGAACAAGCTGTGAACAAGTGGAAATAATAAATTCAACTTCCCTCAATTGCTTTATTAGCAAGCACAATATGATCCTAATCTTTCAAATTGACAAAAAAAAGGGGAAAAAAGAATAAGAAAACAAAAAAAGGAAAAGAAAAATGCAAAAGGAAAAGAAAAAAAAGAAAGAAAATGAAAAAGAAAAAGGAAAAGAAAAAGAAAGAAAATAAAGAGAAAAAGAAAAAGAAAAAAAGAAAAAGAAAAAGAAAAAGAAAAAGAAAAAGAAAAAGAAAAAGAAAAAGAAAAAGAAAAAGAAAAAGAAAAAGAAAAAGAAAAAGAAAAAGAAAAAGAAAAAGAAAAAGAAAAAAGAAAAAGGAAAGGAAAAGAATAAAAAGAAAAAAAAAGAAAAAGGAAGAAAAAAAAAGAGAAAAGAAAAAGAAAGAAAAAAAGAAAAAAAAAAAGAGAAAGAAAAAAGCCAAGATCAATGCACAGAACAAGCTATTCTAAAGGGAGCAATGGAAACTGTGACTCTTAAAACCATAAAGGCTGTTTCTGAGATTTCTATAGTGGCATACAGACATGTTAGATGGAACAGATTTCAATAAGGACTGCAGGATTTTTAGGCTAAAGGAAAGAACTATTCATAAACAACTCAATGGACTGTGTAACATAGCTTATGCATCAGCACAACTCATCATATCAGTAATTAGAGGCATGCAATTGCATCTAAATCTAAAGATCAGCTGCAAAGGCAGACAATTCACTGTTCCTGCTACTGCTAAGAAAAGCTTGATATCTAATGCTGGAACCATGGTGCAAATGAAGGAATCCAGAAGTACATATGTTCATTTCCATGGAAATGCTTTGCATTTGCTTGCTGCTTCAAAGATTACTGGCCTAAGGATTCTTCTTGAAGCTGCTTATGAAACGGCAACATTTAAGTCATCTGGATGCTGCAATTCAGGGCATATCATGTGAACTTATTCAGGTGAACGATGACTTGTAGTACCTTGCTCTCATCAGACCTCCAGATTTTCAGTGTTTCCTAAATATCAGGCCCTAAGAAGTACTCAGATTGAGCATTCCAAAGTTAGTTAGGGTATAGAACATCACCAAACTGTGAAAACCTGATTCAAATCCTATCCCTGATTCTTTTTAAAACATTCATGTTCCCATAACCAAAGTATCTCTGCACTTCAGACAGCCCTGCTCTATGGGGAAGAGTTATCTCCCATCTGCAACTGCTGGGAAAACAAGGTGCTGATAGCATATCTTGCCCAACACATGAGTAAAAGCCAGGCAAGGAAAAGACTGAAGTCCAACATACCCCTCTGCCCTTCTTCAAGCTAAAATAATGTCCTGAGTTCCTTTATATTATGTGCCTTCTTTAATGATTTCTGAATTTCTTTATGCAGTTCTCCAAAGATGTAATCTGATTGCAGATTTTCTGTTCAAACATCCTTGTGATAACTGCAGTGAAGCCTTGATACCATTGTTTAAATTTATCCATCCAAAAGCTTCAGCTAAATGTTATTATCCTGACAAGAGTTTTTCTAGATGGGTTTGATGCAATTAACTGAGGAAGAGAGACACAAATGAAGATTTTAATCAAGATTAATACCTGCTTTGTTAACGGTTGACAAGGTGTATGAACATAATGATGTTGTCATCTAGTAAATCTTTTGATCCCAAAAAAAGAACAAAGGCTTCGGCCCTGCCTCTGTTTTGATGGGGTGGGCTTTAATTTGGTGGGGTAAGCAGAGTGTTTCTCAACATTTATGCCCAGACAGGAGATAAAAATCTGCTTCCAGAACCCCTGGGTACTCTGCAGAGATCCTGCAGACACAAGTATTTGCGTGTAGGGTCTGTGTTGCTGGGATAAGTTGAGTCCCTGAATGGATGCTTATTAATAGAAGATAGGAGAAAAGTCTGCTTCCTCCAAGCAGGGTCCAGTGTCAAGGAAGAGCAACTGTTAAGCCAAGATCTTAAAGTACAATCTACAGGTCTCTCTAGATCATTTCCATCCCTCATAACTGATGAATAAATTCAGTGATCCCTCCTTGAGCTTAATGCTGATAATTCCCTCTTATTAGTATCTCCTGCTTGAGCAAGGTGTCCTCTTTCTTTATACATAAGACACCTGCATCTACTCTCCCTACAACATCTTGCCACCTCTCTATTCCTACATGGTGTATCCACTTGTCAGCTGAAAAGCCATGGTCACCCTGTACACAGCAGGGGATAAGGGAAATAACTTGAGGATTGAAACAAAACAAAGAGTTGAGAAGAAAAATCTCAGACACAAAGGGAGAATTGAGAATGTTTTGGAAGGCTGTTGATTTTGCTTTCTGAACATATCCAGTTGCTGGCTTGAAAATGTCAATGCAAACTCTTCCTATACTGCAGCCTTTAAGTTCTCTGTCTTCAAGTTACAGAGCAGTCATATAGCCCTGTGCTGACAAACAGCTAATGGGAGACATGTTGGCAGAGAAAAATGGAAAGGAGCAGCTGAGGTCAGAGGTGTAACAGCTTTTATTTGGTTTATGTGGCAAGATTTTGGTAGTGAGAGGGCTGCAGAGGTGGCTTCTGTGAGGAGGTGCCAGAAGCTACTCCTATTTGAGATGGAGCCTGTTGCAAGACAGAACTAACTTTTGACCAAAGCTGAGTCCATCAGTGAGATGGACATATCAAAGAAACACTTCTCTTTGATAACATATCTAAAAAAAGATAAAAAAGAAGCTGCACAACAGCAGCTGGAAGAGAGTAATAAGAATATGCAAAACTATGCAGACACCAAGGTCGGTGAAGAAGCTATGGCTGGAGAAAGACTTTTCTTACAGTTGCCCTGCTTCATCAAGTTTTGGACTCATATAGCTTATCTCTTTTTCCTCAGGAGGTTTCCACCCCCTTTGTGATGTCAATCCAGCCATGGTGTAGCCATATTTTAATGCAGGCAGAAAAAGCCTTGGAAAGAAAACAGAGGAAGGGGAACAGGACTGACCGAGTAGCTGTCAACAAGGCCATTCACTACAAACTATAAATGTTTCTGAGGGTCACGAGGAAGGACTAAGGTCTTCAATCCCTTTCTGTCTATCCCTCACAACCATGTGAATTACTGAGCAGAAACTGCATTCAGGTCACAGCAAGACAGTGAATTGCATTTGTGGCATTTAAAAGCATATTCAGCCTCTCTGCAGAACTGCAGGCATCTGCTTTTTGTAGGTTTGCGTAGGAAGTCAGCATTGAAGTAGCTAATCCCAAATGAGTGGGGAAGCACTACATGAACATAAATACAAGTCACTGAGTGCCACTCTGTCCCAGGGTTTACAAAAAAAGAAAAAGCATTAACACTACTTTTTAATCTTCAAAAAGATTTTTTTTGTCAATCCCCATCATTAACAGACATGCTTTTTCTTTTACAGCATTTTTGAGCGATGGCTGAGAAGACACAGACCCATGCTAGAAGTTTACCCAGCAGCCAACGCACCCATTGGGCACAATCGAGAAAACTACATGGTTCCTTTTATCCCCCTTTACAGAAATGGAGAATTTTTTAAACCTTCAAGAGAGCTGGGGTATGACTATGAGTACCTGCAAGAACCAGGTAATGTTACTATTTGGGTAAATGTCATATTTGTTGCCTATAACCTTGAATATGTCTGTAAAATTAGAAGATATTAAAAAATCCTTCTATTCCTGTTTTTCCTTGGATACAGTCCCAAATTGTACCTGTTGATTTTCACATTTCTGGTCTGATGTATAGTCAACATGATGCCGTCAGAAAAGTTCCAGCCAAAAATCAGTCACTGACATCAATGTTATCTATCCTAGCCTATTAAGAGCAGAATCTGATCCAAATGGTCAGCTTGTGATCAGAACTGGGGGGGGGGGGGGGGGGGGGAAGTGCCTTTATATACCCAGAGTAAAATGCACCAAAGGCCAACACAAACTCTATACAGCACTTAAAACAGTGATCTATTCACTCTGCTCTTGCCCTATGGCCATTTATATGACTACAACTTAATAATTCATAGTGCTAATTTCATTAAATCAAAATGAAATTTGCACTGTTTAGTTATGGGTCTGACTTGCATCGCTGTTCAGAAGTAGTTTTGTCCTGGACATCTTGGCCATCTTCAGGCACAGGGAGGACAAGAGGCCCTTGGGGCTGTAGCTAATTCAGAACCTTAAGTAAACCGGGTCTCATGCTCATGGTCATGGACTTCAAAGTTTCTCTTGAGTAGTACCAGTTTCCTTATTGTTTAAGGAAAGGGTTAAATTCTGTTAAAGGTAAAATGTTGCCTGGAACTGTCCTAATCCTTTCTAAAACTGTACAATTGGAATGATGGTATGTATCATTGGAATGATAAGACATGTCTCTCAGTTCAACATGAAGTTCAACTTAGTCTGAACACTTAGTCCAAAACTTAGTTCATCTCTCAGTTCAACACTGCCAAAAGCTACCTTGGATGTGGGATGCAGTTATCCTTTCAAAACATTGACCAGTGAGAAGGTAGGTTACTGGGCATTTGTTTTCCTGTTTGAGGCAGAAACATTCTGTGAACACGTCTCTTCAGCTAAAAGGCAATTAAGAGCTGAGAATCCAATAACTATATTGCAAAAGCATCAGGAACATTTTAGCAGTGATAGCATTCTCATAGCTTCCTTCTTGTCTTTATCAGAACAGTATCAGTTCTCAGGGCATCCCTGCTTTTCTGACAGCTTGCATAGTAATGGGGGTGTATGCTTTCTGCATACTTGATAAACAGGCCAATCATGCATTTACCTTACTCCTTCACTTCTCATGCAAAATGTAGCATGTGATTTAGTCACCCAGAAAAGCACATTTTTATGTGCAATGAAAGGAATCTGCAGCTCTCCAGTATAATTGTCTAAGGCTGTTTTAATACCATGACCCAAAGACAGAACATGCTATAAACAATTTGGCCCACCCCAGACAGAAAATAGTCTAATAAATGCTTCAAATGTATTCTCAGAATTATTAGTTTAGTCGTATTATTAGTTTAGTCGTATTACAGAATCACAGAATCACAGAATCCCAAGGGTTGGAAGGGACCTCAAAAGATCATCTAGTCCAACCCCCCTGCAAGAGCAGGGTAACCTACAGTACATCACCCAGGAACTTGTCCAGGCTTAGTAGCACTTTTGCCTTTTTGTTCACGTTGCCATAATTTAATTCCCAATCAAAACCAGTAATATTGATACATATTTCTAATGAAAGCCATTAGTTTCCTAAATTCACATTATTCCTAGAATTGTACCACTCAGAGAAAGTGCCAAATACCATGACTTTCAGAAGTACTGAGTCTGGAATAGTTACTGCAAAAGGAAGCAAATGGTAAAATATTTATAATTTAAAAATTCCCATCTCTTTCCTCCTGGTCTCTTCCCTTTTCCGAGGGGAGAACGCAGTCATCGGAAAATGAAGTTCTTATTAAATCCTGCCCATGTTTTTAGCACAGAGGTAAGGAAATTAGTTCCTTAATTATTCTGAAAGTTCAACATGAAAACTGAAATTCAACATCATTTAGAAAGCCCAGATAATCCTCAGGCATCCTTGAACCCCTTGCTAATCTCACTGACAAGAACAGAGTTTAAGCTATTTTTTGTCTGAAGGGGTGAAATCAGCTACAAATGGAAGATGGTTGGAACCTCAAAATGCAGACAGATTTTCTCAGTGCTCTAGTGTTTAAACCCACACTTTTCTTCAAGTAGGTATGCTGGATTCCTGTTCAGAGGAACAGAGGAGTAAACAGGAACTTCTTGGTAGAGGACCTGAGCAGGAAAGACTCCTGACCCTCCCTGAAAGCTTCTGTGTACTCAAGGGAGAAGAGAAAATCTATGAGTGGCAGCCAGGAGTTACCAGACAAATAGATCTGGGTGGTCAAGAATAGGCAGCATTTCATGTTCCAAATGAGGAGGAAGAGGAAAGGCAGAGGAAGAAGACAGGACTAAGTGAGGAATGAGCACACAAGACCTGGCTCCATTCTGTTCTCAAGACCAGTCTTGTCTGCTGTTAAAGGAAGCAGCTGGCAGAAAGCAGCAAGAGCAGCAGTTCTGAGTTACAGCACCAGTGACTTGGTAGAGGTGAAGCAGGACTACAAAGAGCACGGTGAGGCTGACTGCAAGAAATAAAACTTGGAAAGAATCCAACGACAAAATGGCATTTTAATGCTAAATTATATTGTTGTTGTACCCCTGAGGAAAAGCTGAAACCTGGAGCCCTCTTTTCCACTGAAAAGCAAATCAGGGTGTGACAGTATGTTATTTTAATTGTAGTTTCATTTATTTTTATGCATACAGCAGCCCTGAAGCAGAAGTGGTTGCAAACAGTGTGTGTGGAAATCCATCCCTCAGGAGCCAAAGACACACATCACAGTCTAGTTACTGGGGAGCTCATCTGAGCAGAAACAGGACCAGGCACCCGGTTTTCCTTGACATGAGAACCATGAGCTGTAAAACTACCACAACTGGCATGGCTTACTGAAAAAGAACATTTGCTAGCATCAGTAAAATGATTTGGAAGCCTAACGGTACCACCTAGCAATAAGCCATCAAAACATTTTTCTATGGCAAGATCTTTTCCAAGTACTTATATTTCTGGTCTTGGGCAAAGACATCCCTATTTTCTCTTTCTTCTAGAAATTGTAACAGATAAATTTGCACGCACATCCTTGACTTTCCCCCAGAAAATGTCCCTCTCTCCACGGGAGCAATCTGATGACCGCTACCTGTGTAGCTGGGTGAAAGCAGACAGCTACCCAAGAATAAACCCAGGAATCTAACCATCAGTTGCAGTTTTCGGAAACCTTAACTAAGGATCTTTGACAGGGCAAAGCACTGGATGAAAGTGTTTTGATTACAGCGTAGAGGGCCAGGTTGCTCATGCATGTATTGTAGGAGGAGAACTGAGATCCAGAATCAGACTGCAGCTCATTTCTATTTTTGGTTCTTTACCAGTTTAGTTGCAAAATCACATCCCAGCGAGTAAAAAACGTGACAGCTGGCAAATATGATACCATCACATTTGTGCTGAGTCTCTCAGCTCAGGAGCACACGCTGTTGGCCACAGTGTGAAAAGGTGATGTTATGTGATATATGATAAAATAGTGACACGCACAACAAAATGTAAATTCCAGGACCATAGAAAGCAATTAAAGGTGACAGTCCTTGAAAAATGCTGGCTTGGGAAGTTGTTTACATTTCTGAATTAAATAGAAGATGAGAAGAGAGCATTTTGTCCTGAGGTTATCTCAGGCAGAGATAAGGAGGTGTAGATTAAGGTTAACATAAACAGAAGGAGTGAACAAAAGAAAACAGGATGTAAAAATATATCCCTCAGAAAAAGGAATACGAGCAGATATTTTGGTGGTTATATAGTGATGCTTAATGAAGGAACAGGAATATAGATTTTAAAACTAGGGGTGTTTTGCTTTGTTTTTCTTTTTTTCTGGGAGTTATTTAGCGGTAGGACACACACATTGCTTCACCTTAAATTTATATTGTTATGCATTACACTGTTGTGCTTTCTTACCCTTTCAATGGATTCCAGGAATGCACACAAACTAGACTGCCTGGCATTTTTAAATTGCATTAAAAAAACACATTTTGATGTATTGAGAGTAAGAAATTATTTGTTGCTGTTACCTAGAGTTAACACTGCCTTTGAGAAGAAAGAGTATGTCAAGAGTTGACTGCTAAGACCATAGCTGAGGTTAATCACTGCTATTTTCCTATCAGAAAGAGCAAGATAAGGAGATATTGTTGGTGTTAGTCACTAATGGTAGGGTAGATATCAAGCACCATCGTGACCTGGCTTCCTCTTGCTTTGTCATGAACCTCTTGACTAAAAGGGCAGTTTTAATCGATGTTCATGGCAGCATCCAAAGAGGATTACAGGTTGACTCTAAACACTGATATAAAATGGCATTGGCTAATGTCTCCCACAAAGCAGCTATGGTTCCCCATGACCACATCACTCCCTTGACACTTTTCCCAGGTTGTCATCAGCAAACACAGTTGCTGCACTCTTGGGTCTTGCACAAATAGAGATTAAAAAATTACGGTAACAGAGTATTTGAAATCCCGGTTTGCATGATTTTGGCTGGTCAGACAGTCCAGTCATAGGTTTACTGTTGTGTGGAATCACAGATCATGGGGTGTCCTGGGGTGTTCCATCCTCTGACACCCAGGAGTTGTCATGACAACTTTCTGACAATAATGCCAAACACCTTTTGTGCAGTACAAATTAAAAGGCAGTAGATGCCAGGAGGTGGCTTTTGGCTTTGAGCTAATTACAAAAACTGCAGGCTGAAGCTGAAAGCAAGAGAAGGGTATGTTTGACTGATTATCAGGATATAATAAAATAGATTAATCCCTTCTGTGACATCTCACCATCTCAAAATCATGCTATGTTCTACCAGGAAGAAGTTAACTCAGACTTCCAAATAACATTGATGGAGGAGAGAGATGGCTCAGGAAAAAAGTATAAGATGTCACTTAGAAAGCCCTCATGTCCCAGAAAAATTCTGCAAAGAAGATAACTTTGTGATCATTCTCTTTTTCTTAAACATTAAAACATTATCAAGCTCCTGTTGCATATCAATTTTATTTCATCATATACACACTTCAGTTTAGATAGCCAGATTGTTTCTTACTTAGACATGTTTGCAGTATGAGTTGAGTTAAAAAAACTGGACTTAACAAAGTCAAGAAATGCCACTATTAAAATTGTCTATATACCTGTAATTCACCATCCACCTCTATATATCTGAATTATCTTTAGTTGCACACTGTTTCTCCCCAGACCCCCACCTCATTCACAACACAGCATAGGCAGCATTCTTTGTGAAAGAGAAGTCCAATCCTTTTTCCTTTTGATTTCCATTTCCTCAGTTAAGCAGTGTGTAGCCTAATGTATGATTGATTGCATGTTTTTAAAATGCTGTCCTGAAGATGTTTCCTCTAACACTTTTCTTCGGTGCCAATCACTATAGCAGCTGAGTCCTGAAGAAATATTAATTTACATTCACAATACAGAGGATTCAGTGAATGGTACTTTCCTCATTTGACAGATGAGAAATGAAGGACCGAAGAGATAATGTACCTCATACCCAGAGGTTTGTGCAGCTCACTCATAAACATCAAGATTCTAATTTTTTTTTAATTCTTAATGTTATATAGCATTTGTATGTCTAATGAGGTCAGAAATAGAAGGCTGAACATGCAGACTCTTGCAAATAGCATCTCAGAATACAAAATTGGATTGACTAGAAATCGAGAACCAGAGAATTAGCATCCAAACATTCCCCAAAGTGAAGCTGAGTCGCAGGAACAAACAAACTACATTCAGTCTAAACTCAGCATAAACTGGAATTACAACCATAAAATGATTCAGAATTCAGACGTCAAGTGCTAAGTATAGCTTAACCTTACAGGTGCTGCAAACCAGCAACATCTTACCAGAGCACAGTGCACGTGACAGCATAGCTCAGAAGCACCATGGTCCAAGAAATGATATGGAATTACTTTTCTGAGCACCAGTGAAAATGCAAGATGGCAGGAAGACATTTAAAGCTTTTGTGGGTATATACCACACTAAATACTGTTGAGTACGTATAAATCAGTTTGGGTGCATGAATACTGTTCTAGAATAAACCACCATAGGTAGTCCCAAAGAAGTTGCCCAGAGAGGTGAGGTTTTGGGTTTTTTTTCCGAATAGCTAATAATTGCAGCTAATAATAGTAATTAAAGCTGTTAATTGAGAGATGTAGATTCCAAATCCTCCTTGGCCCAAGGGCACAGGTATCCACTTCTCAAATTCAATTCAACAGGTTGTTGAGTGAACAGATCACATTCCAACCACTATCAAGAAGTGAGAGCCCTTTTTGGCAGGGTTTAGCTTTCATAACTCGTTAAGCCATAGCGAGAAAAACAGAGAGACAGACACACAGATTCATACCACGAAGCAAGAAGGCAGCTGGTTACCTAACCAGTGAGAAGCTGCCCTGGATTGACCAAAGGAGGAGGATGTCTTATGCAGAGTGAGCAGAGAATAATTGTGTGTTACCTCTCCCCACACAACTATCAAATTAAATAAGCAGGGGGCAGGTTCAAAATTAGTGAAAGGAAACCTCTTTTTCCTCACTTGACACGTATTTAAGGCAGGGATTTCCTTGTTGCAAGAAATTGTGATGAAAGTTCAAGGAAGAGTTAGAAAAGCTGATGGAAGGGGAAAAAAAAATCCCCTAATAACTATAATATACAATGACACTACATTTGGCTCAGTAAATCCCTGAGCTACAAATTGTTGGAGGCTAGGTAAGTATTGTGTGAAAGGATTGTAATAGGCTTGACCCATTCTTAAACTCTTCCTGGTGCTCTCCTTCAGTTATTGCTGACAACAGGGTGCTGAGCTAGCAGGACCTTTGGCCATATGGTATCAGGCTTCTTGCGTTATAGTCTTTCAGTTTTGACAAAAAACATAAAGAGCACCGGGGACAGTGAACTCTGCTCCTGCCCTTTATATGAAGATTGAGAAGCAGACTATAAGGGCTGAAGAGATTTGTTGAAAAATATTTGTGACAATTTATATCAATGTAGTTTCTTCTTTTGATCAGCCTCCCAGTATTACCTGTTATGCAACTTCTTCAAATTACCAGCACATTGCACCATGTAAAAGGACCTTTTTTCTTGTTTCTTCTGTTTCCTTTCCAGCACTTGATTCTTTCCAGGAATTTTTAATACCTTACCTTGAGCAAGCCCGTCAGATCTGGGTTTGGCTGGTTGGAGCAGCTGTGATTGGAGGCATCATTACTGCTGTGCTCACAGGGCTCATCCTGGCCTGCCGGAAGAAAAGAGGAACTTCTGAAGAGATACAGCCCTTGCTCATAGAAAGTGAAGATTACAACAACGTGTCTTGTCAGTCCAATTTCTAGAGGCTTATGGTAACTCAATGATGCTACCAAGGTGCTAATCAAGCATGCAGTGTTTGATTCATGTTTGCAAATACCTTGTTGAGGTGTGCTGCATAAGCAGGAGGAGCAGTCTTGCTCCTCAAGCCCTTTGTAACCTTCATGTTGTAGTATCTTATCAGATCCACTCCTACAAACATTTTCCAGATTCAACATAAGTTACCATGCTACCCAAAGAACACCATGTATCCCCCCTCTTGATTAAATAATGTTCCTAAAACCGGACCATTTTGTGTGGTGATGGCTTTAACGTACAATTCTCTGCTCTTTTATTTGCTCTTTCACAGCTGTAGGATCCAATCTGCACCCAAATACATGTGTTTGGTGTTCGGATTTAGTGATAGGCGTCTGACTGTGCCATCACGGCTACCTCTGTGTTTGAATGTAAGAGCAGAAACAACCTTTTATTTTAGTGAGCGAAATATGTGGTGTCTCTGAGCAGAGTGAATGATCCATAGACACATTTTTCTTCTAATATAGAAATATTTTCCCTCTAGCTTCTGTAATGTTCTGTTTGTCTTTGACTGAATGCCAGCAGCCCCAGAAAGCAGGCTCGCAAAACTCAATTCTCACTTGTCTCAAATGCTGCAGTTAGTCATCTTATATATCAGCTTGTATTCAGGGGAGCGGAGATGGGTTTAGGAGATGAAATCTAGTTTCACTGTGTCCACCTCTATTCAGTTTGACTTAATAATAATTTATATTATGGTTGACATTTGGTTGCTTAGTATGCATATATTCTACACAAGTAACCCATACATAACAAAACAAGTTGTGGTGAGTTGACCCTGGCTGAATGCCTACCAAAGCCATTCTATCACTTCCCTCCTCAGCTGGACAGGGGAGAGAAAATATAACAAAAGGCTTGTCAGTTAAGGACAGGCAGATCACTCAGGAATTACTGTCACAGGCAAAACAGACTCAACTTTGGGAGATTAATGCATTTTCATCAATGACCTGGATGAGGGAACTGAGTGCACCCTCAGCAAGTTTGCTGATGACACAAAACTGGGAGGAGTGGCTGACACACCAGAGGAATGTGCTGCCATTCAGCGAGACCTGGACAGGCTGGAGAGTTGGGCGGGGAGAAACTTGATGAAATTTAACAAGGGCAAGTGTAGAGTCTTGCATCTGGGGAAGAACAACCCCATGTACCAGTACAGGTTGGGGGGTGACCTGCTGGAAAGTAGTGAAGGGGAAAGGGACCTGGGGGTCCTGGTGGATAGGAGGATGACCATGAGCCAGCAATGTGCTCTTGCGGCCAAGAAGGCAAATGGCATCTTAGGGTGCATTAGAAAGGGAGTGGTTAGTAGGTCAAGAGAGGTTCTCCTCCCCCTCTACTCAGCCTTGGTGAGGCCGCATCTGGAATATTGCGTCCAGTTCTGGGCCCCTCTGTTCAAGAAGGACAGGGAATTGCTTGAAGGAGTCCAGCGCAGAGCCACAAAGATGATTAAGGGAGTGGAACATCTCCCTTATGAGGAGAGGCTGAGGGAGCTGGGTCTCTTTAGCTTGGAGAAGAGGAGACTGAGGGGTGACCTCATCAATGTTTACAAATATGTAAAGGGTAGGTGTCAGGATGATGGAGCTAGGCTTTTTTCAGTGATATCCAGTGATAGGACAAGGGGCAATGGGTGTAAACTGGAGCATAGGAAGTTCCACGTTAACATCAGGAAGAACTTCTTTACTGTAAGAGTGACAGAGCACTGGAACAGGTTGCCCAGGGGGGTTGTGGAGTCTCCTACACTGGAGATATTCAAGGCCCGCCTGGACAAGTTCCTGTGTGATGTACTGTAGGTTACCCTGCTCTTGCAGGGGGGTTGGACTAGATGATCTTTTGAGGTCCCTTCCAACCCTTGGGATTCTGTGATTCTGTGATTCCAATCAAAAGTCAGAATAGGATAGTAAGGAATAATAATAAATCTTAAAACGCCTTCCCCCACCCCTCCCCTTTTCCCAGGCTCAACTTCACTCCCGGTTTCTCTACCTCCTCCCCAAGAGTAGTGTAGGGGGACAGAATGGAGGGCAGTTCCTTACATGTTGTTCTGCCGTTCCTTCTTGCTCTCAGGAGACTCCTCACATTCTTCCCCTGGTGCAGCATGGAATGCTTGTCATGGGAGACTGTCTTCCGTGAACTTCTCCAATATGACTCCTTCCCACAGGCTGCAGCTCTTCATGAACTGCCTCAGCATGGGTCCCTCCTGTGGGGTGCTCCACCATGGATCACCATGGGCTGCAGGGGCACAGCCTGCCTCACCATGGGCTGTACCATAGGCTGAGTGTAATCTCTGCTCTGGTGCCTGGAGCACCTTGTCCCTCTTTCTGCACTGACCTTGGTGCCTGCAGAGATGTTGCTGTCACATATTCACACTCCTGTGTCTGGCTGCAGTTTCTGTTGTGCAGTTTTTCCCATTCTAAACTGTATTATCCCAGAGGCACTACCACCATTGCTGATGGGCTCATCCTTGGCCATCAGTGGGTCAGTCTTTGACCCAGCTGCATTGGCTCTGTTGGACATGGGGGAAGCTTCTGGCAGCCTCTCACAGAACCCACCCCTGAAGCTTCACCCACCTCCCCACCCACCACCACCACCACCACCAAAACCTTGTCATACAAACCCAATACACAAGATATTTAATTACATGATGAGCCTTAAACAGGAAGAATCACTCCCTTTTTTTGAGATGATGACTCCAGCTGGCTTTCACTAGTTCCAAAGTTCATCTCCAGCCAAAAGCATTAATTCATAGCTGTCCCAAAATTATCTATTAATCATATACAGACCTGTTAGTCTGGTTCAGAGTATCCCCATCACTCTTTGGTCTTTTAAAGGATTAACAGAACATGGTAACACCCATGCCTTTGGGGCTGGGTAGACCTGCTCTACTGATGGAGATGCTGCCGTCTGGGTTTATTCCAAGTATTCAAGACAGTTTTGTGGTTAAAATGAGAGGTTCAGCCTTCCAGAACAACAGACGAGGGCACTTTGAAGACTGCAAGGAGCCACAAGCAGATTCAGAGGGGCTGTGAGAAGGCTGAGGGAAGTTGAGTGGGTAGGAAGGGGCAACACTGCATCATTTGAAACTGGGGGAAATATGTGCTTTGACCACTGGTCTGACTGCTCTTTCCTAGTCAACAAATGCATGGGACCTCTCAGATGAGCTATTTTCATTCACAGCTGCCTCCAGTGAACATCCTCATGGAGCAATGAAAGGCTTTATTTTGACAGGTTTCAACTGCCCAGCTACATGGATTCATTTCAATTTTAGGGCAATTGAATTGGAATTTTCCCCTGAACTACAGAAATTACAGCCTTTTACAGAGCAGAAAATACACAAACCAGTAAGGGGTTGGTATGTCTGTTGTGAAGGGTGCACCTAGAGCAGATGTTCCTATAGGAGGAGTCCTGTGATTTTTCACATCAAAGTTTTAATATCTCTCTCCTGTAGAAATCCAGCTTTGAAGGACCAGCAAAGACATTTGCAGTATCCCAACTATCCTTAGCTGAACAGTAATAGTGCAACAATAGGCAAACGGGAAAGTGGGAATAAAACTACCAGTGTATTCCACTAGCAATAGAAGGAAAGCTCTACACCCCCAAATCCAACCATATCCCTTCCTTAGGAGCTAAGACATGATTAAGGAAAGCATCGGCTAAAATCACCTCCAGCTCAACAAAGCACAGGCTTTTTGCTGAATGAAGCTGTTCTCCCATGTGAAAAACTCTGTTTTTAAATCCAAAAGAGCTGTCTCTTTTCCTACGGCTTCTGACTGATGATTTGAGGTACTAATAGATGAACACTCTGCAGTATCTTAGAAAGTATTAAACCCAAACACAGTGCATGGGATTTAAAATGTTTCTTGGCGCTGAGACATAGGCAGGAAGAAAATTGTATTATGGCAACATTTCAAAGGGTCAATTCAGTCGTTTAATTTGTATTTTACATAACCCAGAATATTTTATTGGTAGAAATAACTTTTAACAGAAGAGGAATAACACCCATATTTAAATTTTGACTTCATAAATGTTGATTGGTTTCAAAGTCAGATAAACACAAAGATTTTCACGCAGTCTATTTGAGGTCTCCACTCATTTTACAACTAGTAGCTGTTTGTTTAGTTCCTCTAGACTACTTCAACTAATTAGAATGGGAGGAAGAAGCCTCTTACAGGCACGGAGTGAAAAACACCCACTGGTGCTCACAGATTCTTCTAAAAACCTTGCTTGATGTACTCATGGTTTGGCTAAAACATTTAAAATTATGATATAATTCTTATTCTGCAAAATTCTTCTGAGCGAGTATGAAAAACATAGTGAAGAACTTTGAAAGGGAAATCTTTGGGAACAAGGAAGGGTGGGATTAAAATGGAACGTGCTTTTTATTCCATAACTCTTCACAGAATCCTAAATTGCAAGATTGCCCAGGAATCTTGGACTCCCTGCACCCACTCAGCTATACCAGACAGATGGAGAGCTGGGAACACACCAACGGTGGCAGCTGCAGTGGAACTGAGATTTAAAGACCTATTCAATCTATGGAGGGAGAGTAGAAATCCCACAAGCTCTGAGGGGCTTCTCAGGCAGAGATATGTCTTGTGCAGGAGTCTGGAGCTGGTAACTGCTGAAGTTCCCAGTCCTGAAGTTAGAATGTGACAAGAATACTTTGGAGTTTTTCACCCTAAAGCCCAAATGTCCAGATTAGAGGCAGCCTGACGGCTGCAGCAGTAGGAAACAGACTGCGGCAGAGACACGATACCTTGTTGTGTGGATGCTCTGGCAGGAAGACAACTCCTGTGCTTCATTGGAAGTTTGTTGAAAAAAATGCCTTTCTCTAAATATTTCAGTGTCAGTAAATCAGAATCATAGAACACCAGGTTGGAAGCAACCTCAAAGATCATCTGGTACAACCTTTCTTAGCAAAGCACGACCCAGACTAGATGTCCCAGCACCTTGCCCAGATGAATCTTGAAAGTGTCCAATGTTGGGGAATCCACCACTTC
Organism: Lathamus discolor; assembly: GCF_037157495.1. Taxonomy (NCBI): domain Eukaryota; kingdom Metazoa; phylum Chordata; class Aves; order Psittaciformes; family Psittacidae; genus Lathamus; species Lathamus discolor. Next base: position 119,201,907 of record NC_088887.1, on the reverse strand, counting down.
CCTGGGGAGATTATTCTAATGGCTGAGTGGCCTCATTAGGAAAAGTTTTCCTCATGTGTCCAACCAGAAACTCCTCAGGAGTAACTTGTGCCTATTACCCTCACCTTTTCCATGTGACTCCTTGTAAAAATGGAGTCTCTGTCTTCTTTTTAGACATCCTTTAACTACTGGAACATGGGGATAAGGTCTCCCCTGAGTCTTCTTTTCTCCAGGCTGAACAGTCCCAGCTCTCTCAGCTTTATCTCACATGGCTTCCCAGTCCTTGGATCATCTCTGTGGCCCTTCTCTGGACCCTCTCCAGCCCGTCCACATCTTTTTTGTATAATGGGGTCCGAAACTGAGGACAGTAATCCAGATGTGGCCTGACAAGAGCAGAGTACAGAGGGTTAATGACATCTTTATCTCTGCTGGTGATGATGTGATCCTTTGATAAGTTGTTCCAATAGAAAAATCTTAACTATATTAAGCAAGTTTATTTCAGCCTCTGCAATATTCAATGGAGATTGTATTTCATTTTCACATCAGTCAAGGTAATTTTCACCAAATGTGAAATCTTTGCAAAGCATACAGCCAAGTTGGTGTCTTCTCCACAGATCTTCATCAGTGTTCCCTCAGCCTCTTGCTTTTGGCCATGGCAACTCACCATATGTGGAAGGATGAAAGTAGAACTTTTCCTTATCAGGTTGTCTAAATGCTACTTTTCACCAGCTCTTGATCATTCCTTCCTCCCCAAAAGCATGGAAGGCACAATTCATACCTCATGACCAAACACATGACCTATTAGTGAAAGTCTTTTTATGTTCTGCTCAGATCATCTACCAGTTCCCAGGTAAGCTTTTTCCTTTCCGTCTTCCTCAGTAGAGGCTCTAGCAGTCTATTTCCTTTCCCCGCAGGTTTCATCACAGAGAACTCAGCCTAGCTTTATTTGATGAAAGGGAATTTGTATCCCCTTTATACTTGTTGGCATACCCCCAGACATTTTTCCTTATTGACTCCTATTTTCTCTCTGACCTGAAGCCCACGTCTGCTTTGAGAAGGAACAAGGAAGACGGTAGCCCTTTTGCAAAGTTTCTGTCAACAAGCTCTGTGATAGGGAATAAATAGTACAGAGTATATTAACCTTAGTAACTAGGTTAAAACGGATACAAACAACACATGATGGTTCTCTCTATCAATGTGGTTTTTCTGCTTAGACCTGATAATAGTTTGAAGTTTAACTCTTCCGAAGTGTATCTGACTTCAGCACATGAAAACCCAGCTGGTCGTCTTTTCTGAACAAGCTGCTTGGGTTTCTCCAGAATGGGAAGTGAGCACTGCTGTCAGGTGGGGATTGACTGCACCAGTCTTAAAGAAACTATTTGGGGACAAGATAAATTGTCCTCTGCACACACCTCACCTTTCTCATTGACTTCTTAGGGACCCCACATGTTAACCTGAACCAGCCACCTCATTTCTGGATGGGTCAGAAGGAGGGAGAGAACTCTTTCAGCACCACGGCACTAAATATTTCTTTGGCACACCTCACTGGCACTGGCAGGAGACACTGCGCTTTCTGTCTGCAGGCTACAAATGCAATGGCACATCATTATTCTTCTCAAGGTCAGGTTCAGGGTTGTGCTTATTCCTGTGCTCAGGATGCAAGGTTAAGTGCTGAAGGATCTCTTTGCTTTGTTTCTTTTTTTTTTTTTTTTTTTTTTCCCCTGAGGTGGGAGCTGGAGTTCCTGTCTTATTTTATTTGGAATAATGTAATTCCATGAGGCTGTGTCTTCAGGTAATCTCATTGCATCAGAGTGGGCAGAGCTTAAATGCAATCCTGCCTTTAGCTTTTCTTCTGTCTGGCCAAGGTGACTTGAAACAAGAAACTTGCCCCTGGCATTAGGGAGTTGGTTGAGGGTCTGTGAGTTCACTGATAGGAACAGTGTAAAAAATGGGGTATTACGGTGCTTGGTGCCATAAGATCTAGATCCTGTGTATGTAGTCCATGCAACCACGTAAACCTTGACCCCAGTGGGCAATGAGTTAGGCTTGTCTGAAAGTACTTGTTAGATGAGTATCCCACCAGCTTCATCACCCAAAGGATGTATTTGCAGTATCAGCACCATGCTGTTTCACATAATGAAAAAGAATACCACAAGACTGATGTTCAGAAATCTCATACAGGACACCTGGCAACTCCATTGTAATGTTCTCAGTAGTGTATATTCCTGCCCTTTGCAGGAGATTGTTACCTCTGTGAAATCTTTCATTTTCTAGCCTGGCCTTTCTTTTCCACAGGCTGTTAAACAGTCACATTTAGTCAAGGCAGGACAATAAGCAGCTGTCAGTCTTTTTCATCCTGCTCTCCCTCCCACATTTTCCCCAAATTTGTATTTTTAGCACCTGTCCTCTCCATTGAGTTAAATCTGTAATTCACCATCTGTGTGTACACGTGTGTAGGGATGCAAGTCATTTTGAATCAATCTCCATAGTGAGCTGAAAATTGGCAGCAATGAGACCTTGTCATTAAAAATGGCCTTTTACTGTGATTTTTGTAATGAGCTCTGAATTAGATGTGAAGTAGCTATTATAACTACAGAAAACCAACTATTTCTGCGTATCCATCTTGCATCCATTAGGCTTTCTGATGTCCCAGTTTATATACGGACATTTCCCCAGAAGTCGGCCTGTTACTGACTTCTCTTGATGGCATCAGGAGTACAGAATTTACACCGTGCCAGAAAGTTCTGGAAATCTGCTGGATTAGTAAAATATGTAGAGAAACTGGTTCTTTCCCTCCATACAGACAAAAATTCCCTTTGAAACAAGAACTTAGCAATAACCAGTAATTCTGGACCCTAACTGTGTCTTGGCACATTGGATCTCCTCCCTTCACACAACTTGATTCAGCCCTACAGGACTTCCTCCTCCTATTACCCCATGCTGCGCTGTTTTAGCCATCAGAAAAAGAAATGCTTGAGAGCTCAGTGGTGAGATTGTCCCACATTATTTGGGCTGCCATCTACAGCTGACAGCAGTAGGAAACAGCCAACAGGGGTGGTACGTAAAATCTGAGTGTGTCAAACAGATTTTAAAGGAACTTGAATGTACAAAGAACCTCTGTGCTCTTTCTCATTGTTTTCTAGTAAAAGAAACATTCTTAGGCAATAATAATCAAACGGTATTTTCAACTCAATTACCTACTGTGGACGTATTTTCACATACTTTCCTGCAATCATAACAATGTCAAAATGTTTCTGGTTTGAATTGTTTCTTGGAAATTTTAAGCACAACCATTTCACTGTGCTGCATTTTCAAATTGCTGCACAACTTTCCAAGCACATCTGACAAAGGTGCCATAAATATGAACAAAGGAAGGTAGTCTGCAAAGCCTCATAACTCTTAGAGCAGAGCCATGCACCAGGCTTTCCTTGCCTTGCATACCAACACAACCCACCTTACAATCAGATTCTGCTTTCCCCCCCACAAGTGACTGATGTTGAGGAGCTTTTCTACTACATTAATGTCATTACTTATCTCCACTCCTTTGTGCAAGCTACTGAAATTAAATAGTCCATACATACCACAGAAGAAAGTATATTTCTGTGAGAACTGCTAAAAGCTTAAGTTCTTTGCATGAGACCCCTTCATGCAAATACAAGAACATTGGAAAAAATGTACTGTCCATGTTGTTACAGAGCTGAACACGTCATGAAGATCTGCTAATAGGAACTTGAAGGCCTGGCTGTCTTCTCATAAATTTGCTGAGATTGGCTGGGTGGAAAATACTGATCCATTAATGGTGCTCTGCTAAATTTACTACAGACTGATTTCACTGTCAGATGACCTGGCTGTGTAGAATGATATATAGACATGGTGAGATAGTTGGAAAAAATATCAAATGACCAAGATTACAACATTATCCTTATTCAGAACTATTTATGGGTGTAATTATGAGAAAATACATTTTTTTTTTTAACTGAAGCACAACACACATCCCAGGGTGACAGAGCTACAGCCATTAGCTGATAGCAAAACACTTATACACATGGCAACAGAGGTGCTATGTAACTGTATTCTTACTATAGTAGTGAAAGTTGTACAGCATGTGTGTGTATGTGTAGACAAGCCCCATTAGGACTCCTTTTTCTGCCCTGTTTCATTACAGACATTTATATCAAGAGCAAGTGACTGTATGTTCTGTCAAGTCAGAATAGCAGCAATTTGTTTTAACTTTAACCTTGCCAATTAATGCCACAGTGCCCATGGAAGATACAGACCACCAGAGAATCCAGGCTCCATGTCTCCTCTTTTACACCATCATAGGTTTGAGATGCTGCTTTAAAATTCATTTTAGCCTTTTTATTCTATAGGCTGTGGTCCTGTCATTCAATCCACAGGGTTGACTTTCAAAGCACCATCCTATTAATATTCAGGGAGACTCAGGCTCTTGACAACTCTCATTTGAGAGCCTAAATGAAATAAGCATTTTTATGTTCCCTACTGATACCAGAAAAGGTGCTTGTCGCTTTGGAAAATCAGATCACTTCTGTTCAGACTTTCCTTTTCATTGGGACAAATATGCTTAAATCCACAAGTCTAGACACCAAGACTTAAAAATGGCAGCCTTTTGTCTCACCCTAGGAGCCATGGCACTGCAGAGCTCCAAACAGGGATGCCTGCAGGGAGGCTGCCACTTCAGAAATTGTGTTTAGCAGTCTGGGTACGGATGACAGATTGGGGAATCACTGCAGCCACCATAATTAAGGTGACATCCTCCTACAAGGAGATATATTACTGTAAAAAGTTACAGGAAGGCTCATTTGGAAAATTAATCTGCAGCAAGATCAGAAACTTTGGGCTAACAACATCAATTTTCAGGAAAACCAGAAGAACAGTTTTGAGGAGGGAGACAGGACAAGTTGTAACTTATCCAGACCATCAGTCATCACTCCACAATGTACAATTTCAGATTAGAAAATGCACTGTTATTAAACTCAGCCTAATGCTTACACATATGCTCAACAAGACATCAGAAAGACTAACGATAAATCATGGAGCCATTAAATTCATGAGAATTAAATTCGGGAGGAGCTGGAAAAGGGAGATGGATGAGAAGCACAGATTATTTCAAGTCATCTCACATACAAAAATGATGACGGGTATTCAGGAGAAATAATCCAAGTTGCATTGATTAGAAATCATTCCAGTGTGTCACTCTTCAGCCCCCCTGTATCATCCATGTGGTTGTAATGCGCATTAGGGCACATTTAAGGTGAAGCAGGAGGTTCCCTGCAGTGAACAAGGCTCCAACTGGATTGCATAGCTGCATAGCTGCTGCCCAGATTTCAGTAAGCTGGTGGGACCAGCAATGGGGTCCCTTTCACCCCAGAATTCAGAATCAGGAACAGGTAAGGAAGCAGCTTAGATGGTCTCAATTTTGTAACACACACTGCTTTTTCAGGCAGTTATCCAGCTGAGACATTCTAGGATAGGGAGTCAGTTCACACCACATTTAAACCCATAATGTGACGTGTTCTCCAAACAGACGCGCATGTTCCCTATAACTTCAAAGGAGGGGAAAATGAGCTGGGAGATTTAGTTCATTAAATGACTGAAATTCATGTAGAGGTTGGTGCCTGGATCGAGGAGACAGCTGCTGCTCAGCCCACAGCTGCTGTTTTTCTCTCTAGAAAGCCTCATCTATTAGCAGGAGCAGCCTTTGTCTGCCTTTGCCCACCCTTCTGCTCACCTTGTTATCACGGATTTATCATGATCAATGATGCCTGTATAGCACTGGAGCAGGGGGGAGGAAGCACAGTTTGTCTATTCTGCCTGGAAAATAACAGGCTGCAATACTCTGCTTGCTGCCTCGTGTAAGGAGAATTTCTTATTTGCTTCAGCACTTTTAGCCAGGTTTTGGCAAAATAAATAGCCCTCTTCATTCTTGTGCTCCTCTTCCCCAACTCTGAGAGTTCCCTCTTGATCAAATACATCTGTGAAATATATTGTTTCCCATAAAAAGTCTCCAAATACCAGACAGAAAATCAAACCTCATTACTTGGCCAGGGTGAGGGGGAAAGGATATTCCTCTTAATGAAAACACTATAATCATTGTTGAAAAAATGAATTTTCCCTCTGGTAGCTCTGCCCAGCATGCCAGTGGCCCTGAGTTAAGTATAAATAAACACCTTCTACATTTCCATAGACCAGGGAATTCTTCTGAAGTGATTTTGGTGGGTCAGGATCAGGTAGGTGCTATTTTCTGCTTCTACTGTGCTGTAAGTGAAGACACACGGAGTGCGGAGGACTGACAACTTTCTCAGTTTCAGAGTGAGACGACTGTGTACGACAATGAGATGATATATTCTGCTTCTGAGATGGTCTCACAGTCGCAGATACAAAAAGAATGCATTTGTCACAGTCCCTCATTTTGAATGGTTTGGATTTACCCAAAATTTCAATAGGTGGCATATGAAGCAAGCATGTGCCTCATGTTTTAAGTGAGAAGACTCTGGGTGGCTAAATAAGGTAGCCTAGTGGAGTTTTCGTACTTAGGGTAACCTACCCATCTTCCTGCTGTTGTTCCATAGGATCCTGGGTATCCTGTAGCACATGTGCAACTCTGTGTGGATGTTTCAGCTAGTTTAGGGCATTTCAGTATTAGTGCCCCTGTTTAAGCAGTGAAATCCCAGCCTCCCCTGCCATCAGTAACACATATGTGCATATGCACATACACAATGCTTCCACGATTAAAGCAGCATGTTATTAATTAAAACCAGGTCACAAACAGCAATCCAACCATGTTTTGTTCAGTCTTGGAATGGTTGTTTATTCCAAAGTCACGAAGCTTCTTGTAAAGTAAATACCTTGAGAGTACAGTGCCATAATTAAATGATGTATAAACGTATGGTGCTTTGTCAAATACAATAAGAGTCATAAACTCACATTGGGGTGCCCTGCTAATATAACAGAATGTAACAATAGCATCTGAACAGCAACAGAATTCAGCAGACAAATACTTTACCTGTCATGACTGCCATTAAGATAAAATGGCTAATTTGGTCTATTTTTGGAAAGAAGCATCCTTTATAGCAACCAGGAATTTGAAATGAAGGACTATTTGCCAGGCAAATCCATAAAACTCTTTTCAGGTGTGACAGCCCCCATTTTACAGGTAGGCAAAAAGAACATGGGATTTTAGAAAGAACCTTAATGCAATTATGTGAACCTGAATTCGCCATGTTAATCTGCAAATCCTAACCAGAGTGACTGGTTTGTAGGGAAACACTGTAAGACCATGGGATAAAGCCCAGGATTTCCCCCTGTCTGATCCCTTTTCTAGCCAATTGTTCACACTTACCCTCAAAGCACTGCATAATTAAGGGACACTATGGGAAAAGACTTCTGCATATGACGTAGAGAATTAAAAAAAACCCAATGGACCCAGGAAAAAGAGGCACAAGAAAAAGAAACACAAAACAAAGCTCGTTTTATGATCAACGTTCTAACTGTGCCTTATTATACAGCTCCCTTGTAAAAGCTTTGCTTCATTTGATAGGAACTAGCAGAGTCAAGCAGCTTATTGCTTACCCTTTGAAGGTTTACATGGCATGCAGTTATAATAGTGACCTATTTAAATCCTTCTAGGCAGTGAAACATACTTCCTCTGTTGTAATGGGGGTAGCAACTGAAGCTACAAAATGGGCTGTTTCATATGACAAGAGTATGACTTGTTTACGGGTATGAACACATTAAGTACTGTTCTTTTTCTTAAAGTCAAGCCTGAATTTTAATTCCAAGCTTGGAATTAAAAATGAAAGTTCAGGACCAAATTTTGCTTTCTGTTCCAAAACTTGGAAATGAAACAGACATTTCTCTTCAAACAATTGTACCACATCCTTACATAAAAACATAAGAACAGATTGAAATTATATTAATGTAAACAGGCATCCCTGAAAAGAACATTGAGTACTCAAAATTGTGGACATTTACGCTAGTACTTTCTCAGTTATCTTGCACATTGTATAGACATGAAAAAGTAAATGCTGCCTTCCTTTTAATACATTATTTTTATGTCAGCTCTAGTGGAAAAAATATAATTACAAAATTGGAAATTCAAAACAAATTTTCTGGCTGCTTCTTTGGGGACAAGAAAGAGTGTGGGAAGAATTTGGTCAGCAATGAAAAAGTCAAGACCTGCAACTACACAAAAGACAGGGCAGGGCATTCATTTTTTCTACCACGTTATATGTGTTAACTGGAAATAACTACTTCCAAGGCTTATTTCTTAAAAGAAAAATTGGAAAGTTGAACTTAGTTTATTGCTATTTCCAGATTTTAGGGATGGCAGTGTTTCCATCTGTGGTCCCTATCTTCCTTCCTGAGACTGGATTTTCATAGAATCATAGAATAGTTAGGGTTGGAAAAGACCTTAAGATCATCCAGCTTCAACCCCCCTGCCATGGGCAGGGACAACTCGCACTAAACCATGGCATGAAAGGCTTTGTCCATCCTGGCCTTGAACACTGACAGGGATGGAGCATTCACAACTTCCCTGAGCAACTCATTCCAGTGCCTCACCACCCTAACAGGAAAGAATTTCCTCCTTATATCCAATCTAAACTTCCCGTTTCAGTTTTAACGTGTTACCCCTCGTCCTGTCACTACAGTCCCTAATGAAGAGTCCCTCCCCAGCATCCCTATAGGCCCCCTTCAGGTACTGGAAGGCTGCTATGAGGTCTCCATGCAGCCTTCTCTTCTCCAGGCTCAACAGCCCCAACTTTCTCAGCCTATCTTCATACAGGAGGTGCTCCAGTCCCCTGATCATCCTCGTGGCCCTCCTCTGGACTTGTTCCAGCAGTTCCATGTCCTTTTTATGTTGAGGACACCAGAACTGCACACAATACTCCAGGTGAGGTCTCACAAGAGCAGAGTAGAGGGGCAGGATCACCTCCTTCGACCTGCTGGTCACGCTCCTTTTGATGCAGCCCAGGATACGGTTGGCTTTCTGGGTCTGCGAGCACACACTGAAGCCGGCTCATGTTCATTTTCTCATCGACCAGCACCCCCAAGTCCTTCTCTGCAGGGCCGCTCTGAATCTCTTCTTTGCCCAACCTGTAGCTGTGCCTGGGATTGCTCCGACCCAGGTGTAGGACCTTGCACTTGTCACGGTTGAACTTCATAAGGTTGGTATCAGCCCACCTCAAGAGCATGTCGAGGTCCCTCTGCATGGCATCCCTTCCCTCCAGCGTATCAACCAAACCACACAGCTTGGTGTCATCGGCAAACTTGATGAGGGCACACTCAATCCCACTGTCCATGTCAGCGACGAAGATGTTGAACAAGACTGACCCCTGAGGGACACCACTCGTTACTGGTCTCCAGCTGGACATTGAGCTATTGACCACAACTCTTTGTGTGCGGCCATCCAGCCAGTTCTTTATCCACTGAGTGGTCCATCCATCAAATTGATGTCTCTCCAATTTAAAGACAAGGATGTTGTGTGGGACAGTGTTGAATGCTTTGCACAAGTCCAGGTAGATGACATTAACTGCTCTACCCCTGTCCATCAGTTCTGTAGCCCCATCATAGAAGGCCACCAAATTGGTCAGGCAGGATTTCCCCCTAGTGAAGCCATGCTGGCCGTCACCAAGCCCCTTGTTGTTTTTCATGTGCCTTGGCATGCCATCCAGGAGAATGTGCTCCAAGATTTTACCAGGCACAGAGGTGAGACTGACTGGTCTGTAATTCCCCGGGTCTTCCATTTTCCCCTTCTTGAAAATGGGGGTTATATTTCCCTTTTTCCAGTCGTCGGGAACTTCATCTGACTGCCATGATTTTTCAAATAGGATGGCCAGTGGCTTAGCAACTTCATTTGCCAGCTCCTTCAGGACCCATGGATGGATTTCATCAGGTCCCATGGAATGTTTTAATTAATTGCTCTCTGTCTGTGTAGCACTCTGGTTCAAAGAAGGCCTTTGGCTAGTGGGATCACAGGCTAAGGTCTTTTCAGGATATCTATACTCCTATCAGTGTGTTCTTGGGCATTTAAAATGTCAAAATCTCACATGCCCTACGAGCCCCAATTCAAAAGGAGATAAAAGTGGATCATTTGTGTTCTTCATTTCCAAGATAATTCCTAACTGTACATCCTCATCACCAGAGAAACCATTATAAGATAACATAAGCTGTGGCTAAAGGCTAAATACCCAACATGCTCCCTGCCCTCAAGCTCCCAGCAGCCGGCTCAGCATCTGGGCTCAAGTTATGGAGCAGCCCAATTTTAGACCTGCCGCAGAGATTGAGTTGAATGGTGCTTTGCTTTAAAAGGAAGCTAACCACTTGTTGAAGCTCAGATTATGTTAGCATTGTTTAGTTTGAAAAGTACTTTTTACTAATGAAGGCTTGAAATTAAAGGAAGAATGCTTTACCATTAGAAAATAATTGGGTTTTTACCACCTGGATTCCATTCTCCTTCTAAGCATCTTGGAAGATTGTTTTCAAAATCAGACATGTTTTGGACATGCTCACACTTCCAAAGTAAAGAAAATGTTTGTTTGTTTTTTGCTCTTTTTTTGTTCAGGAATGAAAAAAAGTTCATATAAACAATGTAAAAACATAGAACACAGAAAAAAAATCTCCATATGCACATTATGGAAGTGACACAGCTGGCACAGTCAAAATAATTTCTTGGGCATCAGCTCAAGGAAAGACGTCACAATTACGACTTTGCTCCTCACCTATTACAGACCAAGGGACTTGTTTCTTACCCAAATGTGCTCTTGCGAGTGATTAGAAGGAACACAGGGAGATAAAACTTCAGTGGGATTAAACATTTCACAACCTGGTGCATATGGGCTAAAGCTACTTGTTTCAGAGAAAAAAAAAAAAACCTAATTTATAAGCCTAGAGCTTCATCAGCATATGAATCCTGGAAGAGGGTCTCAGTCACATGTGAACCTCAGTGAAAGCTCTATCCTTCTGCAGTCACAGCAGCATCAGTGCCTGCTTCTCAAAGATGCAAAGCAGAACATATGTGTTGGGAGCTGTCTGCTTAACAGCACGATACTTCTTTCCCTTTATAAACAATGAGCTCTCAAGCTCCCTGAAGCAAAGAAACCAGGCAAGAAAATATTTAATCAGTGAAGGGAGGAATTTATGTGCAGCTAATAAACTAGGGGCTGTATGGAGATAGAAAATGTAATTGAAAAAAGCAACCCTTTCCATCACTGCCTGCTGTTCTCAAATGCCTATATGTGAAAGCAGAAACATGACTTAATTCCAGTATTTCAGTGATGGGCACATACTGACTTTCCCAAAACCAAATCCCTGATTCTCACTCAGAAGACGACACAATCCGTGCCATTTTGACCTTTCCCTGTCTTCTACACAGAAAACAAAGTGTTTCTTGACATAGATGCCCTTGTGGCACTACCTCTCCTCTCATTCTAAAAAGCATCTCCAGCACTGGGATGCTGCAACCCATCATTTTCCTAAGGCTCATCAAAGTGACTGCAAGACCCCCACTGGATTGTGCACACTAGAAGAGCTACAAAGGCTTGTGTATGCTATGGTTAAAATCAAGGACCTCTGCATTTCCCAAGGTGTTGTTTTCCTGAGTTAATGGGAGCAGAGGGTGGGAGAAGCCTCTTGACACAACATGTGCTATGGAGGGAGGAAGAGCAGAGGACTAAGTGATACATGGCCGAGGATGTTTCCAGCGATCTAAAAGTTAGAGCACACTTCTGGATGAAGGCTAAGGGTATGCAGAGAGGAAGAGATGATTAGAAAGCTCAGCGCCCACTGATCTTCCGTGAAGAGGGAGATTAATGAAAGCACCAATGCATCCACCTCCAACAGACAATGATATTTCACTATCAGGTGGAGACCCTTTGCCAAGTCACACCTCAGCCACATTTTCAAACTCTGCTTGGGAACATTAAGTTTTTCTCAGAATTATTCACCAAACAGTTCCAAGTGCTGAAGCAATCAAAAAGAATAATGCCATAGGTGAAGCTTCACATTCTTATGAAATGTTTTTTAACAGTTAATTATGTTGCTATAACAGAACACAGGGAAAACACAGCACTTGTGTCTTCTCTGCAGAGATTTTGCCATTCATTCCTCATGAACATGACTGAAAATACAGGCAGGGTATATTAAATGGAAGTTGGCATTCGCCGTCTTCATCTGTCCCAAAGAGCACATCCTTGAAGCATCCCATGCCTCATGAGGTACAATAACATACAGTGCTCCTAGTCACTGAAGAATATGTTTCTATAAAGCTACAGAAACACAACGGGTATGTCCACACCCTCAGCTATCCACACTACTGAGACTGCACTCAAGAGTCAGACCAGCTCATTGTCTACACAACTGACCCTCAAATAGGACAGGTCTGAGCTCCAACCTGGAAAGTACATACAAGTAGCTCACCCAGATGCATTTAAACTTGCTTTCATCTCACACTGCAGCCTCAGCCTGAAAGCCCTTGACTTTCCCTGATGCCAAACAGCACCTTTAGGCTGATTCAGCACCATTCAAAGATGTGATAGCCAATGATCTTACATGGATTGCTTCTGACTACAGATAATGTATCACTGCTGCGTTTCTCCTTAAAACAGTTTTCCTCTTTGCCTTAAACCTTGCCTCTTCCCAGTGGCTTGCAGAGCTGCTGTGCAGCATTCCTAGCCAGGCTGCACTGAGTGCAGCTCAGAACAGTCTGCTGTATATGCTGTATGGTAGTTTGCATTTCTCTCAGATTATTGTAGGGAGAAGAAAAGGCTCAGAGGCATTATTTATTCAATTCAGAAGCAACCTGTTATCACTGTGTTACACTTCTAACATGCGAACACCACTACACAGCACCAGGAGGGCATCAGTTATCCCTGAAAAAGAAATGACATGCTCTTTTGAAATCAAAATATATGCCCTGCTGTCGAGGAATATATTCTTGGCTACGGCACAAGGAGGGAGTTTTCACTTTTCCTCCCTCAGTTCTCATCCAAATTTCTTCCCCAGGGTTATAGAGTATGAGATGAGCAATGTGACCTTGCAATGACAGAATCCTAATGTGGGACTAGTGCACCAAAAGCAGTGCAGCAGCGTCTCTCTTCTCCGTGTTGCTATGTACACTAGACATTTATGTAACACTGCTTCTCATCCTCAAGGCTGTCCTTACCTAGGGTCAGCAGCAATGAACACAGAATTTATCTACTGAACTGTCAAAGCTCCTTACTGCTAGCACACAGAACTGTTCACTCCAGTATTTTGGTGAAAAAGAGTTAATAGGTAAAGCCATTCCCAACCCCAAAGCTGCAGAAGCAGATGTTTTTTGAAACAGGTTAACTCAAAAGAGTCAGTGGTGGATTTATTTCAAATAAATTGCTTATTTCCAGGGTGTTTGCTGAAATATACTACTTTTCTTCACCGCTTTAGCACTGAGTTGTGCAGAGAAAGGCAATGTCTTTGCATATGTTGGTTCTCAAACCCCAGGGAGACTTTGTATCTGCACCTAGACAATAGGGTTTGATTTTAATTTCTCCTTTGCTCCCAGTGTCAAAATATTCCATCCTGTTAATTTCTAGCATTCACCATCCCCTCCTGCCCTCCTTGGTTTGCTCCTCAGTTGACAGCAGTTTACCTGATGCTTCAGGAGCTACTATTGACTTCCCCTTTCCTGGAGTAACAGTACAGATCATGAGGAGGAAGGTGCAGATTTTGGGTTGTGGGATGGACAGGTTTTGCTAGGAAGAAACAGAGAGCATGTAAATACTTTTTGCAGGGTCTGACATCCTCAGAAATCCTAGGCCTCTGCTAAGAGGCAATCTACAATTTCTACACCTTTCTCTGTGCCCCTGCAGTAATGGGGCAGATCCTCTGCTGTTGGAACAGCTCCAGGAGCTGTCTCTTACAAACAGGATCCTTCTAGAGAATATAAATCTTCAGGCACAGCAAACCTTGAGCATGTCCCACAAGGCTGAAGACATTCACAACATCAGATGAAGTGCACAACATCCCTCAGTACTAGGAGATCCCATCCCTCTTACAACATGGATGATACAAGTAGCAGGATACTAAACCTTCACAAATACGCATTCAGCTTTGTTGATCAAAACCTTTGTGTAAGCACGTTTGTTATACATTTCACTACAGCAGAGAACTGAGGGTTCAACCCTAAAAGATGCTGGCTAATTAATCTAGTGTATCTACAAAGGAAACTCCAGAGTTTCTGGGATTTACTATGCTCATTACAGGCACTAAAATATCAGGTTCTTTATAGGAATGAAGATTCTCATCTCCATGCTTTTCATCAGTGTGTCACTATAGTGGCCCTAATGAAACACATTAGCAGCAGAGATGCCGCAAACCCCAAATCACCATTCACAGTTGAGTCATCAGCTGTATTATATATATACTGAAAAATGCATGTTCATTGCAGAAAAGCTCAGTTCAGCACAGGCACAAGAGGCATTTTGACTAAACCTTGCTGTTAAATCCTCTTTGTTAAAACAATATAGACTGGTTATATTTGTGAGGGGTGGAAATCTACAGACAAATCAGATATATAATCTAGAGAACAGATCCAGCTTGTCTTAACTGGCATGTTTATGAAATGATTGCCAGGCTGAAGTGAAAATTAATCTCCCTAGAAGCCCTTTTATTCTTCGAACAAGTAAATACTGCATTTTAATAACTATGTCTCTTCTCTGACTTAAGGGACTTGAACTGCTACAGGCAATGACTAGTTAGCCTCCTGCCTGCTTCTCCAAGCAACGTCATGCAGTTTGAAACTATAATCCGGTGCGTTAGTGCTGAGAAGAGGCTTTTCTCTTAGGCTGCTGTTCTAAAAGCAAATCTCTTACCAAAACGTTACTTCTGTGTTCTGTTATAGCTGAATTTCTGTTCCCAACACAGCTGGTCTGCCACTCGTATTATTTGCCCCTTCTCAGCCAGCTCCAAATCACTTTTTCACCTATTGTTAGAAGCAAAGGCATGACTGTGCACTTGCCTGCACTGGCTGCAAAGTGGGCTTATATCAGACTGTGCATGGATGCAAGTATATGTAGCACTTCTTTTACCTGCAGCGCACATCAGCTAACAAGATAGATGAAGATCTGCAACCAAAGGGAACGATGGGGATTCAGTGCTGAGTGAGAAAACCCATCATGAGGATGCAGTGGGTGCATGGTGCTTTCATGCACATCTTCACATCAGGGTAGCGTGGGCAGATGTCTTCAAACAGAGAGAGGGTTTATCTGTTTTCCCTTTACAGCCACTGCTCTCTGTTGTGGCAAAACAATAGTAACTTTTCAGAAAAATGGATCTGACTTAGACTTCCTACACTAAACAATGCAGTCATCAGCTAGGAGTCTGTGGTATGCACTGGTGTCTTCTCCCCAGCCAATGCTCAAGGCTGTGTGCTGTGATCTCCCATGTTCCTTTCAGTCCTGTCTCTAAGAAGAGCAGATAAAAGACAAAGGAAGAACTCACGTGCTATTAGTGCCATACACTGAAATAGGGAAGTGTGACTTCAAACTCAGGGCTGGAATAATCATCATGGTGGGATAGGTTGAAGTGGGGTAGGATGGGTGGGTGGGATGAAGTCCTTCAGACTTCATAGGTGAAGGTCACCACTTTATTAGGGCTGGATTCCCACTGCAGGGTATGGGTCTGGTTTCCATCGTGGCATTAAAACATTCCTGGTTTAAAGAAAAGTCCTGAAACATTTATGATGAATAAAAGACAAAGTTCCCTGCTAAGCAAACACTCAGGGGACTGCAGTTTTGTGGCAGTCTGAGTGAGAAGTGGCAGAACATAGTGAGATCCTTCCCTGACAGTAGGACACTTACAACAGACTCACTTGCAGGACTCAGTGTAAAGCATAAAGAGATGTTCAATTATGTAAATCCGGTTGATCTGTAAATGTGGAATTAAGTGCTGCCAGCCTTCACTTACTTGTCTGGCACCGAGTTATATTTTCACGAACACTTGGCTTACAGATGCAAAAGCTATGGAGTTTAAAATAGGGCTCAGCTCAGTTTTGAAAGCTGGAGGCATGCTCAGAAGCAGCAAGGACAATGCAGCCTGTAGAAAGACAACGTTTATCCTAACATCTGCCACTCCTGAAGCCAAGTCACAGTCACTAACCCAGCTCAAGGAAAAGATAAAAAGCAATTGAAGGTTCTAGCCTTTCCCAAACTCACCCTCACCTGGCCTATCAATTACTCATATTCAGTAGAAAGGTTTACACAATATAAAACACAAATATAGTTGCATTATCAATCAGATCTTTTCACTGCGGATACACCAAACTGATCCCAAAATGTTAGTTAAGCCTTGTAATGCTCCAGAAAGGTTGACAGTCCCAAGCCTGTTTTACAGGTGGGTCAGGGCTGAGGCTGATATAGGACAAAGGCAGAAAAGACCTTGCCTCTGCTTATATCTTGCTCTGACAGTACCGCTTAATGTAATAACAGGCATTTAACATGCCTACGCACAGCATCAGTTCCTGCTAAAATGCAGATCAAGAGCACAGTGCTAGTATTACTATTTTAATTATAAAGTGCTACCTATACAGGATCTGAGCCAAGAAAAACGATCTGTTTTAGCACAGAGCTAACTACAAAATGAGCTGCTCATTATATGGTAATGGAGCCGACATCTAGGAGATGTGAAACCACAAACAGCATCATGATTGCATGACTCTAAACTGTATTTAAAAAACATTAGATACCAGACCCTAAAACAACAGGAAAAAGATCATTGTCTGGTTGTGGTTAATAGATGCAGTCATGATTTCAATCATGCCTTAAGCTAACTGCCAGCAAACAAAAAAAGCCTACAATATCAGCAATATCCAATATCTATGCATTTTTCTTCAGCAACATCCAATTTCTATGCATTTTTTCCATCAGTGCTATCTTTATTATAAAACCCATGCAGGAAGTATTAGAAATAAATCTTAATGATTAAAAAGGATCTAGCTTTTTGCTCCATACCTCCAGCTTTACAATGGA
The DNA here is from genome assembly GCF_037157495.1 of Lathamus discolor. Classification (NCBI taxonomy): domain Eukaryota; kingdom Metazoa; phylum Chordata; class Aves; order Psittaciformes; family Psittacidae; genus Lathamus; species Lathamus discolor. The sequence continues at coordinate 119,184,910 of NC_088887.1, read as the reverse complement.
TGAACAAGATCCAATTGGAAAATTATGATCCTTCCAGCCTAAAAAAAACCCAAACATTTTAAAACCAGTAGCTGCAATGCAGGCTCCCATCTCACACGGCATTTCTGATTTGGCTTCTCCCTTCTAGGCTACTTTGAGAATTCCCATCAGTAGGAATAGGTCCACGTCTGGCTCTCTCCTTCCCCTCTGAATCTCAAAGAGGGCAAAGCCAGAGCTAAAAACTTCAGTGCAAAGTCCAGCCACCGAGGAACACATCCCCAGTGTGGCTTCACTGCTGCACCTCCACTGCGGGCAACTCCTGAGCAGGACCTGCCAAGGCAAAGACCAAACTCATGTTCACCACTTGCACATACAACACGCCTATACACCACCTACTAGAAAAAATGCTTTCCTCTGAACACTAATACTGACACTTGCAGATCCCTGTACAGAGTTTGAGCTGTGAGCTGAAAATTAGTGTCTTTCCTAGTAAGATAAAAAAAGGTCTTCATTGGGAAGATGTAAACCAAATCAAATGCACTGTGCTAAATACAGGTGAACCACAGGCATGAGACATGCTGAGCCATCTTATGTCTGCATGTGCTGCAAACACCACAGAGTATTGCTCCCAAGCTCCTCCTGGAAATTAAGGGTCAGGCTTTCTGCATGTGCAAAGTGATGCTGCTCTAGATGCACTAAAATGATGCATATTTATGCAAGCTTTAGTGTCTGACTCCTGCTTAAATGCCCTCTTCTCAACAAAATAAGGAAAAGGGGGTAAAGAAGAAATAAAGGAAGGTGGGTCAGCTATTGGACAGAGGAAAAAGAAGCTGCTCCTCAGAACCAAAAGTTATAAAGTGCCTGTTTCAACCTCTAGCCCTTCCATGGCAACTATGATCAGAGTGGAAAATAGCATGTGGAGGAGACAGGAAGGAGAGCTTAAATTTGGATGCTTCAGTTCCTCCCCTTTGGAACATACTAAAATTCCACTGCACCTCCTGCAAGATTTCCATCTATCTGCCCCAGAGGGCTTCATTCTTACTCTGCTGTAGACCTGGCCTGATCCTGCTTGCAGTGACATCAATGCAAATAAGTGTGACTCCAGTGGTGATACCAAAAGAATCAGTCAATCAAACATTCTCTGGGACCTCTAAAACTGGATTTCAACCTGCTTTGTTGTAAAATAGTAAGCAAGAGCATCTGAATGCTTGAAGTATTTGACATTCAAGGCACATGAGTGCAAAGCAAGTGCAACTTCCATGCTGAGCGCCTGGTATAATAAAACACCATATCCTGTCTGCTCCTGTTAATCTCTTTTCTTGCTCCATCTTTCTGGCTGCATAAATCACACCTATTTTGCAAACTCACTGAATGCTGAATCAATGCAAGATACAGAGTTCTCCATGTACGGTTGTTTGCTTGACAAAAGGCTGTGATTTACAGCATGGTGAAGTCTGCTCACAGGTGCTACACACTTGTGCTCACTTTTGCATAGGTTAATGTACGTCATTTCCCATACTCCACCATCTCTTCAGTTCAGGGTTGGAGTATTCACATACACTATAGAAGCAGACTAGAAGAGTAACACTCTATATTTTAAATACAGAATCCCTATTCTGCAATGTATAAAATCTTTAATATGGAGTGTTTTCACCCCAAAGCCATGAGATTTGTATACCAACAAAAGCAATAGTCTTTGTAATACACTATGTCTTGCCATTTGGATTAACATGGGTTTGGTTTACTGATCCAGCTTCAGTGGACTGAAGTGGAAGAAGTTCAAACATTCCACAGATTCTTCTTCCATCCACTTTTAAAGCAATTGTGTCTCTCCCCAGCTTCTGCAGTTTTTAATTAACAGAAACAACTCCAAAGAATCACCGCTGGCTGCCACAAATATTGTGTGAGCGCATTTGAGTTTGAGCATAGGCACTTACTATTTGTTGGTATACTGCTGCATCCACCCTTTTCCAAAGTCTTAAATAATCATAAATAAGAAAATCTGTGCTATTCTTTGGTACATTTCTGCCTGTTTAAACCACAGCTGAACTTTTAAGTTGTACAAACAAAAAAATTGCACTTTTATCTTCCAGAGGGTCTTGCTAGTCCAACAGGCTTCAGCTGAAGGATTCCTTATTATACTCAAACCTTGTCCCATAAGAGTTGCTGCTGTTGCTCAGTTTATGAAGTATCTTAGAGATTTTGTTTGGTCCACAACAGAAAACTCCAATGGTCTTCCTGTAAAAAAAAAAAAAAAAAAAACCAAAGAAAAAGTTATGACATTGCAAATAAACAGTAAATTTTGATGATAAAGAGAACTGGATTCTGATCTCACTGTATTAAACCAACTATGCATAGATTTTAAGGTGAGAACAACTCACTAGACCATGTAGTTAGTATCGCTGAAGCCACCTCACCTCTCCCAAGTATCCCCATAAAAAACCTTACTATATATTTGACTAAGACAACCCTTAGAAAAAAGTGCTTCATCTTAGTCTCAACCAAGTTAAAACACCAAGTTGTGAAAAATTACTTTTTAGCATGATTTATCACGCGTCTCACCATAATGACTTCACCAGCGCAAGTCATGATTTACACCAGCAAAAGATTTAGTCACTAGTGGTGATTCCTTACACTAATGATAGCAGCTTGCTACTAATCCATGATTATTCCTGGCAGCAGCAGAATAATTTTACTGCTTCAGTTTCACATTAACATGCAATCTTTCCTTCAACAGCTAGATCAGAAAGTCTTAAATCCAAACACAGAACATGATCCTTGATCATCATCCACAGCTATCAGCCCAGGTTCATTAGTTAACCTGACTTTTTCATACAACTCCACTGACAACAGGTCTTTGCTCTCTGGTCACCTTAATCACAGGCTTTAAGTCAGATTTACAGCCATACAGTATCTAAGGGCTCTGAACAGCAGCCAGAATCAGAACAGGGCACATCCATATCAGGAGGACTGAGCCATTAATGATATTCATCATTTCCCTTCTTTTGGGGAATTGGAAAATGAGGAGAAGGGAAAGGAAGGAACAGGGATAGGGGATGCGGTGCTGTCTCTTCTACATCATGAAAAAAAAAGTTAATTACATTCTTCATTTTCCTGCTGAAATTGTGCCACTACAGAGAAAGATCTTAAAGATTTACTAGGATGGAGAGAGAGCACACAAGAGGGAACATAGCTCTAGTTATTGTGATCTGCAGCACTCACTAAGAGGCTGGAGACTCGAGTTCTGGTCCTTTTTTCCAGGAGTCTTTCAGTATTTTATCTAGTAGCAACTTAATATAAAATACTTTAGCACACGCAGGATAATCAAATGCACAGTTTAAAGCTGCCTGTGTCCATGTTTGGTTAGAGAAGGGAACTAACACATACAGAAGGAAAGCTTTGATGCATACTGTCCTGTGTACGTGCCTGATGTTAGGCAGTAGCTCTAATAGCATGGCAATCTACACTGTATCAGTGCACAGAAACACTAGCTTGGAACAATTGAGGACCCAGACATCAAACAGCATCACAAAGTTACACAGGTAATTGCAATGGTGTTCTTGTGCAGGCACCTTACAATGCTGACTTTCATTGCCTTCTATCACATCATCTCCCATATCAACCCATGGTAAATATTCATCACTCGTACTTTTCTCACCCTTATGTATATTTATTAAACTCTCCTGTTCTGGCAATACTCCTCTTAAATGTAAGGGGTGCTGTGCTGGTGGCTGCATTTGTAGAAATAATGAGAGCACTACTGCTCATTGCACTCAAATAAGATTCCTCAGCACTTGCAGATTCTGAACATCCTCTAATCTGTGCACAGTTGAGAAAAAGGATGCATGAGCTCCCAGTAAGAATCTCTCTTCTACTGTGTATTTGACTGAGAGAATCAATGTTGTTGGGGTTTTTTTTCATTAGTTGGGTTAGTACAGACAACTAATAAAACCAAAAGAGTTTGTCTCTCTCCTTTTCATTAAATATATATTGCCGCTAATGCACAGACACGCCTGAGCAGCACATACTGCTAATGTGTTCTCATCCCAGCAACATCCTTCCAAGGTACACAGACTATTTGGCTAGTTAGCAGAATCTCAGAAAGCTTAAATGATTTGCCTAAGGTCTCACAAGTGGCTAAGGTTTCCGGAAACCCAGCTGAGCCACGGCCCGATGGTGAGCCAGATGCTCTCAACTTCATTCATGGGACACCTACCATCAACATCTCTTCTGGACATATCACAGAATCCCAGACTGGTTTAGGTTAGAAGGGACCTTAAAGCTCAAAGTTCAAAGCCCCTTGCCACAGGCAGAGACACCTTCCACTAGACCAGATTGCTCCAAGCCCCATCCAGCCTGGCCCTGAACACTGCCAGGGATGGGGCATCCATGTACCACAACCCTCCACATACCACTTCCCTCCCACAGTTCACTCCCCACATCCTCTCCCACCTGTGCCCCCCACTTCCCTACTTGCAGACACCCTCCTTCCTCCCTGCCTCATGTGGCTCCTGGGGCTGCGACAGAAGCAGGCAGGCACCTGACAGCTGCTGAAAAGCTACTATATGGAGCAGCACACTACTACCCTGAGCTGATGGGCTTTAATTGTGTTTGGGTCAATGGCTCACTCGCTTTGTTGCTCAGATGAAAACGGGCAGCTAGGGAGCCTTAGATCTGAAAATCTTTATAAATAACATCAACATATTTACAATTAGGGAAAGTATGTTATAGGCAGCTCGTTGTAATAAACATTAATATAGGGGTTTACTCATTCAGAGCACTAAGGAAATAACTTCTCAGTGTTCCTATGGGATGAGTGGGTCAGCATTTATTCTTACATATCTTTTACGATCAGCAGGAGGTGAGAGAGAGGTGAAATACTTTGCTACCCAGAGAGTAAGAGTCAGAACCTGAGATATTCCAGTTTCAAACCCCACATTTATTCTTAGGGAGAGCTTTAAAGTGCATGAGAAATGTACCGTGGTACTCCATGCCTTTCTCTCCTACAGATATATATGTCTTTTTCTAGGTCAGGATCCATCTGGAAAAAAAAGCACACATCCATTTGACCAATTCAAAACTGAGAAAGCATGGCAGCCAAGGCATGGTGTAAGCTTTCCAACCAGGATAAGGCTGAACAGGAACAAGGCTGCTGCTCCATCCCCAGAAAGAGAGCGCAAACCCCAAGACCAGTAATTTATTACATAAATTATTATATATTTATAAAAATATATATATTCATATAAATTATTATATTATTATATAAACTAACCCAGTGTCCACTGCTGGGACTGCGGGTGTCATATAGAATATCAACAGTAGATGGCATGCATCTGCTCCTGTTAGCCCAGAGGAAAGACTCCGGAGCCTGATGCTGGGCTGTCCCATGTCCTGCTCTGAAGGTCTGGCAAACCTCAGACACTGACAAATGCACTTTGCTTACTTGGGACCCAAACAGCAACAATTCACAAACCACAAGCCAATGACATGGCTAAACCGAGGAGAAGTTTGCCAGCTGCATGTTTATTTATGTTCAGCTTTTACTAAAATAATAAGATATAAAGTGGAAAATATCTTGGCTGCCCACACATAAGCCCAAGGGGATGGCTGCAAAGACATGCAAAAGCCTGAACACCGGCACCAGACATTCGGAACAACTGGGAGACCAGGAAATAGAACTATAGAGAAGACATGAAATTCCCAACTCCTTCAGAGAAATAGGGGGAATATTTACCCACAACAGGTAAGTTTCTGTGGGATAGCTGAGTTACATGTTGCACTGCTGTCTATCATGTTGCATGTAACTATGTTTATAGATACAGACCTTGATACAGCAAAGGGCAAAGAAGCCTATGTCTTAGCAAGCTGCAGGATAATCAAGAGTCAGAACATTATGTAGGTACTGAAAGACACTTTGCTTGCAAATGGTGGCACAATTTTAAAGACCTGATATGAAAATGCAGAGAAAAGGGTACCTGAAGTCTAATTAGGAGTAATGTGATAGAAAGCACAAAAGAAAAACCATCTATGACTGCCACTAATGGCTTCATCTGTATTACATGCACTTACAGCCCTGCACATAAGTGGCAGAAACCTCATCATTTTCAACTTTTAAAACTGCGTTCACACAGTTAAACAAAAAAGACATTAGAAGGGAGCATAAAAGATCAACAGTCCTCTATGCAGAGGACTGCGCCAGAGAGTCAGCTCACTTCTCTGACCTATTTCCCTTTCTTTCCCATCATTCTTTACTATAAAACCCTCCTCTAAGTGATGCTTGCTTCCACAGTGTGAGGATCCTACTAGGGATGTCTCTCTGTAGCAGCTTTTGGGGCATTCTGCAAAGCACCCTGCCCACAACATACCCTAGGACCTGCATCCAGGATATACAGTGTCAGCAGCTTATTCTGCCAACTGTGATACCTACTAGCACTCATTATGTCCCAAGAGCCAGGGCTCGGTGTCCCCATGGTATATCCAGCCTCAGAATAGAAGAGTCAATGGGCAGATGTTCACTTCGGAAGTGCAACAGAGGACAAGAAGTTCTTGAGGGGAAAGTTCTGCAGACCATGAGGGCACCTACCTCTCAACCTGGTGCACTCAGATTGCTACCAACAGCTACTGAGGGTGGTTTACCCCCACCCCATTGACTTTGCCCAGGAGTGGATCAGGGAAGACTCACACAATCCCTTCTATCAGATCAGCTTTTAAGGCAGAAAACTGCCAGCTGGGGGTAAAATACTCCACCAACTCCTGTCTTGTTTCAGATCATAATATGTTTGCTTAGTACAATGAAAAGGCACTGCCAGGTCTTAACAAAGAGTAAAAAGTGACAGGAATCTCCAAAGACAATATATCCTCTGAATAAAAAAAATACAGGTCAGTCAGATTCTTTCTTGTGCATTTTGTTTGCAAAACAGCACTATAAATCATGAAAATTATATGAGAAATCACAGTTTTAAAACTTGCAACTTTATCTATAAAACCAACATATGTTGCAAGCAAGATACTGTCACAGACAGAAACATATCTCCATGCAGTAAGATGGAAATCTATTGCTTGTATTTTTCAGGCCACTGAAAAACCTAGCTGCATGGAAAGATGAACTGTTCTGAGTGTAAAAACCACACGTTTCTGTTTGTACAGGGTATCTCTCACAGCCAAATAGTAGCTACTTTCAACAACAACTTAAACATTACAATCTAAGATAAAAACCCAGAATACTTTCATACAAGCACAGAAACAGATAAGCAAACTGCAGCATCCTTCAAGCAGGCTGGTACTTACCGCCTGTTACACTTTGCTATTTCATCAAAAAGGAGCTTCCACCGGGGTCGTCCGATCAAAAGCCTTGAGTTTAAAGCTTGGTATTTTTCACCAATTATTTTCTGCAAGAAACAGAAAAACATTCCATTCTGCCTGATTTGCAAATTGCCTCATATCACCCAGGGCTCCCATTCCTGACATTGGCTGACTTACCATATTGCTGAGGTGTAAAACCTGAGCACAAGTATCAGACAGTTGTGATTAAAACTGCAACCATTTCATGCATGAATACCTCTGCTCACTGCCTTCTCAATGGCTCTCCTTGGTGTTCATTATACATTGTTCGTCATGCAGCCGCTCATTAATCTCCCCATTACTTTTAAACCAATTTATTTAAGCCATAAAACAATAACCACGCTCCTATTATTTATTCCCTCATTGGCTTTTAATGCTAAGCTGGAAGAAACACTGCTGATGCAAAATTCATATTTCTGTCTGAAGTCTGTTTTCCTAACTTTGTACAAGTAACTATTAAGATGACTACGTCTGAAAAAGTAACAAGGGAAATCTTACATTTCTCCCTAAGAGCAGTTTGCCAGCTGTTTGGAGCTGCTGTAACAGCAGAAAGCAGCCAAAAACTGCTCCCTGGATGGAACCTGAGCCATTCCAGTGATGCTCACTCACCAGGCTGGGGATAAGGTCAAATGTCCTTCCCTTGCAGGGCACTGCCCTTCCTTGTTTTTTTATCCTAATGTGATAAAAAGGCAGAGAAAATTTACGTCTTCTCTAGGCCCCATATTCACTCCACTGCTGAACAACCTGAAACAGTGCTCATACCAATGCAAACAGTGTCTTGGCTAATTCATACTCTGTTCTCCTATTATATTCAGGAGGCATTTGATGAAGGATGAGCTTGGCTCCCTGTTGTCACACAGTCATGCTGCTTCTGAGCAAAGGGAGCATGAAGTGAAACTCATCTAATTCTGGTAGCAGTCAGCACTTAGGGCTAACACCAGTGAACACACTGCTGTATGGCAATGGAGAGTTGAGTTTAAGTCCCCCCTGAGAAATCATGAGCAGCATTATGGTTCATGCCAGTTTTGTTCAATAGCCACAAAAGTGACTTTAGACTTAAAACAAAGTTGACTTAATTAATTCAGTAGCTGCTTGATACACAATATTAGAAAACTTGCTTTGAGTTGTCTGTTATTACAATATCGCTGCATCATCACAATGCTGCCCTGCATTGAACATACTAGGTTCATGAACAGGGTATCTTCAAGCACCCCATTTCAACTGTCGTATGTCCTCCAGACATTAAATCTGTGGGACAATGTCATAACTGCTGTAGCTACCACATCATTTAGACTTTGGATAGTGTTCCTACCAGAGCTGTGAAGGCTGTGCTATCTCCACCTGATACCAGGCAGATCAAAATCCTTTGGGCATGGTTTCTCACAGCATTTCATGTTTTGTAGTTATTGTTAGGTTTGGCTTTGAGCACACTGCAGTCAATAGAAAGCTTTCAGACACAGCAGAGTGAATAATCAGGCTCAGGCTCATGCGCTAAATAATGTAAAACGAAGATCATAAGCATAAACAGCTCCAGGAAATGCCAAGAGTTGGAGAATTATCTCAGCTCTGGGATTGACAGTTCAGCATAATATCCAGTCTCATACATTAAGACATTTGTAACTTTTATCTATGCTTGAGGCAAAGAAATACAAAGCACTTAAAAATAGCTAGTTTCTCTCAAAATATTTATTTGAAAGGAAAATTTGAGCTTGTAAGCTCCAAGAACTTTCTGTTTTGATTCTCAGCCCAGAAATGATGTAGATTTCCCATCAAACACAGCCAACTGTCTGGTCTGTGACCTGGCCTGAAAGGACCTCTTTTCTAGAAAAGGAAGATATGGATTTCTGCCCACACCTAATCAAGTTACGGCTGCTAGACCAGATTCCCTTAATGCTGCAGGGATGGACTTGCTCTCTTGCCCTAGTAATGAATCAGTCACTTGAGTTTATAGCCTCATTTCCTGTTTTTACCATCTGCAGTAATTCCCTTTTGCCTCTGAGTGACAGTTTGCTTTGTCTGCTACCCCAAGTTCCAGTTCTGTTTACAAACAGCATTTAGACACATACCTGTATTCCATCTGTTTGACTGAGGTACAGCTGGATATTTATATAGTCTGGTCGATTCTCCTGCCAAAGCTGGGAGGATGATAAAAACAGCTAGTGAAATAATATCCCTTCTCTCAATATAAGCGTAAAGTCACTTGTGCCCACTGTGCTGAGGAATGTGGGTTTCCGCATCAGTGAAGTAAGCTTTTTAATGAAGAAGTTACACTTCCATAGCACCTCTTTGTGAACTCCAGAATGTTGCACATCATGCTGTGCGCAAAATATTATCTTAGGAAGCTACACTGCTCTTAAATTGTAAATCCCCCTCCCTTTTCAATCTGTCTACCAGCCAAAAGGCTAAAGGCCACTCAAACTCCCCAACCTGTACTTTCTTCTTCCATCTCATAAATTTCACAAGTAACTGTCCAGACCCCTGATACATGGCAGTGCTGTGCAATGAAATCCTGGTGTCAGATATTCAACTGGTGTGTGCAGGTCCAAAACCAAATAGAGTGTGAGTTAGGTATCCCAAGCAGAAGGACTGCTGGAGCTCGCTTGTTTCGAGCAAAGATGTCTTTATAGTGTTGCACGGTGTGGACATACTTAGCATTTATTGACAGTATCCCTTCCAAGCAACCCTCATTACCTTGTTATGCAACATACAGAGCAGATCTGCAAACCAGCGGAAAGACTCAATGTCCCTGCACACCCAAATGAAGTAGAGTCTTCTGAGCTTGTAGCATTTCCAGCCGTCACTTGAAAACAAAATGTTTGGGCAATTAAAAATTGTCATCTTAAAAGGAAACATTAATTAAGATGCCTTATATTCATTACCGGAAACATGAATTGCCATTAGAAGCTAGCTGCTAGAGTTGTTCTTCATCCTGTGATACATCTGACACTGAAATGACCTAAGGATGATCCTGAGAATATTAACTCTCTAGCACAGCGTTAATACCCTTCACAGATACTGTTTCTGCATTAGGAAGTTGTCAGCTATACAGATGATTTAGGCAGCAAATATGGATTCATGCATCATCATCAAATTTCTATTTCAAAGCAAAGTAGACATTCTAAGTTCAAGTGTATTATGTCAATCCTTTATTAGGCTTACAAAGCAACCCATAAGAGGAAGATATTGACAAACGCACTAATGTCAGGACTTAATTCTGCCTTTATATTTGAAAGGCTCTGGTTGATTATAATTAATAGTGTAGTGAAATCGCGAAGACCAAATTAAATCAGAGCTCCATTGTGTTAGGGAACTGTGTGATATATTACAGTCCTCAGAAAATGCTAGGGGGTAAACTGTGGCCATGGGCAGATTCTGGCACTGCATTCGGGGAAACAAAGGACTCGTGTGTCAGATTTGTCACTTAAATAAAACACAACTATAGCGCAAAGGTAGGATTGAACTGAACTGGGAGAGAAACTACGAGTGAAAAAATACATCCTGATGACTGATGAGTTCAAATAAAGCACAAATATCCAGGAAGTATCTTTGTCGATGGCCAATGCTGCTTTCCGTTGTTCCGATCACTGAAACAGTGCACAGATGGTTTCCTCCTTTTCCTCCTAAAATAATTTTCAGGAAGATAAGGCCATAGGCTTTCAACTTCAAAAGCTATGAGGAGGAGCCAACCGCAGTCAAAAACTTCCATGATACATGTTTTACTTCAAACTCTAGTGTTGCCAGCATATCCAGCAAGGGTATAGTATCAATGGATCTACATAAGTGATGGCTCCAACGACTGTCTTACTTCCCCATACATCTAATCTCCACTGTAAGCCTGAGCTGCAAGGATGGAGACATTCTCAGCAGCATGGAGAGCCTGAGAACTCACCTTTCATGTCAGCTTCCCACAGAGAAATAAAAGTGCTTTAGGACTGAGGAGACTTTAAGACTTATCTTTCAAGTCCTGATTTCAGCTTTTTTATTTGTAAACTGTTGACCTGCAGAGCAGGATTTCCTCTCTTCTTCTGACTGGCTACACTAAGACAGACCCTTAGGAAGGGTCACAATCTTGTCAGATGTGACAAGATAACTATGAGCAGTAGCATGGAAAATAAGTGCCTTTCAGCATAAAACGGAACAAAAAGGAAGAGAAAAATGCAAGGCATTTTGCATTCAAATGCAGTAATTCACTAACGAAACACCACTCTCAGTGATGAAACATTGCAGATGGACAAAGAAGCTGGACTGCAGGACTTCATGAAACAAGATTCAAAATAGCACCTCAAACACATCCACTTGGGTCTACCTCCAGCAGGATATATTACGCAATAAGGGTGCAATCCGCCATTATAAACAAATCCATATGTATATAACATGTCTTGTGTGTTTCTGTGTTAGCACTGCCCATAATAATAAACATTATTTACAGACACTTCTGCACAAAAGCTTTCCTTAATGAAGGTTGTATTTTCTTAAGAATAGGGCATAGGGTTCAACAGTTAAGTGTAGGGAAGGGCAGGAAGAGGAATTAAATTGCGTACATACAACAGGAACCCAACTGAGCAGGAAACAAATGACTGTGTCGACAGGCTGTTGATGTCTCCCTCAGACCTGCCCTTGACACACCAGGAATGGTCCCGCTGCTCTGCAGTGCTGGCATCATAAAGCAGTTTGCATATTCATACCTGCCAAATTCTGCTTCTAAGCCAGGGCAAAGACAACAGGCAGATCATCCCCTAAACCAGAGCTTTGTTGATGTTTAAATACTGAGAAGGAAGGAGGCTGAGACCATTATTTTTTTCCCGGAATCACAGAATGATTCCCCTGCATATTGTACAGTGCAGAAGGGGAAGACTGGCTACAAAGGCAAGTTATGGCTTTATCCAGATAAATGGACTTTACAGAAGCTTTTGGACATTGACCTTCCATGGCAATATCTATGCAAGTTCCTACAGCCTCTAATATCACACTGGTAGAGGCAAACATCTCATAACTTGCTGCTGGCCCATCATTATGTTCTGTGACATTTTTGCTAAAGGCATTTGTCAAGGATAATTCATCACAAGGAAAATGGTCATCTCATCCACCTGGTCCCCAGGTGTTCAGCAAAATGTACCCTTTTTGAGAGGATGATCAATACGCTCTCAGGAAAAGAAAATGAGGGAGCCCAAGATGGTCTTTGGGGACTGCAGCTCTATGACACATGTGGGGCTGATAATTTTCAGAAGCACTCAGCACTGTCAGGTCTAACCCATATCAAGGACAAAAGAATGCACACAGCATCTAAATTCTAGGCTTAAACCACTTTGGAATTAGACAGAGCTGGCCATTGGAATGTTCTTCTCAGAACAAGTGCTTCAGCTGTGCATTGTAAAACCTGCCCAAAGACAACTAGTCTTTCAAGACTTCAGGGAAGTTTTGCTGCTTTGGCTGGCTGTTTATACAGTGCCTTATGAAACAAGGGTGCTTACCCTGTGACTGGAGCTTTTAGTCAATGCTCGGACAAAAAACCCCAAATTAATAAAAAAATCAATTCAATCACAAAAGCAAGACTGTTTCACACAGTTTAGGATTTCGTGGGAATCATGTTGCCAATGTGACATAAACAAGAGGTGAAAGGTTTGGTCTGAATAGAACGTGAATGGCTTAGGGAAAAGGCATATCTAAAATTAAAACTTTTATATGGGGTTAAACATCTAAATGCTATCTGAATCTAAGCTTCCTTTAAAACCTAAGCTTACACATTTACAGACCAGGAGAGCTGGCCATGCATTCACAGTAGAAAGAGTGTCACAACTTCCTGACTCTCAAAACCTCACTACCGTAGTCCATAGCCTCATATAACCTGGGACAAGGGGACCAAGGCTGGCTGAAGGGCTGTGACTACATTACGGGCTAGGCTGGTGCCAGGATATGAAGGCTAGTGACACTGTCCTAGTTCAGGTGGATTACTGGCACAACGCTGCTACAACCCTTTATCTTACACAGCCTGTAAGGTGTGATTTATGCTCTTCAGTGGACATCTCAGTCCTCTACCTCTCTCCAAGGAATCATTCACTTATGTTTTATTCACTTCCATTATGCTAACGGAAGTTTTTTAATATTCTGACAGTCTTTCTGACATGCATTGCTACCGTAAATTGAGGGGAAATGTCTTTAAAAGGCTTAAGCTCACTTACAGCAGCGTGTTGAGCACTGATGCAAATGGTGTAACCCCAATACCTCCAGCCACGCAGAGGCTGACCTCGTAGTTCAGAGATTCCTCAAAGGGGCTTCCAAAAGGTCCATCCACATACAGTCTGCAGAAAAAAACAAAAAACAGTTTTAGAGAATGCTGCTAAAATAAGAGAGAGGGAAGGAAAATGATCTGGAATTAAAATCCTACAAAGGCATTTGTTTCAATTTTTTATTAGCCTTGGGATGCAGAATGTGAATGTCTTTTTCCTGGAAAGCTTTATGTGGAGACAAACCACTGCACAGGCGGTATGAAACTGTTATATAAAATCTTGTGGCACATTCCATGATTAGAAAAGCAAATTTTTTAATCAAACAAGTTGAGGTGACAAAATTACCACTGCCCTTTGGTATTAAAGGACAAAGAAAGTGCTGCATTGGAAACAATAACAACTTGGTGGCACATATGGAGGAAGAAAAAGGGTTTGGCTACTCCTGCCTAAGAGGCTCATCTCTTGAGCATCAGAAGCAGCTGAGATAGACAAAGGGTTAAAAAAATCTATTTCTCCTGGCTTCTTTTCAAAAGCATCCAGGGAATAAATAAGAGGTGACACATATCCATCCTGCAGTGCGCAAGAGGAACAAATGAACATCTACTCCTTCACTTCATGTTCAGCATTTTTGACTCATGCCTCTCATTATTATAACAGTTTTGTCCACCTTTTTTAAAGATCATGTAGGAGACTGAGTCCCATTTCCAACCCATTTCTAGAACAGTACATTTAGTCCAAGTCCATTCTGTGTACAAGTAGCTCACTGGTTCATCACAATTTAGGTAACTGGTGAATACAGCAAAGTGTGTTGGGACCAGCAGCTCAGTGACTAGGTATTTTCTCACAGCTAGGCTGACTGAAATCAACCTCTGGCCTGAGACCATAAGAAAGCTCCAACATGTATTAGTTTTACACACACATATACTGGTACTATTACACAACTACATCTAATGAAAGGGCATAAGCTTCTCCTTTATCACATCAGTCAGAGAACTAAAGGCAGAGATGTCTCTTTTCCCAGGCAAAGTCTTCCAACCCTCACTGATTCTTTCTTTAGAGGGCTGGATTTTAGCCATAACTCAAGATACCAGTCTGATATTATTTCATTTAGTTTTGTGGTCTGACCCTTGTCATCTTACTAGTCAAGACATCTTGTCTGGATGTCTTTGGCCAATATGGTCTTTTCTAGGAAATTTCTTCCAGACCTCTGCTATTGCGAACCTCTTGATGCTGCATATATTAGACTCCTTCTTCTACAGTGTCTTACAAGTACCTACTTTTTGATGGATCTGGAGGCAAAAAGGCTGATTTTTAACTATGCCCTGTCTTACAAACTCCTTTTGTGGCTCTTGATGTACTATCTGGAGAGAAAGGGAGAAGACACTGGGCCAGCCACAGCCATCAACAGAAGCTACTGGAAGAGCTGCAGTAGAGGTTTCTAGGTAACCAAAATTCATCCTTGATATTCATAACTAAGCAAACCCCAGCCTAAGTATGTTTATTATTTCTATCTCTATTCTGAAGTTACTACAATATTCTTGGATATTCTCAAAGCTTTTCAACATCAGGTATGTTACTTCCAGCATGACGAGAATAATTGAAAAACAAATTCACCCCTTACTTAGGACAGATAAGTTCTTTTGCACAATGGGGCCAAGAAAAACTTAACCGGACATGTGTGTACAATATAAACAGAATGTTAAGTACCTTCTCATTAAATGTTTCCTGTTACATGACACTTTATACCCTATTTGCTTAACATGAGTTTATTTTCCAATAATGAAATGATGCTACTGCTGAAGTTGCTGGTTCAAGAGATCTTCTGCATGTTGCACTGTCATTTAACTGAGGAGGTAAAGCAGTATCTCTTATTTAAATAAGCAACAAGGGAAATGTCGAGAAGCAGGTTATTACACTGAAATTAATCTGGTCCAGGGGACATTTTGAGAGAAGTCCACAAATGTTATGGGTCTCCAATGCATATCCCCACAGATCTAATTTTGGGATATAAGTGCAGTGTAAAAAGAAAAACAGCTAAGGGTGACAGGATAACGAGGATCAGTAAGTGAAGTCCACTGTCATTCCTGGCATACCTCTTATCCATGCGTTACCCTTATCAGATCCTGCCTAAGTGATGAAATCTGGAGAATCACTCCTACACGTATGAAGGGCATAAGAACAAGCCTGAGGGAAATTCCTTGCATTTTGCACAAGCAGCACTAACTTTCATTTGGATATATAAACTTAAAGCCAATGTTCTGGGGGAAAACCACAAGTAAATAATATAAAATGAACTAGCAAAGCGTATTTTTCCAGAAATTACTACAGTGGATGTGACAATAGTCATATACTGTTGGGGTGCCATGGGACTACACTTAAGCCTACTTGAGGACTATCTGAAGTATGCACTGGGTTTATCTCAGAAAGGACTAAGCTTTCTTGGAAAGTCTGAGTGCCACTGACTACCTATGACAGAATCAGACCTGAAACAAGCAAAACTACATCTGGTCACCACAAACCAGTCAAGCATGGTGCATAATTCTATGTCAGAAATGCAAGAAACAACCTTCAATTAAATACGTGTTTTGGTCAGATTACTCCAGTTTGTGGCCCATTAGCCCCATCTGGCCTGCAAAATATTTCTATCATTCTGCCCACTGTGTCTTCCTCTGAGGGAGTGAGGAACAGTTGTTTGGACAGCAAATACAGTGAGAGAAGCCAAGAGCCTCCTGCTGTGTCTGCATGTGGTCCAGCACAGAACAGCCAGAAGTCACCACTTCCAAGTGTGAGAAAAACAAATGAGGAAAAAGCTGGAGAAACATTGCTACTGCTTTAACCCACTCCACAAGACTGCCCAAAATGGACTCATTCCAAGGATATGATCTCCCTGGAAGATTCTGTTGGATGGCATAAACACGCACTATTTAACCCCATTTTACTATGGGGATAATTTATAACTAAAAGAAATGCGGCTCTGATGTCTTAATGGAAGTACTCATTTAGGAATTGATCCTTCTTTTCTTCAAGTCAGTGGAAGAAAGGAACCTCCTGATCTGTATCACAGTGCAGTGATGAACAGAGCAGGGATTGAGCCATGGACTTTTGCAGAGGTTGCGTAACTTTTGCTTCTTGTCAACATGTTCCTACTTTCTTTTGGTAGTAGTGAGAAGTTTTGCATAAACCCACTTCATTTCTGCACATGAAATCTCACAGCACTCAATGAAGAGACAAGACAACCCAAGGGGGTTAAAAGATGACTTTTTGTGTCTTGAGTTGTGACCCAGAAATACCACACTACCATGCTATGCTCTCCTATTCCCCAGCTTTAATTTAATTAACATGAAGGAAGGGAATGGAATTTTACTAAAAGTTTACAAATTCCCCCTTCAGGCAAACTTATTCAAGTAACGAGATGTTCTTTCACATATATTCATTTCCAGTCTTAGGAGTGCTCGCAGTTATTCTGGCACAATTTCTTAGCTCACAAACAGGAAAAAAGCTCCTCAAAATAGAATATATCACAAGAAAAAAATAATAAGCAGAACATATTCTTAAAAAGCATCGTACGGATAGCTGGTGAACATACTTTCTATTTAAATCATATTCATATTATAGATGCTGGGGTACAGAAATACCCCAGCAAGCACCAAGACTGCTTGTTCCAACACTGGGAAATTAAACTGCACTAACATGGGGATGTCCCTAAACCAAGGGACACTGTCTCAGGAACACAGGCAGCTGTACTGCTGTTGAGACCCAAGTTATAGAATCACAGAATCACAGAACGGTTTGGGTTGGAAAGGACCTTAAGATCATCCAGGTCCAACCCCCTGCCATGGGCAGGGGCACCTCACACTAGACCATGTTGCCCAAGGCTCTGTCCAACCTAGCCTTGAACACTGCCAGGGATGGAGCATTCACAACTTCCTTGGGCAACCCATTCCAGTGTCTCACCACCCTCACAGTAAAGAACTTCCTCCTTATATCTAACCTGAGCTCCCCCTGTGTAAATTTAAGTTACTACTTTCCATAAGGAACTGCACAGTGATGTGTGGAGACGCTCACACCCCTGATGGACTTGGGCCTCAATGCTATACTTTACTTGTAGGTGCCCTTAGAAAAGTTTAATGCCTATATTGTACTTCACTACCTAACTGTAAATGCTGATGTTACTTTTTCCCCCAGGCTCTCTGGGAGCTACTGTGAGACATTATCTGGGATATTAGTGGAATAATAGATGGATAGGGGAGTTAAGAGCTTGTAGGAAATTTTAATTAAAGAAGCATCAACATTTGCAAGCTGAGCAAAGTGCTTGGGTACAAAGTACTGCACAGAGCACAGAAAGTGAAGTCCTGCTCTGATGGAAGTTAAATCTTACCCATGTCAACAGAGTAAGGATTTCACCCAGCAGTATGATATTTTATATCCTTGGAGCAGTATACAGTTTGTTACTAAGACCCAGGTGTGGGTGATCTTTCTATGAGCAAGACTAATCCTCGATACAGCCAAAAAAGATGCAATACAGTTAATGAAGCCTAGAGAGAGCTTCAGGATGTGATAAATTGCTCTCTATGTCTACTGACTGTACTGACTCAATCCAACAGGACCATAGAAATCAGCGTTCCTCTGGAACAGCAGCTGAAGTCCAAGCAGAACTGAAGTGGCACTAGACACCTAGCCAGCGGTACCTGACTCCAGACCTAGATACCCACTGAGACAGCTGGAGCTTTGATAACTAGCTCACACAGACACCTACAGCTGGAGCTGAATCCCTCCCCTGATTCCTCACAGAAAGCCCATGTCATTGACTTCAACAGGTTTTGGATAAAGTTCTCCAAAATCACAGTAAAATCAACTAAATAACCCCCCTCCCATGCTCATTCTTCTCTTTAATTTGTCCTACCGAAACCAAAGTTTAGTACTGCCATGAAGAACATGGCCCGAGAACTCCAAGGAACCAAGTATCTGATGGCTGAAACGATCTCCTTATGTTCTTATGCTGCTGCAACTGTTAACGCACCAGAGAGATGTTATCACCTCCCTCTGATAACCCACGATACCAGCCTCCCCCTGCACATGATAAATATTCAAACAAGTGCCTTCATGTTCCTCCCACACTGCCCTTCAAGCCTGGGAGGAAATCTCTGTGAACATCTGCAGAGCTATTTCATTATCTCCCTTCAAATTCCTTCTTAAGACTTCTCTTTCCTCTAATACCTAAAAACCCCACAATAAACCACAAGTTGACTGTAGTTAAGCTGCTGATATTCTTGCTGTTGCTCAGTCGTATTCTGGCCCAATACTGCCTGAATTTTGCTGTCTGATTTTATCCATCCATGTTGTCTGCTATTCATAGAATCATAGAATAGTTAGGGTTGAAAAGGACCTTAAGATCACCTAGTTCCAACCCCACTGCCATGGACAGGGACACCTCACACTAAACCATGGCACCCAAGGCTCTGTGCAACCTGGCCTTGAACACTGCCAGGGATGGAGCATTCACAGCTTCCTTGGGCAACCCATTCCAGTGCCTCACCACCCTCACAGTAAAGAACTTCTTCCTGATATCCAATCTAAACTTCTAGTTTAAGTTGGTTTGGTCAGGATAGTCTCTGCTGTGTAACTCTCTGTATCAGGATGGCTTCCTGATGCATGACTGCTCCTTCAGGGCTCTAGGATAACAAATATAAATGAAGAGTTACTGGAAACCAATTCTGAAACTTGCATCAGTGGCAATCTTTCATATGGTAGGCTTGCAGAAAGCAAAACTGACTACAGAAGTGTTCTAGGCCACTTTGGAGCCCCAGGCTCAATTCACAGCTTTTAGTAAAAACCTAGCTATAACAAATTACACACTTATTTCTCAAAGATGCTGTGCCTGGTACTATCAAAGTGTTTAAAGTATTTTCCACTGCAAAAATCCAGACAGTTGCTTCATCTTTTGAAGTCAACATATGACACTTCACGTCATTATTTAAGCCTCAAGTAATAAGCGTATGCTATGATACTATTTCTCCATAGGTCTTGTGATTATTGACAGTGTTTCAGTACCAACAGCCTTTTGCAGATGAAGAACCAGCACTGAACAAAGCTCATCTTCTTCGGTTCATATGGATTTCTGAAACTAAAATGGCTTTCAAGGTTTAAAAGTGTAACAAAATGGGATAGAAAGCATGTGAGATCAGAGATTCCCATGTGTTCTCCCGACATTGTGAAGGCTGATGTTTTCATTTAAGAAAATGGCAGCCTCTTAGATGAGAAAGCTTGCAAAACCCAGTGGCTCCAATTAGCTTTATATAATATTTTGCACAAGACTGCAAAGGGTTATGATTCTAATTCAGATTTGATAAGAGACCCCACCTTTTTTTAACTGCTTGAGTTTCATTTCTGATTGATTTTTCATATTTTTTTCCTTTGAACCCTCAGACCAAGTTAATTTCTCTCAGAATTTAATAAAATTTCTTATTACTCATTGCTGACTATAACAGGAGAGAAGCAATAGTTTAGACCACTCACTTCACTAAAAAGGTCTGTAAAACCACTGAGAACTACAATCAAGTATAATTATGCATTTAGACATCTTTGTACTCTGAAAGTACAAGTACTTTCTGTACCAAAGTCTTGGGTCAATATTCTTAATTAATGTCGCACTAATTCTTCTCCATGGCAGCTTTTTTCTTTCCATTTATATAAAATGTTTCCAAAATGTAGTCCTTTGATTAAAGATCACACAGTTTAATTTTATATTATAAAAGGAAATAAATTTTTCCGCTTCCTTACCAACTACAGCATCTATTTTGTGCAGTGCCTTGCCTCTCTGTAAACTTGTCTCTTACTAATTTTGCCTCAGCTAATAAGAAGAGTATTTGTAATGACTGCAGCACCTATTGAAAATTCACCTTTTGAAAATTCAGCCTGTTACAATATTAAGTGTAAGCACTAGGATGCTGCAGACCAGCAACACAATTGAATGTGTTGGCCATGTTTCTCCGCAACTCATTGCACAGTAATCTGCCCACCTCACTACAAACAGTATTTCTGCTTTTGAGCAATCCACTTCCATAACTGAGCTTTGGTCTCTTTCAGTATTTGCAAGAAGCTTTTTCTTGCCTATATTGCTTCCTTTGGTGTTCACCTCAGAGTTGCCATATAACAGACAGTATGGGTGTTTCTCACAAGCACTGCTGATATTAGCACTTAGCCCTCTTCTTTACCAGGTATATTATACTCACTAAGTCAGGATATCCCATGTCCTCAAGTCAGTGGAAATGCCAGCAGCATCAGTATTTCAGGGTACTGTGGGATACCTGAAGCAACTGAAGCATATAGAAGCATACTGATGCAACCGGATTGCAAATTTCAGATGCTGACTCAAGTTTCACACACAAAATTATAAATTAACCATCACTGGAGCTCTAATGCAGATCCCTCTGCCAGGGTTTGGGTATTTTCAAGTAAAAAAGTCTACATGGGAGTTTAGGATTCAGGAAACCCCGACAGTTAGTACATATATGAGATGTAGCAGTCCCCCACCCTGGAAGCTGTTTTGCACTTCCAAACATAATGGGGGCATAATATGCCAAAGCTCAGATACTTTTTTTGATAGAGTAGGCTGGGGGAAAAGGAAGACCACTCTAACTAGACATCCACACTGACAGCAGGCTTTACCACTAATGCTCCAATACACGTTAGGGATGGGGAAAGGAAAGATGGCATCTGCTGACAAATCCCAAGGATGACAAACGCAGAAATTAAAACCCTAGCTAGGTATCCACAGAAACAAAAGGGGAGGAGAGAATCAGCTGACTAGAGTGCTGGAAGACATAGCTGGCAGCAGATCAATCTGAAGACAAGGCCAGGTATATCACTATCTCCTCCAAAGGCAGTCCGCTTAAGCTCTTTGGACTGGATTTAAGTGCAGATGAAGAACTCGAAGTGAAAAAGAAGAAAAAACAAAGAAGGGAAAATCTCACAACAAATTCTGCAGTTGAAATAGTTAATCCTGAATTAAATGGGATCCTCCATATGTAGCAAACCTAAGCACAAATGTGCTACCTAAAACGTAATAAACCCTTGAGAAAAATTGCTGTGTCACACCGCTCTTTTCTACCTTAGGGTGCACATTAGGTAAGCAAACTGACTTAGTCCAATCAAAAGCCATCTTTCTCTGGAAAATTCCCTTTGTAATGAAATGTCTCTCACAGCTACATTGATCCTTTAAGAAAACATGTTCTCCATAAGCCTCATATCCTATGCCAGCCAGTGAATGTGCCTATAGCAGGTTACTTTCAGGGCAGCTTCACGAAGCAAGTAATTACTGGTTTGGGGGTCTATACAGTATCTTTGCTTGAACTAAGCTGCCAGGAAGCCTAGAAAGAAATTCTCTAAATATTGCTTTGACACTTGAGGAGTGAGGTCTGCAAGATAATGATAAGGAAACTTCAGATGGCTTCCAGATGTCCGGTGATGGTCAGACAAGCTGATTTGCTAGGCAGAGAGTCTCTTATCTGGAAAAGGATATAGAAAACTGGCAAGGCCAAAATGGAAAGAAAGAATAAGTGCTGAATGCTAGAGTGAACCCTACACAGTAGCAGTAGAATAGCAGATTGAGGATGAGATCACCCAATTTCGAGAAGGAATTTCTGAAGTCAACATAAGCCTATAGATGAGTCTGCAAGGGCAGAAGCATATCAAACGACCAGAGAACATAGTGCATTACATCATAGATGCGCTCAATGCAGCCCTGACCATCTTGACTTCTTCATTGTTTTTCTCTGAATATGCTCCAACTTCTTATTTCAAGTTTCAAGAGTGAACACCCCATTATTGTCTGCAGTGTTCCAATTTCAGTCCTGCCTAGGCTCTATATAATGGCCTTACTATTCGTAGGTGGTGTCATTATTATTACATTTCTAGACATACAAAGATGCCTCTGTACAACCCTCTTATTCAAAACAAAGACTTTTTCATCCCTTGCATTTTTAAATTCCTTCAAACTCTTCCCTACGTGCTGCAAGAGTATCCATGGTAAGAGTCATATTTTTAGCATTTCTATGAGTTTTGAAATGCTGAGAGAGAACAGGTGACACCGAACAAGATAGATGATCAAGTGATACATTGAGAGGCAGAGAGAGGGGACTGGTGCTTAAGTACTTCAGATGTGTAATTCCCTCATAACCTTTCACACCCTTACTTTTCATAAGTATTCATAGAATGATAGAATACATCTGGCACAGATACAGTGTTTAAGGCGAAGGAGCTTTTCCTGTAGGTCCTGTCCTGGGTTTACCAGGAGCTGTTTTGCTCCTTCTTAGTAGTGGTGCAAGCTCTGTGTTTTGACTTCCAGCCTGGGCAGAGAGCTGATAACACCGATTGGTTTTAATTGTTGTTAAGCAATGTTTATTCTGGCCAAGGACTTTGTGAGTCTCATGCTCTGCTGGGGACAAGGGGAGGCCGGGAGGAAGCAGAGACAGGACACCTGACCCAAGCTAGCCAAAGAGGTATTCCATACCACAGCACGTCATGCCCAGGGAGGTAACTGGGAGTTACCTGGGAGGGCACTCTCTCTCTTCAGGGGGGTCGAACTCGTTCGGCGGTGGTATCGTATTCTCTTGTTATTTTCTCTTATCAATATTATCATTGGCGGTAGCAGCAGTGATTTGTGTTATACCTTAGTTACTGGGCTGTTCTTATCTCAACCATGGGAGTTACATTCTCCTGATTCTCCTCCCTATCCCTCCAGGAGTGGTAAGGGTCGGGGTGGGGGGAGTGAGTGGACGAGCTGTGTGGGTCTGTTTAAACCACGACAGTCCAATACCAGCTTCTATTGTCCAGGCTCCCTGAAATTGTTCTGTATATTCGCAGAGAAACCCCACCGTCTGTGACTGGTGTTGTCATTCTAGGGAGACATAGCAAATCTTGACTTGGGAGACTTCTTGTATAAAATCAGTGTGCTGCAGCTCCACGCTGGTCAAGTTGATCCCCATCATGTGCATTATCATTGTGAAATGCAGACCACAGGACTGTGAGGTCTGACTTCAAATGCCAGGTTTGATTTGCCAGAGAGGAAGAGAAGTCCAGCCTTTTAAATCCATCTCCCTCATGCTGATCCACTCTCATTTCCAGAATGTCATTTACATCCTCGGCTATACCCTTCCTTCTGGTGTAACCAGGCAGCAACACTTCCTCAGATCTCCTCTCCTCCAATGCTTAATTTAATAGGTTGAATACTCTGGCACTGACACAAAAGGCTGTTATAAAGTGCTATATACGAACCTATCATTTCCCTCACCCAATGACACTCTTTCTTCTTCAGTGATGACATTTTTCTCTTGGTGAACTGTCTGCCATTTCTGCCTAGTCCAACTCATCTTCTTCTTCTTCCACCCACTTCCTGAAATTCTCCAGATCATTCAGAAATTTCAATCCATCCGCTCTGAAATACACTATCCTCCCTGGTGCAATATCATACAAGGATTTAATTAACTTGGTGTTTACATCTCCCTCCTTGTCATTCATTGTTTGATATACTGAAAAGAACCAAGTCCCAACATGAACTGCTGCATATCTGATACCTCACCCCCTTCTAAAAATGTCTGCTTAAGAACTATTTGCTGCTTGCCCCCTGACACCAATGTCTTTTAACTTTCTTACTTTTTAATACACTGTGCTATATTCTTATTTAGGCAATACTTTGTTAAATTCTCTATTGAAAAAAAATCATACAACAAACAATCAATAAAACCCAACAACCCCCTAACACCTGATTCTATGCCATACAAGAAAAAATCAATAAAACCCAACAACCCCCTAACACCTGATTCCATGACAAAACAAATGGCAAAAACGCCTCTGAATTACAGGATATCAGGAATTAGCTCTGCTGTACTCAAAGGTATACTATTAAGCAGATATCCACTATACAATTGGATATATATACATGTATATATATACCAAGTCTACTTTTTACTATTTATCCTGCTGTAGTACCTATATTTGCAAGTAAACACAGCAGGACATGGGCACTACACAACAGAAGAAATCCCAGTGCTCTGGGTTCTGTGTATCTACCAAATCTTGTTTTCTGAAGAGCTTATTCTGTATCCATCAGCTGGGTAGATGATGATATGGGCGGTGAGGCATTGGCACAGGTTGCCTGGCTGCCCCAACCCTGGCAGCGTTCAAGGTCAGGGGCTTGGAGCAACCTGATCTAGCGGGTTGGAACTGGATGAGCTTTAAGGTCTATTCCAACACAAACCATTCTATGATTCTATGGTATGTATTCTATGGAAAGTAAATGACGTGGAAAATCTATTATATTGGTGTTCCACATACCATTTCTGTTTAAAAATTAACAATTTAATTTAAACAAATTATAAGGTAAAAATTGGGCTTACAAGTGAATACTTCCTGGCTGTTCCTTTCTGAGATTCTGAAAACTGCATTTGTATTTTTTCCTAATGGTTGCAAACATCAACCATTTGCTAAACCACCACCACATGTTTCTAATACAGCTACACCTATTGTGGAAGTGCCCAAAGGTCCCTAATCAAAAGATACTTTCTCCTTGGGGTAGGAACTTTACAAGGAGGCAGGATTAATGCAGCAGCTTGGGTGCTGTGCTAGGATCTAGCCTGCTTTCTGCCACACCTTCCTTAGGAGAATTTGGGCAAGTGAGTTTGACATGGTGTGATACCATCTACCTGTTATACAAGAACAGTCATATTTCTCAGAGAAGAGCACTGAAGCAATGACCTCATTAAAAGTCTGTGAGACCCATAGATACATCTATAACGGTGGTCATAAACCTCATCAAGGTTTGCCAAGACAAACGAAAAAAAGGGTGAAGATGGCTGTGGACAAAGGCACCAGCTCTGTTACTTCCTTTTTAATCTTATTTCATTAGTTTGGTCGACTTTACTCAACAATGCCAAAACACGTGAGTGCACAGGGGTTTTATCTACCACCAGTGACCCAATGATAATACAACCGTCCATGACTTGAAGCATTGTTGTTTGTTTTTTTTCCTGTGAACACATTTTATGGTGCAATATCCCTTAAACTTTCATTCTTCAAGGGGCCTTCAGTGCAGAGAAGAGCAGACCCCAGACTCACAAAAATCAAGAAGCTCTTTTTGTTTTCTTCATAGATGCTAAATATTTCAGTCATGAGGCTTCTTCTTGGATGTCATAAGAAGGATGGAACAGGGGAATGAGCCAAACTTAATTGGCTTTTAATTGCCAAAACATTTCCACACGGTGCAGATGCTATTGACTGGTGCCAGAATCTGAGTGAAGGGCCAAATAGCTGCCAACAAAGCTAATTCAGTGAGGGGAGCTCATCTGACCATGTACAGCTGGCATAGCCAATGCAGAGATAAATGGATTTCTTAAGCTCCAGTGATGCTCTTTATTGTTGCTTGCAGCCAACCTGCTTTATTTCGCTATCAAACGACTTGAGAGAGCCAGCTCAAATTTCAGTAACTGCTGTTTGCAATCCCTTACAGTGGATTCCTTAACTGTAGTGCAAATTTGCACCAAGAAAACAAGAAGTTAACCATCAACCACTACACAGCCAGTAAATGCCAACTAATAACATGAAGGCAAAATGCATACAGACACATATGCAAAAATGCATTCAAAAAGCAAAGCGCTGCTGCAGATGGCACAGTGAGAACTAGAAAGGTTCCTTATATCATAAGTGCTGCCTGTGCTGACTCTAAAAGAGGCAAGCAGGGGCTGAGCCCCAGGAGACAGCCCTTCTGCTTCACTTAGAGCTTGGAATTAGATGCTCGAGTGCATGCTAATGGCACCATGGGTGAAAGAAGCCTGGAGACTCCAAACTTACAGCCTGTTTTCTCTGGGGGACACAGCAATCTGCAAACAAATTAGCAAGAAATTCCTAACTCCTCCTTCCTTACACAAGACGGAGCTCAAGTTGTTCATCAATACCAGTATCGCTTGCCTGCCACAGAAGACCCCTTGGGCTCTTCCTACAATCAGAGCCCTGCGCAGCTGACCAAGCTCTTTATATACTGCTCTGCTGATCCTACAGGTAAAACTGTTCTTTTGAATTAAGGTATCTTTCTCCACGTAATGTGAGGACTGTGCACAAAACAGAAAGCTACACCTATATTTTCTTCCTTTCTGTTCTCCTCGCCCCCTTCCCTTCACCCTCCTGCTCAGACCACCCAATATTCAGCATCCCTGCTGCCTTCCAAGCTGTTCAGAAACCAAACTTTTCTTAAAGAGTATTTTCTTCTTCACTTCGCCAGCAAGTCTGACATATGTTAGGGCTGACACATGAAGCAAAACTTCATGCCACCTCATTGAAACAAAACAGTGCTGACAGAGAGGCTGGCATGTAATGATTGTCCTTCACACAGACTTTGCTCTTTCTGGATTGAAAGCAGCATAGCATTTCACTTGGACACAGCTGAAACATGTAACCAGTGACTTTTACACTCCTTAGGTCAGCTGTCATCCTTCACAACAGCAGCTCTTCCCCTTCTCCCTCAGAAACACTGACACAACCACTGAATTGCCTACTGTATCACCCTAACTCATGGATTTTGGTACTTTCTAATCTTTCTTGCAGCTTATACTAAAAAATTATGGAAAGCCTGAGTTCGTTTCATAACTCTACCAGATTTTAGATTACACCAGCTTGAACGAAGTGCCAGTTTCCTAGATTTCAACAAAGTGAGTGGGATCTCTCCAACACACTTCAAAGTGATGGAGTGATCATCTGAAACCCTAGAACTGCTTCCCTTGAAAACTGCACTGGCAGGAGATACTCTTGTATATTATAAAGATCACAGAGTTTCATCTTCACAGTGCCCAAATGCCCAGAACATCACATCTATGACTCCTTCAGAAGATAACGTTACATCTACATGATTTGCCTCATCCATACGGAAAACATATCTAGGGGATGAAGCATAACAAAATGTATGCCCCAGTTTTGCAACCAGTTCTGCTTTGCCCTTGCTCTGGTAATAGCACCATGTGATGGATAAATCACAGTGGTCACTGACCACTTCCATCGCTCAATTTTCCCTAACAGCATAAAAAGTATGGCAGGAATAAAAAGTATGACTACAAATAGCTTTCAAAGTCTTTTGAGAGGGGATGCAAATACCTTTGTTTTGGAGAAAACACTGGAAATAAATGCCTGCTTCAGCTACCCATGCAAAAAAAGGATAATTAAATCTATTTTAAGACATTCAGTATTTGTTTAGAAGAAGGAAACCAATATAATAAAGAAATTCAATCTGTTGGTGATTTGTCTAAGAGAGGAAGTAATTATACCTTAAACACTGCAGTATTAGAGATCACCAACAACAATCTAGCAAAAAAAACTATTTTAAGCCTTAAAGACATGGTATACAGTGAAGAGAAATACAAAGCTGCAATTTCTTTAGGTAACATCACAATGCACCACACAGAGGAAAGTAAGATTTCATTTCTCAGAAGTGATCAGGCTTTCATCAAACACTTTTGACTACTGTTTGGAACCAGACAGAATACAGAGAACACACTGCCAACTGTATAGGTTGTAGTATTAGGTTACGGTACTGGTCAAGTGGATTTGGGGTAGGAAGACTAACCCTGCTCCCATGTGGTTTTTTGGAGTCTGCAGCTATTTTGCCTTACACAAGCTCCCAGAGGAATGAGGAAATTTCATTGCAGAGTTTGGTTCTAAATGAGTTCCAACCATACACAAACTTAATTTAAATCTTGTACTACAAAGATACCTTGACAGCAACAGATAATTAAGTCATAAAGCAAAGTGTTACATGAAAGCTATTAAGCTCGAAAGCAAATTATTTTAGTGTCTTTTCTTTCTGGCTGATGCCTGTAATGCAGCTTCTCTCATTGTTTTGGGCAAAGAAAGGGCAAAGAAAATTGTCACTACGTTCCTCATAGCAAAGAAAAGCATTGCTAGCTACTCAACACATGTAATGCCTCACTTTGGGTGCAGATGCTTAGACTGGTAATTTTC
This sequence comes from Lathamus discolor, assembly GCF_037157495.1. Classification (NCBI taxonomy): domain Eukaryota; kingdom Metazoa; phylum Chordata; class Aves; order Psittaciformes; family Psittacidae; genus Lathamus; species Lathamus discolor. Next base: position 119,156,360 of record NC_088887.1, on the reverse strand, counting down.
TGACTAATCTGTAGCCCAAAAAATTCTTCTATGAAAAAGCAACCACCAGGAACTCTGAATATCATCCAATTTATCTTCACCATCCAACAACTCAGTACATATCTTCTATTCAAACAGCTTTTGTGTCAGGGCTTATCTACTTTAGTCTCCAATTTAGCTTATGAACAGCCTCAGCTAGCTGATTAGGCAACACACAGAAAGGTTTTGGCAGCTAATACCATGGGCTGTTGCTATTCTGCAGATGCTAACAATGTTTTCCAGCTGCTAGCTGTCTGGATGTTCAAAAGTACTTGTGATTCTTACAAACCACTTGATGTGGTTGTAGAAGAACTTTCCTTAGGGCTAGGCTTGGCCTACAGGGCACAACCTCCCAGCACCAACCTCTGTCCCCTGTGACTGAGGATCATTAACATCTGGAATAACACACTATAGGATGAGACGGATTTTCTACTGCTGCCAGTTTTTAAGACTTCGGAGTAAAGCTCTAAACTAGATGTTGAGACATGCTCCTCCATGAAATGGGGTTGACATATGTGTTTACTTGGGGATGGATGCTCAATTCTGAGTGGTTCAGTTGGCATTCCACAGCCCAGATCTCCTACCTATTTCTCAGAAGAGATAGTAGACAGCTGTTAGATCATTGTGGGCCTCTTGCTGCCCCTATTTATCAACAAGAGCTTAAAATCCAATGTGTTGCATGAAAAAAGAAATGTGAAGCTTCTCCCTCACATATACTAAAGAGCCTGGCACTCAAAACTGAAGACTCCAGTTGCTAAAACTGAAATCTAGGCTCATGTCTTGGTAAGAACAAGCCACCCTTGCTCATTTTATGCAAAACTAGAATATCATAACTGTCTCTTTCAGCTTCAAAGCTCGTGCTCTTACACAGAGCATACACTTGCTCTGCTACCGCAGCGGAAGCAGCAGAGTACACTGTCAGCAGCAGTATTAAAGAACATGAGGAGTGACTTCTGGTACTGCTGAGATGCTTAAAGAACAGTTTACTTGCTTCTTCAAACCCTGCTGGGGAAGGGCCAGAACAGCAATGAGTGTTGCTCAATTTCTGCCTCCCTTAGAGACCAGGAAATACAGGCTTTGTTTATGTCTTTAAACCCAACCACAAAGCTCGTTCATTCACTCCCCCCCCCTTCTTGCCCTCCCCCTGCTCCCAGAGGAACAAAGAAGAGAATCGAAAAGAATGCAGCCCCACGGGTTGAGATAAGAACAGTTTAGTAACTAAAGGTATAACACAAATCAGTACTGCTACCACCAGTAATAATAATGATAAAGGAAATAACAAGGGGAAAGAATACAACACCTCAACACCAGCCGACAGATAATTCACCCCACTCCCCCCAGCCAAGCACCAACCGATACCTCATCCAACCCCGCAAGTCCCCCCACCCTTCCGGGTAACTCCCAGTTACCTCCCTGGGCATGACGTGCTGTGGTATGGAATACCTCTTTGGCTAGCTTGGGTCAGGTGTCCTGTCTCTGCTTCCTCTCGGCCTCCCCTCATCCCCAGCAGAGCATGAGACTCACAAAGTCCTTGGCCAGAATAAACATTACTTAGCAACAATTAAAACAATCGGTGTTATCAGCTCTCTGCCCAGGCTGGAAGTCAGAACACAGAGCTTGCACCACTACTAAGAAGGAGAAAAACAGCTACTGGTAAACCCAGGACAGTCTTATATGAAATATAAAGGATAACATGGTAGGCAAATTCTTTTACCTTCCGGTTTCTTTCATATATTTAGGGGCACAACATTGTCCACTTTCCCTTTTATTATAGCTGAAATAGTTCTTTTCTCCCTTTGCAGTAAGACTAACAGAACACCAGCAGAAGATGCTGTCTCCTTTAAAAGGCTCTACAAAAGAAAACAACCTCTAGGATCCCTCACTGAAAGCATGGGGCCAAAAATGTGCAGGTAGGTGTATGGGAGTGAATGAAAGATGCTGTCCCCTTTTATTCATAGAGTTGAGGAGAAAGTCACTACTGTCAACAACCACAACTCTTCAGCACTTGTTTTTCAAGAATCTGGTGCTTGGATTTCTGTACCTATGGTAATTATGAAATTAATTTTTAAACTAATAAAAGCAATATTTATAAAAGATTATGATAAAGCTGGACGTAAGGGCAGATGGTATCAACGTAACTCTTGCATAATGAATCAAAGAGCTTCACTAATAATTTCTGCATCAAACTACTGTAACTTCTGTTTGAGCTGTGTAAAAAAACATCCTTCAAGACACGTGGTGGCAGATAATTCCCCAAAGTCTCACAATACTGATCAGCAGCAGGCAGGTATATACCAATTAAATCAACAGGCTTTATCAAGAATCATGCCCATGCTCCCAAAAACAATGAAGAACAGCTGTAATGTTTTGTCTTTCACCACTCACTTTGAAGAAAGCAATGATTTCATCTCCCAAATATTTTGAAAGTTTTAGGTGCCTTTTATTTTCAGTCAGCCCATTCCCCTTCTCAGTTGGGAGCATTGCAATGTTTTGGATAAAACAGTTCATGACTGCTAATGAGCCCCAACTATGCTGTGATAAACAGACCAAAGTTAAACTTGCATTCTAGATTGCTTGGTACTTAAAAGAGAGTATCTATGCACACGAAGCTTCGATTTTGCTTGTATGTTTCTGCACAGATCTCTCAGACGATATGGGTTTTCCCCCACATTTCTCTACGTATGAAAGATTTGTACTTCCTTCAAAGCTTCTTAGATTCCAGGTCTGAGATCTGCTGAAGTTAGCAACAAAATTCTCCTTGATTTTAAGGCAACTGGTTCACTCTGTGATGTCAGAACTTGAATTGGGGCCTTTGAAAACAGAACAATCTGTCTTTATTTTGTATTAGAAGTTACTGAGGCACTGATACGTTAAAAGAATACAGCCCCTCTCTCGAGGAATTGATGCTCACATTTGAGTTTAATGTGTAGTCCTAAATAGCTCAAGATAATGACTTGGTCTTGTTTGATATTATGTGGATATGTCCACATGAGTCTCTGCAGGATCATAGCCCAGACATGTAGTGCACAATATGAATTATGTCCTCTTTCTTTCCATTTCCATTATGGTTCCACCAAAATCTAGATCAAATACTTGCCTTCTTAGTGACATGATTACTCCTATAACATGATTGCTGTTTTTAATAAACAGCTACCAGCCTTTACCCCATTGCCACTGTTGTTCTTAACATTTGGTAATAGTCCCACATGACAAGAAAATGACAGGAGGTCTTCTCGTCATGGAACTAAAACCTGCACTGGTCTGGAAACTCAGCAAGCTAACCCCTTATTACCACAACGATGATCAGGGGCTGGAACACCTCTTGTATGAACACAGGCTGAGAAAGTTGGGGGTGTTCAGCCTGGAGAAGAGAAGGCTGCGTGCAGACCTCATAACAGCCTTCCAGCATCTGAAAGGGGCCTACAAGCTTGCTGAAGAGGGACTCTTCATCAGGGACTGCAGCAATTGGACAAGAGGTAATAGGTTAAAGCTTAAATAGGGGAAATTCAGGTTAGATATATGGAAGAAATTCTTCCCTGTGAGGGTGGTAAGGCACTGGAACAGGATGCCCAAGGAAGCTGTGAATGCTCTATCCCTAGGCAGTGTTCAAGGCCAGGCTGGCCAAAGCCTTGAGCAATGTGGTCTAGTGGAAGGTGTCCCCGCCCATGGTTGGAACTGCATGGTCCCTTCCAACCCAAACTATTCTATGCTCACTGTAAGTCCCATTAAAAAATAAATGTGAGGGCTCAGTGCTGCTGGTGAGATAGTTAGCTTGTAGCCTGCATTATGAAATTAATCTTGGAGCGCTTCAAAACCAGTAATTTTCATGCTTAATGTACAATGCTACACAAAGCATTTAAAGTGCTTGTGTGGGCACTTCTGAAAGACTCCTTCACTTGGCACTTTCCCATCTGATTTCAGCAATATGGGCAGGCCACGTGTTTTTGCAGTAGAAAACAGGATAGATGTTATTTTAGATGAGAGAGCCAAATGCATGAAACTGAAAGGACTATGGAAGACCTGATTTCTACTTCTGGCCTCGTCCCCAGGAGAATTACTCCTGGGTGACACTGGTAACTCACATCAGAGTCCCATGCCATGCTTTCTCCCCTGTAAGAGAACATCCTTTGTAAAACACTTCACAGAAAGCCTTTTATAGAAAATTCACTCTGTGAAAGCTCACATCTTAAGATTAAACATTGCCCTGCCTTTACAATGAAGACTGAGTGACGAAAACATAGGTCATGATTTTTCCCCTTGTTGGACACCAAAGAAGATTTTGCCTTTGTTTCTAATGCAAACTGAACTGGGTTTCTAGGCCATGATCCTGCTAGCTGCTCTTGTGTATGTTTAAATCTGAATTTCAGGGGGAAGGCACTGTCTGAGTACCATCACTTCCAGAAGCCATAACTCACTACTTTCTCTAGTTAGACACACATTATTTTCCTCCAAAAAGAAAAATATTCTCAAGACAATTACAAATAAGATAAAAGTTTTATTCCTGGGGTATTATTTATGAAATATCAGTTTCTTGGCTCAGATCTCCAGCTGTAGTAGGTTGGCACAGACCCCTTACAGATCCATTATCATTAAAATGAGTAGCAATTGGGAACCAGATGGCACAATGGTTTAGGGCACTAACTTTCTGCCGCCTATTTGTCTAGACTACTCCGTTATGAGAATTGAGTAATACCACTTAGCCTTGTTTGAGCTGAAATGTTCAACAGCTTTTCGAAGATGACCTTCAAAAATATGTATTTGAAGATACATATATATATAAAAATCAAGATCCTGTATTTTTTCTTCTTTTGTGACATGAAAATGACCAGCACTTTTGTGCATACAGAAGTCTACCTTAATTTACTAATAATATACGCCAAAGAAAGGTAAGTTTATGAGTGGTGGAAAGTAAATGTATTTGGAATACTCTGTTATTTCATTATACCTGCCAGGTTCTAAGTTCATCTTTTTTTCTCCCAAGTTCAACCCCTTATCACTCCATTTAAAAAATAATAAAGTACCCAATTTACACTGTCTTTCTATTTGACAAGAAAGAAGTGCTGTTATTACTCTATATGACCATTATGGAAACAGTAAAAAAAACACTTTTGTAATTCCTGCCCATGCTTAAAAAATAAAATAAAATTAAAAAAAAATAGAAATAATAAAAATAAAAGGAAAAATTAAAACTTTGGAAAGGTTTTAAAAACAAAATCCCAAATTATTTGAGAGACACTTTTTAATTAAACCTTACCCTGCAAGAAAGTTTTAATTATTTGTCTAACAGAAGGGTAAGTTTTTAAATCCCCTCCAGACTCTTGCACGGATATGTCATTTCAGATGGTACAGGACTTTCTTGTCTAGCAGCAAATGGTACAGTGAGATGGCAGCGACTGGAAACTGAAGTTAAAGAAATTAATGTCATACATATGTGAAGTAATCGACAAGTGGAACAAGCTGATCTAAAGGCTTGTGAATATTCCAGTTTTTAACATCTCAATTTAAAGACTGGATGTCTTTCTAAATTCATGCTCCGCTTGAACCAGAAGCTTGCTGCAGGGATTATTGGTAATGCTCTACGGCTTATGTTAAGAAGGGACTCAAATTAGCCGGAACATAACAGCTCCTTCTGTTCTTAAATCTGTGAATCATCCAAGAACTTTTTCACCAAACCCACAGAAGATAAGAATGAAGACTGAAAATATTTCTGAAGGGGGGAAAAAAAAGAAGCAAATAATCCCTTTAAGAAACCCACATGTGTATTTAAGGATTTCATTAATATCTTGAAAATAGAAAGTACAGCTGAACTGTCAAGTCACTTGTATACAGAGAAATTTTCTAAAAAGCTGTAATGCCAGCAGCATTTCTGGCACATCCCTCTCAAGTGCTGTTTTGTGCAGTGTCAGCCTCCCTCCTGCCTTTTTCACCCACCAACCTAATTTCTCACTTCTTTTATCACTTCCGTTGTTTCCGTTTTCTTTTTATATTTTTTTTATTTTAATTTTAATTTTAATTTTTGACATTATCAGGCCCCAAAGACACTTCTCTGGTGTTACAAGGCCATTGCGCATCCTTCCCTTGCGAACACAGCACGGGAAGTCAGGAGTGGAGTGGAGTCAGCAGGAAAAGACCAAAACAACCTTGGTGGGATGGAGCAACCTGCGCCCCTGCTGCTAACACCAACCAACCTGTCACGTGCTGGACCCTCAAGCCCAATTAATGACTATAATAGTGTCTTCTTCAGGAGCAATCCTCTGTAGCCTGTGTCAGCACTTCAGTAGTTATTGTATTTTATGAGTGAATCCATGTGATAAAATACCATATATCATACATGATGGATATGATAAATATCATATGGTCATATGATAAATGTCATAAATGGGCAATCAGGGAAAGCACGAGCTTGACACCAGCGTGAGAAAAGCTCCTGCAGAAATGTGCTAAGAGTGAAATCTTGGAGTGTTTTTTATGAGATATAGGAGCTACAATGATCATTGTCAAAGTAATGAGTTGGGATAAGACTCACTGCAACAAGTTTAGTTTGTTGATGGGCCTGGTCATGTTGGGGTAACTCACCTTAGTGACTTCAGCATGCTCATGGACATGACAGAAGGGACAAGTGGCAAGTCTGCCTGTGATTTGGTTCACATGCAGAGGCTCTTCCCACACGGGTACACTTGGAGGCAGCTATGTGCCCCAACCCATTTGGCTGCCCACAGCTGCAGTTTTATTCTTAGTTTCAGGAATGCGAATCCTCATGGACATGGTGATGGCTTCTTGTCAGCTAGCAGACAGATTTTCTCCTCACAGCATTTCTCTCTGTGGATGGGTGGGTTTCCTAATAAGGTGGATGTGGGGGTCTAGTGATGTTTGGTTTCTGAACCATGCATTTCATCCTCTGACAGTCACTTGAGGTATCAAAAAGACTTGCCTGTATTAGTGTGGTCTTGCTAGTTCAGTAACCTGTAACTATGTGCCATATAATGTTTCATGACGAAACTACTATAGGCATTTACAGAAGAACATAATTCTGTATTGCTTCCCCAATAACTGTAAGTTTTCCATGACACAGTTACGTTGTGATGTGAGTGAAATGTAAGAAAAAGCAAGCTCCGTCTGCTCTGCAGCCTTGTAAAGAAAAGTTAGAGGAGGTTGGGCTGGCTGGCTGGATGCTGTACCAATGTGCATAGGACTGCATCTCAGTCCACAGGCCACAATGAAAGATGATGCTCATGATGCCACGCTATTTGTGGACACACAGTACCAAGCTAAAGAATTCAAGGTGATGCGCCATGTGGCTTTACAAACCTTAGTCTTTGTAAGCTCAGCTCTCTATAATCTCCACCATGTGCCAGAGTAAGTATTTGCTCCTTGGCTAAGCCAAGACCAGCAGAATAAACCCAGGCAAACACATAAAAGACCCTGCATTTCTCCCTTCATAAACCAGGATTAAAAAGCATGTTTCTTTGACACATTTACCCCAGCAAATCCAGAGCAACATGCATGCATGTTCTAGAAAACTTCTTCCAGCCATTCCAGTGCTCAGACATCATCTCTGAGAACAATCACATCCTCAATATTATCCTTCTGTTCCCTGGGAAAGAGTTCAGGTTGATAAATGTACAAGAACAGGCCAGAACATCAAGGTTTCGATTTCTTCCAAAAATTGATGGATTACAGTTTGCTCATTTAGCCTTTAATATTTATTACTATGACTCTGAATATCCTGAGAACTGCAGAACATTTTCCTATCCAATCTCCTTCCTTTGGATATGTCTCTTAAATATGTGCAAACTTCTGTCTTTTCTACTTACTAAGCCCTGCATAGTCTAGCTATTCAGCTAAGTCATTACTAAAACTTCTATTTTTTACCTTCCATATTCTTAGGATTTCCTTAAGCATTACAAGTTCCTCCTTGTGCCCCACGACAAAGTCTCATTAAAATGACATTACTTCTCAGGTCCTCATATAGTACAACCAACCAACCATTGCTCAGATGAAGGGACACTGATTTATAAGATCTGTCTGTTCATTACCTTCATTTCGGTTAAGTGACCTTTCAATGAAAATGAGCATAGGGAAGGGACAAAAAATGACATGGGAATAAGACAAAATATATTGTGAAGATAAGCAGGTTTTCTGCCTTGCTAAACACAAATATTTCACTTGAAAGACAACCCTTAGGGAGCCTAGGACATGTCAATAGTCTTCAACCAGCTTCTAAGTGAACTATAACACATGATTAAATTTCTGCACCAAGCAAGCAAATTTGCACCAATCAGTGATACTATGAGCAGAAATCTATTGTTTTAGAAGATATGCAAACTTCTCTTTCAGTTAGGTGTCAAAGTTTGGCTGATTCTGTGTATTAGAGGAATCAGTCAATCTCACCAAGTAATGTGTCTGAAAACAGAAAACATGTACCATTTTCGGATGCAAGGCTACTGTAACTTCTAATAGGAGTAGAGTTCCACAATATAAGCTATTTTTGTATGGTCTTCGAAGGCCTGAAGCATCCATTGAACAGAGGGCAATAGAAACTCGTTCACCCATGGATCTTACAATGTGTAATACTACTAGTAGGCTGTACTTGCCAAGAATGCTAGTAATAAATTGAATGTAAAGAAATGGAAAGTCAGACACCTTAGAAATGATTTATATAGAAATAAGTCTGTTCTTTGAGGATGGATGATAAACTAGTTTCTCAGACCAGTGTGACAGTGTCTATACCATAAATGAAAATATCTAAGCTAAGCAAAGTGTTCTGCTGCCATGGAAAAATAACTGTTCCAGTGCTCTGAAGGGTGAGGAGAAAAATAATATTTAATAGTACTAGTGAAACAAGTAGACCAGTCCTTCCTTCCACCTAGATGTCTCACACAGTTTCATATATCTTACGTTCATAGTATTCCAGTAAAACAGTGGCAATAGATAATGCAAACAATAAATTCAGGGGGATTTACCCAGGAAAATCCTATCTCCTCTTTGAAATTTTGTCAGTGAATAATTTCACCATTTTAAGAATCAGGATTTCGTCCTTGACTGCTTTTATTCTCAAGAATTCACAGTGAGGAGGTGACTGGTTTTCAGCACTCAGCCCCTCTATTTGTTACCTGCTCTTCAGAAAATTCATATTATCAGATTTTAAGAGCTGTATTTAACACTTAGCTCCACTGGCTTCTTACGTATTTCAGGAAATAATCACTAAAATAAATAACTTTGCTTATTTCCATTATCACTGCTGGATTAACACCAGACTTTCATTCTTCCTTCTCCACCCCGTGTCCATCCTGCACTACCCTTCTTTCATTGTTCACTCTGGTCACAGTTAATGTGAGGACCAGTTCTTTGTCATCTTCACCTTCTCCCCCCTTCACTGCCTCTTCTCAGGACTTAGCTGAAAGTGACTGTTTCTTTTAACCAATATAGCAAGGAGCATTCATTGTTTCATTCAGGTATGTCACTTGGGAGAATAAGAGGTTTTGTTCAGGATACTCTATACATGTAAGACCTCCTAAACACACAACACTCCTCTTTTGGTTTGCCTGTATTTATATCCCTAAGAAGGGCAGAAAAAAAAATGTTTTCTAGTGCTTGCAGGCTTCTAGAGGGGAGCCTTTTAAAACCCACGGGAATCTGTCACCCTAAATGATGGAATCCCACAAGACAAGTGTGGGGATTAGCCTGACAAAACATCTGCCTATGTCAACACAGTGCCAAGTGAAACAAAGCTCCACCAGACACTGATCCAGGCAACTTAATGTCTGCACTCTGCCACCACCACCTCCCTGCTGACAGCTGGGCACACTTGCAAAGCACGTCTGCTTCTCCCTGACACCACTGAAAGACTGCAAAGCTCAGTGCAAGTGTGGCTGCTCCCTGACAGCTCTGCCGTAGGACTTCACACCAAAAGCATGTACAGTGCTATAAATGCTTCAGCCTCCCTTGCCGCAAATAGATGAAGAATGTATTTCTCCCAAGAAGACAATCTTACTTACTTGGGATAGCGCCTCTGCTGAAAGATGGGCAGAATCTCTGTATCTTGATTGGAATGCAGGAGCAGTAAATCCCGAAATCTTTCTGTCAGGACAAAGAAAATAAAGAAGAAAAGAAAAAAAAAAAAACAAAACCAACCAAACAAAAAAAAACCCAACACAACAAACCCAGACTGTGACTCTGCATTCTAAGCACAGGCCACAAGTAAGCAATCAACAATATCAGTGAATTCTCTTCTCCAGCAATATTTACCAGAGGACAAAGCTATAGGGAATAAAATCTATATATTCACACAAAACTGCTGCTAAGACCAGAAATCATTGTTTCCTGTAACCCTTTTTAGTAATATTTTTACATGTCTTTTTTATCCAATATTGAATTCCAGTAGTGCTTACAAATTTCTGAGACCTGCATACAGGTCTTCTGGATATCATATACAAACAGCCATAAAGAGTCCCTGCCTTGAAGAGCTTAGTCTGAACAGAAAGGAGGAACTACTAAGAATTCACCAGCCACTCAAGGGTCACAGTAGTCTAAAGAAACATATATAAAATGATTTATCTCAATTAAACCGCAGTATGAGTCCTTGGGTAACTGATTAATTGGTATTTTCAAGGATGGCTGAGAGACTGGATTGGCTTTGATCCACTGTTATGTATTTAAAAACCTGCAACATAGGACCATATGCAGCAGGTAAGGTTTTTGTGACTGGGCTTCACTGACCACCAAGTGAAGGGGTAGTTGTGGGGTGTAGCTGCCTTGCTCTGATGCCTTTCTCTTAGAAGTGGTTAGATACAATACACAAGCAGGATCTGTAGGAGCTTCTATCAGTATCAATTTCTCAGTTTGTTGGAAGATGGGAACCTCCTCAAAACTCACTTGATTTAGAAATAGAAAGGTATTTCCTACCCAGGTCAAATCCCTTCAGCACACCCCATAGCTCTCTATAGCATGGGACGTGCTTTGTTTCCTTCTTTCCTTCTATCACTTGCAGCTTTTATTTAACCAGTCCTTCAGTGGCACAGAAACCCAAGGCACTGGTGGTGCCCTTCCCACCTTTGCATCCCCTTCTCTTCCTGCAATACCTTATAGCAGTGGCTTAAAGTCTTCAGCAACAGGTTTTATCCATCATTTGCTAAATGACAGCTTGTGGCCTGTGTTGTTTGTAGTAGCTCTACTGTGGGGTTCTCCAAATCAACTATCTCTTCTACGTAAATTCTTCATTCTGGTAACTGAACCTGAGGATAAGTGCAGTCCTCCCTCCCCTTATATCCCTATGTATCTCAAACTATCTTCTAACAGTGGGTTTACAGATAAGGATATCAAGGGATTGAAAATCAGTGGAGAAAAAAATCTGAATCTCCCATCTCCAAAAAGGAATCATAGAAGCTTTCTTACTTCCTACAGGTTAGTATATGATAGCTTTCTTAACATTCAGTTTTATTTACTGTTATGTCACCATAACCAAACTCCACTAATTTGGATACAATTCATGTAACCTCTAAAATGAAAAAATAAAGCAATCAAACCTGTATTTACTAACATTTTGATGAAAGCGTGTTAAATTCAGAAGAAAAACTCTCGTGTTAAGGGCTCAGTTTTAAAGGTCAGTAGCCTCAGATGGCCTAATCTAGTATTTCATCAGCTGGCTGAGATGTATTGCAAACATCTCAGACAGGTACTAGGATCTGCCAGTGAAGGGCTGGTACTTAGTTTGTTCCTTTATTTCTACGCCTGTTCAATTTCATTTTGAGCAAAATAAACACTTGTACCTCCAAATTTCTTACTGCATCTTCAAAGTGAAACTTAGCTTTCCCTGTACCTAACTAGGACAGCAATGGATGTGGCCAACAACAGCAATGCTGTGAAGATGGAAGTGAAACTCAAGGAGCATCTTTCAGGGAACACCCTGCTCCCTGTCTTGACATAAAGCTTGCCATTACAGCTACTTCTTGACCTCCTGCTGGATTTTTAGGAAGATGCAGAGATTTGCTTTTTTCCTCAGTCCCCTGGTACATGGCAATATGCCGTATGTGGGCACGCCCTGTATCCTTAATGATAAGCTATGATCTTCAAAAGACACTGGACAAGAACTACAAGGCTTCAGGAAGCTTTCACTGGTGCAAAATGACCAACTGTGCATGTTTCAGAACAACCATATCAAATTCCACCCCAGCCTCAGGAATCTCCCAATGCAACTTTAGCTACTGGCGCATTTCTAGGAACCCTTTATAAAAACGCTTTGTATGAACAACAGCCTCTGCGTGTGCCTGGTGGAGGAGTGAGAAGTTTTCAATGGCAAACACTGAATGACAGGACTGGCGGGTTTGGACCTCCAGAACACGGTGCAAATCACCATGATTAAGGATTTGTCTTTGGGGTGCTCTGATTTATTTATTTTTGAGGGCTTATAACCAGGTGCAAGAGCAATGCAAAGCCTGGAGAGACATGCTCCTCTTAGTCCAGCAGTGTACAACACCCCATTACACATAAAGTAAGTGAGGCTGGTTTGGCAGACCTTGCAAAGAGCCTGTGGCTCTCTAGGAGAGACAAAACACATCTTAGCGAAGGAGCAGATATCCCCACTCCATTGTTCTGCCCAAGATGGATGGCACCCAGGCAAAGGGCCATATTCCATCTCTATCCCCATTCTCCATGACCCTTTTTCTTGTACTGCTGCCCTTTCCCATTGATCCAGACCACCTGGCTGCACTCCAGGACCCAATTCAACAAGCCACAATCTTGAAAATATTTTGAATAATAATGTGACAGGGCTGGCCAGTACTGGAGTGAAAGCAGCCAAGTTACAGCATCTGAAATTGGCCTAAACAGCTTCCCTACTGGATCTTGTTTCAGTTAAAGTCAACTTTGATTTTTTTCCCCACGGCATGGCAAATTTCCCAGGCAGATGTATTTTCTTTTCACCATACGACTTTACTCATTTTTCCATGTGTCGTGGTTTAACCCCAGCCAGCAACTAAGCACCACAGGGCTGCTCGCTCACTGCCCTTACTCCACAGCAGGATGGGAAAGAGGATTAGAAGGGTACAAGTGCAAAAAATCCTGGGTTGAGATAAAGACAGTTTATTAGGACAGAAAAGGGAGAAAATAATAAGAGTGGTAATAATAATAGGATTAGATTACACAAAACAAGTGATGCACAATGCAGTTGCTCACCTCGTACAGTCTGATGCCAGGAAATTCCCAAGCAGTGGCCCTCGGGCAGCTTTTACTGAGTATGATGTCACATGGTATGTAACATCCCTTGGCTTAGTTAGGGTCAGCTGTCCCAGCTGTGTCCCATCGCAACTCCTTGTGCCCCGAGGCTACTCACTGGCAGGGCATGAGAAGCTGAGAAGTCCTTGATTTAGTGTAAGCACTGCTCAGCAACAACTAAAATCATCAGTGTGTTATCAACATTATTCCCATACTAAATCCAAAACACAGGACTGTACCAGCTACCAAGAAGAAAATTAACTCTATCACAGCCAAAACCAGGACACCATGGCAGCACTTATGCTATATGGTAGTGTTCCACCTCATCTCAAACACAACCTACAACTTCCTGGAGCACATGTAGCCTCCACAGCCTGCAAATCCTGAACAGAAGCCGTTAGGACTAATTTGTCTCATAGGACCATTACGTACATGCTTAACCCTTCAGGTTTATAATATTCTCATATTACATATACATGTGTGCAGTACAGAAGTCACACTGGTGCACACGACACTGCTGCCTTTAAGGACTACCCATCAAGGTGATGAGAGCTTTGGCAGCTACTAACAGAACAGAGGTGCTTTTGGTGCTTTTACAGAAGTGAATATCAGAAGCCTAATTCTTGACAAGTGAACCAAGAAAAAGATCACGATACCTCTAAGAGGGGGGATTTTTTCAAAAAAAACTAAGATTTTCTCCTAATCCACACTATGACAACAAATGAAAGATTTGCAAACTGATGAAACTCATAATTAGAGCATTTTTACAGTATTTTCATTTGCATTCACTAGTTGATGAATAGCATCAAACCAAACAGTTGATAAACAGTACCACTCAGTACTTAGGTTATCTTAGACATCTCCCAAAATCGAGTCTTTTCCATCACTTCTTATAGGCTAGTACCTAAAATGTGATGCTTTTGTCTACATTTTGGTCTGTTTTTTTAACAAAACATGCATAGCATTTATTTAACCAAGTTTTAAAAGGCTTACTTCTGAAAATCTACAAGTATCTTCCCTTCATTCTATCCATGCAATTTGCATTAGTTTAAGTCTGTACTAGATAATCACTATTCTGATATCATTATTATGCCATCGATTGTTTTGTCACAGCTGAATTGACACTGCAGATGTCATCTCACTGACTTTCCCATAAGCCCACCCACAGGACAAAGTCCTCATAGACATCACACACAGGAATGGCTACACAATCACATCTTATCTTCTGTTCAAACTTAATCTTTTCAACATGCTGAGTGTCTCCATTTCCCCCTGGCTTTCATTTTGGGTGTACAGTTCCCTCAAAATCCTTGATTAGTGATAAGTCTTCAGTTAAAGTGAGGCAGTCCCACTGGGGTCGTGTATGTTTAGGTAAATGTGCAGCACAGTTACCGGTGGATGACTAGGGGCTAGATGTAATAATACAATCTTATGCCCTGTCCTCCTAAATCAGGAAGGTTGTAGACTATAAGGGAGAAAAGTTTGCCATTGAAAGCTTTATAATCTGTCCTCTTGCATATACCTCTCTTCCCTGTCTCACATCTAATTCTCCTCCCCTCTTTTCTCCTCTTTGCTCTTCCTCCTGCTCCCAGCTCAACATATTCACAAGTCAGCCGCTGGAATCGCTACATAAACTCCCACTAACATCTTTATAATACCTGTTATGAAAATCCAGTTAGCAATTTGCAAAGACAGAATGATGCATTTCAAGGGAAATTTTCTCTTTGAAATAGTTAGATTCATGTCATTGCTGTTCTCAAGCAGAATGGGGCTGTGCTCAGTATGGTGAATAAACAGTAATGCCAGAAAAAATGTGAGCCATTCCTGGACATACGGTCTGAAGCCCATTCAAACTGGTTACACAATTCAAGTTTCCTTTTTTCCAGGATAAACCGTTACAGCAGTGGAAAGAGAGACAAAGGAAAATTTTATGATCATATTTTAACACTCAAAGCAATTTGTATAGAAGGTCCCTATGAATTAAAACACATTAATATTCACATGCTGTAGATGGAGACACTATGGCACAGGGAGCAGTTGTTTTTTGAAGCTGTGACATCCCTGTAGTTCTTACTGCTTTAGCACTTCAAAGATGATACCATGAGTCACAAAATGCATTTGTGTTAGGTTTGACTTTGAAAAGTCAGGAAGTGGGGTTCTTCTTTCCTTTCTCCTTCTTGTAACAAAATATTTTACAGAAAACAGCAGCAAACTCACTCCACTGAATTTCAAAGGTCTTAGAAATCAAATTCTTGCTCTTTCCGTGTCCAAATAGTCTGTACCTATGAGGCCATAGCACTATATAACTGAAGTCTGAGATATACATTTGGTTATCCCGACCACCTTTACACACAGCGGGCTCAGACCGCTCTGAACCCCTAATAAAAACAAGTTCAATTGCATGCAATCAACACAATTAAAAATGCTGTAAAACTGATGGTAACTGCTTTTTATGGGATAAGGATTTATTATATTATCTTTATAGATTATTTTTTAAATCAAAATTCTTAAGAATAAACAGAAATGTGGTTAGAAAGCAACCAGGGAAAGGGGGAACAGAATAGCCACAACAAAGTGCAGAACACTATGGCCCAGAAGCCACACTGTCTATCCACAGTGACACTCATGAATTTGGGTATTTTGCAGTCAAGTTTCTGTAGCCATCTGTAGCACTTCTACATTAATTGAAACACACATCTCAGCTCTATCTTCTACCACATAGACACTTGCAAGCCTCTCTAAATTCAGAGATGTTGTCATAAGTAGTTCCTCGGTGCCTTGTAAAAGGAAAAGGCATTTAAGAAGTCTTGGCCAGTTAAGGGCTATAAAACTGATAAGCAACAAGATGGAATAAAACTGAAATGTTGAGTACTTTAGTTTGAGTTGTGGCTTATAAATGGTTAAGGTTTCTGAAGTTATGAAAGTGTCAGTTCTCTCCCCCATCTAATTAAAAGGGGAGGAAAGAAAACAATGATGACCTAATGTTGATGAGCTAAAGGTTCTGAAATGATTACATATTTTGCTGATATGTGGAGACAGGCTTTTTGACAGGCTTAAACTTCCATGATTCCCAGTCCATTAAGCCTTTTGGAGTTTAATTCTCCTGTTTTATCACTACAGTTTCCTTCCACCTTGCTCAGTCACCTGAAAGACTAATGAGAGCCACCATTCACAGAGCTACTGAAAACAAATAATAATCACAAGAGAGTAAGAAAACAGAAAGCTGAAAATTATATATAAAACTTAGCATCTATATTTATTTAAGGGAAATAGAAAAGATTTAACAGAAAGGGAACTGGTCTTTTCATTCTCTAACCTGTGTGAATAAACAGCAATCATCCTTCTGTTCAACATCTTCTTTTGCAGGATTTTAGTTTATTTAAGCAGAGAAGATGAAATCAGTTAATCATTACACAGGTCAGCTGTGAACCTTCCAGTCACTCTAAACCTCCAGAATAGTCCTCTTTTCTTTGAAGAAAGTACACTGTTTTCTATCTTAACCTGCATTTGCTTCCTAAAAAGTGGTCAGCTCCTTCTCTTTCTCTAGCTGTGTGTTTACCAGATGGTAATCCTTTTCACTCCCTGATTCTGGCATGAGCACATCCTTTCCCTGCTGGAACTCAAGGTGCTTTCTTATCTCTGAATTGTCCACCTACTATGTCAAAATTAGCTTGGACAGATTTATTTCTAATTAGATCTTCCTCATTTACATTATAATCACACATACTGCATGATTATTTGTGTGTACTCATATACCAGCCAATGAAGAATCAAAGTAAAAGGCAATTCTTGTCCAAGGAACCTTAAAAGGTTGGAAGATGAATGACGGGAAAGAAAAAGCATCACTTTCTTTGCTTCAAAACAGGGAAAAGAGGTGCTGAGGACCACAGTAAGACAGCATTTTGTATGTCTAACTTTGACAAGACAGCAGTGAGTGACCCAGGCTGTCCATTACCAGACTCAGGTTCCTTGGACAGCCAATGAAGGGAAGCAGACACAATACCAAAATCAAGCAGTCCTGATGCTCAGTACTGAGTTAGAAATCCTGCTGTAGGTTACACAACAACTCCCTGGCAGAGCTGGAGATTAACTTGACCACTGAAGTTCAAAGCCAACGTCTTAATCAAGAAGCTGTTTTTTCTCAGACGTTCTTACTATAGTTGAATGCTATTTCTGTCATGGCAGCAGAGTTCATTCTACAGCTCAACACTTACGAAGTGCAACAGTAAAGCACATAAAAATGTAACTGCAACTTTAAAAAATATCTTTATAAATACACACTCTGAAGCCAATGTTATTTATGCAGTTTTTTTCAGCACTGAGTTCTGCAATTGCTCTCTTTAGCCATCAAGGGATGTACTCTGCTTTTTGAGCTCCCCATCAGCCAATGCAGGAAGGCTCAGCCACCGTTTTTTTCACTAGTGGTGCACTTTCCTCTTTCAGAACATGCCAGAGAAAATGATGAGGGATCAGTATATCCTTCCTGGCTTTAAGGTAAAGTTGTTACATTTGATCTAAAACGTCTTTACACTCACCAAAAAAAGAAGACTCAAATTATGTCGTGGGGGGATTCAACTGGTTCTCTCTCTGTAACCCATAATCTGATAGAGAAACAGAGAAAGCCCAACCTTTCAAAAACTCCATGGCATTTTAACACTGAAATGGAGCTACCATCCAGCTGTGAAATTACTGCTATACTATCCACACTGCAAAGCTCCAGAGGGTATATGCTTCTAAAAAGCTGAGCAAAAGCACCATTCATCAGGTTGCACTGATTCACATCAAGGGACCCCCTACCCTAAGATATTGCTTCACATGCAAAAAAACTTTGGAAGAATCAGCACAAGGCAAGACCCTCCTGCTGTTGTTTTTTCATCCTCCAACCATTTCTATCTCCTGATCCTAAGGTGGTCTGCTTATTAAGAAATACCTTGACTTCTCTTTCAACTACTTTCCCAGTCCCCTACGTAAACATCCTTATCTATCCCACATCATCTGACAAGGAGTTCCATGTTTCTCTCACCTACTACGTGAACATTCATCACCTTATGTTTGTTCTGAAATAATATCTTACTGTATTGGATGGCCAAAGGTTCTGATACTGCCAGAAATTGCAAACAGTCAAGCCTTACCTATCCCTCTTACAGCATGATTTTGTAGACCACTGCTATATTCCCTTAAATTACCTCTTTTGCAGGCTAAAGAGTCCCTGCATACTCAGCTGTCCTGTGCCTGGAAGCCTTCCACGCTTGTGATCATCTTTGTCATTCCTTCCTGAACCTTGTCCAGTATTCTGTCTGAGAGATGAGGACCAGACCTGCATGCAAGATTCAGGTCCTGGGAGCACCACAGATTTACCCAGCTGCACAGGGTTCTCCTTTGCTTTATTCTCTGTTCTTCTCCTAATAAATTTCATCTTTATTGCTGCCGAGCACAAAGTTGATGTCTTCATGGAAATAATTATCACCACTGCAAAGTGTTATTCTTGGGCTGTCATGGTCACTTCGTCTCCAAACATGTGTATTAGTTTGTCACCAAATATATCAAACATCACTACATACCCACATGCATACATGCACTGGTATTTTTAGCCAGGCCTATAAATAGATTTGAAAGCATAACATATTTTATACACTTGACCAAGTTACAAGAACTTTTATTAAGCATATTTAAATAACAGTCACAAAAAAAATGGAATTAATCCCATCCAAGGCTAAAATTTTGTATCGTAATAAAACCACCATAAGTCACTGGGAACTCAATCTTGGGCTTTTGTCTATTCATATTTTGTCTCAGTTTATACTTTGAGCATGGGATCATTTCACCCTCTTACTAGCATAGATGTATTCATTATTACATTCAAATATGCAAGTAAATTACTCCCCCAAAAAAATCACAGAATCACAGAAAAGTTGAGGGTAGAAGGGGTCTCCGAGTCCTATCCCCCAGCTCTGGGGAGGGTACCTACACTGAAGGTGCTAATCACCCAGCAACAGCAGGTTACTCAGGGCCATGTCCAGCTGGGTTTTCAATATCTCTGATTGCACCTCTCTGAGCAACCTGTGCCTGTGCCTGACCACCCTCATGGCAGAAAAGATTTTTCCTTACATGTAAAATGAATTTCCTGTATTCCAATTTGCACCCATTGCTTCTTGTTCGGTTACTGGACACCACTGAGGGGAGCCTGGCTCCATCTGCTTTATTCCCTCCCAGGTTAAAAGTAGATAGGACAGAACGTTTTGGAGGGAACAATTACATTCCATGAGACTTGTATTCAAGATCTAATGAATCCTTCCCTGTGCAACATCAGGGATGAGTTAAGGCTGATAAGATTATATTTTATCTTCAGCCACTGTTACTGAGTTGAGTGATGCACACCCAAAACATACACCAAGCCAGTCTTGCACAAAGCACTCCTACTTCAGTACAACAGAACAGGAGTGAAGCACCAGCAGATTTTGCCCTAGCAAGGGACGCCTCGATAGACACAGCATTGCTAAGCACACCCCAGCTCTTTGTGCCAACTCCTTTCCTAAAAGTCACCCTAAAATTCACTGATATAATCAACATGTCTGTTTATAGCAAAAAAATACCAGTATCAGTATTTTGTGCTGCTTTTCCATTGATTGCCACCTTTGGGTAAAACTGCAAACCCATGTCTGTTTGAGAGGTGGGACACAGCAGTTTAGGAGGCAATTGTACCCACTGCTGATAGACATAGTCAAGACACTGCCCTCCCATAGTCTTCATCCATGCTGGTCATGCTTGCTTCTCCTAGCTGCGGCAGCCGAGGGAATGGAAAATGCTAAAGGAAAAAGAGTTTGCAGAAGAGAATGAGAGTCTCCTTGCTAATGCACCCTTGTTCCCTGCTTTGTTATAGAAGATAGTGTTGAGACTGCCCAGCCCTCTTCCCAACTGCAGCTGGAATAGTGGTGTTAATCACCAAGGCTTAACTGAGGTTAGTAAGGTCACTAAGCCTAACTTTTTCTTCCTCCTAGCTAAGCTGTGTGGATACCTACACTGAAGACACTAAGTTGTTCTCAGGGTCTGTGCTGAGGGACAGAGGGAAAGCTGAAATACCCTAAATACTTAAGAGACAGTGCTCAGACAAAACAGCGGTGCTGATATACACACACTATGAGGGGAAAGTCTGTCCAGCCAACCACTTAGCTAAGCTAAAATGCTAGAAACAACAGTAACAAGGCTCCAAATAAAAAATAAAAGAAGAAATAGAGTATTAAGGGGCTCCAATTATATATAAGAATCATTTCCCCTGTGTTTTCAGCTGCCTGTGTCTTTCAGATAACACGTACAAGTTCTTCTCTAACAGAACTCCTAGCACTAGTTGCGCTGAAACATAACACAGGATAAAGAGATGAGAGCCCAGCTGGATCCTATTTTCTATATAAATTTTCTAGTCAAATGGGGATGATCCACTGGGAAGAAATGCACATTTTTTTCCAAAGATCTAATCACATCTGAGGCTCCATTTCTTATAACATCTCTCAAAGGGCAATATCAAAACCTCAGCAGGAAATCATTTGAATGACTGGCAAATGAAATGAGCCACTAGATACTGGGTTTTTTTCTCTCTTTTTTTGGATAGGTGATAAAATGCAATGCACACAAGTGTATCAGGAAATGTATCAAAAGTTTGGCTTAATTTCAACCTGATGTAAGCAATTTTCTTATTTCTTCTTGCATCTGAATTAGACAAGTCATTCCTGAGAACATAAGCCATCCCACTCCCTGAATATGAACTGCTGTATATAACCTAATTTGGGTAGTTTTCATTAACTGTTAATTAATAATTTCTTAAAAATACCTATATTTATTACTTTAGCACTAGCTCTTATGTAGACTCCTTAAAATATGCTGCAGGGTTTTCTACTGGATCATCTCCATCTTTCAACTATCACGTTATGAATATAATGAAATACCAAATAGACATCTTTTTACGTGACAGAAGGTCTGTTACCACTTAAGTCAACAGAAGAAGTATCCCCAGCCTCGAATGGGGGAGAAAAGCTTTTCTATGTTACTATATAATAACACTACATTGATAACTACTTTCTAGACCAAAGAACCAGTGGTTTAACGTGATTTAGATCACACGGTTTCTCACATCATTGTAAGGAAATGTAAGGAAGTGATTTTGTCCATTTCTGTATCTGTAAGCTGTCATTAGATATCTACCTGTCATGAACTGGTATATAGCAACACATCAGTGTACCATCACAAATTCAGCAATACAAAAGGGCACAAAAGTGCTAAAAACCTCTTCGTGCAGAAATGGCAACGTGCTGGTACATTTGTGCTGAGAAGTGTAGGAGACTTTTAAGGAAAATCTATTTATAAACAAACTTTTGGATCAATGAAATGCTGCTTTATTTGGAAACTGCACTGCAAAGTTATTTGCCATTCTTGTTAATAATGGGACACAATTAGCATAATCCCCTCGACCTGCTAAAAACCTGCAAACATCAAATACCAGAACTTATAAAAATGTCCTGCTTTAATTATGCATTTTGCCTTTTTCAAACCAGTCACGACTAAGCTCAAGAGACACTCAGCTGTCACAGTGTAAGTGAAATCCCTGAGGGAAAGCCCTGTGCTGTCGGGCTGGCACCAGCCACTTGGCAGAGCATCACAGCTTCATCTTGGAAAATGCGCATGGGTGTCTGTGGCATTTTCCTCGAGGAAATGGCACTTACAGTGTGCTTAATGAATATGTGAATACGTTAAATTTATGGGAAGAGATAGTCCTTATAACTGTTTATCGCAATGAAGAGCACAAAGTGCCTACTGATTTATTTTCATTTCACGTAGGACATGGAAGCTTCTCGGAGGCTGTAGGTGTCCTAGTTACCATTGACAGTACAGGAAAATCATCACAGCAGCCATTTCAGCAAAACTCAAAACAGCAATAATGTCCGAAACTCTGCCTCTCCCAAAATCCCCCTTCAACATTGAAAAACATGTCAACAGCCCTCAGTAAATGCTGCCCTGCACTGAGTCCCCACTTTGTCCAATGCAAATAAACACACAGATACCTCTATTTTGTTCCACAGACTTTCACAGCAGAGCAGCATTCCCCTTTACTCATGATCACAGCATTTAATTCAACATAATTTAAGCTCTTCTGGTTCCAGGTAAGCTGTAAAGCTACGCAGTCATCCACTTTTTATCAGCTTCTACACAGAATACAAGGTCCATTCAAATTACTAAAAACACAGTGACACTTTGTGCGAATCATTGTTCAGATTTTACTCTCAAAGTGTGGATTAGATATGGAGAATTTAAGAGAAAAAATACTGAAATGTAAAAAAAAAACCCACATGCTGAAAGTTTAGGGATGTGTGTGGACATTTATATATAAATAAAATGCAGCGATTCATGCAAGTCACAGTGGAGCTTTCTCACATGCTCACCTCTTTTCTCAAGTTAGAGCTGCCAGCCGGACTGTATCTGCCACAAGGCAAGTACATTCTCTCTCTAGGACAGAGTGAGACCATTTCATATTACAGCCAATATACCCTAAACTGCCAAGAGAAGATCAAGAAAGCTGGGGACATACAAAACCTAAGAGGCAGTGGGGATAGCATTTGCAAGTGATGTTTTTGGCTTTCAGACAGTATTATTGACCATATGAATTTTTCTGAGGAACAGCAATATTTCTTATGGAAAAGGTAAATCAACTTTAGGGAAAAAAAAAGGTGGTGGTGGGGGGGGATATCTTCTGTTAATTTTTACCAGTCAATCTTATTGCTCATATTTCTGAAGGAAAATATTGCTTAAACAAGTAACTGGGTTACTTCATTCCCTGCTCTTTGATTTGTCTTTGCTGAAGGCACTGCATGCCTGAAAGACAACCTGCTTTTTCCGGCTGTTTCAGATGATCTAATAAAAGATATTACACCACCACCACCACTACCCCAGCAAAACTTGCCTCTCATGGAATATTATTTCATTATAGCGCCCTGTGGTCTAATCTGCTACAACTATCACAAACTATATAAATAAGAAGTATCATGATTTCCTTTTTGAAACAAGCTCTGTCACTTTATCCCCATTCTGAGCAAAAAGAGCTTTAAATAAAGAAAAAGAGGAAGAACAAGAACATTCCTGAGCTGCAGAAATGTGGGTTATAATGTCAGTGAAACCAAATACAGGCTACACCCTCCCCATCAGCTGCTGCATTTCATACCAGAGCGCCATTTATTGCCATCACAACACACTCTATGCCGCGTACGACAATGGGCAAGGCTGCAATCCCATTCACAGTTTGGAAAGTCATTTTCAGCCTATAAATTCCCTCCTACAATTTGTCCTCACAGTGCTTTAGTTAATACCGAGATAACCAAGTCATTTGTCTCATTAAGAAATGCCACGTTTGGCACGTAGCAACTGCCATTTCCAATTTCACTCAAAATTCAAATGCACCAGCAATAATTTACCTTGCAGTGTGTTAAACTTTATAGAGTATTTAAGGCATTTCTGCCTCAACACCTTTGGAAATTCCAAGGCCTAAAATATAGAGATTAATTGGGTTGGATTACAATTAATGACTGACACTCACAAAAGGATGCTTTTATATTAAAAACTGTATTGAACTGGCAGTCTGATTCCATTCCCATTAGGAACTTCCCCCCACATCTCTGTTCTGCATAGGGGTATCCACTCTTTCGAAGCATTGGACCATAAGGTTCATAGTCCAGTGCAGAGCTGTGATTAGCACATAGTTTCATGTGTAGTTTAAGTTTGTATAGAATATCATATTATACCACAGAATTGTTTGGGTAGGAAGGGACCTTAAAGCTCATCCAGTTCCAACCCCCTGCTATGGGCAGGGACACCTTCGACTAGAGCAGGTTGCTCCAAGCACCATCCAACCTGGCCTTGAACACTGCCAGGGATGGGGCAGCCACAACTGTAGCCATAAACATTTTAAACTAAACTTTTCTATTCTGTTTATAGCAGATACACAAAATACCTATTCTGACAAGTTGTGGAAGCCTGCTCTTGGTCCACTGTCATGTCATGATTCTGAGGTTTGGTTTGTTTCTCTGAAGGAAGAACTAACACTTTTGCAGCAGTCACATACCCCTTTTTTTTGCCAAAGAAATCTGATTTCTACAGTTCACAACTATTTAGTTGGCGGGTGGCAGATTTTTGTTAATAGTATTTATGATTTAATGGGACAGGTCTCCAGGGAAGGGCTGAGGCAGAGGAGAGCTGTGGCTGCAAGACAGGCTATATTTCCTTATGGTGAAACCCAAATTTTCCAGCTAGATGGATCAGAGAGACAACACATATGCAAAAGTCAAAGTACTGGATGGAGCAACAGAAAGGTGTGTGTGGCACATGAATGCAAAGCTCAGTTGCAAGGGGCTGTAGGGAATTATTGCTACAACTGGGGTGCAGGATCTGCTTCCCATGGACAAGCCCAGCACTGACTTTGATGTATCTTGGAATAGAAAGAGATTTTGGAACAAAGAGTTGCTATTTGAAGGAAGCCTGGAGTTTGGGGTGAGGACAAGCAGCTGGCAAAAAGTGGGGTAAATATACTTACAGAATGAAGGAGAGAAAATAACGCAGTAAAGGAGATGGGATATCCTATCAACACTCATATAACAGCAAGAAGGAGCTAGAGAGTATTTTCTGTCGAAATACATGGAAACTGTCATTTGACCATGGTATTTGATCATGATGACATTTGCAATGTTGTAGGAGTCTTAATTAACTCCCACACTTAACTGCTGAGTATTGAACAAATTCTGGGCCCCTCTTCCTTCTGAACCAAGCTTAGACAAGGCATCTGTAGAAATAAGCAGACAGGTAGGAGAGGCCGAAGAATAAGGAGCAATACAAGTCACTATCATGGTAGCTAGTCTTCTGACTATCCCAGCAAACACCACTGCTGGTGGTCTTTATAGCAAAAGGTAGCTACATTTTAGATCTTACCACAGCCCAAATCAATGATGAGACCTCTGATGAGATTTTAAATAGTTCTGTGTTTAAAATGAATGTTAGAAGTGGAGAGGGTGCAGAAAGCAAAGAGCCAGATAAATGCAAGATCTCAGAACTTGAACTTAGTACAACATATCCACCAAACAGAAGGTTCAAAGTCGCCATGCTCAGTTTCTGTAAGCATCTGCACACACTGAGGCAACAACTAAAATGCACATGAATTTTCCAGTCATGGTCTTTGTCTGGAAATGAAGGAGGAAAGGGAAAAGATGAAAACCAGGAAAACCCACTCAATTACAACATCATCACAGATTTGAGTTTCATTTTCACAAACAGCCTAGAAAGAGAACGTAGGCATCAACAGGTTGAAGCTGAAAAATCTCCAGTCTATTTCAACCCCAAGTTTTGGGTTTTGTTTGTGTTAACTTCTGTACAGAAATTATTCTAAGAAATTCCAAAGCATCATGCGAGTGTTGGGAGTACATAAAGATAACTGCTCCTCTAAGCATAAAAGTTTATAAATATCAACAATTCCTATGGAGGTTTTTTGTTCTTTTTTTAATGGTTCAAATTCAAAATATATTTTCCTAATTAACTACAACAATTTTTTGATCTGTTAGAAAAGGATCCTCAAATAAAACCTTTCAAATCTATTTTTAAGATATTTTAACTAGTAATTGTGATTTAAACTGTAGTAGCTCGTAATTCCAAGTCTGCAGTGTGTCTGGTTTTTTATTCTGACCATAAGGGAGAAGTTTTAATGAACTGGGACCAAAACAAGGTGATGTTCAGTAGGGATTCTGCAGCAAAACTTGAGTGGCATCTAGGGGAGTCCACTACCACTCCGAGGGAAGTGCAGGCATGCATGAAGAGCTGGCATTTTAATGTGAGCTCTCCCATTTCTCTAGGAACTATTACACATCTAAGCTTGTTAAAGGTGCACAAAGGAACTGGAAAGTCCAGCCAGACTTTGTATATTCATTGCTTGAAGCAGCTGTGTGTACCTCTACAACCTACCACAAGAATGGGCATCCTTAGGGCTTCCCTAAGCATCCCTAAGCAAAGATCAACAGAAAAACGGTAAAATACAGGCAACCCCAGAACAGCAAATACAGCATATAAATATCAATTACAAACCCATAAATTACCTTGGCAGTCCACTCAAATATATGCCCCAGAGCTTTTCTTTCTTGTGACTCTATTTTCAAAGTAGGGAGTAGCTTTTTGCCTTTATTTAACTACACTAATTTAGAATCATAGAATAGTTAGGGTTGGAAAGGACCTCAAGATCATCTAGTTCCAACACCCCTGCCATGGGCAGGGACACCTCTCACTAAACCATGCCACCCAAGGCTCTGTCCAACCTGGCCTTGAACACTGCCAGGGATGGAGCATTCACAGCTTCCCTGGGCAACCCATTCCAGTGCCTCACCACCCTCACAGTAAAGAACTTCTTCCTTATATCCCACCAGCTGCTACATGTTAATGTGCTCCACAGGTTTCATTCCCGTAGTTCATAAGGGCGCTTAAAACATGTGAGGCACTGCAAGAAATCCTTCAACCTTGTATTTTTGGATCAGTTTTTAACTACAGAAACATCCACATATCCTGTGCATATTATATCCAAGGATAATTTACGTCATTCAGCCATGTCATTTTCTATAATCGTTACATGAATAAAAAGAGCCTAGGATATGCAAAAGGCAGACATTTACAAACAATAGAATGCATGAAGAAAGGTCTTTGGAGTAGAAGAAAAATTCCTCCCAGACAACTTTTTCACCTAAAAATTTTTTCCCATGTAAAACTCATTAACTATTCAAATCAGAGTTGACTCAAGACATGCTGGTTTTGCTACGAAGTCAGTTGGAGGTCAACTAATGAAAAACATTGAGGTCTGGAGCCAAAAATTCAGATCTGTTCACCTTCAGCATTAATGCTTTAATCAGAGGAAAAGGGCTTTCAGCACTGAGCCAGAAAACTAAATCTGTTCTCCTTCTTTTTCTCCATTCCCTTGATCCTGTCTGTTATTGAACTTGCTTGCAGTCATAAGGAGAATAATTAATGAACATTAATGGCAATGAAGAATAAAACTAGTACTCTTTATGGCACATTTTGGCTGACCATATTGTTAAAGCATTTTAAATCTCCCAGTAATGTAATAATATTACTCTTCTTACTAAAGACAAATTTTGTAGAAAGAAACAGAATTAAAACCTTTCTAGCACTCATATGTTCCTCAGAAGTGTAAGTAGGATTCACTGATAATATAAAAATTGGTACTCATAAAATCTAACGGAGGAAAATAACATCTATCTCTGTCTTCTGCTTCCAAAACCACACACTGATTTTGCTGGAACAAACGACAGCACCACGTCATTAACACCTCTACAGCCTGCCAGGAATCTCATGGAATAACTGAACACAACAAAATACATGTTACTATGGAATGAAAAAGGCCCAAATCAAACAAAGCTTGAAGCAACAGCAGGAGACTTGACCAACTGTTCACCACTGGTGACTAGATATTTTTAGAGAAACTCAGTAGCAATTATAGCGATCCTGGGACAACCTTGTTACATCCTGCAGGCAAACTTAGTAGTCTTGTTATTCCTTCTTGTCATCGGCTTCACACACTCCTCCCGTCTGAATCAAAATATCTAAGGCTATTGTAGATACTGACTGAATAATCCACCACTTCAATATGTCTATACCTGTCCCCAAGGTGACTGAAAATGAAATATAACTTCTTTGCTAGCTCCTGATCTTGCTGATAAATCCCAGCTAAGCACAGCAATGCAGAGTGAACCTTAGGATGCTTCCATCATTCTCTAAACTAGGAGCTGCAAGGGTTTAACAAGGTCACATAGATACTCCTGAACCATCTGACAAACCCTCCCAGCCCAGCAAGTTCAGGTCATTCTTCCTTCAGATCCACTCAAAAGCTATGTTTATTTTCTTCTGGTGAGCATGCAAAAAATCCTTAGTCAGCCTCCAAAATCTCAAACAACTGCCTTAAAACTGCTTAAAAATGGAAATCTGGGGTGTGTACTCTTTTCTGTCTCAGGTTTTAGTCCATAGGGAGATAAACAAGAGCCACGCTTTCATGCATTTCTGGAAAAATTATTGTTTTTAACTGAAAAAAATGTTTTGTTTTGATTTATTTCCTGAAACTTCCTGCTCCAAATCTGGACCTTCCAAAGAAAGGACTATGACAATATCCGACAAAAGTTCACATCATACCACATCAGATTCAAAATAAGGTAGTCATTACCTAAATGACCTAATGAACTTGTATATCCTCATCTCTAGAAGGAAGAATTAAGCAAAGATACATATTTTCTGACAAGACCTAGATTTTACTAGGGTCATGAAGACCGGTACTCCATGACCTGTCCTGGCCCTAGCTGGAGAGTTCCAGCACACTTCAACACGTCCTGCTGCTATGGCATTTAGTAACCTATAGGATAGGAGTGTTAGATTCAACCAGTGGTATTAAAATGCTCTTATGGCATCCCCACAGTCAATACCATGCTGCTCAGAAGGGTGGTCAGGCCTTCTAAATGTCTCTAGAATCATACACACCTACACAAGAGGAGGATGTCACTACAAGATCACAATTACTGTAGAGTGGAGAACAGCAGCAGTGTTTTAAACACAGCCCCACACCAATTTGTACCAGCAACATGCAACATAACAGCAATGTTTTATTGCCTTAAGGCAATGCAGTTCACCTTAACACCTCTAAGTGCTGTGTATTTATTTTCCACAAAAACATGCTGCACGGCCTCAGAAGTCTGTTAGCTCAGCATCATCAATATCACTTTCTGTCTTGCACCCTGATGTTTGTCTGGTGAATGAGACACATTGTTTTGATACACTGCCATGGATTTTTTTACTGCTGTGAAGTGTTTGGACACAAGGCATGGCCCATGGCCTCCCTTTTTCCCCTCTGGAGGTGCCAGACGAAATGTCAGCTTTAAAACTAAACAAGCAGTACTTGAGGCAGCAGCAAGGACAGGGGAAGCATAAGGCTGATAGATGGCAACACTGATGACAAACTAGACAATAACTGGGACAACAAAAGCTTTTGAAAAACCCTTTTGTAAATACTAAGCCAACAATTTGTTCAAAGCTGAGGAAGAAATAGGTGAGCACAGAGATACAAGAGAAGCAGAATGAAACAAAGGTGTTCAGAGGGCAGGCGAGTAACAAGATCAGCTTATCAGCTAATCCAGGGATCTCACAGGTCTAATCAGTGCACAAGTCATTACAGGGACTTCAATGATACTGTAGGATTTAAAGTGGCTATCCACCAGCTCAGCTGCAATAACTGTCAAAGACATGCTGACTTAGCTCTGAGCCAGAGGGTAACCCAACCTGCAGAGCTTCACCCCTGCCATTACCACAGACTAGCCACTGTAAAGCCATCATACCCTTGGATGTCTTCATCCTGACAGTCTAACTAAGCTGTACCCTACAGCCACAGGTTTCACCTCTGTAACATGATGAAACAATTGCATTAATAGTAAAAGCCACCACAATTCCAAAACATTTTATGGAATAGATGCTATTCCACAAAAACAGATGCTGACTTAAGTGGCCATATGACAGCAAAAGAATAGTGTCCTGGCTTTGGCTGGGACAGAGTTGATTTTTTTCCTAGTAGCTGATGCAATGCTGTGTTTTGGCTTTAGTCTGAGAACAATGCTGACAACACACCGATGTTTTAGTTCTTGCTCAGTAGCACTTACCCTGATCAAGGGCTTTTCAGTCTCTCATGCTCTGTCAGTGAGGAGCACGAGAAGCCAGGAGGGAGCAGAGACCTGACCCAAACTAGCCATAGGGGTATTCCATAGCACAGCACATCATGTCCAGTATAGAAAACGGGGGGAGTTACCCAGAAGAGATCAATCGGTGCTCAGGCTGGGCTGGGTATCAGTTGGTGAGTGGTGAGCAGTTGTACTGGGCATCACTTGTCTTTCTTGGGTTTTATTCCTCTTTCTCTTTTTCCTATCATTATTGTTGTTGTTGTTATGATTATTGTTATTACTATTATTATTATTTTACTTTATTTCAATTATTAAACTGTTCTTATCTTAACCCGTGGGCTTTACCTTTTTTTCTCATTCTCTTCCCCATCCCACTGGGGAAGCAGGGTGGAAAATGAGTGAGCAGCTCTGTGGTACTTAGTTGCTAGCTGGAGTTAAAACATGACAGTAATTACATTATCACAAACCCATTTTTTAGGGAGATCTATACTAGTTATTCCACTATTCACAATAACTAGTACACATGGCAAAATATGGAAAAGTAGCATTAGGAAACTCCATATGGGAAAAATCACAATTATCAATTAACTAGACTACCTCTGATTTAGGGATATATTGTAATTAGACCTTCTGTACAATGAATGAAGAGAAAAAGCCATGCTTAGGGCCTGGCTTGTCTCATAAACAGCTCAGAGGTCTACAAAAGGAGCCATGGGAAGTATTTCATGTGAGAGGATCTGCTACACTGGCATCAGAAGGCACATTACAGCAACACTAGTGCCTGTGTGTCTGTTTTCTTTGACGAACATGAAAACTTAGCACGATACAGTTACTAACACCAGCATAACACAGATGATAAATGAAAGAGCTCAGATTTATATTGGTAATTTATCTGATGGAAGGGAATGTTATGCCTTTATTCAAATCTGCTTCTGAGAAGGCCAGGTTCTGAGCCCTTCTAAGCTCAGATAGTACTATTTTGATTTTAGTAGAGCAAGAAATCCATTATTTAGGGGTCTGGATTACCATTTGGTTTGTAAAGGTCTCACAGCACTGTTTCTGAGGTTTCTTCCTCTCTTCCTTATTTTTTCTGTCCTAATTTTTTCATTATTCAAATTACTGCTTTAAAAAGCAATTAATTGCATTGCCTGAAAATCTACTAAGTATCTCCTCCTATGCTAAAAATTACCTCTGGAGTGACTGCCTTTTACAGGAGCCACCTCTTACAGCTTCTTCCATTGGCTACCTGAAATGATAAGCACTGGGATATGGGCAATAAAAGACTTTGCAGTAACAGCAACTTGTCATCGGGAGCTGACCATCCTATTACCCCTATCTTTTCTCTTGACATGCAGTTGCTTTCTCAACCTACAAAACATAGACACTAAGGCCACGAGGTATTCTATTAAATTGTCAAAACTTAAGACTTGGTGTCAGGGACTTGACCCGAAACACAACTCATAGAATTGGATTGCCAGCAGCGTGCATCCGCCCTCAAGACCTACAGTTAATGGCAGGAAATTGCTCCTTCACCACATCTCCCAGGTGCAGGCAGCAGAAGCGGCTCTTCTCTGCATTGCACAGCGTATCTGTGCTACTCCTGCATCCTTTTCATTTAGGCTTGTAATTGAGTTCTCTGAAATAAACTGTTAACTCTCTTTGGTGTCAGGCATAAACTGTCAGGAATGGAAAAATGTGATACACAAGAGAATCTGAATAAATAGGATAAAGGCTGAGAGAACAGGTCTTGAGAGGAGCTCAAATAGCAGTATTTCACATAAAAACTCCTCCAGCCCAATATCCTGTGTGCAGAAGCAGCCATTAGAGCATGCTTAAGAAAGACAGTAAGGACAGTGGCAAATATAATAATCCTTCCTCAAGCAGTCAGCGAATTAGAGACCATGAATTGTCACAGGGCTGAAGGGGCTGAGTGAGAACAGGGCTCCATGGTGCAGATGTGGCATAAAGGGTCGGGTTAACTGCCTGCTTCCTGACTGCACCTCTGAGCCAGGGAAAGATATCCCTGCTTTACAAAACTCATACAACAAATGGTCTCTGTAATGTGAGATGTCTTGAATCTCATACAGTCCCATCTAGGCAAACCTGGCTCGCAATGGGGAATATAAATACAGAGTTGGGAGAGTAACATTTAAATGCTAATAGAGAGCAATTCACACCACAGAGGCAATCAGAAAACTTCAAAGATGCAACTTCTTTTGGAAAACTCATTTAGGCAGTACTTCACCTCACTTTTCCCAGTAGCCTACTGTCCTCTCCCAGGTAGGAATGATGCTTACAACAAAAGAGCAATCATACTGGGGTAGTATGATTAGCCTCATAATCTGCCTTTGTCTGGCCAACATCCTATACTTAAAACATGAACAGAAAGTCAGGGTGATTATGGAGCATATGTGCATGTGGCACTGTCCTCCCAGCCTCTGTCTATTAAAGTTTCAGTCACTTCCATAGCCAAATATGCATCCAGACCAAAAAGTTCAACAGATAGTCACGGACTTATTTTCCCTGGATTGGTCTAATCCCTTTTAGGGCAACAAACTCATTTGACTCACTTCCACAAACATACAAGCTGATACAAATTAACATGGAAAACAATTCTTCATAAGAAAGGAACAAGACGGTGTTGTATATTTGTCTTCCTTACAAGGGAATGCTATGCTAAGCGAGAAGAAAGTCAGCTGCCAAGGAATAATGACAACTATCACTGGAGTATACAACTGTCACAGGGAGTAGCAAATC
The DNA here is from genome assembly GCF_037157495.1 of Lathamus discolor. Classification (NCBI taxonomy): domain Eukaryota; kingdom Metazoa; phylum Chordata; class Aves; order Psittaciformes; family Psittacidae; genus Lathamus; species Lathamus discolor. The sequence continues at coordinate 119,123,631 of NC_088887.1, read as the reverse complement.
ACCACTCTTCTCTGCAGGGAATCCTGGCTTACACCCCTTGCCTGGAGGGCATTCAAAGAGCAAGGGAAGAGCATGGAAGAACATGAAAGCAACCTGCAATCTCAGTGTACCCCAGGCGTTAATTAACCTGGCAGCTCTCCCAACTGCTGGCATCAAAATCCCCTTATCTGGGAGCTGCACATTTCAGCATTTCTGCAGACACTACTATGCACAGAGGCACTGCACTGCACAGGGGCAGCAGGCTACATGGAAATAAGGGAAAGAGGCAGAAATGGAGGAACACTGAAAATTATGGTATTGCAATCATAAGATCTGTTAGTAGTTGGAAATACATGTTATCTGAAGAAACGTACATTTGAATAAAGCAGGGGTTGCACCGAGAATGTAACAAAACAACTCTGGGAGAACAAGCGTGAACAGTCTCTAATGAGAATACACCACAACTAAAACACAATCATGCTGAAGCCAGAAAGCGATAGCGGTTCAAGTAAAGGCATTTGTCTCTGAAAAGGAATTGGTTTTCTACATACCTGTCCAGTCTCCTACTACTTTAAGGTGGACCCCAAACGTTGCTTTGGTATCTGTAGGGCACTAAAAATATTAAATATATTAAGGACCACTTCTGAGTAACAATAACAAAACACATTCAAAGTACAGTTGTTAAGACAGAACCTGGTGTAAATATGTCATTCCTGAGCAGCCATATCAACAGCTATACTGGTATATGGCTATATATATACACTTCAGAAAACAAGCATAGCATCAGTATAGTTCAGGAAGTCAAGCATGGATAGTCTCCACTCAAGTCTCAACCCTTTATTCTGGTCTCAGAGGAGTCTGGGATGGGCTTATGATTCAGAGCAGTCACTTCACTGAGGAATGATACTCACTCAGCAATGATACTGAGGATACAACAGTACAGTAATACTCCCTCTACTATTGACACTCATCACTCCTAAATCAAGGTATTTAAGAGATTTCTGGTTCCTGAAAGTCAGGGCGCATGGTTTCAAGCTGATCATTCTCACAAAGCTGACACCCTCTAAATGGAAACAGATTTTGCTGCACTTCACAAGAAGTTTGCAAAGGGAAAACACCAGACTGCATGACACACCATAGTTTGCAGCCACCATTCTCTCATTCTACACCTATGCCCTTGCCTCAGGGCTACTTACTTGTGACTATCAACACAGGAATGATATTATTTACAGTCTTACACACACCACAGTATCTAAAAACCTCCAGTCAAGCCATGTCAAAGGTCTAAGGAGTCCCATCAGTTCTGTTCCCTGTTAGGTATAGGAAGATTTCAAATGCACTGTCTGAGCAGCTTCTGCAGGTACGTCAAGTGATTTCACATATAAACAGGACAAGCAACTATTCCTCAAGGGAATTTTTTTCACTTTCCTTTTATAAACCAACACCATTGTTTTCTTGTTGACAGAAGATACTACTATTGAGTTTTGACACCTTTCTTAGAAACTGTATTGACTGATCCAAGGTCCATCATGAATCCAACAACCAACAGATGACACTCCTGCCTTTTTCGTTCTACTGCTACAAATATGAATTCTCAGAAGAGGGCTTAAATTCAAGGAACTGACCTATATTAGAAATAAAAGGGGCCCACATAGTGAATCCAAGCATCAAATAAGCAATCATCCATCAATTCTTGACTCTGTTCTGGACCACTGCCACTAGCATTCACAACATAATCTGTTGTGGAATATGAAACCACTGGCCTCAGGGCTGAGGCTCAGTTCCCATCATTTCTTTACTTAGCAGCAAACACAGATAAAAGGTTAGTATTCTCTACATTTTGGCCAACTTAGAATAGGAAATGCAATGTCCTAACAAAGTGCTCCATTTTCCTTAAAGGGAAGGGCACTCTTGTTAAGAGTACTGATTACTAGATAGACTCATAATTCCTTGCAAGTGTTCTTATAAAAATTTGGTACAAAAACTTATGTCAGAATTATTTCAGCAAGTCTTAGCCTTCAAATAAAATGGCATCAAGGGAGGGATGCAGGCAAACCTCACACAATGAGGCCATTATTTGATGTGGCTTGTTGCAATGTCTTCCAATAAAGATATCAAGACAATTCTCCAGACAGAAGTATGTAACCACCCTCTCAGCTAGAAACTTGCATACCGGCTGCAAAAAGATCTGTTCTCCTGGGGCTTTCTCTAACAGCCTTTAGCTGAGTTCATTTTTCAAGCTGGGCTGTCCCGGGAATCTCTGTTTTACAGGAGGTTGAGTGATTTTCTTAGTCCAATTATGCACAGTCCCAGTTCAGCATATCTCCTATAAAATTGTCTGTCATTCCATCCTTCCATTAAAGTTAAAGGCAGAATACCCCTGGTCTCCAGCCAGAATAGGTTCAAATCTGCTACCTTTTACACTACCCTTGTGACTATCTCCTTTCTGCACAATTCTGGAAAAAAAAAATCCAATAAAAATAGATTTATTTCTTTTTAGACTTAGGAAGCCTATTTTGATACTTATAATTGGGTATGAGAGTACTGAAAAAATCTTACTGTGCAGCTAAATCTTACCAGAAAAACCACACAAATCATCCATGCTACATGTAGTGAATTTCCTGTGTCAAAGAGAGGGAGAAAGACTGTAGATGGTCCAGCAAAGGGCCACCAAGATGCTGGGAGGATTAGAGAACCTGACATACAAAGAGAAGTCAGTAAGGGAATGTGCTTGTGTAGCTCACAGAAGAGAAGGCTCAAGATCACTGTCTTCCAACACCTAAAAAATAGCTATAGAGAAGATGAAGGTGCTCTCACCACCATCCATTGTGACAGGAGAAAAGACCAGGAGCATAAGTTGCTTCAGGGGAAATTCCATCTGGACATAAGAAAAATATTCCTCACTATGGAACAGGAAACCAGATGGCTAATTCAGCGTCATAGGTCCCTGCATAACATAATCTAGACCCCTCGCACCAAAGGCTGAACCAGATGACCTCCAGAGGCCTCTTCTGATTTAAGACTTCCTATGGACCTGTAATTTGAACTTTGAAAATTGTATGCATGTTTTTACTGCACAGAACACTTATTTTACCTCTTTCATCTCTGTAAACACAGCTACAAGTCTCAAAATTGTGGTGTTTTTTTTTTTGTCAGACTATTAGAGAAAATATTCCAGAAGCTGAAGAAAATATTCAAAGACAGTTTTACAGAAATTCAACCACGAAATTTCCCCATGTTACTGACAGACCACTGGGCACGTGTAACAAAGTGCAGTGAAAGTGTCCTCTTATATATTTGACGTTCTTCATGAAATCACAGAATCATAGGACAGCTGAGACTAGAAAGCACCTCTGGAGACTGTCTACTTCAATCCTCCTGCTCAAGCAGGGTCTGTTGTGCTTTGAATGTCTCCAGGGATGGAGAGTCCACAGAATCTCTGAGCACCCTCACAGAAGAAAGAGAGGGGTTTTCTTATGTTCAGCTGGAACATCCTGTACTTCAGTTTGTGTTGTTCTGTCACTGGGTACCCGAGTCTGGCTCTGTTTCCTTCAATCCTACATCAGTTCCAGCTCTCTCAGCCTCTCTTCATATGAGATGCTCCAGTATCTTATTCATCTTCATAGTCCTTTCTGCTCCAATACATCCACATCTTTCTTGTACTGAGGAGCCCAGAAAGGGACACAGAGCGCCAGATATATCTCACCAGTTCTGAGATACTCCCTCGACCTGCTGGCAATGCTCTGTCTATTACATCCCAGGAGGCTGTTGGCCTTCTTTGCTGCAATGGCACATTGCTGGCTCATGGTCAGCTTGGTGTCTACCAGGACACCCTGGTCATTCTCTTCTGAGCAGCTTTCATCCAGTCAGTTCCCATCACTAGTATCTTGGGTTATTCCTTATCAGGTGCAGGTTTGGCAGCTCCCTTTCACAACCTTTATGAAGTTACTGTCAGCCCAGTTTTCCAGCATCCTGAAGTCCCTCAAATGTCAGCACAAACACAACCACATAGTGTAGCATCCACTCTTCCATGTTCTAGATCATTTACAAACCAGTGTTGATCCCTGAGGTACACCACTACTGCCTGGCCGCCAGTTGGACTCTGTGCTACAGATCACAACCCTTTAAGCCCAGCAGTTTTCCACCGAACTCCCAGCATTCATCAACTCCACACTTCATCAATTTCTCTATGAGGATTTTATGAGAAACAGTGTCAAAAATCTTGTGAATAATGATGCACATGGTCATTTTACATATCTAAGTCTCTGATCACCTTATTTGCTTTCAATTTGCCATATCTCATCTTTAAAACACCGCATAGCTAAGCACCACTTCAAGATCTGTATTACAGTCAGCTCATACACACATTAAACTGACATCTACTTATGTTCTAGGAAGACGAGCACAAGCTGAAGCACCCTCTTAAATTGGAAATCAAGAGAATAAGCACATGAGCCTTGTTAAAATAGTTCTTAAAATGTGTTTTGGCAAATAGTGCTTGGATTTTCCTCTGCTCCTTTCAACCTAGGAGCCTTAAGAGACAACCCAGTGACTATTAACTCTACTGTGGTGGGAGCTGCAAGAAGCCCCTTATTTTTTCCTCATTGCCCAGTACAATGCCCAAGAGAAAATTGCAAAGATTAGCCGATATTGAAGAAAAAAACAGCCTAAACCCCGAACAGTTTCCTCTTCCCTCAATAAATGTCTTCCAAACAGGCAAATCACTAACTTGGATAGTCTGTAATGACAGGAGACATTAGACATTGTTAAACAAAAAGGTCACAACAGGTAAGTTTTTTCAGTAGCTCATTCTGCATTTTGAAGAGTTAAATGAACCCCATCTGCAACACTCATTTGATTAAACTGCTATGGTACACAAACTAAATGTGGCAGATGTGCAATTACATGAAGCTACATTAATCTCATTCTGACCTCAAGCTATCTATACCTTTTAAAAGTGAAAGCTTTTACAGGTGGGAACGTCTACGCTAATCAAGTTATCCACCCCGCATTTGGCCATCTTCCAAAACCAGCTGAAAACCAAAGGGATTCTATTAAATTTAATAAACCTGTGCAGATTTACACCTCTGGAACCCAAACTATGTTCTTAGCATTGGAAAGTTGGTATATTTCCTCAGAACTGTTAATCACATGTCAGCAAATTCACAATGCCTATTCTTATTCTATCTGTGCATGCATTTTCACACTCAAAGCGGTGAGAATACTATTTTATATGTAGATAAACTGATAGAATACAGATTAGAATCATAGAATCATAGAATAGTTAGGGTTGGAAAGCACCTTACGATCATCCAGTTCCAACCCCCCTGCCGTGGGCAGGGACACCTCACACTAAACCATCTCACCAAGGCTCTGTCCAACCTGACCTTGAACACCGCCAGGGATGGAGCATTCACAACTTCCCTGGGCAACCCATTCCAGTGCCTCACCACCCTTACAGTAAAGAACTTCCTCCTTATATCCAATCTAAACTTCCCCTGTTTAAGTTTTAACCCATTACCCCTTGTCCTGTCACTACAGTCCCTAATGAAGAGTCCCCCCCCAGCATCCTTATAGGCCCCCTTCAAATATATAGATTATTCTGTACCTTGACAAAAAAAACACCTTTCCATGTATTTTTTTGCCTTTTATTTCAAACTAACTTGAAATACAAATGCAAATTATCCCATAGGAAACTTGCAACAATCCCTGGAGAACTTTATGCTTATAAACCACAAAATTACCCTCAGCAGGAGCTGCAGCTTTACTATTGACCTCTATGTTGACATAAAATATAGATTTTTTTCAATAATCTTAATAAGCTAATTACTGTTTAATGCACTACTAGATTAGTATATACTTGAAATGCATTTTATTTATCAGTTTTACATTGTGAACATGTTCCCAATTGTCCTCTGTGCTTTGCATTTAGACAAAGAGAATGAACTGATTATTGTTGGATCATAGCTGTAATACTTTACACCCACTTTATATTGGTATAAAGATCAACTGGAGGCAATGAGCAATGGAGAAATCTGTGCATGAGAGCATAACATACAGCAAATGAAAAGTATGTTACTGGTGTCTGTTTCCAGCTTAGAATACCCTGAATATTTAACATCTCTGGTATCTACTCCCAGCCAAGAATCCTTCCCAGAAAAAGAATCAGAGCAAACCTTACTGAAATAATTTTAATTGCATTATATTACAATACTATTGAAATATTGTATACCACTCTTGTTAGACCTGAAGGTGCAGGGAGCTGGGGTGAGTCAACAGCAAACTAGCGAGAAAACAGTTAATTTCTGAAACTTTCCAGTCTTCTGTACATCTCTACCATAAGAATTATGAAGACTCTTTAGAGAGCTGTTAGGTTTTGATTACAGCACTGTCACAGAAATGCTGAGGCGTTCACCATGATAACACTGCAGAATATCTATTGTTTCGAAAAAGGAGATGAAAGGAGTTCCCAAGTTATGTACCACCACATGGTTCTTCAAATACAGGTCCTTACAAGCTCCTGTGGACATACCGCTCTCAAGCTGATGCACCACAATAAGCACCAAGTGTGTCTGGTGCTGTAGTTGGGTGCTGAATTGCGTCCAAAGTTATAAAGATCTGTGCCATAGTTGGAAAAACAAAGTGAAACCTCATCTTTGATTTGGGAACTAAAAAGCTATTGCAGAGTGTTTAAATAAAGGGAAACTCCTCCAAAGGCAACTTTTACTTTAGGGGAAAAAGCCATGATACGATCCTAATATGCAATTGCAGATACCCTGGCAGGGACCCTAAACCTTGTGGAGTCCCTGCTCTGTTTCCATGCCTCTGCCTGCCTGTCAGTGTGAACCAGCTGCATCACAAACCCCGTTTCATCAGCCCATCCTTGCTCCAGACCTGGATGAACCCTTACACAGATCAAGAAAAACACATTAAAGACTTAGCATGTTTGGGAAAGAGGCAGGATTAAGTGAGGAGAGCAGAACTAAACACAATGTATTTTACTTCCCATAAAGAGGAAAAAAGAAACAGATTTTTTTCAGCTTTTCAGCTAAGAAAATGTGAACCTCGGGAGCTCAGTGAGCTGTAGCTTGTCTGTTTTCACACAGAACTGATATAAACATTCCTAAAATGATTCATCCTGCCATTAGGAAATGAAGAGGAGTGATGACAAACACAGGCATGCTATATAAAGGTAGCCAAAAAAGAGTAGCTAGACTCCAGTCTGACTCATAGGAGGTGAACTCTGTAGCACTGGGTTACCCTTGTTTTAAACTAATGAATCCCATAAGCAGCAGATTTCAGGGGGAAAAAAAAAAGATCAATCTGAGGAGTTACTCTTTTAAACCCATCTCTGCCCCAAAGGCTGGGAGATTCTCTAAAAGGACTCTATTTTTCGGTTTTGTGTTATTCTACAGATTTGTCTAAAAGCTTTCCCTGTTGGAGACTTGGCCTTACAACTCTCCTGATTTAACTGGCAGACATCAGCAGACATCATAACATCTCTGAATGTGGGGAAATCCTAACCATGGAACATGATTTAAGTATCAAGGGTGTCTGGATAATCAAGCTGAGACCATCATGCCTTGAATACCTGTTGCTTCAGCCTGAGCCCTCCCATAGCACATCTGACTCCTTGCAAGCAGCCCAGCTGCCGAAACACATCCCGAACACCTTTTCCTTTTGCTTTCAATTCCCTTGCACTCCTTGCTGTAGAAATCCAAACACCTGCAGTCTAGCTAGTGGGAAAAAAAACACCATTACACTGTGAGATGCTCAAGATACATCACTGGTCAGCTGCAGTGCCAAGAAGGATCATTCTGGTCATCTGGGGTCTAACTTCTTCTGTAACATAAACCACAAACCCACACCCACCAGTTCCTATGAGCCTGTAATTCAGCATTTACTACTTCACTCCCTGCAGCCTCAGTTGTTAAATTACTCTCAGTGTTCAAAACAATCTTTTTTTTCTATGATGTCTCAATCCATGAGCATTTGTTCCTTGGTTTCACTCTCGCACCACAAGAAAACATGAATCTTTACTGTAATAGATGCCTTAGGATTGCAAAGAGACCAGCAGTTGTAGACATAAATACATAGTGTTGCATTAAAAAATACACACCGTTCAATGAATAATAAGCAATTACTTTATTAATTTTCTAGTAAGCCTGTAATAGCCCAGCTGCTACTCTATTGCTGCTACAGATACTCTTCTAGTAGTATACTAGACAGTATTTCTTCGCCTCTGCAGCTCAACCAAGGTAAAAAACCTTGCTGACTACCCTTTCACCCCAGCACACACATTACACTTCACAGACTCATGGTGGAAGGAACCCACAAGTCTCATCAAGTCCAACTCCCTGTAACAGTGAAAATGTTTCAACCCTAGCAATATTCAGCCCATATAGTTTCTGTATTTCAAGTTGCTAGCTAGTGGAGAAAACAAACCCACAACCTTACAGGATGCTCAGGATACAAGGCTTTGTCCCTGAAGCAGCAGAAGGCAGCAGAGCAACGTCTCTGCACAAAGCTGCCTCTCCAAGTCCTCCAGGGATATGCAGATAAATTGCCAAGCCACACTGTGCTGAGCTGAGAAATGCATGAACAAGGAAACTAAATGGCACAAAAGGCTCCTTCTCCATTATCCCTGAGCAGAAACTATGGGCCATCTCCAG